>NC_141727.1:4883320-5483320 GCF_971803275.1 Cyanistes caeruleus
TTTCCTTTTCCTTTTCCTTTTCCTTTTCCTTTTCCTTTTCCTTTTCCTTTTCCTTTTCCTTTTCCTTTTCCTTTTCCTTTTCCTTTTCCTTTTCCTCTTCTTTTTCCTTTTCCTTTTCCTTTTCCTTTTCCTTTTCCTTTCCCTTTCCCTTTCCCTTTCCCTTTCCCTTCTTTTTCCCTTTTCCAAAGGGCCTTTCCACAGGGAACCCTTCCCGAGCCCACCATTCCCAGCGGGATCCTTCCCCCATTCCCAGCGGGATTTTTCCCCTCATTTTTCCCTTTTCCCACTCGATCCCCGCGGTGCCCGAATTCCCCAAATCCCGAGGTTTTTCCTCCCTCCCTCCCTGGGAGAATCCAATTTTTTCTTCATTTTTCTGGGCACACCTGAGCTTTTTCCCTCCTCTCCAGGGAATTCTGCTGCTCCCCATCCCCATTTTCCCCCTCGTTTTTTCCTCGCCACCGATCCAGGCGCGATTTCATCTAAAAATTCCCCAAAATTTTGAGGTCAAAACCTCACGAGGCCGCCTTAAAACAAAATCCTCCCGAGCCCATTTTGAGCCATTCCCGGTGGGAAAAATCCAGCCGGGATTGCCCAGAGCGATTTCCTTGGAGCCAAAACTGATCCTGGCACGCCCAGAGCGCACCTGGCTGCCCATTCCCAAAATATCCCCGAAGTGTTCCCAAAATATTCCCAAAATATCCCCGAAGTGTTCCCAAAATATTCCCAAAATATTCCTCAAATATTCCCCAAAAATCCGTCAAATATTCCCAAAAATATTCCCAAAATATCCGTGAAATATTCCTCAAATATTCCCCAAAATATTCCCGAAGTGTTCCCAAAATATTCCTAAAATATCCCCGAAGTGTTCCCAAAATATTCCCAAAATATTCCTAAAATATTCCCACAAAATCCTTCAAATATTCCCAAAAATATTCCCAAAATATCCTTGAAAAATTCCTCAAATATTCCCAAAATTTTCCCCAAAATATTCCAAAAATATTCCCCAAATATTCCCCAAATATTCCCTTCATTTTTCAATAGAATAATAAATAAATAATGAATAATAAATAAATTAATGAATAAATAAATAGATTAATAAATTAATAAATAGATGAATAAATAAATATATGAATAAATTAATAAATAGACGAATCGCTGAATTAATTAATAAATAGATGAATTAATAAATGAATTAATTAATTAATGCCAAAGGCCGCGGCCTCCAAACGAGTGATTAACGGTGACCAATTAACGGAATTTTAATGAAGTTCTGCCCGAGCTGGGACCTCGAGGCGGGGAAGGAGCGGGATTTTCCCAGGAATCCTCCGGATCCTCCCGGGAAACCGGAACCAAACCTGGGTGGGAAACGGGAAACCAGAGCCAGGATCCAGTGGGAAATCAGCTCCAGGATGGATTCCAAAGGGAAATCAGCTCCGGGATGGATCCCAAAGGGAAATCAACCTTGGATGGATCCCAAAGGGAAATCAGCTCTGGGATGGATCCCAAAGGGAAATCAGCTCCGGGATGGATCCCAAAGGGAAATCAACCTTGGATGGATCCCAAAGGGAAATCAGCCTGGGGTGGATCCCAAAGGGAAATCAGCCTGGGATGGATCCCAATGGGAAATCAACCTTGGATGGATCCCAAAGGGAAATCAGCTCCGGGATGGATCCCAAAGGGAAATCAGCCTGGGGTGGATCCCAAAGGGAAATCAGCCTGGGATGGATCCCAATGGGAAATCAACCTTGGATGGATCCCAAAGGGAAATCAGCTCCGGGATGGATCCCAAAGGGAAATCAGCCTGGGATGGATCCTGCCAAAAACCAGAAGGAATTTCCAAGAAATGGAAGGAATTGCCAAGAAATTTAAGGAATTTCCAAGAAATTTAAGGAATTTCCAAGAAATGGAAGGAATTGCCAGATTCCCCAAGAATTCCCGGAGTGGCGCTGAGATCCCAGGCTGGAATTGAGGCCAGCCCGGAGTCTGGGACATTCCAGGCGGAGATTTTTTTACGGGAATCAAACTAAAACCATTCCAAACCTTCCCTTTTCCTTCGTTTTCCTCCCTCTCCCTTTCCCTCGTGTCTCCAACCCCAATCCCAACACAAATCCAAGACTTTGGTGCCGTTTCCAGCTCCCCAATCCGGATTTTTGGGAAGAGACCGGAACCCTGGCATGGAACAAATCCCAATTTTCCTCCTCCTGGTGCGGAACAATTTGGGAAACATCCCGAAAATCCTCATTTCTGCCCGGAGATTTGTGTTGGGAGCTCCAAGGCAGCGCCTCCTCCTCCTCCTCAAGGATTTTCCTGACACAAATCAATTCCCTGGAGCTCATCCGTCATTCCCGAGGCGCTTCCGTGCCCGGGATGTTCCCCATGAATCATTTCCCGCTCCCCATCCTTCATCCCTGAACGCTTTTCCAATGAAAATCAGGGAATTTGGGAGCTTTTCCCACTCCGGATGATAAATGGAGCCAGAGGGGGGGGGAAAAAATGGGAATTATTGTCGAGATCGTCCTGAGCAGAGAGAGCTGGGAATGCACAAATTCCAAGGTCTGGAATTAGGGAAGGGATTGAGGTTTTGGAGGGCTGGAATTTGAGGAGAAATCGAGGTTTTAGGGCCTGGAATTAGGGTGGAAATGAAGGTTTTGGAGGGCTGGAATTAGGATGGAAAACGAGGTTTTAAAGGCCTGGAATTAAGAAAGAAATTAAAGTTTTAGGGATTGGAATTAGGATGGAAATAAAGACTTGGAAGGCTGGAATTAGGATGGAAATTGAGGTTTTGGAAGGCTGGAATTAGGATGGAAATCGAGGTTTTAGGGGCTGGAATTAGGAAAGAAAATTTGAGGTTTTAAAGGCTGGGATTAAGAAGGAAATGAAGATTTGGAATTAGGGAAGAATTTGGGATTTGAAAGGTCTGGAAGGAAAATAAATGCAGGTTTGGGAGGCCTGGAACTGGAATTCCAAAGGGTTTTTCCTCCCGATTTGGCCCTGGGATCTCCTGGGTGTGAATTTCCAGCCCTTCCCAAAGGATCCCCAAACTCCAGAAAAACGGGAATCCCTTTGGAAATCCAATGGAATTTCCAGGATCCAGAGGTCAGGATGCCCGGAGTGAATCCCTGAGGGACAGAAATTCCAATATTTCTATTTTTGAACCGATTTTATCGGATTTAAATTGTGGAAAATCCCCTTTTTATCCTCCCTGCCCTGGGTAAAGTGATTTTTCAATAATATCGCAACACGGGAAATAAAGATTTCGGAATTCCAGTTGGGAATTCCAGCCCTGGGAGAGAGGAGGGGTCGGGATTTTGTCACATCCCGCCCCTTCCATCCCTAAAAATCCCCCCCCGGGGTGAGCCGGGAATGATCCCGAATTCCCGGAGATTCGCTGGAGTCTGTCCCCCTCTGCCGGCCGAGAATTCCCGGGAGCCAAAACATTCCCAGGAAAAAGTGGGGAGAGAGGCTGAGAGGGAGAAATAGAAATAGAAATAGAAATAGAAATAGAAATAGAAATAAAAATAAAAATAAAAATAAAAATAAAAATAAAAATAAAAATAAAAATAAAAATAAAAATAAAAATAAAAATAGAAATAAAAATAGGAATAAAAATAAAAATAGAAATAAAAATAAAAATAAAAATAAAAATAAAAATAAAAATAAAAATAGAAATAACAATAAAAATAAAATAAAAATAAAAATAAAAATAAAAATAAAAATAGAAATAAAAATAAAAGTAAAAATAAAAATAAAAATAAAAATAAAAATAGAAATAAAAATAAAAATAAAATAAAAAATAAAAATAAAAATAAAAATAATTACAATAATAGGAATAATAAAAATTAAAAATCACAATTTAATAAGAATGAAACAGAAATAGAAATAGAAAAGCCAATCAAAAACCTCGCCGGGGAGAAAATTCCTTGGAAAAGGACGAAGGAAAATCGTTTTTTATCTCAGAGGTCGACGAGGGATAAAATTCCCCCGCATCCCTGAATTCCTGCCAAGGTGAAAAGCTCCGGAATTACCCGGGAAAGGCTCATTTGTCTCCCCCTGGCAGTGATGGAATGAGGGCCAAATTCCATTTGCGGCTCACCCCGGGCAAGGCTGCAGGAGCCTCGGCTCGGTGACAGAGCCGGAAAATTCGGGAAAAATGGGATTATCCTTGGAATTCAGAGGTGCCAGCGCAGCTCCTGGCTGGGTTTGACGTCCCTCATGGATTTAGGGATGGAAAAAGTCAGGTTTTTTAGGGATAAAAGCCCAATTTGTGGATAAAGTTCCCAATTTGCTGATGAAATCCCGTTTTTTTGCTCAGCAATTTGGGCTCAGGTGTCTCCAGCCGGGACACGGGAGCGCTCCCCAGGCCCCAGCGCTGATCCAGGCGGGAATTGCCGATCCCGGGATCCCGGGGGGAGGCCCCGGCCCCGCTCCCGGGCTCCTTTTCCCGGGATTTTCCCGGGATTTTCCCGAGGATTTTCCCGGGATTTGGAGCCGGGACCGGAGCGGACCCAACGCGGCCGGACCGGGCCAGCCGGGGTCACGCCCCCCTCATTAGCATACTGCGTTCTGATTGGGCCACGGAGCCACAGGGCGGTCGCTGATTGGATAAAACAAAGGGGAAGCGTTGCTACGGCAACCAGGAACGCTCTAGGGTGGGCGTGACTTACGACCACCCTGCGGCCAATCACAGTGCGATAATTTGAATATTCATGAGGGGCGGGGCCCCACCACGGATTTTGGGGGGTTTCTGGTCGGAATTTGGGGGTTTCCAAGCAGGATTTTAATTAATTAAATTAAATTAAAATTATAAAATAAACTAAAATAAATAATAGGATAGACTAGAATGAAATAACATAAAATAAAATAGAGAATAAAATAGAGAATAGAATAAAATAAAATAAAATAATAAAATAAATAAAATAAAATAAAATAAAATAAAATAAAATAAAATAAAATAAAATAAAATAAAATAAAATAAAATAAAATAAAATAAAATAAAATAAAATAAAATTCTCTGTTTCCTGCAAGGATCAGCCCAGACCCTCTCCCCAACCCCCCCAAGGTTCGGGATCAGGTTTTTCCCAACAAAATCCCATTTTCTGGGAAGGGCTGTCAGTCCCTGATGGCTCCTTTGGGGCCGCCCAAACGGCCAGAATTCCCAGGAATTAAAATTCCATCTGTTCCCTCAGATGTGCGGCAGAACCAGCCGGCAGCTGCTCCCCAAATATTCCAAATAATACAAACACGGTTTAAAAACGGATTAAATTCAGTGCGCGGCGGAGAAAAATGGGAAGTTTTTATTGAATAAAGGCGAATTTAGGGGAAAAAAATTGGGAATGTCGAGGGGGAGGGAGGGCTGAGCCTTTCCCATTGTCCCTGCCCGTGACAGGTGGCGTTTGGAAGCCGCGGAATTCCCATGGGAATTGGGGCCATAAAGTCCCGGCAATATTCCAGGCTCGTCCCAGAGCCCCGGGGCTGGAATTACCGGGAGCAGCTGCTGCCTCCAGCCGGAGAATTCCCGATGGATCCGGGCGAGGAGCCCCGCCCGCTCCTGCAGGCCGGGAAAACCTCGGGAAGGGAGCCTGGAGCCATCCAGCCCCTCTGGATCCATCTGGATAGGGTCGGGATGGAGCTGGGATGGATTTGGGACCGGGATGGCCCTGGGGACACAGCCCGGGATCATTCCCGGGATCATTCCCACCGGGAATTGCGGCTCTCCAGGATCATTGCCGGGATAATTCCCGAGCTCATTCCCACCGGGAATTGCGGCTCTCCAGCCCTGGAGACAATTCCCGGGCTCATTCCCGGCCCTGCCATTCCCGCCGGGAATTGCCGCTCATTCCCGGGATCATTCCCACCGGGAATTGCGGCTCTCCAGGATCATTCCCGGGATCATTCCCGAGCTCATTCCCACCGGGAATTGCGGCTCTCCATCCCGGCTGGATCCCAGCGCTCCCGCCCCGCAGCTGCTCCCCATTCCTGGCTGTTCCCAGTCCCCATTCCCATTCCCGTTCCCAGAACCCCATTCCCGGCTGTTCCCAGTCCCCCATTCCCATTCCCGGCTGTTCCCAGTCCCCCATTCCCGGCTGTTCCCATTCCCATTCCCGGCTGTTCCCAGACCCCCATTCCCGGCTGTTCCCAGACCCCCATTCCCGGCTGTTCCCAGTCCCCATTCCCGGCTGTTCCCAGTCCCCCATTCCCATTCCCGGCTGTTCCCAGTCCCCCATTCCCGGCTGTTCCCATTCCCATTCCCGGCTGTTCCCAGACCCCCATTCCCGGCTGTTCCCAGTCCCCCATTCCCGGCTGTTCCCAGTCCCCCATTCCCATTCCCGGCTGTTCCCATTCCCATTCCCGGCTGTTCCCAGACCCCCATTCCCATTCCCGGCTGTTCCCAGACCCCCATTCCCGGCTGTTCCCAGTCCCCCATTCCCATTCCCGGCTGTTCCCAGTCCCCATTCCCATTCCCGGCTGTTCCCATTCCCATTCCCGGCTGTTCCCAGACCCCCATTCCCATTCCCGGCTGTTCCCATTCCCATTCCCGGCTGTTCCCAGTCCCCCATTCCCATTCCCGGCTGTTCCCAGTCCCCCATTCCCGGCTGTTCCCAGTCCCCCATTCCCGGCTGTTCCCAGTCCCCCATTCCCATTCCCGGCTGTTCCCAGTCCCCATTCCCGGCTGTTCCCAGTCCCCCATTCCCATTCCCGGCTGTTCCCAGTCCCCATTCCCGGCTGTTCCCAGTCCCCCATTCCCATTCCCGGCTGTTCCCAGTCCCCATTCCCGGCTGTTCCCAGTCCCCATTCCCGTTCCCAGCTGTTTCTCCCGGGCCGACCCCAGCAGTGCCGGCCCCTGGCGGCTCCAGAGGGGGAATTGTGATGGAAATGAGGGAAGAGCACGGGAAGGGCTCCCGGGATCCCATAAATAACCCCGGAAAATGCTGTTATTTATGGGATATCCGGCATCCCCAGGGACCCGTCCCGTCACGCTGGGAATAAATGACACAGGAGGTGGAGCCCCTTTTATCTCTTCAGATCCCCCTTTACCCCCGTCAAATCCCCCTTTACCCCCTCAGGATCCCCTTTATCCCCTTCAGATCCTCCTTTATCCCCTCAGGATCCCCTTTATCCCACTCAGATCCTTCTTTATCCCCTCAGGATCCCCTTTATCCCACTCAGATCCTTCTTTACCCCCTCAGGATCCCCCTTTACCCCCTCAAATCCTCCTTTATCCCCTCAGGATCCCCTTTATCCCACTCAGATCCTTCTTTATCCCCTCAGGATCCCCTTTATCCCACTCAGATCCTTCTTTACCCCCTCAGGATCCCCCTTTACCCCCTCAAATCCTCCTTTATCCCCTCAGGATCCCTTTATCCCCTTCAGATCCTTCTTTATCCCCTCAGATCCCTCTTTACCCCCTCAGATCCCCCATTATCCCCTCAGATCCCACTTTATCCCCTCAGGATCCCTTTTATCCCACTCAGATCCCCCCTTTGCCCCTCAGAACCTCCACTGCCCTCTCAGGATCCCCATTACCCCCTCAGATCCCCCATTATCCCCTCAGATCCCCCTTTACCCCCTCAGATCCCCCATTATCCCCTCAGATCCTCCTTTTTCCCCTCAGATCCCCCATTATCCCCTCAGAGCCCCCATTATCCCCTCAGATTCCCCCTTTTCCCCTCAGATTCCCCGTCTTCCCCCTCAGATCCCCCTTTAATTCCCCTTTATCTCCTCACAATTATTTTATTCCCCCCCGGCGGTTCCGCCGTCCATCACTGAGGGGGGGTGGGGCTTGAGGCGGCCCCGCCCTTCCCCGCGCGCGGCGCCGGGCGATGACGTCAGGCCCGGCGGCCGGTGACGTCAGGGCGCGCGCGCCGGCGGCGGGGCCGGGATGCACCGGCGGGGGGTGGGGGCGGGGGCGATCGCCAGGAGAAAACTGACCGAGGTGAGCGGGAATGGAGCGGGGACGGAGCCGGGGAGGGCGCGGGGGGCTGTGGGGGGCAGCGGTTCGGGGTTGTCCCGGTTCGGGATTGTCCCGGTTCGGGAATGTCCCGGTTCGGGGTTGTCCCGGTTCGGGAATGTCCCGGTTCGGGGTTGTCCCGGTTCGGGAATGTCCCGGTTCGGGATTGTCCCGGTTCGGGAATGTCCCGCCCTTCCCGCAGGCCAAGTACAAGGAGCGAGGGACGGTGCTGGCCGAGGATCAGCTGGCCCAGGTGGGAATTCCCTTGGGATGGGGCTGGAGCCATCCCATGGATCCCATCCCATGGATCCCATGGATTCCATCCCATCCCATCCCATGGATCCCATCCCATCCCATCCCATTCCATCCCATCCCATCCCATCCCATCCCATGGATCCCATCCCATCCCATGGATCCCATCCCATCCCATCCCATCCCATCCCATCCCATCCCATCCCATGGATCCCATCCCATTCCCATCCCATCCCATGGATCCCATCCCATCCCATGGATCCCGTCCCATCCCATGGATCCCATCCCATGGATCCCATCCCATCCCATGGATCCCATCCCATCCCATCCCATCCCATGGATCCCATCCCATCCCATTCCCATCCCATGGATTCCATCCCATCCCATCCCATTCCCATCCCATCCCATTCCCATCCCATCCCATGGATCCCATCCCATGGATCCCATCCCATCCCATCCCATCCCATCCCATGGATCCCATCCCATTCCCATCCCTGTCCCCATCCCCATTCCCGTCCCCCCCGCTCCGTTCCCAGCCCGTTTCCCGTTCCCAATCCCGTTTTTCCCGGCTCCCAGATGTCCAAGCAGCTGGAGACGTTCCGGACGCACCTGGAGGCGTTTGCCAGCAAGCACAAGCAGGAGATCCGCAAGAGCCCGGAATTCCGGCTGCAGTTCCAGGACATGTGCGCCACCATCGGCGTGGATCCCCTGGCCTGTGAGGGATCCGCTGGGATTTCTCCCGGAGCCGCTGGGATCCCTCGGGAACGGCGGGGGGATCGGGAGGTTTTTCCCGGTGCTCTGATCCCTTTTCCCTCTCCTTTCCCAGCTGGAAAAGGCTTCTGGGCGGAGATGTTGGGAGTTGGAGACTTCTACTACGAGCTGGGGGTGCAGATCATCGAGGTGTGCCTGGCGCTGAAACACCGCAACGGAGGTGGGATCCGCATTCCCTGATCCCAGGATCCATCCCAATCCCAGGGATCCTTCCCAATCCCACGGATCCGCCTTCCCTGATCCCAGGATCCATCCCTGATCCCGGGATCCTTCCCAATCCCAGGGATCCGCCTTCCCTGATCCCAGGATCCATCCCTGATCCCGGGATCCTTCACAATCCCAGGGATCCGCCTTCCCTGATCCCAGGATCATTCCCAATCCCAGGGATCCACCTTCCCTGATCCCAGGATCCTTCACAATCCCAGGGATCCGCCTTCCCTGATCCCAGGATCCATCCCTGATCCCGGGATCCTTCACAATCCCAGGGATCTGCCTTCCCTGATCCTGGGATCCTTCCCATTCCCAGGGATCCTTCCCATTCCCAGGGATCCTTCCCAATCCCAGGGATCCATCCCAATCCCAGGGATCCATCCCTGATCCAGGGATCCTTCCCTGCTTCAGGGATCCTTCCCATTCCCAGGGATCAATCCCAGTCCCATCCGTCCCAATCCCATCCATCCCATCCATCCATGGGAAGCTGGGAGCAGCCCGGGCGCTGTTCCAGGCTAATCCCGGGCTAATCCCGGGCTAATCCCGGCATTCCCCGCTCCCAGGGCTGATCACGCTGGAGGAGCTGCAGCAGCAGGTGCTGAAGGGGAGGGGGAAATTCGCTCAGGACGTCAGCCAGTGAGTGCCGGGAATTCGGGATTGGGAAAAGGGGGGTCCCTTCCCAGCCTCGGGAATTCCCAGAGCTGCAGCCAGGCCTGCTGGATCCGCCCTTCCCACGGGATGCTCTGGGATCCTGAGCAATTCCTGCCTGCGGCTGGAGACCATTTTTTCCATAAAAATCCAGCCCTGAGAGGATTTTTTCCCCAAAAATCCAGCCCTGGGAGGATTTTTTCCCCAAAAATCCAGCCCTGGGAGGATTTTTCCTGCTGGAACTGCGAGGAAGGGACGGATAAATCCCATCAGACACAGATTTTTAGGACAAAACTCCCATTTTTGGGGGCTGAACCTTCAAGGCTGCCCAGATGCCAAAATCCCAATCCCAAATTCCTTTATGGAAGGAATTCCCGGTTTTTAACAGCAGCACGGGGCCGTTCCTGCTGGAGGCTCCGGCATTCCCAGGGCTGGAATTGCAGCTGGAATTGCAGCTGGAATTGCTGCTGGAATTGCAGCTGGAATTGCAGCTGGAATTGCTGCTCCCCAGGGATGATCTGCTCCGGGCCATCAAGAAGCTGAAGGTTTTGGGGAACGGATTTGGGATCATCCCGGTGGGAGGAACATTCCTGGTGCAGTCGGTGCCGGCGGAGCTGAACATGGATCACACGGTGGTGCTGCAGCTGGCAGAGGTGGGAATGATCCCAGAAAAGGGCTGGGAATGGGGAATTGATGGGAATGATCCCAGAAAAGGGCTGGGAATGGGGAATTGGTGGGAATGATCCCGGAAAAGGGCTGGGAATGGGGAATTGGGATTGGATCTGGTTTGTGGGTAAAGCTGCTGAAGTGTGGATTTAAATCTGGATGAAAACCAGCTGGAAAAATCTTGTTTTTCCCATAATAAACTGGGATTGGGCTGAGCTGGGATGAGAGAGAGCCGGGATTTTTCCTGGATGTTTTCCCAGAAAAAGGGGTTTGTGACGGTCAGCGAGATCCGGGCCAGCCTCAAGTGGGAGACGGAGCGAGCGAAGCAGGTTCTGGTAGGTGGGAATGGGAATGGGAGAGTGGGAATGGGAGAGTGGGAATGGGAGAGTGGGAATGGGAATGGGAGAGTGGGAATGGGAGAGTGGGAATGGGAATGGGAGAGTGGGAATGGGAGAGTGGGAATGGGAACAGTTCCTCAGCCCATCCCAGCCATTCCCAGCTATCCCAAACCCATTCCCAACCCATTCCCAGCCCATTCCCAGCCATTCCCAGCCCATCCCCAGCCATTCCCAGCCCATTCCTGCCATTCCCAGCCCATCCCCAGCCATTCCCAGCCCATCCCAGCCATTCCCAGCCCATCCCAAACCCATTCCCAGCCATTCTCAGCCCATTCCCAGCCATTCCCAGCCCATTCCCAGCTGGTTCCTGCTGTTCCCAGGAGCAGCTGCTGAAGGAGGGCATGGCCTGGCTGGACGCTCAGGCTCCGGCCGAGCCGCAGTTCTGGCTGCCCGCGCTCTTCCCTGAGCTGCTCGCCCAGGACGGAGCCGCCCCGCAGCCCTGAGCGCACCGGGATCATCGGGAATGACAGCTGGGATCCTTGGGAATGCTGGCTGGAATCGTCTGGAATCCCTGCTGGGATCCTCCGCAATCCTGGCCAGAAACCTCAGCAATACCAGTTGGAATTCTCCGGAATCCTTCCTGGAGACCTCGGGAATCCCCCCTGGAATCCCTCCTGGAATCTTCAGGAATCCTGGCTGGAATCCTTCCTGCAATCTCTCCCGGGATCCTTGGGAATCCCTCTTGGTTTCCCTCCCAAAATCCTTGGGAATCCTTCATGGGATCCTCAGAAATCCCTCCCGGAATCCTCGGGATCCCTCCCAATCCCAGGGACAGTGGGACTGGGAATAAAAGTTTTGTAAAAGGTTCCTGAGTTTGGGGAAGTTTGGGATCAATTCCCGCTGGATTCCCTGCCTGGTTTGGGGTGGAAATGGCTCGGATTGGGGAAACCAGGAAAAGGAGCCGAGAGCGGAGTGTCAGAGACCCAAATGGGATTTGCAGTGGGAAATGGGATCTGGGCTCTGGGAACCCTGTCCTGCGGTGCCGCGGGAAATCGTTATTCCAGGAGAATTCCCACTAAGGAATACCACAGGCTCCGTTCTGCCAAAACAAAACTTTATTGCACAAAGGGGAAAAAAATAAAAATTAAAATAAAAAAAAAAGGGGGAAAAAAGCCCAGAAAAATCCCAATCCAAGGAAAAAAAAAAAGCCGGAATTCTTCTGTCCAACAAAACAGGCGGAGATCTCCGAGCGCCTCCTGTGCATTTATTGAGCTCCATTTCAGCCTGAAAATCCCTTCCTAAAACAGCTCTGCCCACAGCGGCGGCCAAGGATTGTCACTGGGAACTGGGACAGCCCCATCCTCCGGGAAAACGGGATAAGGCAATTCCCACAATTCCCACAATTCCCAGCCCGGCAGGGTGGGAAAGCTCCCGGGGACAAAAGGTGACGGTGAGGAGGTGACACCTGGGGATCCCCTCAAGGGTTAAATCCCAACTGGCCCTGGGGGGTTAGGAGCAGGGGAAACCATTCCCAGGTTGTGTGGGATAAACCATCCCAGGTTATTTGGGATAAACCATCCCAGGTTATTTGGGATAAACCATTCCCAGGTTATTCAGGATAAACCATTCCATTGGGATAAACCATCCCAGGTTATTCAGGATAAACCATTCCATTGGGATAAACCATTCCCAAGTTATTTGGGATAAACCATTCCCAGGTTATTCAGGATAAACCACTCCCAGATTACTTGGGATAAACCATCCCCAGGTTATTTGGCATAAACCATTCCCAGGTTATTCAGGATAAACCATTCCCAAGTTATTTGGGATAAACCATTCCCAGGTTGTTCAGGATAAACCACTCCCAGATTATTTGGGATAAACCATTCCATTGGGATAAACCATCCCAGGTTATCCATCCCAGGTTATTTGGGATAAACCATTCCCAGGTTATTCAGGATAAACCATTCCCAAGTGGGATAAACCATTCCAGATTATTTGAGATAAACCATCCCCAGGTTATTTGGGATAAACCATCCCAGGTTATTTGGGATAAACCATCCCCAGGTTATTTGGGATAAACCATCCCAGGTTATTTGGGATAAACCATCCCCAGGTTATTTGGGATAAACCATCCCAGGTTATTTGGGATAAACCATTCCCAGGTTGTTCAGGATAAACCACTCCCAGATTATTTGGGATAAGCCATTCCAATGGAATAAACCATCCCAGGTTATCCATCCCAGGTTATTTGGGATAAACCATTCCCAGGTTATTCAGGATAAACCATTCCCAGGTTATCCATCCCAGGTTATTTGGGATAAACCATTCCCAGGTTGTTCAGGATAAACCATCCCAGATTATTTGGGATAAACCATTCCATTGGGATAAACCATCCCAGGTTATCCATCCCAGGTTATTTGGGATAAACCATTCCCAGGTTATTCAGGATAAACCATTCCCAAGTGGGATAAACCATCCCAGGTTATCCATCCTAGGTTATTTGGGATAAACCATTCCCAGGTTATTCAGGATAAACCATTCCCAGGTTGTTCAGGATAAACCACTCCCAGATTATTTGGGATAAACCATCCCCAGGTTATTCAGGATAAACCATTCCCAAGTGGATAAACCATCCCAGGTTATTTGGGATAAACCATCCCCAGGTTATTTGGGATAAACCATCCCCAGGTTATTCAGGATAAACCATTCCATTGGGATAAACCATCCCAGATTATTTGGGATAAACCATTCCCAGGTTGTTCGGGATAACTCCCGAGCTGTTCCAGCACAATTCCCCCATTTCCCACCTTTCTGCTGAGAGCAATCCCCAAATCATTCCAGGGTTTTTTTGGCTCCTCCAGGCCCCTCAGGACGAGCATCCCGGGCTGGGAAGTTTTCCCAGCTCCAGCTGATCCGAACCGGGGCCAAACTGGTGGGGAGGGGAGTGGGGGAGGGCAAAATGTGCAACTTTGTGCTCGGCTTTCTGTCCATGAAAACATCGGGATGGGGAAAATCAGCTCCTGAAGCTCTCGGTCACCCAACCTCTGCTCCAACGGATCCTCCCCGGGCTCAGCTCCCTGGAAAACGTGGAATTTTCACCTGCACCCGCGGCTGGGCGGGGCAGCACGGCCACTGCCACCTCTCCAAGGCAATGCTGGGATAAATCCTGCTCCGAGCACTCCCAGCGCTCCCAAAAACCTGGGATTTCCCAAGACTCCAGGATTTCCCAAAACTCCGGGATTTCCCAAGGTTTGGCAAAGGAATTTTCCCGAGATTCCCCCTGGAATTGTCCCTTTTCCGGGCTCTCCACGGAAGGACAGGGAGGGAGGGGATGGGAAAGGTGACACCAGAATTCCAGGTAAGGAAAAACCAGCTCCACCAGGAACAAAAACCCTCCCAAAACGCAAAATCCAAAGCGACGCTTCCGACGATAAAACACCAACCCCTGAGCGTTCCCCTCCTCTCCTCTCCGAGCGTTTTTCCTCATCCTCCCTTTCCCAAACCTCCCGGATGAATAAATCCGTGGATTCCCGCAGTTCCCGCTTTCCACGTGAAGTTTCCAAAGCGCCCCAAGGCTCGGGGGAAGCTTTGGGGAAGGAGCCGCGATTCCAGCGGGGAGAATTCCTTCTTATCTTTGGTCTGCTTAGGAGAAAACCCCCGGGAACGCCCCCGGCTCTCCCGAATTCCACCTGGATGCGCCCCAGGGTTATCCGAGCGCTCCCAAAGCTCCAGGGAAGAGCTCCCTCCCTGCCTAGGAGCAGAAAAGCTCTCGAGGATTTGCAGTCTAGAGCTCATTCTTTAATCGGAGAAACAAAAAAAAAAACCAAAAAAAAAAAAACCTGGAAAAAAAACAACCAAAAAAACAAAAAAAAAAAAGCAAAAAACCCCAACCAGTGTAGGTGTTCTCCAAAAAAAACCCCCAAAAAACCCCAAAAAGAACCTGATGCCACGTGCCAGGAAGTACCTTTTGTCCAACAGGAGCCTGTCCCGAGCTCGGCTTTGTCTCTTTTTGGGAATTCTGTGGGAAGTCTCCGGAGGGAGGGAGGAAGGGAGGGATCCGGCGGCTCTCCCGGCCCGGCTGTGCTGCAGTCCCGGGGCCGGGCCCAGCCTCCTTAGGCCTTGGGGCAGCCCTGAGTGTCCGGCTCGGGCTCCGAGGAGCTGCTCTCCGAGTCCATGTCGGCGCTGTCCTGCTGCAGCCGCTCCTGCAGCCGCGCCCGCAGCCCCTGCAGCCGCCCCAGCAGAGCCTGGTAGTCAAAGTGGCCGCGCTTCTCCCCGAAAGGATCCTGGGGAAAAACGGGAATGACCAACGGGGGTGAGGGTGGGATGGAGGGGGAGAGGTGGTGGGGTGGGAAAGGGGGGGAAATTCCAGGGGGAAAGGCCAGTCTGGAGGGGAGTGCTGGAATTCCTCCTGGGAAGGATCCTGAAATTCCCCCTGGGAAGGATCCTGAAATTCCCTCTGGGAAGGATCCTGAAATTCCCTCTGGGAAGGATCCTGAAATTCCCCCTGGGAAGGATCCTGAAATTCCCTCTGGGAAGGATCCTGAAATTCCCCGTCCCCTTAAATTCCCCCTGGGGAAAATCCCGAAATTCCCCCAGAGGAGATCCTGAAATTGCCCCTGGACAGGATCCTTGAAATCCCCCTGGTGCCCCACATCCATCCCCAGCTGTGCCCCACATCTGTCCCCATCCCCAGCTGTGCCCCACATCCATCCCCAGCTGTGCCCCACATCCGTCCCCAGCTGTGCCCCACATCCATCCCAGCTGTGCCCCACATCCGTCCCCAGCTGTGCCCCACATCCGTCCCCAGCTGTGCCCCACATCCATCCCCAGCTGTGCTCCACATCCATCCCCAGCTGTGCCCCAAATCTGTCCCCAGCTGTGCCCCACATCCATCCCAGCTGTGCCCCACATCCATCCCCAGCTGTGCCCCACATCTGTCCCCATCCCCAGCTGTGCCCCACATCCATCCCAGCTGTGCCCCCCAGGTCCCGGCCGTGCCCCTGCCCCACCCTCACCTGCATGGTCTGGCCCTGCAGGTGCAGCCTCTCCTTGCACACGCCCTCGTAGAAATCCAGGTATTCCATGAAGGATTTCTCCATGACGCCGCTGGGGACGGGCAGGGCGGGCACGGGGTCACCCCCAGCGCCCCCTGTCCCCCTTCCCTCCCTCCTCCCAGGTTTTTCTGGGAATTGTTCCCCCCTCCCAGGAAATGAACTTTAATTTCCAACCGCGGGCAGAGCTCGTTTCGCACATTCCCACATTCCCAGCTCCCGGGATCCGCCCCAAACCCCGGGAATTGCGGCTGGGAAATGGTTCCTGCTGCCCTCAAGCCCCGGGATTTCGGGAATGCCGGTTGGGAAGCGGCTCCTGCTGTCCCCCAGCCCCGGGATTTCGGGAATGCCGGTTGGGAAGCGGTTCCTGCTGCCCTCAAGCCCCGGGATTTCGGGAATGCCGGCTGGGAAGCGGCTCCTGGTGCCCCCCAGCCCTGGGATTTCGGGAATGCCGGTTGGGAAGCGGCTCCTGGTGCCCCCCAGCCCCGGGATTTCGGGAATGCCGGTTGGGAAGCGGCTCCTGGTGCCCCCCAGCCCCGGGATTTCGGGAATGCCGGTTGGGAAGCGGCTCCTGGTGCCCCCCAGCCCTGGGATTTCGGGGATGCCGTACCGCAGGGGCTCGGGGCAGGGACATTTCCCCTCGAGCATGTCGCACACGGCCACGCGGATCGTCTCGTGCCGGATGCACTCGTTGTAGTTCTTGCTGTCCCCGGGGTGCCGCTCCTGGAAAACGGCTCGGGATGGTGGGAGCAGGGCCCAGCTGTGCCCCACCGGCCCCTGAGGCTCCCTGAGCACCCCAATCCCCGTTATCCTCTTCCTCACCACCCCAATCCCAGCTCTCTCTGACCCCCCAATCCCAGGCTCAGATCCCGGTTCCAGGCTCAGATCCCGGTTCCAGGCTCAGATCCCGGTTCCAGACTCAGATCCCGGTTCCAGACTCAGATCCCGGTTCTAGACTCAGATCCCAGTTCCAGACTCAGATCCCGGTTCTAGACTCAGATCCCGGTTCTAGACTCAGATCCCGGTTCCAGACTCAGATCCCGGTTCTAGACTCAGATCCCAGTTCTAGACTCAGATCCCAGTTCCAGACTCAGATCCCAATTAATTCCAGGCTCAGATCCCAGTTCCAGGCTCAGATCCCAATTAATCCCAGGCTCAGATCCCAATTAATCCCAGGCTCAGATCCCAATCCCAGGCTCGGATCCCGGCTCCCAGCTCTCACCTGCTCGAAGCCGGGCTCGTTGTGGTACGGGTTCTCGGTCATCAGGGACTGGATGGAGATCAGCACTGAGGAGATGCTCTGGGCCGGGCTCCAGGCCGGGCCTGTCCACGTGCTGGGGCAGCAGAGACAGCCGTTAATTAATGAATTCATTAATTAAAGCAGCAAACCCCTTGTGGCAGAGCCCAGAAACCTGGGGGAGCAGAGCTGGGCCTGAACTTTTCCCTGGCACAGCCTAAACTGTGTCCTGTCCTTCTGTCCTGTCCTGTCCTTCTGTCCTGTCCTGTCCTTCTGTCCTGTCCTGTCTGTGCTCACCTGGGAGCAGAGCCTGACCCCACCTGGCCCCAGCCTAACCCCAGGCCCAGCTCATCCCAGCAGCCCCTAGGCCTGGCTTACCCGAGGATGCTGAGGCAGCCCCTAGGCCTGGCTTACCCGAGGATGCTGAGGCAGCCCCTAGGCCTGGCTTACCTGAGGATGCTGAGGCAGCCCCTAGGCCTGGCTTACCCGAGGATGCTGAGGCAGCCCCTAGGCCTGGCTTACCCGAGGATGCTGAGGCAGCCCCTAGGCCTGGCTTACCCGAGGATGCTGAGGCAGACCTTGCCGTTGCGGTAGAAGTTGGGGTTGAACCTGACGGTGTTGTTGCCCGTGGTCATCAGCTTGACGCGGGGCGGGTGGATGGGATAATCCGGGGGGCAGCGGAACAGGAACAGGAAGAAGCCGCCCTCGTAGGGGGTGTCAAAGGGGCCCGTGATCAGCGCGTGGATCTGCGGGAACAGCGCCTGGATGTTCCCAAAGCCTCCAGCGTTCCCAAAAACTCCAGTGTTCCCAAAAACTCCAGTGTTCCCAAAAACTCCAGCGTTCCCAAAATCTCCAGCGTTCCCAAACCTCCCAGTGTTCCCAAAAACTCCAGCGTTCCCAAACCTTCCAGCGTTCCCAAACCTCCAGCATTCCCAAACCCTCCAGCATTCCGAAAAACTCCAGCGTTCCCAAACCTTCCAGCGTTCCCAAAAACTCCAGCGTTCCCAAACCTTCCAGCGTTCCCAAAGCCTCCAGCGTTCCCAAACCCTCCAGCATTCCCAAACCTCCCAGCGTTCCCAAACCTCCCAGTGTTCCCAAACCTCCCAGCGTTCCCAAACCTCCCATTGTTCCCAAAGCCTCCAACATCCCCAAAGGCTCCGGCCTTTGTTCCCAAAGCCTCCACGGCTCCTCTGAATCCCATCCCAACATCCCCAGGAAAGCTGGAGCCTCGCTGGTCCCTCACCAGGACATTCCGGGAATATTCCAGCTGGGAAATGCCCCCGGAAGCCCCGGCCAGCCCCACCTTTGGGGAGGAGGAGGAGGAGGCTGAAGGAATCGCAGCCGATCCTCACCTTGGTCATGTCGTGGGGATCAGGCACAACGAACATTCCCGGGGGCGGCTCCTTGTAAATGGACATGATATCCCTGGAAAAGGCGACGGGAATTAGCCGGGATCGGCCCGGAACGGCTCCAGGGACAAACCCCTGCAGGGCTGAGGACTGGAACCGGGATTTGGGAGGTGCTGTCCCGGCTCCAGGCGGGTTTTGGGGGAGCTCCAGGAGCAGCCGAGGCATTCCAGAGCATTCCTGGAATCCTTGGGAATCCCGGCTGGAATCCTTGGGAATCCTGGCTGGAATCCTTGGGAATCCTGGCTGGAATCCTTGAGAATCCCCCCTGGAATCCTTGGGAATCCCCCCTGGAATCCTTGGGAATCTCCCCTGGAATCCTTGGGAATCCTGGCTGGAATCCTTGGGAATCCCCCCTGGAATCCTTGGGAATCTCCCCTGGAATCCTTGGGAATCCCTCCTGGAATCCTTGGGAATCCCCCCTGGAATCCTTGGGAATCCCTCCTGGAATCCTTGGGAATCCCTCCTGGAATCCTTGGGACTCCCCCCTGGAATCCTTGGGAATCTCCCCTGGAATCCTTGGGAATCCCTCCTGGAATCCTTGGGAATCTCCCCTGGAATCCTTGGGAATCCCGGCTGGAATCCTTGGGAATCCCCCCTGGAATCCCCACCCCTGGGGTTTCACCACCTCCAGCAGCACCAATTCAAATAAAAATAAAAATTAAAATTAAAAAAAATTATATAAAATAATAACAAAAATAAAAATAAAAATAAAAAATAAAAAATAAAAATAAAAAATATAAATAAATTCCCACTGGGAATTCCCCTCGGGATCTGTCCCCAGGTTCTCTCGGGTGGGGCTCAGGGTGTTCCCAGCGCTCTTTTCCCCAGGCCGGGATGGATTTGGGGTTACTGGATCAGGGCAGGGATTCCAGAGCTCCTTCCCTTCCCAAACCTCATCCCAACAGCTCCAGGACTGGGAGCAGCTGAAATCCCAGGAAATCCCAGCAGCTCCGTGCAGCCCATGCATGAACGGGACAATCCCATCCTTCCCAGCCCCTTCCCGAGCTCCCGGGGGTTCCCAGCAGGAATTTCCCCTTCCCCGCCTGCCCTGGGGAGCTCCGGGTTGGAACATTCCCAAAAAAGCCGGGATGAGCCCGGCAGGCAGCGATTCCTGCTCCCGGGATGGAGCCGGTGAATTAACGGCAGCGTTTGGATCCTCGTCCCGCCGGGATCCACAGGACGGGAATGGGGGCTTGGGGGGAATCCTGGAGTTTGAGCATGGAAGGGCCGGGAAACCTGACCCGATCCCGGATTTCTGCCCCAATCCCGGATTTCTGCCCCAATCCCGGATTTCTGACCCAATCCCGGATTTCTGCCCCAATCCCGGATTTCTGACCCAATCCCGGATTTCTGCCACATCCCGGATTTCTGCCCCAATCCCGGATTTCTGCCACATCCCGGATTTCTGACCCAATCCCGGATTTCTGACCCAATCCCGGATTTCTGCCACATCCCGGATTTCTGCCCCAATCCCGGATTTCTGCCACATCCCGGATTTCTGCCACATCCCGGATTTCTGACCCAATCCCGGATTTCTGACCCAATCCCGGATTTCTGCCACATCCCGGATTTCTGCCACATCCCGGATTTCTGACCCAATCCTGGATTTCTGACCCAATCCCGGATTTCTGCCACATCCCGGATTTCTGCCACATCCCGGATTTCTGACCCAATCCCGGATTTCTGACCCAATCCCGGATTTCCAGCACGTCCCGGGAGCTGCCAGCGATGCCCAGGGCGGGATTGGCACCAGGGAATTCTGCTGGGAGAGCCCGGGGTGGCACAGGGGGATCCCCCTGAGCCCAACACCCGGGCAGGGGGATCCACCGGGGATTCCAGAGGGATCCACCGGGATTCCAGGGGATCCAAGGGAATTCCAGGGGGATCCACCGGGGATTTCAGGGGGATCCACCGGAATTCCAGGGGGATCCAAGGGAATTCCAGAGGGATCCACCGGGATTCCAGAGGGATCCAAGGGAATTCCAGGGGGATCCAAGGGAATTCCAGAGGGATCCACCAGAATTCCAGAGGGATCCACCGGGATTCCAGGGGGATCCAAGGGAATTCCAGAGGGATCCACCGGGATTCCAGAGGGATCCAAGGGAATTCCAGAGGGATCCACCGGGGATTCCAGGGGGATCCAAGGGAATTCCAGGGGGATCCACCGGGGATTCCAGGGGGATCCAAGGGAATTCCAGAGGGATCCACCGGGGATTCCAGGGGGATCCACCGGGGATTCCAGGGGGATCCACCGGGGATTCCAGGGGGATCCCGGCCGGGTTGGACAGGGCTGGCAGCAGCCCGGGATAGAGCAAAGCCGGGACCCGGCGCCTCCAGGGCACGGGGGGGAACCGGGGGCTGTGCCCGGGAGAGCCCCGGGACACCGGGAGGGGTCAGGACCCGTCCCCGTGTTTGTCCCGGGACACCGGGAGGGGTCAGGACCCGTCCCCGTGTTTGTCCCGGGACACCGGCAGGGCCCGGTGCCGTTCCCGGGCCTGTCCCGGTGCCCAGCGCGGCTGCCGGGAGCCCGCTGTGCCGCAGGGCCCGTTACCGGCCGCGGGGCCGGGCCCTGCGCTGCCCCTGCCGGTACCGGTACCGCTGCCCCTGTCCCTGCCGGCACTGCTGTCCCTGCCCGTACCGGTACCGCTGTCGCTGCCGGTACCGCTCACCGTTTGATCCGCAGCAGGCAGGCCGGGCTGGGCCGCTCGCTGTCCCAGTCGCCGCTGACCGTGGGGTCCCAGAAGGCGGAGTGCGTGAGGAGCGCGGCCCCCGCCGCCGCCGCCGCCATCGGGGCGCCGCCGCCGCCGGGAGCCGCGCCGCTGCCGGGAGCCGCGGCCGCGCCGAAACCCGCCGCCGCCCAGAGCTCGGCGGGGATGAACACGCCGGGGGTCCCCGCGGCGCCCGGGGAGGCGCTGCCGCCGCCCGCCGCCAGCACCGCGGCCGGGGCCGGGGCCGGGGCCGCGTCCTCGGCCGCCGGGCTCTCCGCCATTGCGGCCTCGGCCCGCGCCGCTTCCGGGACTCCGCACCACCGAGGCGCGCGGCCAGAGCGGCCCCGCGCCGCCCACGCCGCCCGCCCCCGGCACCACAGAGCGGCGGCAGGAGCGGCCCCGCCGCAGGGGAGCAGGGGAGGGCGAGCCCGCGATGGCGCCCCCTGGCGGCCGGGAGGTCCGCAGGGAGAAATGGGCGCTGGAGATTTTTGGGAGAGAGGGAATTTGAAGAACGGCGGGATCAGGGAAGGAAAAAGGTGGGAAAGAGCTCTGGGATCGGCGCTGGGCAGGGAACGGGGCTGTCGGAGATCCCGGACGCTGAGGGATGCGCAGCGGGCAGGGCTCGGGCGGGATGAGCCCTTTTCGGATCGGCTGGATCCTTTCCCGCTCGGGACATTCCAGGATTTTTCCAGGATCATCAGCCGCCAGCGCTCACCGGGATGCTCGGAACCCCTCCCGGGAATGGGCAGCTCTGCCAGGGCTGGGGCCCTTCCAGCGGAGAGATCCCTTCCCGAAATTCCAACCCAAACCTCTCCTGGCACAACTCGGGGTGCCGGACGGGCTCGGGGTGCTGGGGACACAGGGAAGGGCTCGATCCCCTCTGGATCCCCTTTGGATCCCCTCTGGATCCCCTCTGGATCCCCTCTGGATCCCCTCTGGATCCCAGCAGCGGGATCAGGCAGCAGCCAGCGGCTCCCAGCACCCCCAGGATGGAAGAGAGAGGTGGGAAATGGGAAAAGGAACATTCCAGGAGCATCCCAGCCCCCAGTTCCAGCTCCAAGGACGCTTTTGCTTCCCAGGGATCCGAGGGATTCCCCAGGGAGGATAAATGTAACTCCTCGCGCAGTAACAGTGTCCTTCTCCCTGGGAACATTCCCGAAGGGCTGTCCCGCCTTTAAACGGACACATTCCCGCCCAGAATCCAGGGAATTTTCCCTCTCCAGCTGAGCCAGCATCTCCCGAATTCCTTCTGTCTTCACAGCCACGTTTCTCCAGATCCTGCGGCTTTTGGAGCCGAGTTCTCCCCTCCCTCTTCCCCTCACAGGAATTCCATCCATCCCCATTCCCAGGAATGTCCCGAGCAGAGCCACCCATCCCTGTGTCCCATTCCCTGTGTCCCATTCCCGTGTCCCATTCCCATCCCTGTGTCCCATTCCCTGTGTCCCATTCCCTGTGTCCCATCCCTGTGTCCCATTCCCATTCCCTGTGTCCCATTCCCATCTCTGTATCCCAATCCTATTCCCTGTGTCCCATCCCACTGTCCCATTCCCATCCCTGTGTCCCATCCCTGTGTCCCATTCCCATCCCTGTGTCCCATTCCCATTCCTTGTGTCCCATTCCCATCTCTGTATCCCAATCCTATTCCCATGTCCCATTCCCTGTGTCCCATCCCTGTGTCCCATCCCCATGTCCCATTCCCATCCCTGTGTCCCATTCCCGTCCCTGTGTCCCATTCCAAATCTCTGTGTCCCATTCCCATTCCCTGTGTCCCATCCCTGTGTCCCATTCCCAATCCCATGTCCCACTGTCCCATTCCCTGTGTCCCATTCCCATCCCTGTGTCCCATTCCCGTGTCCCATTCCCTTTGTCCCCGTGTCCCAATCCCATGTCCCACTCCCATCCCACAGCTGGGATTTCCCAGCCATCCCAGAAACTGACAAACAAAAACCCAAGAAAACCCCAAATCGGCGATTCCCGCACCGAAACCCTTCCCAAACCCCGGATGAACCCGGCTGCAATCCACCCCAGGAGGTGAAGAAGGAAGGCAGGAGCGGCAATTCCGTAGGGAATTCTGTTTTTATGTCGGGAGGAGCCCCCGGAGCTGTCACATGGCGAAGAGGATGAGGAATGCCACCATCAGACAGAAGAGCCCCATGGCCTCGGACAGCGCGAAGCCCAGGATGGCGTAGGAGAAGAGCTGCTGCTTCAGGGAGGGGTTCCTGCCACGGGAAACAGCGGGGTAAATCCTGGAATTCTGAGCCAAACTGGGGGGAATCCTGGAATTCTGAGCCAAACTGGGGGGAATCCTGGAATTCTGAGCCAAATTGGGGGGAAATCTTGAGCCAAATCAGCCTGGGAATCCTGAGCCAAACTGGGGGAAAATCCTGGAATTCTGAGCCAAACCAGCCTGGGAATCCTGGGAATCCTGAGCCAAACCAGCCTGGGAATCCTGAGCCAAACTGGGGGGTAATCCTGGGAATCCTGAGCCAAACCAGCCTGGGAATCCTGAGCCAAACCAGCCTGGGAATCCTGAGCCAAACTGGGGGAAATCCTGGAATTCTGAGCCAAACTGGGGGGAAATCCTGAGCCAAATCAGCCTGGGAATTCTGAGCCAAACTGGGGAAAAGCCTGGAATTCTGAGCCAAACTGGGGGTAAATCCTGGGAATCCTGAGCCAAACTGGGGAAAATCCTGGAATTCTGAGCCAAACCAGCCTGGGAATCCTGGGAATCCTGAGCCAAACCAGCCTGGGAATCCTGAGCCAAACCAGCCTGGGAATCCTGAGCCAAACCAGGGGAAAATCCTGGGAATCCTGAGCTAAACTGGGGGTAAATCCTGGGAATCCTGAGCCAAATCAGCCACAAACCAGGGAATAAATCAGGGAATCACAGCAGGGAATGAAACCAGGGAATGTCCCAAACCAGGGAATCCCCCAAACAAGGGGATAAATCCAGGGAATAACTCCAGGGAATAAATCCAGGGAATAACTGCAGGGAATGTCCCAAACCAGGGGATAAATCCAGGGAATAAATCCAGGGAATAAATCCAGGGAATGCCCCAAACAAGGGGATAAATCCAGGGAATAACTCCAGGGAATAAATCCAGGGAATACCCCAAGCCAGCCGGATCCAGGAGCAGCTGGGATGGGATGGGATATCCAGGGTTTTTCCCAGTTTTTAGGGATGCTAAACCCTGGATTTAGCTGGCACCTGGTGCTTCCAAGCTGCAATTCCTTCCAGAGGCAGCAGAGCTCCAGAGGGAAATCGGGAATGAGTTAGAGGGGTGGGTTCAAACAATCCAGGAACTTTAACAGAATGATGGATTCATGGAATAAAATCGTGGATTGCTTAACAGAACAGAGCACTATTAATAGAGAATAATCATTTTAATAGAATGGATCACCCCAATAAAATAATTATTTTAATAGGTTAACAGATTATTTTAATAGATTAATAGATTATTTTAATAGATTAATAGATTATTTTAATAGAATGGATTCTATTAGGATAAAAACATTGTTCTATTAGAATAATTGTTTTAAGAAAGTGAATTAATTTTAATAGAAGAGTGGAATCCTTTTAGGAGAAGAGTGGATTATTTAATTAGAAAGGATTATTTTTAAGAGAACAATGGATTATTCTAATAGAATGTGTTTAACAGATTTTTGGAGAGAAGAGTGGATCATTTTAGGGGAATGGGGGGCTCATTTTAAAGGAACATTTTTAGGGGAGCAGTGGCTCGGTTTTAGGGGAATGAGGGACCATTTTTAAGGGAAGAGGGGACTATTTAAAGGATCATTTTTAGGGGAATGCTGGACCACCAGAGCCCTTGGACATTCCGAGTGCTGCTGCCCTTGAAGCCCAGCCCCGGTGCCCAGGGAGGGTCCCCAGAGCCCCCCAGAACCCAGGGAGGGTCCCCAGAACCCAGGGAGGGTCCCCAGAGCCCCCCAGAGCCCAGGGAGGGTCCCCAGAGCCTCCTAGAGCCCAGGGAAGGTCCCCAGAGCCCAGGGAGGGTCCCCAGAGCCCAGGGAGGGTCCCCAGAGCCCAGAGAGGGTCCCCAGAGCCCCTCAGAGCCCAGGGAGGGTCCCCAGAACCCAGGGAGGGTCCCCAGAGCCCCCCAGGGCCCAGGGAGGGTCCCCAGAACCCAGGGAGGGTCCCCAGAGCCCCTCAGAACCCAGGGAGGATCCCCAGAGCCCCCCCAGAGCCCAGGGAGGATCCCCAGAGCCCAGGGAGGGTCCCCAGAGCCCCTCAGAGCCCAGGGAGGGTCCCCAGAGCCCAGGGAGGGTCCACAGAGCCCCTCAGAGCCCAGGGAGGGTCCCCAGAGCCCAGGGAGGGTCCCCAGAGCCTGTGGAGGGTCCCCAGAGCCTGTGGAGGGTCCCCAGAGCCCCCCGCAGCCCCCCAGCAGCAGCAGTGACCCTGACCTGGCGTAGCCGATGATGAGGCTGCCGAACACGGTGCCGATGCCGGCCCCCGAGCCCGCCACGCCCACGGTGGCGGCGCCGGCCCCGATGAACTTGGCGGCCGTGTCGATGTCCCGGGCCAGGGCGCTGGTGCGGAACTGCCGGAGCGGCTGCGCCGGGAGCGGCACCGGCACCTGTGGGGACACACCGGGACACTCAGGGACTGTGGGGACACACTGGGACACTCAGGGACACTCAGGGACACCTCAGGGGACACCTGAGGGCTGGCACCCAGCATGGGGAGTGGTGGGGTGGGGCTTGGCCCTGATCAGTAGAGTCAGGATGGAGGATCAGGATCAGGATGAAGGATGAGGATCAGGATGGAGGATCAGGATCAGGGATCAGGATCAGGATGGAAGATCAGGATCAGGATGAAGGATGAGGATCAGGATGGAGGATCAGGATCAGGATGCAGGATGAGGATCAGGATGAAGGATGAGGATGAAGGATCAGGATCAGGATGAGTCACAAGCCCACCCCCAGGCTCACCTGTGTGCTCTGAGCCTCAGGCCTGCTGAACGCAGCCACGGACACGGGCCTGGCCAGAGCCCTGGAGCAGCAGCGGAACTGCAGGAACACGGACAGCTCAGGAGGGATGGGGAATATCCCCAAATTCCACATCCCACCCTGCCCAAACAGCCCTGGAGCTGCAGGAACACGGACAGCTCAGGAGGAATGGGGAATATCCCCAAATTCCACATCCCACCCTGCCAAACAGCCCTGGAGCTGTGACCATTCCCAGTGCCCTCTGCATGGAGAAGTTTTCCCTAAAATCCGACCCAAACCCTTGCAGGGAGCCGAGATCAGTGTTCCCACAGCTGGATTTATGTGCACCAACCCTCAGGAAAGGCCAGCTGGTTGATGGAGCATTAAAATCCCCCCCAGAACATCCCAGCTGGGAGCCAGGACTGGAAAAGAAAGGGTGACCAGCGGAGGGTGTTTCTATTTCAGCCACTTGGATCAGCTCCACGAGCAACTCCACACACCCCAGGCTGAGCACAGCGAGGTGCCAGCCCCAGAAATTCCATCCCTCCCACGTTTCCACACGTTTTCCTCCTGGAAAGAAAGGGATTCCCGAGCAACTCGGTGGAAATGCGGGATCTGCTGCTGGGAGCAGCGGCGGGGCCTGCAGCTCAGTGCCAGCCACTCACATGGTGTCACCAGAGGTCACCTTGTTCCTTTCCTCTGTAAATCCTGGGAAAGCACGGCCTGGAGCCCACCCCAGCTGGGGGTGTGCAGGAGGGGAGAGCGGGAGAAACGCCACATTCCCGGTGGGAATGAGCCCAGCCCTGCCAGGGAGGGAACCTACCAGCGCTGGGGAGCTGAGGAGCGCCACGGGAGCCTGCATTTTGCTGGATCTGCAAGGGAGAACGAGGGGGATAAACCAAAGCAAGGTTTATTAACCAGATTTAGCGGCGGTGAATTCCCGGTGCTGCTGTCCCCAGGCGACCCCTGCGCTCACACACAGCTCGTGGTTCAGTGTCCCCAGGGCTGTGTCCCCAGCATGGCTCAGTGTCCCCAGGGCTGTGTCCCACTGACCCCACCGTGTCCACAAGGCTTTGTCCCCAGCGTTTCCCCAAGGTTTTGTCCCAGCGTGACCCCAAGGCTTTAACCCCACTGTGTCCCCAGCGTGTCCCTGCTGTCCCCGAGGCTTTGTCCCAGGGTGTCCCCAAGGCTTTGTCCCAGGGTGTCCCCAAGGCTTTGTCCCCACCGTGTCCCCAAGGCTTTAACCCCACTGTGTCCTCAGCGTGTCCCCGTTGTCCCCAAGGCTTTGCCCCCGCCATGTCCCCAAGCCTTTAACCCCACCATGTCCCTGCCGTGTCCCCAAGGCTTTGCCCCCGCCATGTCCCCAAGGCTTTGTCCCTGCCGTGTCCCCAAGGCTTTGTCCCCACCGTTTCCCCGACTGTCCCCAGTGTGTCCCCAAGGTTTCCACCCCACCGTGTCCCCGCTATCCCCTCGGCCTTGTCCCACCGTTCCTGTTAATCCCCGCTCGGTGCCTTCCCCGGGCGGCTCCTCCCGTCCCCCCTCCCTCCCACACCGGCGCCCTCACGACCCGCCGAGGGCAGCGCAGGCCCCACCGCTCGCCGGGCAGCGAAGGGCACGACCCCAGCGAGCAGCGGCCGGGCCCGCGGCTCTCGCCGGGAGCCCCGGAGGAGGCGGCGGGGGCGGCGGGCGCGGGCCCGGCCCGGGCCGGCTCCCACCTGCGCAGGGTCCGCTCGGGCCGGCGGCGGCAGCGGCTCTGTGGGGAGCGTCACCTTGGCCGTGTCCCCCCCGGCGTCCTCCGCGCCCATTGGCTGCCGCCGCGCGCGCGCGCCCGAACCCGCCCTCCCCATTGGCCGAGCCTCGGGAAAGCCCCGCCTTCCCGCATCCGGGGACGGCGGGAAGAAGGCGGGCGGAAAGGCGGGCGGTGATTGGTTGGTTGCGCACGCTGGGCGCTCGCTGATTGGGTGAGATATCTGTCAATTCGGCTGTGGGCGGGAAAGGGCGGGCTCCGTGGCGGTCCTGAGGGAGGGTTTGGGATGGAGGAAAATGCGGCGGGAGCAGAGAAAGGTCTGAGGGAGCGGGGAGGGGTCTGAGGGAGCGGGGAAAGGTCTGAGGGAGCGGGGAAGGGTCTGAGGGAGCGGGGAAAGGTCTGAGGGAGCGGGGAAGGGTCTGAGGGAGCGGGGAAGGGTCTGAGGGAGGGGGGAAAGGTCTGAGGGAGCGGGGAAGGGTCTGAGGGAGCAGGGAAGGTTCTGAGGGAGCGGGGAAGGGTCTGAGGGAGCGGGGGAGGGCTGTGGAACCAAGGAAGGTTTTGTGGGACCAGGGAAAGAATTTTGTGACCAAGGAGAAATTTTAGGGACCAGGGAAGATATTTTGGGACCAAGGCAGGTTCTGTGGGACCAAGAAAAGATTTTTGGGACCAAGGAAAGATTTTCAGGACCAGAGAAGGATTTTTGGGACCAGGGAAGTTCTTTTGGGAGCAGGGAAGGTTTTTTGGGATCAGAAAAGGTTTTTCTGGGACCAGGGAAGGTTTTGGGAATGTCCAGATTGTAACCCTGGGATGGTGGGAGATGTCCCTGAATGGGCTTTAGGGTCCTTCCCAAGCCCTTCCGATATTCCCGGGAAATTTCTTTGGGAATTCCGCGGTGTTTTTATCCCCTCCCCACATCGGCTTCACCCAAATCTTGCTTCAGCTTGGAATTAAAATCTTTTATTTCACCAGGAAAACTCCCCACGGGCAAAAATCCTTCTGCTCCTCCCGTGTCCGTGGGATGAGGAGGGAATTCTGTGGAAAGTCCTGGAGCTACGTGGTCCTGGCACGGAGACAAAAATTCCAATAAATTCCTGTGGAATCACCCTTGAAAAATGTCATTTTATCCCTGTGGGTGATGAGACTTGAGTGATTCCCCCCTGATCCATGGAACCTGCGGATCAGAGGGCATCCAGAGGGATTTCCAGTGGGAAAACGCTGGAAATTTGGGAGGGAAGGGATTTAAAGAAGGGTTTTCCTGCAGGACAGTGCCCGGTTTTCCTTGGATTCTGCTCCTCGCCTCCTGTATCCCACCCGAATTCCAGATTTTCCCTATCCCGATTCTCTTATTCCAAATTTTAATTTATTCAGGGAATTATTCATCCCTTTATTTTGGTTTTTTTTCCCCCATTGCCGAGTTTTTCCGGCTGCACTTTCCAGAGATTTTGGGTTTTTTTGTCTCTGTTTTATCCCAGGAATCACCGATTTTCCATTAAAAAGAAGGAAAAAGGGCAGGAATGGCTGGAAATTTGCTTTTTTTTTTTTTTTTTTTTGTGGGAATTGCCTGAAATAATTTTGGAAAATCCCAGAATCCTTTGGTTTGGAAAAATCCCGAATCCCATCCAGTTCTACTCCCCAGCCTTGGGAACTTCCAGGGATGGGGCAGCCGGGATTTCTCTGGGAATGTGATCCCAAAAAAAAAAAAAAACCCAAATTTTTGGGGGATAAAGGGATTTTTGGGAATGTCGGAACTCACGTGGCCCTGCAGAGCTCTCCCGACATCAGCCACGTCAGGAATTCCTGCTCCAAGAATTCCCTCAGGCCCTCAGAACCTTCCAGAGCCGGAAAACTGCAAAAAAAAAATCCAAATAAATTCAATAAAAACGGAATTAAAGCGAAAAAAATTCCAGGTTTCAACATCCCCTTCTCCCAGTCCTAAAACCACAGGGAATGTTGGGATTTAAATCTCCCACTGGGATAAAGAGCCTGAAATTTGAGATTTCTTCTGGAAACGAGGGGATTCCTGGGATTTTGGGAGTCCTGGGGTGGGATTTTCCAAGGGTTTGTTCCCAAAATTAAGGGAAGCGCAAATCGGATCCTTTCCCCCAGCCCAAAGCCTCGTTTCGGGAGGTGTTTGCATGGAAAAGGTGGGAAAACACCAAATATCCCCAAATTCCATAAAAAAAAAACCCCAAATCCTGAAATTCTGTAAAACACACCCCAAAAAAATCCCAGAAATCCATTAAAAACCCCCAAAAATCCACCCAAAATTCCATAAAAACCTCCAAAATTCTGCACAAAACCAACAAATCCCGGAATTCCATTAAAAAATCCCCCAAATTCCCGAAATTCTGCTCCTCCCGATTTTCCCTTCCCGCTTCACCTCTGGTTTTCCTGGTTTTTCCAGAGCCACGCCAGGAATTCTGTGGCTCCCGGAGCTCCCAAATCCAATTTCTCCGGCGTTTTTTGGGGCTCGGCCTCTCTCCTGAGCGGCTCCGCGATGTCCCTGGGAAAGGAAAAGCTGGAGAATCCCGCGGGTCCAGCAGAGGGTGCCAGAATCCCGCTTTTCCATGGATCTATCCATGGATCCATCCATGAATCCATCCATGAATCCATCCATGAATTATCCATGAATCATCCATGAATTATCCATTAATCCATCCATGGATCCATCCATGAATTATCCATGAATTATCCATGAATTATCCATGAATCCATCCATGAATCCATCCATGAATTATCCATGGATCCATCCATGAATTATCCATGGATTATCTATGAATTATCCATGAATCCACCCATGAATCATCTATGAATCATCCATGAATTATCCATGAATTATCTATGAATTATCCATGGATCCATCCATGAATCCATCCATGAATCCATCCATGAATTATCCATGAATTATCCATGAATCATCCATGAATTATCCATGAATCATCCATGAACCCATCCATGAATCATCCATGGATTATCCATGGATCCACCCATGAATCCATCCATGAATCATCCATGAATTATCCATGAATCATCCATGAATCATCCATGAATCATCCATGGATTATCCATGAATCCACCCATGAATCATCCATGAATTATCCATGGATTATCCATGGATCCACCCATGAATCATCCATGAATCCATCCATGAATTATCCATGAATTATCCATGAATCCATCCATGGATCCATCCATGAATCATCCATGAATTATCCATGAATCATCCATGAATTACCCATGAATTATCCATGAATCATCCATGAATCATCCATGAATTATCCATGGATTATCCATGGATTATCCATTAATCCATCCATGAATCCATCCCCGCTCTGGACGCGGAGCTCCCGCGGTTTTGGGAAAGGACGGGAGAGGCTGGGCTGGGAATGGGGATTTGGGATTTGGGAATGCCAATGGCTCTGGAAGGGATTTGGGAATGATCCTTGGCTCTGTGGCAGGGATCTGGGAATGTTTTGGGCAGGGATCTGGGAATGTTTTGGGCAGGGATTTGGGAATGTTTTTGCAGGGATCTGGGAATGTTTTTGCAGGGATTTGGGAATGTCTTTGGGCAGGGATCTGGGAATGTTTTGGGCAGGGATCTGGGAATGTTTTGGGCAGGGATCTGGGAATGTTTTGGGCAGGAATCTGGGAATGTTTTGGGCAGGGATTTGGGAATGCTTTGGGCAGGGATCTGGGAATGCTTTGGGCAGGGATCTGGGAATGCTTTGGGCAGGAATCTGGGAATGTTTTGGGCAGGGATTTGGGAATGTTTTGGGCAGGGATCTGGGAATGTTTTGGGCAGGGATCTGGGAATGCTTTGGGCAGGGATTTGGGAATGCTTTGGGCAGGGATCTGGGAATGTTTTGGGCAGGGATCTGGGAATGCTTTGGGCAGGGATTTGGGAATGCTTTGGGCAGGGATCTGGGAATGTTTTGGGCAGGGATCTGGGAATGCTTTGGGCAGGGATCTGGGAATGCTTTGGGCAGGGATCTGGGAATGCTCACTGGCTTTTCCTCTCGCGCCGGGCCAGCAGCCACTCCACGAAGTTCTTGCCCAGCACGTGGTCCATGGTGCGGCTGTAGTCGCTGGCCAGCGTGGCCTCCGAGTACCGGCGCTGCAGCCCGGGAGCGCCGCCTCTGGAGTGGGGAAAGCGGGATGGGATCAGGGATGGGCACGGCGGGATCCGCTCGGTCCTGATCATTCCTGATCCCATCAGGATTTGCTCATCCTGAGCCCATCGGGATCTGATCATTCCTGATCCCATCAGGATCTGCTCATCCTGATCCCATCGGGATCTGCTCAGTCCTGATCCCATGGGGATCTGCTCATCCTGATCCTATCGGGATCCACTCAGTCCTGATCCCATGGGGATCTGCTCATCCTGATCCTATCGGGATCTGATCATTCCTGATCCCATCGGGATCTGCTCAGTCCTGATCCTATCGGGATCTGATCATTCCTGATCCCATCGGGATCTGCTCATCCTGGCCCCATCGGGATCTGCTCAGTCCTGATCCTCTTGGGATCCACCCACTCCTGAGCCCAGTGGGATGGGATCATTCCTGACCCTGGTGATCCATGGGATCAGGCCCCAGACCACGGAATCCTCCCCAAACCCATGAGATCCCTCCTGAATCCCTGGGATCCCCACAAATCCCCAGGATCCCCCAAAACCATGGAATCCCTCCCGAATCCCCGGGATCCCCCGCTCCGCTCTCACCCGGGGCCGCTCTGCTCCATCCTCACCGCTCCCAGCCCGGCCAGCAGCAGCAGCGGCAGCGCCCGCAGCGCCATCGTCCCTCTGGAGCCTCCCTGGGGATCGCCGGGATCACCGGGATAACCGGGATCACTGCCGGGATAACCGGGATCAGCACCGGGATAACCGGGATCACTGCAGGGATAACCGGGATCACTGCCGGGATAACCGGGATCAGCACCGGGATAACCGGGATCACTGCCGGGATAACCGGGATAACCGGGATCGGCACCGGGATAACCGGGATCGGCACCGGGATAACCGGGATCTGCACCGGGATAACCGGAATCACTGCCGGGATAACCGGGATAACCACCAGGATCACCGGGATCAGCACCGGGATCAGCACTGGGATCACCGGGATCAGCACCGGGATCAGCACCGGGATCAGCACTGGGATCACCTCCGGGATCACCGGGATCACCTCCGGGATCACCCCCAGGATCACCCCCGGGACCACCGGGATCACCCCCGGGATCACCGGGATCACCTCCGGGATCACCTCCGGGATCACCTCTGGGATCACCGGGATCACCTCTGGGATCACCCCCAGGATCACCAGGATCACCTCCGGGATCACCTCCGGGATCACCCCCGGGATCACCGATCACCGGGCCCTGCAGCGCGCGGCCCAGCCAGGAGCGTTATCCCGCTTTATCCGCATCCCAGCGATCCCAAAAAAGCCGAAATCCCGATTTCCCTGAGCCGGGATCTCCCCCGAGATTCCAAATCCTCCCTGGGAAGATCTCCCTGCCAAAGCCCGCAGGGAGATGCAGAATTCCCGCTTTTCCCGGAATTCCTCACCTGGCTCCGAGCAGCTCCCGGCGCTTCTGGAGCCGCGGGGCCGCCCGGGGCTGCTTTTATTCCCATTCCAGAGGGTAACCAGGAAATCCAACCGGGAATTGGGGCAATTCCCGGCGGGAAATCACCTCGGGAAATATTGACATTAATGGCAATTAACCATTTCCTCATCAGGGGGTTAATGGGGCTGCTCCACTGCTAATTCCATGGAAAAACCTCCCGGGATTCCCGGTTTTGCCATGGAAAATCCCCAGCCTGCTCCTGCTTCGGTGAAATCCTTGGATTCTGTCCATTCCGGTTTGATCCAGGGATGTGCCAGCCCCAAATCCAGCGGTTCTTCCCCAAAAATGGCATCTTCAAGAGGAAATTTGGGATGGAGAGGGGCAGATCCGGGTTGGGATTCCCAAATTCCGGGTTGGGATTCCCAAATTCCGGGTTGGGATTCCCAAATCCCGTTCTGGGATTCCCAAATCCCTCTCTGGGGTTCCCAAATCCCTCTCTGGGGTTCCCAAATCCATTTTGGGATTCCCAAATCCCGGTCTGGGGTTCCCAAATCCATTTTGGGATTCCCACATCCCTCTCTGGGGTTCCCAAATCCCTCTCTGGGGTTCCCAAATCCCACTCTGGGATTCCCAAATCCCGCTCTGGGGTTCCCAAATCCCTCTCTGGGATTCCCAAATCCATTTTGGGATTCCCAAATCCCTGTCTGGGATTCCCAAATCCATTTTGGGATTCCCAAATCCCTCTCTGGGGTTCCCAAATCCATTTTGGGATTCCCAAATCCCTCTCTGGGGTTCCCAAATCCATTTTGGGATTCCCAAATCCCTCTCTGGGGTTCCCAAATCCATTTTGGGATTCCCAAATCCCTCTCTGGGGTTCCCAAATCCATTTTGGGATTCCCAAATCCCTCTCTGGGGTTCCCAAATCCATTTTGGGATTCCCAAATCTCACTCTGGGATTCCCAAATCCATTTTGGGATTCCCACATCCCTCTCTGGGGTTCCCAAATCCTCTTTTTCGATTCCCAGCTCTCATTCCGGGCTCTCCAGCTCCCATCCCAGCGCTCCCGGGCCGGGGAGCAGAGCAGCATTCCCGATTTTCGCTCCAGCTCCCATCCCAGCATTCCCACGGGAATTGGTGCCCGGGGCTCATCCCCAGAATCCCGGGAATGTGGGAAAGGAGCTCCGGGAGCTGGGATTTGGGGTTGATCCCAACATCCAGAAGATCCAGCGGGATGAGCCCGCGTCTCCTCATCCCACTGAGCCTCTTCCCGATTTTTCCCTGGGAAGGGTTTTCCTCCCGCGGGGACAGAGCTGCTGCTGCGGGGAGGATCCCAATCCCTGTTCCCAGAATCCCGGGAAAGCTCTCCCCGCTCCATGGATCCCCATTCCCAGAAATCCGGAATCCCGGGAAAACTCTCCCCGCTCCATGGATCCCCATTCCCAGAAACCTGGAATCCCGGGAAAGCTCTCCCTGCTCCATGGATCCCCATTCCCAGAGACCCGGCATCTCCCTGCTCCATGGATCCCCATTCCCAGCAGCCCAGGATGTTCCAGCTCCATGAATCCCAGGAATATTCCTGTTCCATGAATCCCGGGAATATTCCTGTTCCATGAATCCCGGGAATATTCCTGTTCCATGAATCCCGGGAATATTCCAGCTCCATGAATCCCAGGGATATTCCTGTTCCATGAATCCCAGGGATATTCCAGCTCCATGAATCCCAGGGATATTCCAGCTCCATGAATCCCAGGGCTATTCCAGCTCCATGAACCCCAGGGATATTCCAGCTCCATGAATCCCAGGGATATTCCAGCTCCATGAATCCCAGGGATATTCCAGCTCCATGAATCCCAGGGATATTCCAGCTCCATGAATCCCAGGGATATTCCAGCTCCATGAATCCCAGGGATATTCCCACTCCATGAATCCCAGGGAAAGGATATTCCTGTTCCATGAATCCCGGGGATATTCCTGTTCCATGAATCCCGGGAATATTCCTGTTCCATGAATCCCAGGAATATTCCTGTTCCATGAATCCCAGGGATATTCCAGCTCCATGGATCCCAGGAATATTCCTGTTCCATGGATCCCAGGGATATTCCAGCTCCATGAATCCCGGGAATATTCCCGTTCCATGAATCCCAGGGCTATTCCAGCTCCATGAATCCCAGGAATATTCCAGCTCCATGAATCCCAGGAATATTCCAGCTCCATGAATCCCAGGGCTATTCCAGCTCCATGAATCCCAGGAATATTCCCGCTCCATGGATCCCAGCAGCCGCCATCCCGAGGAGTGATTACCGGCCTCATTAAGGCCATTAGGGACTAATTACCCCCCCCGGGAGCCGCTCCGTTCTCCCGCGGCTGGAACAGAAAATTCCATAAAGGGCGGGCGGTTCCCGATGGAAAAGCGGGAATATCGATCCCGGTATCTTTACGATGTGTGCGCGGGGCCCTCCCCCGGCTCCAGGGGCAATAATTCCATTCGCTTCCCGCTCATTAGGGCCGGAGTTAATTGGCTGAGAGGAATTCCCAGCTGGATCCGCTCCCGGTGGTCCCGGCGGCAGCATTCCCGGATTTCCCGGAGTGCCGGGAATAAAGCTCGGGAAGGTGGGATTCAGCACGGAACCTGGCTGGTTCCGGGAATTCCAGGAATTCCAAAGCTCGCAATTCCCCATTCCCGGCTCCTTCCCGGGGATCATTCCTGGCTCCAGCCCTGGAATTGTCATCCCGGAAAATCCAAGCGGGGCTGGAGGAGCCGCGGCTCCGGGAATTCGGGAATGCCTCGGGAACATCCCGAGGGAAACCTGGATTCCAAAGGGTCTGGGTGTCCCTGGAACCCTGGAAAACAGGATTGGGAATGGCCTTCGGGATCCTTCCTTCCTTCCTTCCTTCCTTCCTTCCTTCCTTCCTTCCTTCCTTCCTTCCTTCCTTCCTTCCTTCCTTCCTTCCTTCCTTCCTTCCTTCCTTCCTTCCTTCCTTCCTTCCTTCCTTCCTTCCTTCCTTCCTTCCTTCCTTCCTTCCTTCCTTCCTTCCTTCCTTCCTTCCTTCCTTCCTTCCTTCCTTCCTTCCTTCCTTCCTTCCTTCCTTCCTTCCTTCCTTCCTTCCTTCCTTCCTTCCTTCCTTCCTTCCTTCCTTCCTTCCTTCCTTCCTTCCTTCCTTCCTTCCTTCCTTCCTTCCTTCCTTCCTTCCTTCCTTCCTTCCTTCCTTCCTTCCTTCCTTCCTTCCTTCCTTCCTTCCTTCCTTCCTTCCTTCCTTCCTTCCTTCCTTCCTTCCTTCCTTCCTTCCTTCCTTCCTTCCTTCCCAAATTTTTGGGCTTCTCATTCCAGGTTTTTGGGGTTCCAGGCTCAGTTTTTTCCAGCCTCAAACTTTTGAGGCTCTAGACCCTGGTTCCAGACTCGGTTCTAGACCCTGGTTCCAGACTCGGTTCTAGATCGGGTTCTAGAGGTTCTAGACTGGGTTCTAGACTGGGTTCTAGACTGGGTTCTAGACTCGGTTCTAGACTGGGTTCTAGATCAGGTTCTAGACTGGGTTCTAGATCAGGTTCTAGATCGGGTTCTAGACTCGGTTCTAGACTCGGTTCTAGCTCGGGTTCCAGACTCGGGTTCTTCATGTTCCAGACTCAGAGTTTTGGGTTTCCAGGTTCCGCCTTTCCCATCCCCCCTGAAATTCCCGCGGGATCCGGGGGCTCTCCCTGAGCCCTTTGGCTGCTCCAGAATTCCCAGAAAATTCCAGGAGGAATCTCCAAAGCCCCGCGGATTCCCAAGGATCCCTTTCCAACCTTGACTTGGTTTTAAGGGAAAATTCCTCCTTCCCGGGAATTCCGCTCCTGGAATTTATTCTGGGTTTTTTTTCCCCCCTTTTATGAACTCTGAATTTTCCTGAAAAATTCCATTTTTTTAATCACGATATTTTTTATAAATTTAATAAATTTATAAAATATATTTATAAATTTAAAATATTTATAAATATATTATAAAATATAAATTTTTTATAAATTTAAAACTTTTCCAATTTCCCCAAAATTCAAATTTCTCCAAATTCAGATTTTATATTTTTTTTATCCTCAATTTTTCTGGGAATTTCTGAGGGCGTTTATTTTTAATTAATTTTTAATTAAAAGCTCAAATGAAAGGGTGAAAAATAAAATCGTCAGAGAGAGAGAGAGAAAAATTATCCTGGAGAGGATAAAGAAGGAGGAAAAAGTGAAATTAATATCAAAATAAGAAAAATAAATATTTATAAATATGTAATAAATTTGTAATAATATGTAATAAATAATTAATAATTAATTAATAATTAATTACTAAATATGTAATAAATATTTAATAAATATGTAATCAATATGTAATCAATATGTAATCAATATGTAATCAATATGTGATCAATATTTAATAAATATTTAAAATTAAATAAATAAAAGGAAACAAAAGAAATGTTAAAAATAATAAAAAACATGAAACAAATTAATGTGAAAAATAAAACAATAAATAAATTAAAAAATTAATAAAATAAATATTTAAAATATTAAAAATAAAGTGAATAAATTCTGTTCTTTAACCTCTTAAATTTAAATAAATTCCTTATAAATAATTGGAATTTCAGATCATTTTTTTTTGCCGGAAATCAAGGAGAGCTCAGGAAAATCCAGGAAATTCCCGGCTTTGGATCCAATCCCTGTTTGGGGCAATTCCCGGCTGATTTTTCACCCCCAGCCCCAAATTCCTCCCTTCGGGAATTCCCAAAGCGGCACCAAAACCTTTGGGAAGAGTTTGAGGAATTCTCCAGCATTTTTTTGGAATTTCCCAACATTTTTTTGGAATTTCTCAGCGTTTTCGGGAATTTCCCAGCCTTTCCCGGGAATTCTCCCAGAGTTTCTTGGGAAGTTGCCAACATTTTTTTAGGAATTTCTCAGTATTTTCAGGAATCTCCCCGAGTTTCCCGGGAATTCTCCAAGGGTTTCTCTGGAATTCTCCCCGAGTTTCCCGGGAATTCTCCCCAATTTTCCCGGGAATTCTCCCCGATTTTCCCGGGAATTCTCCCCGAGTTTCTCTGGAATTCTCCCCGAGTTTCCCGGGAATTTTCCCTGATTTTCCCGGGAATTCTCCCCGAGTTTCTCTGGAATTCTCCCCGAGTTTCTCTGGAATTCTCCCCGAGTTTCCCGGGAATTCTCCCCGAGTTTCTCTGGAATTCTCCCCGAGTTTCCCGGGAATTCTCCCCGAGTTTCCCGGGAATTCTCCCCGATTTTCCCGGGAATTCTCCCCGATTTTCCCGGGAATTCTCCCGCACGTGCCGCCTCTGGCCCCACCGCGCTCATTAAGGCGCTGTCTCGTTAAGAGCTGCCCTCGTTAGGGGTTAATTGCGGGGGGGGACCCCAGAGACCCCCGGGGACCCCCAAAACCCCCCCGATCCCCCCGGGAGGGGTCTGGGGTCTCTCGCTGCCGTTTCCAACCCAAACCCCCCCAAAATCAGCGGGGGGGGAGGGGCTGGATAAAAGGGGGGGGGGTGGGGGTCCCTTGGTGCCCCTCCCCCCCCCTCCCCAACAATGGGGGGGGGTCGCGGTCCGGGGGGAGGGGCCGAGCCCCCCCCGCCCCCATCCCGGCCCCTTTGATCCCGCTTTTTTTTTTTTTTTTTTTTTTTTTCCAGGCGGAGAATTCCCAGCGAGGCTCCGGGGGGAGGGGCGGGGGGAGGGGGAGGGGGAGGGGCGGGAATGGGGGGGGAGGGGCGCGGCAGATGGGGAAGAGCCCCCGGATCCCGGGATTGGGAGCGGGGAGGGGGCGGGGAAGGACGCGCCCCCCCCCCTCCCCCCCCCCCATCCATCCCGAGCGGGGATTCCATGGAATTCGAATCCATAAAAACCCACCCCTCCCCCACCCCCGGCGGCCCCTCCCCCCCCTCCCGCATCACCACGTGGCTTCCTCCCGCAAACATTCCCACATTTTTTTATATTTTTCCCGTTTTTTCTCTCCCCCCACCCCGGGCTCGGAGCTGCTTTTTCCCCCCCTCCCCCGGTGTCCGGTGCCGCTCGGGGGCCCCGCAGCCACCGCCGGGGCCGCCCCCTCCCCTCCTTCCTCCTCCTCCTCCTCCTCCTCCTCCTCCAGCGGCCGCCGCCCCCTCCCCAACGGCACAAAAAAATCCGCTGGGCAAAAAAAAAAAAAAAATAAAAAAATATAAAAAGGGGGAGGAAAAAATTTTTTAAAAAAATTCAAAAAAATAAAAAATAAAATAAAATCAAAAAAAAAAAGGCAATACAAGAAGGGGAAGAAGCGGGGGAAAGCTCGGGGGGCGCAGCGGAACCGCCCAGCGCAGCCCCCCGGGCCGGGCAGAGCCCCCCGGGCAGGATGAACAAGCTTTACATCGGGAACCTGCCCGAGGGCGTCACGGCGGCCGAGCTGGAGCGGGTGTTCACCGAGCACCGCATCTCCTTCAGCGGCCGCTTCCTCGTCAAGGCCGGCTATGCCTTTGTGGACTGCCCCGACGAGCAGTGGGCCATGAAAGCCATCGAAACTTTCTCGGGTGAGGCGCCCAACCCTGCCCGAATCCTCCCCCGAGCCGCAATTCCCAGCCCGAATCCCGAGATCCCGAGCCCGAGGGCTTTCCCGAGGCTTTTGGGTGCTTCGATGCTTCCCGAGCGCCGGAATCCCGAGCCCCGGAATCGCTCCCGAGCCCCTCGATCCCTCCCGAGCCCCTCGATCCCTCCCGATCCCTCCTGAGCCCCTCGATCCCTCCCGATCCCTCCCGATCCCCTCCAGCCCCTCACTCCCGGCCCCCTCAGACCCTGCTGAGCCCTCAGTCGATCCCGATCCCCGAAATCCCGACCCCCTTCTCCCTCCCGACCCCCCAATCCCGACCCCTCAATCCCTCCGGATCCCCCAGTCCCGGTCCCCGATCCCGATCCCCAATCCCGACCCTCCAATCCCTCGGACTCCCTGAATCCCGACCCCCCAATTCCCACCTCTCAATCCCTCTGGACCCCAAAATCCCGATCCCCAAATCCCCAATCCCGACCCCCCAGTTCCCACCTCTCAATCCCTCTGGACCCCAAAATCCCGATCCCCAAATGCCTCCTGCCCCCCGATCCCGATCCCCAACCCCGATCCCAAATCCGGATCCCCAAATCCCCAATCCCGACCCCCCAATTCCCAACTCTCAACCCCTCTGGACCCCAAAATCCCGATCCCCAAATCCCCAATCCCGATCCCCCAATTCCCACCTCTCAATCCCTCTGGACCCCAAAATCCCGAACCCCAAATCCCGAATCCCGATCCCCCAATTCCCACCTCTGGACCCCCCAGTCCCGATCCCAAATCCCTCCTGCCCCCCGATCCCGAACCCCAACCCCGATCCCGATCCCGACCCCCAAATCCCCAATCCCGATCCCCCAATTCCCAACTCTCAATCCCTCTGGACCCCAAAATCCCGATCCCAAACCCCAATCCCGAAATCCCTCCTGTCCCCCAATCCCGATCCCCAATCCCGATCCCCAATCCCGATCCTCAATCCCGATCCCAAATCCCTCCTGCCCCCCAATCCCGACCCCCAATCCCGACCCCCCAGCCCCTCCTGCCCCCCGATCCCAAATCCCAAATCCCTTCAAACCTCTCCATTCCCTTCGGGGCCGCTCCCCCGTTTTTTGTCCCTTCCCCAAAATCCGGGGTCCCGGAGCGGCCCCAAAGCGCTCGGGGGTCCCCAAAATCCTTCCCCAGCCCCGGGGGGTTCGGTCCCGGCCCCGCTGGGCTCCGCGGGGTCTCCGTGATGGGAGCCAGGAAAAGCTTGGGAAGAGCGAATTGGGCCGAAAAACGGGAATTTTGAGGCTTTTGAAGTTATATTTCCCCCCCTATTCTCCATCTCCTTTTCCCTCCCGGCTCCTTCCCATTCCCATCTGGTTCCTCTTCTTCCTCCTCCTCTTCTTCCTCCTCTTCCTCCTCCTCCTCCTCCTCTTCCTCCCTGCTCCCCCCAAAACCTGGATTAAAAACTCTGGAATAAAGCAGCAGCGAGGAAATCCCGCCGCGTTTTCCAGGAGAATTCCTGCGGAATCCCCAGTTTGGAGCCCTTTTTTGGTGGGAAAAAGGGAAGGAATTTTCTCCAAAGATTTTTTCCTGGAGGGCTGGAAGGAAAAGGGGAGAAATTCTCCAAACTCCCTCCCCCCCCAAAAAAAATAAATCCCAAATTTCATCCCTCGAGTCCTTCCCGGCTGGAAATGAAATATTCCCAAGGAAGAATTCCAGAGCCCACCCGCGAGGGGCTGAGGGTTGGAATTCCGGAGAATTTGGGTGGAATTTCATGGGAAAATTCCCATTTATCCCGAGTTTTTCCTGGATTTTCCACGTTTTGTTTTTTAGGGAAGGTGGAGCTCCACGGGAAGCAGCTGGAGATCGAACACTCGGTGCCCAAAAAGCAAAGGTAAAGGCGGGGTTTTAATTGATTTTTAATTGATTTTTAATTGGTTTTTAATTGGTTTTTAATTGGTTTTTAATTGGAATCATCGGAATTATTGATTTGTGTTGGAGGGAGAAAACAGCAGAGGAAAAAAGGCAAAAAATTCCAGCTAAAAGTGGGGAAAAAAAAGAAGAAATGGAGATTTTGGGCTGGGACTTGTCCCCAGCGAGTTAAATTAATTCATTAATAATTTCATGGGTTAATTAATTTTTTTCCTAAAGAAAGCTGAATCTGGGGGGTTTTAATTTAAAAAAAAAAAAGGGATAAAGAAGTGAAATAAAGAATTCTCCGAGGTGATGGATGGGTTTGGGCTGGGATTTCCAAACTTGTGGAAAAATTTCCCGGCTCTTTTTGGCTCCCGGGTTGGGAAATGAGGGAAAATCCTTTGTTTTGGGAGAAGGAAAATGCAACAAAAAAATGTAAAAAATTAATATTTATTTAAAAACCGCTTTAAAAAAGCGAATTTTGCTGGGGAGAACAGAAGGGACGCGGCAGCTGCGGGGGGCAGGGATGGAATCCCAGCCGAATTCCTGGGATTTTGCGGGAGAAGCGGCGGATTTGGGGTTTCCCATCCTATGGATCCCATCCCATCCCATCCCATGGATCCCATCCCATCCCATCCCATGGATCCCATCCCATGGATCCCATCCCATGGATCCCATCCCATGGATCCCATCCCATCCCATGGATCCCATCCCATGGATCCCATCCCATGGATCCCATCCCATTCCCGTTCCCGTTCCTATTCCCATTCCCATTCCCATTCCCATTCCCATCCCATCCCATTCCCATTCCCATCCCATCCCATCCCATCCCCATTCCCATTCTCATCCCAATCCCATCCCATGGATCCCATCCCATTCCCATTCCCATTCCCATTCCCATTCCTGTTCCCATCCCCATCCCATTCCCATTCTCATCCCATTCCCATCCCATGGATCCCATCCCATTCCCATGGATCCCATCCCATGGATCCCATGGATCCCATCCCATCCCATCCCATCCCATCCCCGTTCCCATTCCCATTCCCATTCCCATCCCATCCCCATCCCATTCCCATTCCCATTCCCATCCCATTCCCATTCCCATCCCCATTCCCATTCCCATTCCCAATTCCCATTCCCATTCCCATTCCCATTCCCATCTTTCCTGGCCTTTGTTGTTCCCGGCTGGAGCCGGGAGCGCTCTGGAGAATCCTCCCCGCGCTCCGCAATTCCCGGGAAATCCAGGAAATCCTGTCTGGATTCCAAGAATTGGGGTTTTTCCCCAGAAATTCCCCTTTTTTCCTCCCCCCCCTCCTCCGTTTTTCGCCCTCCCCCCTCCCCCAAAGTCCCGGAATTCCCGGAATTCCCGGAATTCCCGATCCCGAGGATTCCACGTTGGGTCCGAATCCATCGCCACGTGACGGAGGCGCCTTTTCCAAAGGGGGAAAAAAGAGGGGAGGGGACGAGGCGGGATCTTCCCAGCCCGAGAATTCCCAAAAATCCCAGCCCAAAACTTCCCAAAAATCCCACCCGAGAATTCCCAAAAATCCCAGCCCAAAACTTCCCAAAAATCCCACCCGAGAATTCCCAAATCCTTCCTTTTCCCTGCCCCGTTTTGGGATCTCCCCCTTTTTGGTCTCGCCTCAAAATTCCCAAAAAATTTGGATCCCACAAAGGGCGATCCCAAATCCAGCCGGGAATTCCCCAGCCTCCTTTTCCCGGCCCGAATTCCCGGATTTTCCTGGGATAATTATAATTTTGATTCATTTTCCCCCCCCCCCCCCACTCCCTAAGGATTTTTTTTCCTGCGCCTTCGGTATCCAGGGATGGGGGAAAGATTGGGATGGAATTCCAGGAAAAGTTACAAAATATCCCTTAAAAAAATCCAGGAAAATCCCGTTTCCTCCCAGTTTCTGGAAAATCAACAATTTGGGGAGGGAGGAGCAAATTTCCCCCTTTTCCCCCCAAAAAAAAAATCCCTAAAAATGAGAATATTCCTTCGGGATCTGGGATTTAAACGCTGGGAAAAAAACAACTTTGGAATATTTGGGGATTTGGATTTGTTTTCCTCCCGGGTGTCCCCCACAAACGCCGGGATTGAGCTGGAAAATCCCATTTTTGGGGAATTTTGGGGTTCAAATCCTCGCCCTCCCCCCCCCCTCAACTCGGGGGCTTCTCTTAAAGGGCCAGCGTCGCTTTTCCCACTTTTCCCTCCTGGAATATTCTGAGGGAATTCTGGGGGATTTCGGGAGCGTCCCGGACACTTTGGGAAGGATTTGGGGGTTTTGGGTGTGGAAAAGGCGATTTTGGGGCATTTCCCTTCAACTGGGGGTGGGGAGCTGGAAATTGAATTTTGGGGGGGGGAATTTGGGGGGGAATTTGAGGGATTTTGTGGGGAATTTTGGGGAATTTTGTGGGGAATTTGGGATTTTGTGGGGAATTTGGGGATTTTGGGGAAAATTTGGTGGATTTTGGGGGGAATTTGGGGGATTTTGTGGGAGATTTGGGGGATTTTGGGGGGATTTTGGAGGTAATTTGGGGGATTTTGGGGGGAATTTGGGGGATTTTGTGGGAGATTTTGGGGGGAATTTTGGGGATTTTGTGGGGAATTTTGGGGGATTTTGTGGGAGATTTTGGGGGGAATTTGGGGATTTTTGTGGGGAATTTGGGGGTTTTGTGGGGAATTTTTGGGATTTTGGGGGGAATTTGGGGCATTTTGGCTGCTCCAACCCCGGGAAAAGAGGGAGACGCCGCCTGAAAAACGAATTTTGGGGGATTTTTGGGGAGTTTTTTTTGGTTTTTGGGATCTTTCCGTGGCTTTTCCCAGGCTGGAATTTCCAGTCGGGAGCGCCGGGAGCAGGAAATGGTTAAAGAGGGAGAATCCAACCTTTGATGGGATCGGGAGCGAAATTCCTCCCCTCGCCCCTCCCCCAAAACCCGAGATCTTTTTTTTTTTTTTCCCTTTTTTCCCCCTTTTTTGATCCTTTTAAAAATGTGGGAAAACGAGTCCGGAGCGTTCCCAGCCCCTTCGTTTATTCAAAAACCACCCCAAAAACACCAAAATTGGGATTTTCCTTTGGGTTAAAGGGTAAAAAACGACTCAAAAACCCCCGAATTTCGTCGCTTTTCACCCGTTCGTTCCCAAAAAAAATTCCCGGGAATTCTTTCCTCGTGGTTTCTTCCCGGTTTTTAAAACCTCTCCTAAACGAAACGTTGGGAAAAGAATTCGGAAAAGCCCAAAACTTAAAAAAAATCAGGAAAAAAAATGGGATTTGAGGCACGGCTCCGAGAGGAATCATCGGATTTATTTGGGATTCATTCCCGGGATTCTCCCGATTTTTTAATGCTTTGGGGAATGATTTGAGCCCAATTCCTTAAAAGTCTGAAATTCCAATAAAAAAGTTGCTCCAAATGGGATTTGACGGCCGAAAGGAGATTTGGGGTGAATTTGGGGTCTTTTGGATTATATTGTTGTTTTTTGGGAATTGTTTTTCCTTGGATTTTGTTGATGGGAAAATTTGGGTGGAACTGGGAAATTCCGAGCCTGAAATCTCCCGAATTTGGCCGGGGGAGTTTTAAAAGAGAAGATTTTTTTCAGAGGGAATCAAAACGCAAAATTCTGGGTTTGGATTGGGATTTTGGGATTGCCGTCAGATTCGGGATGGATTTTCCCCCCAAAAAAATGGGAATGAAAAGGAATTTCCCTCCCCCAGCCCCTCCCGGGGTTCTGCTGATTCCCAAAATGAGGATTTGGAATTCAAATTTCCCCCCAGGGCGGAGAAACGTTGGAAAAATCCTAAAATCCGCTTTTTTTCCTTGGATTCCCCTTCAAATCTGGGGTTTCCCGTCAGAAAAATCCGCATTTCCCACAGGGAAAATCCTGGAATTCTTTGCTCCCGGCAATCCCAGACCGCTGGATTCCCTCGGATCCCGGAATTTGGGATCCCACTGGGAAATTCCAGCTCTTCCCGGGTCCCTCGGTGCCGGATCCAGAGGAATTCCCGATTTTCCCTCCTTGCCTTGGGAAGTGGTTTTAGCCCTGGAAAATGTCCCAGGCTTTGGGAATTCCAGGTTTTTTTGTGGATGAGGGGCACGGAGAGGCTCCGATCTCCAGCCCAACTCCACGTTTTCCCTGGAATTTCGCCAGCAAAACTCCGGCTTTGCCTCGACTCCCGCAGAATTCCGGAGCCGTGGGATCAGCCCTGGCTGTGCAGGGAAGTGCCCGGGATTAATTAATCCAAATTAATTGATCCCAATGGAATAATCCCAATTAATTCATAGATCCAAATGGAACAATCCCAATTGATCAACCCCAATTTATCAATCCCAACAAATCGATCCCAGCGGAACAATCCCAATTAATCGATCCCGGTGGAATAATCCCGATTAATCAATCCAGATTAATCAATCCAAATGAATTGATCCCAATGGAACAATCCCAATGGATCCGAAATCCTCCTTTTTCTTCCTTCCAGGAGCCGGAAAATCCAGATCCGGAACATTCCGCCGCAGCTGCGCTGGGAGGTGAGAGCGGCCCCGGAATCGCTCCTGGAATCGCTCCCGGTCTCATTCCCGGAATTGTTCCCGGTCTCATTCCCGGAATCATTCCCGCTCTCCGGGATTCCACCCTGGGGATCCCGGCTGGATTTTCCCCACTCTGCCCTTGGCAGCCCCAGCCCATCCCGGCGATCCCGGGAATCGGAAATCCCCGGGAATTCCGCCCTTCCCGTTCGCTCCCGTCAGCTGGGATTCCTCCGTCGTGCGGGGAATAAAACGGATCCGAGATTCCCGCTGGGAATTCCCCCGGCTCCGTGTCCCACCCCCGCTGGCTCCTGCAGCTTCCCGGCCTTAATTGCTCGGGAATTCTTAACGAGATCCCAGTGGGATTCTAAACGATCCCAATGGAATTCTAAACGATCCCAATGGAATTCTAAACGATCCCAATGACGGGAGGGGCGGATGGGATTTCCCGGGATTTCCTGGGGGTTGATTTTCCCTTTTTCCCAGGTTTTGGATGGGCTGCTGGCCCAGTACGGCACCGTGGAGAGCTGCGAGCAAGGTAGGGAGAGAGAAACCGCGGATCACGGGAATTCACCCCGGATTTTGGGAATTCACCCCGGATTTTGGGAATTCACCCCGGATTTTGGGAATTCAACCCGGATTTTGGGAATTCAACACGGATTTTGGGAATTCAACCCAGATTTTGGGAATTTCTGCGGGGAACTTTGGGAACTCCTGCCCTGTTTCAGCAGCAGGAGGGAATAAAAACCCAATCCCTGCCTCTTTACCAAATTCCCAATTCCTCTTCCCGAATCCCCGACCCCTTTTCCCTAATCCCTGCCTCTTTTCCCGAATTCCCGCAGTGAACACGGAGAGCGAGACCGCCGTGGTCAACGTCACCTACGCCAACCGGGAGCAGACCCGGCAGTGAGGACCCGGGGCTCCATTCCCTTTCCCAGGGCTCCATTCCCACAGCCCCATTCCCATTCCCATTCCCATTCCCCCATTCCTGTTCCCACATTTCCATTCCCATTCCCATTCTACCATTCCCATTCCCACAGCCCCATTCCCATTCCCATTCCCACAGACCCATCCCCACATTCCCATTCCCATTCTCCCATTCCTGTTCCCACATTTCCATTTCCATTCCCATTCCCATTCTACCATTCCCATTCCCACAGCCCCATTCCCATTCCCATTCCCATTCCCATTCCCGTTCCCACATTCCCATTCCCATTCCCATTCCCATTCCCACATTCCCGTTCCCCCATTCCCACTCCCGTTCCCCCATTCCCACTCCTGTTCCCCCATTCCCATATTCCCATTCCCATTCCCATTCCCGTTCCCATATTCCCATTCCCATTCCCATTCCCACATTCCCGTTCCTCCATTCCCATTCCCCTGTTCCCATTTCCATTCTCCCATTACCCCATTCCCATTCCCATTCCCATTCCCACATTCCCATTCCCCCATTCCCATTCCCATTCCCATTCTCCCGTTCCCACATTCCCCCATTCCCATTCCCATTCCCACATTCCCACATTCCCCCATTCCCATTCCCATTCCCATTCCCGTTCCCACATTCCCATTCCCACATTCCCATATTCCCATTCCCCCATTCCCATTCCCATCCCCACATTCCCATTCCCCCATTCCCATTCCCATTCCCATTCCCGTTGCCGTTGCCGTTCCCAGGGCGCTGCAGCGGCTCAACGGGCAGCAGCTGGAGAGCCACGCTCTGCGCGTCTCCTACATCCCGGACGAGGCGGCCGAGGGCGGGCGCGGGGCCGGGGCCGGGGCCGGGGCCGGGGGGGCGGCCGGGGGCTCCCCGGGGGCTCCCCCAAAGGCGCCGCCGCCCCCCGAGGTGCCCCTGAGGCTCCTGGTGCCCACCCAGTTCGTGGGGGCCATCATCGGCAAGGAGGGGGCCACCATCCGCGGCATCACCAAACAGAGCCAGTCCAAGTGAGCCGGGGGGATCTGGGGGGATCCAGGGGGGATCCAGGGTGCTCCAGGGGGATCTGGGGGGATCCAGGAGGATCCAGGATGGTCCAGGGGGATCCAGGGGGGATCCAGGGTGCTCCAGGGGGATCCAGGAGGATCCAGGATGGTCCAGGGGGATCTGGGGGGGGGATTCAGGGTGGTCCAGGGGGATCCAGATAGATCTGGGGGATCCAGAGGTGCTCCAGGGATTCTTCAGAGATTCTCCGGGAGAACTCCAGGGTTTTCCAGGGATTCTCTGGGGTTCTGCAGGGAAATCCTCTCCCAGAATTTCCCTCCGCAGGGATTTTGTTGTTGCTGTTTTCAGGAGATTTGGGATTTGGGGTTTCTTTGGGATTTAGGTGCTCACCCCATCCTACCCCCCAAGCCAGCGCTGGTCCCTCAGCCCCTCCCACTGCTTCCAATCCCGGTGCTAGTGCTGGTGCCAGTCCCGGTACCAGTGCCGGTGCAGTACCGGTGCCGTGCCGGTGCCGGTGCCAGTGCCGGTTCCAGCGGCCGTGCCATCCCTTTCAGGATCGACGTGCACCGCAAGGAGAACGCGGGCGCGGCGGAAAAGGCCATCAGCATCCACTCCACGCCCGAGGGCTGCTCGGCCGCGTGCCGGATGATCCTGGACATCATGCACAAGGAGGCCAAGGACACCAAGACGTGAGGATTCCCACTGCTCCCATCCCGGGATCCTGCCCGGCCTCTGCGGCACCGGAATTCTGGTTTTGGGGGTTCTGAGCGATGGGGCTGGGGCTTCCCGCGGCCCTCTGTGCCAATCCCTCCTTTCCCAGTTCCCATAATCCATCCTTTGGGGTTTTTCCCTTTTCCCAGCTGTCCTAATCCTTCCTGTGGGGCTTTACCCCCTTTCCTGTTCCCATTCCTGTTCCTGTTCCCATTCTCATTCCGATTCCCATTCCCGTTCCCATTCCCATTCCCGTTCCCATTCCCATTCCCATTCCCGTTCCCGTTCCCATTCCCATTCCCATTCCCGTTCCCATTCCCATTCCCGTTCCCATTCCCGTTCCCGTTCCCATTCCCATTCCCATTCCCATTCCCGTTCCATTCCCATTCCCGTTCCCGTTCCCATTCCCATTCCCATTCCCATTCCCATTCCCATTCCCGTTCCCGTTCCCGTTCCCATTCCCATTCCCGTTCCCGTTCCATTCCCATTCCCGTTCCCATTCCCGTTCCCATTCCCATTCCCATTCCCGTTCCCATTCCCATTCCCATTCCCATTCCCGTTCCCATTCCTGTTCCATTCCCATTCCCATTCCCGTTCCCGTTCCCATTCCCATTCCCATTCCCGTTCCCATTCCCGTTCCCATTCCTGTTCCATTCCCATTCCCATTCCCATTCCCATTCCCATTCCCATTCCCGTTCCCGTTCCCATTCCCATTCCCATTCCCATTCCCGTTCCCGTTCCCGTTCCCAGGGCAGACGAGGTCCCCCTGAAAATCCTGGCCCACAATAACTTTGTGGGGCGCCTGATCGGCAAAGAGGGCCGGAACCTCAAGAAGGTGGAGCAGGACACGGAGACCAAGATCACCATTTCCTCGTAAGGACCCGGGGCAGGAATTCCCCAATTTTCCTCACTTTTGGGGTTGGATTTTCTGTGCTGCCCTTCCCATCCCTTTGGGGTCCCTTTGGGGTCCCTGTGGGGTCCCTGCAATGTCCCCTGCCGCCCTCTCGGTGCAGCAGAACCAGCACCACCCGTTCTGGTGGCCGGGATTGGGATTTTCCTCTCAAAACCCCTTTTGGGGACAGCAGCCAGAGCCCCCGGCACAGTGAGCCCTGGCTGGTGTCCCCGTGTCCCCATGGCTGGTGTCCCCATGTCCCTGTGTCCCCGTGTCCCGGTGTCCCCATGGCTGGTGTCCCCATGTCCCTGTGTCCCCGTGTCCCGGTGTCCCCATGGCTGGTGTCCCCGTGTCCCCATGGCTGGTGTCCCCATGTCCCTGTGTCCCCGTGTCCCGGTGTCCCCATGGCTGGTGTCCCCATGTCCCTGTGTCCCCGTGTCCCGGTGTCCCGGTGTCCTGGTGTCTCCATGTCCCGGTGTCTCCATGTCCTGGTATCCCGGTGTCTCGGTGTCCCCACGTCCCGGTGTCCCAGTGTCCCCACGTCCCGGTGTCCCGGTGTCCCCACGTCCCGGTGTCCCCATGTCCCGGTGTCCTGGTGTCTCCATGTCCCGGTGTCCCCACATCCCGGTGTCCTGGTGTCCCCACATCCCGGTGTCCTGGTATCCCGGTGTCCCCACGTCCCGGTGTCGCGGTGCCGCAGGCTGCAGGAGCTGACCCTGTACAACCCCGAGCGCACCATCACGGTGAAGGGCTCCCCCGAGAGCTGCTGCCGCGCCGAGCAGGAGATCATGAGGAAAGTGCGCGAGGCCTACGAGAACGACGTGGCCGCCATGAGCGTGAGTGGGGCCACCCCGAAAATCCACATCCCTCACACCCCAACTCCTCCTGATCCCGAAAATCCATATCCCAGCTCCTCCTGATCCCGAAAATCCACATCCCAACTCCTCCTGATCCCTAAAATCCACATCCCTCACACCCCAACTCCTCCTGATCCCTAAAATCCACATCCCAACTCCTCCTGATCCCTAAAATCCACATCCCTCACACCCCAACTCCTCCTGATCCCGAAAATCCATATCCCAGCTCCTCCTGATCCCGAAAATCCACATCCCTCACACCCCAACTCCTCCTGATCCCTAAAATCCACATCCCAGCTCCTCCTGATCCTGAAAATCCACATCCCAACTCCTCCTGATCCCGAAAATCCACATCCCTCACACCCCAACTCCTCCTGATCCCGAAAATCCATATCCCAGCTCCTCCTGATCCCGAAAATCCACATCCCTCACATCCCAACTCCTCCTGATCCCGAAAATCCACATCCCAGCTCCTCCTGATCCCGAAAATCCACATCCCTCACATCCCAACTCCTCCTGATCCCGAAAATCCACATCCCTCACATCCCAGCTCCTCCTGATCCCGAAAATCCACATCCCAGCTCCTCCTGCTCCCGAAAATCCACATCCCTCACACCCCAGCTCCTCCTGATCCCGAAAATCCACATCCCTCACACCCCAACTCCTCCTGATCCCGAAAATCCACATCCCTCACATCCCAACTCCTCCTGATCCCGAAAATCCACATCCCTCACATCCCAACTCCTCCTGATCCCGAAAATCCACATCCCAGCTCCTCCTGATCCTGAAAATCCACATCCCTCACATCCTGGCATGATCCCAACTCCTCCTGATCCCACAAATCCACATCCCTCACATCCCAACTCCTCCTGATCCCACAAATCCACATCCCTCACAACCCAATTCCTGATCCCACAAATCCACATCCCTGCATGATTCCAGCTCCTCCTGATCCCATTTTTTCCCCTCAGATCAGTCCCTGCTCATCCCTGATTTTGTTTTCCCTCAATTCAATCCCACCTCATTCCCGGTTTTTTCCCCCAGTTGCAATCCCACCTCATTCCCGGTTTTTTCCCCCCAGTTGCAATCCCACCTCATTCCCGGACTGAACCTGGCCGCCGTCGGGCTCTTCCCGGCCTCCTCCTCCTCGGCGGTGCCGCCGCCCCCGAGCAGCATCTCCGGGGCCGCTCCCTACAGCTCCTTCCTGGTGAGCGAGCGCGATTCCAGCCGGGAACGCTCCCGGTGGAAACCCGGGATGGGCGGGTGACCCCCGGGGACATTCCCGATGGATCCCCGGGGACATTCCCGATGGAACCCCCGGGGACATTCCCGATGGAACCCCGGGGACATTCCCGATGGAACCCCGGGGACATTCCCACAGAACCCCTGGGGACATTCCCGATGGAACCCCGGGGACATTCCCACAGAACCCCCGGGGACATTCCCACGGAATCCCGGGGACATTCCCGATGGAACCCCGGGGACATTCCCACAGAACCCCCGGGGACATTCCCACGGAATCCCGGGGACATTCCCGATGGAACCCCGGGGACATTCCCACAGAACCCCCGGGGACATTCCCGATGGAACCCCCGGGATGGGCAGGTGACCCCCGGCAGCTCCTGCTCCCAGCTCAGGGATGTGACCCTGACCCCAAACGGTGACCCTGACCCCGAGGGGACCCCCTGACCCCGAGGGGTGCCCAGGATCCCAAAGGAAGCCCCTGTCCCCGAGGGTCCCCCCCTGTCCCCGCGGTCCCCCCCGGTCCCTCCCTGTCCCCGCGGTCCCCCCGCGGTCCCCCCGGTTCCTCCCGGTCCCCGCTGTCCCCCCGCTGTCCCCGCGGTCCCCCCGGTTCCTCCCGGTTCCCCCCGGTCCCCGCTGTCCCCCCGCTGTCCCCCCCGGTCCCGCTGAGCGCGGCTCGGTGCCCGCAGCCCCCTTTGCCCCGCGGTCCCCCCCTGTCCCCGCGGTCCCCCCGGTCCCCCCCGGTCCCCGCTGTCCCCCCGCTGTCCCCGCGGTCCCGCTGAGCGCGGCTCGGTGCCCGCAGCCCCCGGAGCAGGAGACGGTGCACGTGTTCATCCCGGCGCAGGCGGTCGGGGCCATCATCGGCAAGAAGGGGCAGCACATCAAGCAGCTCTCGCGCTTCGCCAGCGCCTCCATCAAGGTGGGCACGGCCCGGGGGCTTCTGTCCCTCTGTCCTTCTGTCCCTCTGTCCCGATTTTCCTGGGAAAAGCCCCAGGAAGCCCAGGCGGGGCTGTAGCTCCATCCCGTGTCCCTCCATGTCCGCCCGGTGTCTCCCCGCGCCCACCCGGTGCCGGTGCCGTGTCCCCGGTGTCTCCCCGGTGTCCCCCCCGTGTCCCCCGCGCCCACCCGGTGCCGGTGCCGTGTCTCCGGTGTCCCCCCGGTGTCCCCCCGGTGTCTCCCCGTGCCCACCCGGTGCCGGTGCCGTGTCCCCGGTGTCCCCCCGGTGTCCCCCCGGTGTCTCCCCGTGCCCACCCGGTGCCGGTGCCGTTGCAGATCGCTCCCCCGGACACGCCGGACTCCAAGGTGCGCATGGTGGTGATCACCGGCCCGCCCGAGGCGCAGTTCAAGGTTGTCCCCCTGCCCTCTGTCCCCCTGCCCTCTGTCCCCCTGCCCTGTCCCCCAGCCCTGTCCCCTGCCCTGTCCCCCTGCCCTGTCCCCCTGCCCTGTCCCCCTGCCCTCTGTCCCCCTGCCCTCTGTCCCCCTGCCCTGTCCCCTGCTCTGTCCCCCTGCCCTGTCCCCCTGCCCTGTCCCCCTGCTCTGTCCCCCTGCCCTCTGTCCCTCGCGGGGTTCGGGGGGTGACCCCAGCCCAGCCCCCCGCCCCCAGCCGGGCACAAAGGGCGTTGGAATTCCAAAGAACCGGGATTTTACGGGACCCCAGGTCCGGGGATGGAGCTGGGGTGGGACATTCCCGGCTCCCTGCCCCCAGGGGATGAGCGGGTCCGGAATTCCAAGGAGCCGGGATTTTTTGGGATGATGCCCCATCCAGGGGTGGAGCTCGGGGTGGGACATTCCCGGCTCCATCCCTCTCCAGGCGCAGGGCAGGATTTACGGGAAGCTGAAGGAGGAGAATTTCTTCGGGCCGAAGGAGGAGGTGAAGCTGGAGACGCACATCCGTGTGCCGGCCTCGGCCGCCGGCCGCGTCATCGGCAAGGGCGGCAAGACCGTGAGTGCCGGGATCCCGGGAAAGCGGTCGGGATTCCCGGGAAAGCGGCCGGGATTCCCGGGAAAGGGGCCGGGATTCCGGGAACGCGGCCGGGATGATCCCAGGGTGATCCCGGGAGTCCCGGAAAAGGGGTCGGGATTCCCGGGAAAGGGGCCAGGATTCCCGGGAACGCGGCCGGGATGATCCCAGGGTGATCCCGGGATGGTCCCGGGATGATCCCAGGGTGATCCCAGGGTGATCCCAGGGTGATCCCAGGGTGATCCCGGGATGGTCCCGGGATGATCCCAGGGTGATCCCAGGGTGATCCCAGGATGATCCCAGGGTGATCCCAGGGTGATCCCAGGGTGATCCCGGGATGGTCCCAGGGTGATCCCAGGGTGATCCCAGGGTGATCCCAGGGTGATCCCGGGATGATCCCGGGATGATCCCAGGGTGATCCCGGGGTGATCCCAGGGTGATCCCGGGAGGGTCCCAGGGTGATCCCGGGATGATCTCAGGGTGACACCGGGATGATCCCAGGGTGACCCCGGGATGGTCCCAGGGTGATCCCGGGGTGATCCCAGGGTGATCCCGGGAGGGTCCCAGGGTGATCCCGGGATGATCCCAGGGTGATCCCAGGGTGATCCCGGGATGACCCCAGGGTGATCCCAGGATGATCCCGGGATGATCCCAGGGTGATCCCAGGGTGATCCCAGGGTGATCCCGGGGTGATCCCGGGATGATCCCGGGATGATCCCAGGGTGACACCGGGATGATCCCGGCATGATCCCAGGGTGATCCCGGGATGGTCCCAGGATGGTCCCAGGGTGACACCGGGATGATCCCAGGGTGACCCTGGGATGGTCCCAGGGTGATCCCGGGATGATCCCAGGGTGATCCCAGGGTGATCCCAGGGTGATCCCAGGGTGATCCCGGGATTCCCGGGAATGCCGCCGGGAGGGTCCCAGGGTGACCCCGGGATGGTCCTAGGGTGATCCCGGGAGGGTCCCAGGGTGATCCCAGGGTGATCCCGGGATGATCCCAGGGTGATCCCAGGGTGATCCCGGGATTCCCCCAGGTGAACGAGCTGCAGAACCTGACGGCCGCCGAGGTTGTGGTGCCGCGGGAGCAGAGCCCGGACGAGAACGAGCAGGTGATCGTCAAAATCATCGGGCACTTCTACGCCAGCCAGGTGCGGGGGATCCGGGGGATCCGGGGGGATCTGGGGGGATCCAGGGGGATCTGGGGAATCCAGGGTGCTGCAGGGATTCCCCAGGGTTCTCCAGGCTGCTCCAAGCTTTTCCAGGGTTCTCCAGAAGTTTCCCAGGGGTTCTCCAAGGTTCCCCAAGGTTCCCCAGGGTTCTCCAGGGTTCTCCAAGGTTCCCCAGAGTTCTCCAAGGTTCCCCAAGGTTACCCAGGGTTCCCCAGGGTTCCCCAGGGTTCCCCAAGGTTCCCCAGGGTTCCCCAGGGTTCCCCAAGGTTCCCCAAGGTTCCCCAGGGTTCCCCAGGGTTCTCCAGGGTTCTCCAAGGTTCCCCAGGGTTCCCCAGGGTTCTCCAAGGTTCCCCAGGGTTCCCCAGGGTTCTCCAGGGTTCTCCAGGGTTCTCCAGGGTTCTCCAAGGTTCTCCAGGGTTCTCCAAGGTTCCCCAGGGTTCTCCAGGGTTCTCCAAGGTTCTCCAAGGTTCCCAGGGTGCTCCCGGGGTGCTCAGACCGCACATTTGGGGTCGTTATCCCATGGATCCCTTCCGTTATTCCCAGGACGAGCAGGGCAGAGCCTTGGGACGGGCAGCCGGATTTGGGTGGGAATTGGGAGCGGAAGGGGCTGGAGCGGGGAATGGGGGCGGATTCCATGGATCCCTGGCTGTCATTCCCAGATGGCTCAGCGCAAGATCCGGGACATCCTGGCGCAGGTGAAGCAGCAGCAGCAGAAGGGCCAGAGCCAATCCCGGAGGAAATAGGGAACCCCCGGATCCCAAATCCCGGGAAAAACCAGGACACGGCGCAGCCAGGCCGGGCTCCGAGTGCCTGGGAATCAGCAACTGCAGGGAGACAGGGATCGGGAATGAGCTGGGATCGGGAATCACTTCCACAGGGATCGGGAATGAGCTGGGATCGGGAATCACTTCCACAGGGATCGGGAATGAGCTGGGATCGGGAATGACTTCCACAGGGATCGGGAATCCCCCAGCAGGACTGGGAATTCCATTGGGAATTTCACCCCCTGAAGGGATTGGGAATCTCACCCCCAGCAGGATTGGGAATTCCATTGGGAATCTCACCCCCAGCAGGATTGGGAATTCCATTGGGAATTCCATTGGGAATCTCACCCCCAGCAGGATTGGGAATTCCATTGGGAATTCCATTGGGAATCTCACCCCCCAGCAGGATTGGGGTGCAGTGCCTTGGAAATCCTTTAAAGCCAGGAAAAACCTGCATTTTCCAGGGATTTTTTTTTCCCTCTTTCCATTCCTTGAATGGATTTCATCCATTGATTTCTAATTTTTTTATTTTTGGTTTTTTGGAAGCCTTTGGAATTCTGGCAGGAATGGGACACGAGACTTTTTCCCTCTTTTTTCCCTCTTTTTTTTCCCATTTTCCCTCTCTTTTTTCCCATTTTCCCTCTTTTTTTTCCCACCAATTCCTGCTGTGGAGGTGCCAACCTTTCCTCAGGATGAGGAAAATTTATCCCGGGAAAAGTTTCAGCTTTTCCCATCGGGAACAGCAATAAACCCACCCCAAAAACGGCCGGAAAAAAGAAGGGGAAAAGGCCCAAAATTCCTTTTTTTTTGGGTAAAAACCCATGGAATTCATCCCGATCTCCACCAGAATCCAGGAATTCCGTGCACAAGGGATTGGGGAGAGCTGGAAAAGGCAGGAAAATCCCTCAGGAATTTTCAATCCACTCAAATCTGGGGCTCCTCATTCCCAAATCCCTCCAGCAAGGAAAAAAAATTCCCAAAAATTTGGGATCGGGGCTAAAAAACGATTTTTTTTTTTTCCTGATTTGAGGAAAAAAGAATTCCCAAATTCCTCATTCCTGCAGGAAAATCCCGGTTCCCAGGGGAGAAAAAAGGGAATTTCAGGAATGTCGGCGGTCGCTGATTCCCAGCGCTCCGGGGAGGGGGGAAGGATTTGGGATTTGGGAATATTTTGGGAAGGGTCCGGAGCTGCCGCTTCCCGCCAGGGCTGGGCTCCGGGAATTCCAGCCCCAAATCCAGGGATTTTCCAGGGAATTCCCTCAGGATTGGAAGGGGGAGGGCGGGAGAGGAAAATTGGGATGGATTTGGAGGAGGGGGGGAGAAAAACGGGAATTTGGGGAGGAAAAAAGGAAAATTGGGATGGGTTTGGAGAGGAATGGTGGAAGGAAAGCCGGGATATTCCCGGGAGACGGAAAAATCGGGAATTTGGGGCGGGATGCGAAACGGGGATGGGTTTTGAGGGAGAAGGGCGATGGGAGGATTCCCAGACGAGCTTAAAAATTGGGAATTCGGGATAAAAAAAGGGAAACCGGGATGGATTTTGAGGGACAGAAAAGAAACTTGGGAAGCTCCCGGATGAGTCTAAAAACCGGGAATTTGGGACAAACCCGGCCCCGAGGCTTTTGCCATGGATTTAACAGAACCCAGCCCTTCCCAGAAAGGAATTCTGGGGGAAAATCCTCCCAAAAACGCCCCTGGGAGCAGCGGGAAAAGCGAATTTCGGGAAGGGCAGCGGGAATTCCCTGGAATTCCGCCATTCCCGGGAATGAAGAAGCTACCTCAGGCGCCATTACCTCAGCCGCGGAATATCGGGAATTCCGGGATTTCTCCCCGCTCGGGGCCGGGCCGGAGATTTTATTTTTGTAAGGAAAGAGAGAAAAGGAAAAGAGAAATTTTTTTGAGTTTTGGTTTTTTTTGGTTTTTTTTTTTCCCCGGAATTCCGGGAATTCAGGATCCAATGGAAAAGATGGCAGCGGCTCCCTCAGCTTTTGTGGTTTTTATGGAATTTTGGAGCTTTTCCCAGCTCAGGGATTTCGGCTCTCGGGCATCGGAGCTCTCCAAACAAAAAAATTCGGGAAAATCCCAATTTTCCCAGCGGGAAAAACTTGAATTTTTTTTTATTTTTTTCCCCGTTTTTTTTTCCGGGGATTTCAAAGGGGAAAAACCAAACCTGAACCCGGTGCTGCCTGAAAGGATTTTCCCCATCAGATCCAGCCAAATCCGTGGATTTTTAGGAATTTTTCCACTCCTGGGCAGCGTTTTCTATGCAAAACGGGGTGAAAAAACGGGATTTTGGGGCTGGTTTTGTTTCTCGGAAGCCATAAAGAGATTTTTGGGTTTTTTTTCTATATTTGATAGAAAATTCCTAAAGATCCCAAAATCCCGAGGTGATCCCGAGCTTCCCGGAATTCCGGGGGGGTGGTGTCGATCCGTCGGATCCGCTACGGCGCTGCCAAAATTCAAATTAAAAAATTATAATAAAAAAACACAAAAACAAATTTATTTTTAAAGAGATTTTTCTTTTTTTTCTTTTTTTTTGCCTCCGTTTTACAGAGGGGGGAAAAAAATTAATTAAAGGGAAAAAAAATTAATTAAAAAAAAATAAATTAAAAATTAATTAAAAAAAGGGAAAATATTTTTTTTTAAAAAAAAGGGAAAATAATTTTTTAAAAAGGAAAGAATAATTTTTAAAAGGAAAAAAATAATTTTTAAAGAAGGAAAAAATAACTAAAAAGGAAAAAATAATTTTTAGAAAAGGAAAAAAATTTAAAAAGGAAAAAAGAATTTATAAAAGGAAAAAATAATCTAAAAAAAAGGAAAAAATCATTTTAAACAAGAAAAAAAATTTTTAAAAAGGAAAAAAATCTTTAAAAAAGGGAAAAAAAATTTAAAAAAGCTTAAAAATATTAAAAAATCATTTTTAAAAAGGGAGGAGGAGAGAGAGAGAAATTAATTAAGGAATTCCTTCGTTAAGCAGGAGTTGATTTTTATTCCCTACAAACGCACAGGGAGGAGGGAGAGGAGAATTCCCAGTCCGGGATCGGCCTCTCCCTGCCCCAAAACCCCCCAGGGTGATCGCTCGTCCCAAAATCCCTTCTGGTTTGGGGGAAATCCCAATTTTTCCTGGTGAATCCCAGTTTTTGGGGGGAAATCCCAATTTATTTTGTTAAAATCCCAATTTATTCTGCTAAAATCCCAATTTTCTTGGTAAAATCCCATTTTTTCTTGATAAAATCCCATTTTTTGGAGGGTGAAATCCCATTTTATTCCATTTTTTTCGGCCCTGCAGGAAAATCCAATTTTTGGATGAAAATCCAATCCCAGCTGATCCCAAAAAGCCGCTTTTGGTGCTGTTTCCCCGATCCCACTTCCCACCTCTCCCCATCCCGAAAATCCGGGATTCGGGAATGCGGGATCCCCTCCGCCGGGGGCGGAGCTCGGAGCTTTTATTCCCAAAAATCTCCAGGGGGGAAGAGCCGCTTTGGGCCTTTTCCAGCTTTTCCCGGGAATTTTTGTCAGGAAAAGGTGGTTTGGAATACTTGAAACTCCCATTCCCAAACTTTTCCCATCCCGTCCCAACCCAGCACTAAAAACCGGGAGAACAATTCCCAGATCCCATCTCTGGGATCCCTGGGAAGATCTCGACCTGAAATTCCAACAATTCCGGGAATCTCTGGTGATTTTCCCACCCTGTTCCCATTCCCGGGGGAATTCCCGCTGCCTTTTCCAGCGGGAAATTTAATTTATATCCAAGAGATTTATGGGAAGGAAGAGACCTCGGAGCTTCTCCCGCTTTCCTCTGGAAAAAAGCTGGAAAATCGGGATCCTGGAGGGGGCAGGAAAACGGGAGAGAGGCGGATCCGGCCTGGAAGGGAAAAACCTGGAAAAGTTCCCAAAAAATCCAGCAGGAAAACGGGAATGAGGCGGATCCAGCTTGGAATGGAAGACCGGGACAAGGAGCACCGGGATTTGGTTCCGGGAACGGCGGCGCCAGAGCTTGGCTGGATTTTCCCACGCGGATCCCGGGAATCGGCCTCGGAGAAACCAATCCCGGCTGGAATTCCCTTGGGAATCCCCCCATTCCCTAAGGCTGGCTTTGGATTTGATCCCACTTTTCCCACGGATTCCCGAGTGGAGCGGAACCCTCCCGATGCTCTTCCAGCCTGGATTTTCCCATTTTTTTTTGGTTTTTGGGAAGCGCTTCCAGCTGGGATCACACACCTGGAACTACCTCAGATCTTCCCGCTGGAGGCGGAATTTTGGGATGGAGCCGAGGAGGAAGAAGAGGAGGAGCCGTGGGGAAGGCTCTGGAACATTCCAGGAAGGCGGAGAGGAGGGAGAATTCCCAAGAATCCCCTGGAAAAGCCCGGCTGGCTCCAGCACCCGCTCGATCCCGGCTCCTCATCCGGAATTCCCGGAGTTTCCGCGTGGGAGAGGAATTCCCGGGATCTCTGGGAGCCGGGCGGGATCTTCCGCCAAAATCATGGAAGTGGGATGAGCTGGGCTGGGACGTTCCGCTGGATTTTGGGAATTCTCTGCCGGACCCCGGAGGGTTCGGGAAGTTCTCCTGGACCATCAGGATTTTGGGATGCTCCAGCAGAACGTGTGGATGATTTCCGGGATGGATTCCTGGATCCCAGCAGCACTGGGATGGATTTTTGGGATCCCGGCACTGGGATGGATTTTTGGGATCCTGGCACTGGGATGGATTTTTGGGATCCCGGCACTGGGATGGATTTTTGGGATCCCGGTACTGGGATGGATTTTTGGGATCCCATCAGCACTGGGATGGATTATGGGATCACGGCACTGGGATGGATTTTTGGGATCCCAGCACTGGGATGGATTTTTGGGATCCCAGCACTGGGATGGATTTTTGGGATCCCGGCACTGGGATGGATTTTTGGGATCCCGGCACTGGGATGGATTCCTGGATCCCGGCACTGGGATGGATTTTTGGGATCCCAGCAGCACTGGGATGGATTTTTGGGATCCCGGCACTGGGATGTCTTTGGAGCCGGATGAATTTTGGGGGAGGGAATTTTCCGGGCGGGAAGAGCAGATCCCGGGCAGGGAACACCTCTCCCACGGCCGATCCCGGGAAATCCGCGGGATTCAGCGGAACCAGGGCGGGAATTCATCCTTAGGGTGATTGGATCCAAATTCCATCGGCTCCTCGCATCCAGCTTCACCCTGGGATGGAGAATTCCACGGAATTCCAGGAGAAACCCAGCCTTAACCTGCACCTGGGGGTGAATTAAATCCCGGGAAATCCGCGGGATTGACGGGAATCAGGGCGGGAATTCAGCCCCAAAAACCCCCCGAGTTCCATCGGCTCCTCGCATCCGGAATTCCCTGGAATTCCAGGAGGAAATGGCCTCATCCAGGACCCCACTGTTGCAGCTCTGGGATGAGTTAAATCCCGGGAAAAGGCAGGGAAGCGGGAGATGATCCCAAGGAAACGCCCGCGGAGCCGGGGAAGGAGCCCGGGATGATCCCGGGAATTCTCATCCCGAATTTTGATCTACCTCAGGCACAGGTGACGCTCCCGGGAGCAACTTTGGAGAGAAAAGGAAAATTCCATTAAAAAAAAAATAAATAAAAATTAAAAAATAAAATAAATAAAAAGTTTTTTTAAGGAAAAAAAAAAATAAAAAGTTTTTTAAAAAAAAATACCAAAAAAAAAAATAGAAAAAAAAAAAAGAAAAAATTTCACTTTTTTCCAAAGAAAAAAATCTTTGAAAAAATAATAATAAAAAATAGGATTAAAAAACAAACAAACAAAAAAAATCATCGAGGATTTCTGGGATTGCTTTTCCTCGAGGAAAGCGGATCGGGAATCCTTGGAAGCTCCAGACCTCAGCAGCCCCAGACTGGGCTGGGACTGATCCCAGTTCTAGTTTGATTCTTATTTTTATTATTTTTATTTTTATTCCTATTCCTATTTTTATTTTTATTTCTATTTTTACTTTTAATCCTCGATTTCCCTTTCGATTCCTTTGTTTTCCGTGGATATTTCCTCCTTCCCCCTCCGGCCTCCCCGCGGAATCCAACTTGATTTTTTCTTTATTTTTTCCTATTTTTCCAACATTTTGGGTTTTTTTTTTTGGGGGGGGGGTGGAGCTGATTTTTGGGAGCATCCAAAGGTGCTGCTTTTCCCAGGAAATTTCAGCCTTTTTAGGTAAAAACGGTGATTTCTGGGATGTTTTTGGAGTTGTTTTCACCTTTTTTTTCCCCTCTCGCCTCTCCTGATCCACATCCTTCCCTTTTCCTGGGATTTGGGATGGATCCGGGCTCAGTTTCTTTTCCAGGCAGGAGGGTTTTCTTTATTAGTTTTATTTTTTATTTTGGCCACAAATCGCTTTATTTCCGCTGTTTGGTCGTGAAAAATAAAAGAGAAAAAAACAAACAAACAAAAAAATTTAAAAATTCCAAGTGTTTGCGTGGATTTGTGGGATCGGGGAGGGAAAAAGGGAGGAGAAAAAATAAAGGGGAAAATTTAAATTTAAAAGGAAAGGAGAATAGAGGGAAAATAGATGAGAAATAGGAGAATAAATGGGGAAAAAAAAAGGGAAATTAAAGGGGGAAATAAAGAGGAAAAAAAAATGGAGGGGAAAAGAGGAATATTGGAGGTAATAAAGGGAAAAGGGATAAATAAAAGGGAAAAATCAGGGAAATGGAAGAGAAATAATCAAGAAATGGGGAAAAGTTAAAGGAGAAATGGGAAAAGGAGGGAATAAAATGAAATAGAGGGAAAATAGGAAAATTAAATTGGGGAAAGGGGGAGAATGGAAAGGAGAAATGAACAGAGAATTGGGAAATAAAGGGCCAGGAAAGAAGGGGGAACAGAGAAAAAGCAGATGAACGAATGGGAAACGGAGTGGGAAAAACTCAAGTGGGAAATAGAGAAGGGAAGGGAGGAAGGAAAAGGAAAATCCCAGAGGAATAAAGGCAGAAATAAAACAAGAAAATCCCAAATTAAAGGTGGGAATCAGAGCGCCGGGCAGAGAGCGCCGGCGGCGGAGCTCGGGGCTGTCCCGGGGGGGTGGAACGGCGCCGGGAGCGGGATTTCAGGAGGGTTTTATGGCCGGGAATATCCCGGAATTCCCGGAATTCCCGGAATTCCCGGAGCCAGCGCGCGGGCCGGGACTATTTGGCGCGGGCGGAGGGATAGGGAGGGCGCGCGGCGCCTCCCGGTACACCCAGCGGTCCCATGGTGTAATGGTTAGCACTCTGGACTTTGAATCCAGCGATCCGAGTTCAAATCTCGGTGGGACCTCGCGTTTCTTTTTGCCCGCCGCTGCCGCCGCCCCCGGGCCGAGGAGGGAAGGGGAAAGGAGCGGAGGAAGATGAGGAGCCGCGGAGGCCGCACCGGGAGCGCCGGGCCCGCACCGGCGCCCGCCGCTCTCCATTTTGTGCGTGGGCACCATCGCTTCACGGCGCAGGCGCGGGGGAAAGGCGGCGGATGGAAGCCGAAGGGCGCTCTCCGTGTTCCGCCGCTGATTGGCTGAGCAGGATGTCACTCTGCGATCCCTGCGTTCCTATTGGCTGGCCGCGCGCTTCGCCCCGCCTTCCACCGGCGCGGTTCGGAGCCCTCCGGGTAGAATCGCGGTCTCCGTTTTCCATCTCCGATTCCCTGTTCGGTCTGTCACTCTCATAAACTCCTATTTTTATTGGCTGAGACTGTTCTCTGCACCTCCTCCTCCTCCTTCAGAAATCCGTACCCTCCGGGGAGGGTTCGTGCTCTCCGTTCCCCGTCACTGATTTGCTACACTTGCTGTCACTCTAGCAATATCGCGTTCCTATTGGATGTTACCTCGCTTTATACCGCCTCCCACTTCAGTAAGCCGTTTCCCGCCGGAGCGGGTTCGCCCCCTCCGTTCCTCACCGCTGATTGGCTGAGAGCGATGTCACTCTGCCAATCCCGCACTGCTATTGGCTGGGACCTGCCTTTTCCCCGCCTCCCCCTCAGCGCCCCGGAGCTATCATGGCGGGTTGGAGCCCTCAGGGCAAGGAGCGGTCTCTCGGTGCTGCCCTAAGCCGCTGTTCCGCCGGCAGCGTCCCGAATCCCCTCCGAGACGGCTTAGGCGGCTCTGACGCACGATCCCAGCCGTTTAACGTCGATTAACGGGTCAATCCCCTCCGGCCGCGGCCCGGTTATTGCCCCGGATTAGGGGCAGCTCAGGCCGCCGATCGCCTCAAGGCCACGACAGGAATATACGATTATTTCTTTTACCTAAATAGCTTTAAAATGTCTTGGAGCGGTGGCCAGGAGAAGAATCAAAACCTTTTTTTACAAAATAATTATGGAGCATCTCACATTCAGCTCCATCACCTCACCCCCCCAAAAAAACACAGCAATTCAATAATGAAAAAATAAGATTCTACACTCCCAAAACCCCCAACAAAACCATAAAAAACACCAAAAAGCGGGGTCCAGCCCCATAATAAAGGTGAAAAAGAAACGCTGAGAGGTGAAGCAGCAATGGGCGACATTTGGGACCCATTTCTGTAACAAATAAAAACCTTTCGAGCGCAAAAATCAATTGTGGTTTTCAGAGAGGATTTCCTGCAAGAAAAACAAGAGGCCTTGGTGGTGCTGGGGGGTTTATTGAGCATCTGCGAGAAAGAACAAAATTACCTGGGTTTTGGGGTATTTTGGGGTATTTTGGGGTGTTTTGGGGTGTTTTGGGGTGTTTTGGGGTATTTTGGGGTGTTTTGGGGTGTTTTGAGGGCTCAGGGAGGGGGTTCTTGCTGCAGGGATCTTGAGGAAAATCCACTTTTTCTGTCTTCTTCTCCCATTTTTGGGGTGTCTGGAGCGCCCCGAGCAGAGATCCAGGCAGGAAAAAAAGGAAAAATTAAATCCCACCCGGGATCCAAAGGGATTTCCTGGGATTTCAACCGCTCTGAAAGATCAAAATTCAAATTTCTGCCGCTTTTCCTTTGGGGCGCTTTGGGGAGAGATTTCCCCGAGATTTAACGGAGCCGGAATGGATTTTCAATAAAAACAAAGAACAAAACAGCTCCAAACAACAAAACCCCGCTGAATTGGGGCGCTGGCTGTACCCCACACTCCGAGCTCGCCCTTTTCCCGTCCCCCACTCGCCCAGGCTGCTGAAAATGCAGAAATTTGGTGTTTTTCAGGCTGCTGAAAATGCAGAAGTTTGGCGTTTTCTGCCCGTGGGAAAGCGGAGCTCAGCTGTGAACCCACAAACGCCGGCACCAGCGGGGCTGGCGTCTCTCGAAGGGGTTTTTTTATTTTATATTATTTTCATCTTTTTGCTCCGTTCGTAGTGGGGTTTTTTGGGGTTTTTTGGGGGGCTTTTTGGGGGTTTTTTGGGGCTTTTTTTGGATATTTTGGGGTTTTTTGGGGTTTTTTTGGGGGGGTTTTGGGGGTTTTTTTGGGGTTTTTTGGGGGGTTTTGGGGGTTTTTTTGGGTTTTTTGGGGGGGTTTTGGGGTTTTTTGGGGGGTTTTTTGGGGGTTTTTTTGGGTTTTTTTGGGGGGTTTTTGGGGGGGTTTTTTGGGGGGTTTTTTGGGGGGTTTTTGGGGTTTTTTTGGGGGGTCTTTTGGGTTTTTTTGGGGGGGTTTTTTGGGGGTTTTTATGGGGGGTTTTTGGGGGGGTTTTTTGGGGGTTTTTTGGGGTTTTTTTTGGGTGGTTTTTTGGGGTTTTTTTGGGGTTTTTATGGGGGGTTTTTGGGGATTTTGGGGGGGTTTTTTGGGGTTTTTTTGGGTGGTTTTTTTGGGGGTTTTTTGGGGGGTTTTTTGTGGTTTTTTGGGGTTTTTATGGGGGGTTTTTTGGGATTTTTGGGGGGGTTTTTTGGGGGGTTTTTTGGGGTTTTTGGGGGATTTTTTGGGTTTTTTTGGGGGTTTTTTTGGGGTTTTTGGGTGGTTTTGGGGGGATTTTTTGGGTGTTTTTTTGGGGTTTTTTTGGGGTTTTGGGGGGATTTTTTGGGGTTTTTTGGGGTTCTTTTCCTCCTTTAACTGCTCCAGGGTTGGGCTGAGGGCCGAGGTGGGACTGGAGGGGAAGCAGGATGGCACGGCCGCGGTGGGGTCAGCTGATGGTGCAGCCCCCCTTCTCCTTGAAGGGGTTCTTGTCCTCGGGGACCCCCTTGAGCAGCGGGTCCTCGCCTGCCATGGACTCGATGTATTCCTTGATCTCCTTGCCGGTCTTGGAGACCTGCCAGGGAGGAGACATTGCCAGAGCGGCCCGGGGGCTGTGGGGACACCCCAAATGTCCAAAACCAGCTCTGGGCTGGGCCAGAGCGACCCAAATCATCCCCGGGGCACCCCAAAACCAGCCCTGGGCTGTGCCAGAGCGACCCAAATCATCCCCGGGGCACCCCAAAACCACCCGTGGGCTGTGCCAGAGTGACCGAAATCATCTCCGGGGCACCCCAAAACCAGCCCTGGGCTGCGCCAGAGCATCCCAAATAATCCATGGGGCACCCCAAAACCAGCCCTGGGCTGCGCCAGAGCATCCCAAATAATCCATGGGGCACCCCAAAACCAGCCCTGGGCTGTGCCAGAGCATCCCAGAGTGTCCTAGAGCATCCCAAATAATCCATGGGGCACCCCAAAACCACCCGTGGGCTGTGCCAGAGTGACCGAAATCATCCCTGGGGTGTCCCAAAACCAGCCCTGGGCTGTGCCAGAGCATCCCAAATAATCCATGGGGCACCCCAAAACCACCCGTGGGCTGTGCCAGAGTGACTGAAATCATCCTTGGGGTGCCCCAAATCATCCCTGGGGTGTCCCAAATCATCCTTGGGGTGTCCCAAATCATCCTTGGGGTGCCCCAAATCATCCCTGGGCTGTGCCAGAGCATCCCAGATCATCCCTGGGGTGTCCCAAATCATCCTTGGGGTGCCCCAAATCATCCCTGAGGTGTCCCAAATCATCCTTGGGGTGCCCCAAATAATCCCTGGGGTGACCCAGAGCATCCCTGGGGTGCCACGAACACCTGGCCAGGTGTGGGGCTGGGAGGGGTTCAGGGACGTGGGGCTGGGAGGGGTTCAGGGACGTGGGGCTGGGAGGGGTTCAGGGATGTGGGGCTGGGAGGGGTTCAGGGATGTGGGGGTGCTCCTGCCCGGCTCTGGGGGTCGAAGGAAGATCCCCTGAGGTGCCAAAGTGCAGAACTCACCATTTGCCTCTCGTTCTTCACCTCCTTCTTCAGCTGGTCCAGCTCCATCTTCAGCAGCTCCTTCTCTGTCATGTCCTGAGCCATTTTGCCCTGGAACTGCGGGAATCAGCGATTATTGGGATTCCTGCTGGGTTCCAGTAGGGTTGTGACCCCCCCAGTGCCCCTGAGCGGCGTCTTGGAGCATCTTCCCAGCTTTCCCAAGGAGTTCAACCCATTTCAGTCTCCATTTCCCCCGGGTTTTTAGGGCATGGCTCCTCCATCGCCCTCAACTCCATTATCTGCACAGCCCTGGAAGTTTTTGGGAGTGTGGAGGTTGGGGAAACCCAACCCTGTTCCCCAAAAAACCCCCACGGCACGCGTGCCGCGCCCACACATCCCCGGGAGCTCCTCGGGGAGCCAGAAACGGGCGGGGAGAGCAATTCCCGACCCCAAAACCCAGCTGGGAGCAGCCAAGGCGCTCACCCGGGGGCTCCGGGGCCGCTCAGAGCCGCATGGACGGGAGAGGCGGCTCCTCGGGAGCTCCTCGGGAGCTGCGGGGCTCTCGGGGCTCTCCTGGAGCAGATGTCCCTGTCCTAAGCTGCTCAGCCCTCGGCAGCCTAAGCCGGTCAGGTGTCGGGAATTAGCCCCGAGAGGCGGCTAATCGGGCTGGGAGGGGCAGGAAGGGAGCGCTGGGACACCTGGGGACACCTGGGGACACCTGGGGACTGCCGGGGACCGGATCCTGCCTGGAGCGGCGGGAGTGATCCCGGGGAATGGCCACGGGAATGGCCGGAGGGAATGATCCCTGGGAATAACCCCCGGGAATGTCCATAGGAATGACCCCTGGGAATGTCACGGGAATGACCCCCGGGAATGTCACAGGAGTGACCCCTGGGAATGTCACAGGAGTGACCCCTGGGAATGTCTGGTCACAGGAATGATCTCTGGGAATGGTCACGGGAATGACCCCGGGAATGACCCCCGGGAATGACCCCCGGGAATGACCCCCGGGAATGACCCCAGAACTGACCCAGGGAATGACCCCCGGGAATGACCCCCGGGAATGACCCCCGGGAATGACCCCGGGAATGACCCCAGAACTGACCCCGAACCTGCCCCCCAAGTGTCCCGGGCCTGTCCCGGGGGTCCCGGCTGTTCTGTCCCCGGTTCGGGAGGGGAGCTGGGCCGCGGGGAGCCGCGGGGGCCGCTCGGTGCCGGAGGGGAGCGGAGGAAATCCATCATTTCCCTGGGGCCGGGGCTCAGGAAGGGCCCAGGGGACAGCCGGGGGTGGAGGAGCAGCAGCAGCAGAGGGCGGAGGGGCTTCCCAGGCACCGGGGGAAGCGGGAATTTCCTGCGGCCTCGCCCGCGGGGATGTGAAAGGTCCTTAGCGAAGGACGCGCTGTCCCCAGCGAGGGGGGCCCGGGCACCGCGGGGCTCCCCGGGCTCGTCCCGAGCGCTGCCAGCCCCGGGAGAGGCACCGGGAGCATCCCGGGATCCGGGAACGTTCCCTGCCCTGAGCCTCCATCAGCCGGAGGATGACAGCAGGGATGTCATCTGTGCGTGTCCGTGCGTCCCCGTGTCCGTCTGTCCGTCTATCAGCCGGGCGGGGCGCCAGGGACAGCCCGAGGATCCCGGGATGGGCCCCGGTGGCCCGGGGGTGGCGAGCACAGCTGGCAGAGAGGGGGTCGGGATGGTTTTGGGGTCCGGATCTTCTTGGGGTCGGGATGGTTTTGGGGTCCGGATCCTCTTGGGGTCGGGATGGTTTGAGGGTCAGGATCCTCTTGGGGTTGGGATGGTTTTGGGGTCCGGATCCTCTTGGGGTCGGGATCCTTCTGGGGTCACTCCCCGACCCTGCAGCCCCTCTTCCCGTGCCGGGGCTGTCCCCACAGGCTGGGCTGTCCCGGGGACACGGGGACACCACGGGGACACCGCGGGCCCCGCCTCAGCACCCCCGGCAGCCTCAAAACGGCGGCGGGGAGGAAGTGGGAGCCGAGCCGGGCGCGATGTCGGAGCTGGAGCGGCTGCAGCAGAGCGAGCTCCCCGCGGGCCGGCAGCGGCTGCGGGAGCAGCACGGGAACCTGCTCAGGGTGGCCGAGTATTGCCACAGCGGCTACCTGCAGGTCAGGGGACATCCCGGCAGGGCTGGGGACATCCCGGCAGGGCTGGGGGACATCCCGGCAGGGCTGGGGGACATCCCGGCATGGCTGGGGGACATCCCGGCAGGGCTGGGGGTGATCCCGGCAGGGCTGGGGGACATCCCGGCAGGGCTGGGGGTGATCCCGGCAGGGCTGGGGACATCCCGGCAGGGCTGGGGGACATCCCGGCAGGTCAGGGGACATCCCGGCAGGGCTGGGGGTGATCCCGGCAGGGCTGGGGGTGATCCCGGCAGGTCAGGGGACATCCCGGCAGGGCTGGGGGTGATCCCGGCAGGGCTGGGGGTGATCCTGGCAGGGCTGGGGGCGATCCTGGCAGGGCTGGGGGACATCCCGGCAGGGCTGGGGGACATCCCGGCAGGTCAGGGGACATCCCGGCAGGGCTGGGGGTGATCCCGGCAGGGCTGGGGGTGATCCCGGCAGGTCAGGGGACATCCCGGCAGGGCTGGGGGTGATCCCGGCAGGGCTGGGGGTGATCCCGGCAGGGCTGGGGGCGATGCTGGCCCCGCTGGGGGCGATGCTGGCCCCGCTGGGCACTCCCCAGGGGTGGCCACTGGAGCTTTTGCTCTGGGAGCCCGAGCATCACTGCTGGCTCCCGGCCCAGCTTCCCCTGCCGCCCTCTGCTGCCTTTTCCCGGTGCCTCGGGCTCCTCTGCTGCATTTCCCAGGATGGGAACCATGAGGAACCCAGAGGAACCGTGCCTGGGGCTCCCCAGCTGCATTTCCCCGTGCCTGGGGCTCCCCAGCTGCATTTCCCCCTGCCTTGGCTTCTCCTCTTGCTCCCCAGCAGCTCTGCTGGTGCGTTTGGGATGGAGGGAGGGTTCTGCAGGGCTTTGGTGCCTCTGGAGGAACCTGCGGGGGCCCAGCAGCGCCTCCGGGGTGGCCGCCGGGGCTGGGAGGTGGCACCTGGCAGGACGCGCACCCTCCCTGGTGGTTCCTCCCTCCTCCTCCTCCTCCCTGCCTGGCTGATGGGGCAGGAGTTCTCCCCACGGGGACAATCCCGTTCTGGCCGTCCCCCCGTGCCCCGAGGCTCCCCCGGGGGTCCTGGAGCCGCTGGGGCGGGGGGGAAATGTCCTGAGCCCTTCTGAGAGCTGAGCCAGCTCCCACTGCTGCCCCACTCGGGACCTGCCCTGATGGCCCCGGTGACCCCCGGAACCTTCTGGAACCCCGTGAACCCCCGGCTGCTCCCGCCCGGGGCCGGGGGAAGCGCGAGAAAAGCAGAAGGAAACAGCCCCGGCCGGCTCTGTCCCCCCCAGGCCGGCGACAAGAGGAAGGCGCTGGAGGAGACGATGGCTCTGAGCACGCAGGCCCTGGCCAGTGTCACCTCCCAGCTCTGCAGCCTGGCCACCGCCTTCCTGCGCCTGCTGGAGCTGCAGGCGGCCCGGCTGCGCCGGCTGGAGGCCGACATCACCTGCGTGGCACAGGTGGGACCGTGCCCGGGGGGGTGGGCTCTGGGGAAAGGGCTCCGGGGGGATGGAGACCCTCCCCGAGCTCTGGGAGTGCAGAACCGCGGCCCGGCCCGGCGGGGAGCTCGGGGGTGATTCATCATCACACCCAGAAATCCCAAACCGCCCCAAAATCGGGAGCCCAGAGCGTGCCCGAGCGTCCCCCGCTGCGGGCCCGAGCTTGGGGACACTTGGGGGCACTTGGGGACACTCGGGGGCACTTGGGGACACTTGGGGGCACTGCTGGGGACACTTGGGGACACTTGGGGGCACTTGGGGACACTTGGGGACACTCGGGGACACTGCTGGGGACACTTGGGGACACTGCTGGGGACACTTGGGGGCACCTGGGGGCACTTGGGGGACACTCGGGGACACTTGGGGACACTTGGGGGCACTTGGGGACACTTGGGGGCACTTGGGGACACTCGGGGACACTGCTGGGGGCACTTGGGGACACTCGGGGACACTTGGGGGCACTTGGGGACACTTGGGGACACTTGGGGACACTGCTGGGGACACTTGGGGACACTTGGGGACACTGCTGGGGGCACTTGGGGACACTTGGGGGCACTTGGGGATACTCGGGGACACTTGGGGGCACTTGGGGACACTTGGGGGCACTTGGGGACACTGCTGGGGGCACTTGGGGATACTCGGGGACACTTGGGGACACTTGGGGATACTTGGGGACACTTGAGGACACTCGGGGACACTCGGGGACACTGCTGGGGGGAGCCGCCGGTCACCTGAGCCCCCCCAGAGCAGGGACACGGCTCTAGGGGGGACCCGGGGGGGGCTGCGGGTGGCCCGTGGTGGCACTCTGGGGACAGCGTGGCCTCGGCAGAGGGTGGACATGCACAAGGAGAAGGTGGCACGGCGCGGGCTGGGCGCGCTGAGCGGCAGCAGGAGGCTCCCGAGCCGCCCCAAGATCGCGGCCCCCCCGAGCCCCCCGCTGCTGGAGCCCTACCAGCGGAGACCCCTGAGCTTCAGCGCCCTGGACGGCGTCGGCCACGGGGTCAAGGTCAGGAGGGGCCCCCCGGGTGGCATCTCGGGGTCCCCGCTGTCCCCAGGGTCCCCGAGAGCCCCCTTGGCCAGCGCACGGGACGGGTTCGGGAGCCTCAGAGCCCCCCCGTGGGGCCCAGGAAAGAGTTTTGGAGATTTCCCAGCCCCACTGATCCTCCCCCACTGCAGAAATCCCCCACGGGAGGGTTCAGAGGCCCCACAGCCCCACGGCCCCACATCCCCCACTGCCCCACATCCCCCACTGCCCCACAGCCCCCACTGCCCCACATCCCCCACAGCCCCACGGCCCCACAGCCCCCACAGCCCCCACAGCCCCACTGCCCCCACATCCCCCACTGCCCCACATCCCCCACTGCCCCACATCCCCCACTGCCCCACATCCCCCACGGCCCCACAGCCCCCACTGCCCCACGGCCCCACAGCCCCCACGGCCCCAGGGCCCCACATCCCCCACATCCCCCACTGCCCCCACATCCCCCACTGCCCCCACAGCCCCCACATCCCCCACAGCCCCACATCCCCCACTGCCCCCACATCCCCCACAGCCCCCACTGCCCCCACATCCCCCACAGCCCCCACTGCCCCCACATCCCCCACTGCCCCCACAGCCCCCACATCCCCCACAGCCCCACATCCCCCACTGCCCCACTGCCCCACATCCCCCACAGCCCCACTGCCCCCACATCCCCCACAGCCCCGGGGCTGCTTCCCTTTGGGGGGGATGTCACAGCCTTGGGGTGCCCGGAGGTTGCAGGGCAGGGATGTCATCTGTGCGTGTCCGTGTGTCCCCGTGTCCCCGTGTCCGTGTGTCCGTCTGTCCCCGTGTCCCAGGACACCAGCACGCAGCTGTCCCGCACGGGCACCCTGGCTCGGAAAAGCACCAAATCCTCCTCGGCACAGGCTGCGGGAACAGCGGGGTGAGCCGGGCCTGGGGGATGGCCCTGGGGACCGCGGGGGTCCCGTCCCACGGATCCCACCGATCCCACGGACCCCCTGGATCCCACCGACCCCCTGGATCCCACCGACCCCCTGGGTCCCACCGACCCCCTCCCGCCCCGCAGGAGGAGCAGCCGTGTTCCCGAGCCCGTCCAGCCGCCCGTGGTTCCCGAGGGAAAGCTCCGGGCAGCCTCCCCCAGCCCCGCGCTGGCCCTCCGGTGCGGCCGCGGGGCCGGGGGAAAACCGGGGCTTTTGGGGGAAAACCGCGGGTTTGGGGGGAAAACTGCGGATTTTGGGGGCTTTGGTGCCCTGGCAGGGCTCGTGTCCGGAGCAAAATTCTCCTTTAGGGAGAGGAGAATGACCGGGGGATGCCCGGGGATGCTGGGGGGATGCCCGGGGGATGCCGGGGGATGCCCGGGGATGCCCGGGGGATGCCCGGGGATGCCCGGGGGATGCCCGGGGATGCCCGGGGGATGCCCGGGGGATGCCCGGGGGATGCCGGGGGATGCCCGGGGATGCCCGGGGGATGCCCGGGGGATGCCCGGGGGATGCCGGGGGATGCCCGGGGATGCCGGGGGGATGCCCGGGGATGCCCGGGGGATGCCGGGGGATGCCCAGGGGATGCCGGGGGATGCCCGGGGGATGCCCGGGGGATGCCCGGGGGATGCCCGGGGGATGCCCGGGGGATGCCCGGGAGATGCCCGGGGGACGCCCGGGGGATGTCGGGGGATGCCCGGGGGATGTCGGGGGATGCCCGGGGATGCCGGGGGATGCCCGGGGATGTCGGGGGGATGCCGGGGGATGTCGGGGGATGCCGGGGGATGCCCGGGGGATGCCCGGGGGATGCCCGGGAGATGCCCGGGGGATGCCCGGGGATGTCGGGGGGATGCCCGGGGGATGCCCGGGGATGTCGGGGGGATGCCGGGGGGATGTCGGGGGATGCCCGGGGGATGCCCGAGGACGGGACACGGGTGCGAGGAAAGGGGACAGGGCCTGGGGAAGGTTTTGGGGAGTCCCGTCCCCCACGGCCGGTGCCACCTGGTGCCGGCACGGGGCCGAGCTCGGGGTGGGGACAGAGCCAGCCCCACCCTGGCACTGCCGCTCCTCCCCCGCAGCTCCAGCGGGGCCCCTGGGGAAGGAATTCCTGCCCCGCCACCACTGCCAGGGACATCCCCGCCGGCACCGTCCCCTCCCGGGCCACCCCCGCCGGCCGCCGCCATCCCGCCTCCGCCACCCCTCCCCGGGGACCTGCGGACACCTCCCGGGGACCTGCCACCACCTCCAAGGGACCTGCTGCCACCTCCCGGGGACCTGCTGCCACCTCCTGGGGACCTGCCACCCCTCCCCGGGGTCCTGCCGCCCCCAGGTGAGTGCTCGGTGCTCCGGGGGGTGACAGGGACACGGGGGGCTGTCCCGTCCCCATCCACCCCGGCCTTTGCCAGCCCCTTCATCCCGCGCCCCTTTTGGGGTTTTTGGGCAGCCCCCGATGACCTCGAGCCGCCGCCGCCACCCTCAGCCCTGCCCGACTTTGGGGACCTGCCACCGCCACCGCCACCGGCCGCAGAGGACGCGCTGTGGGCCCCGGAGAGCTACCTGGAGCATCCCGAACCCCTGGAGAAAGGTACAGAGCATCCCGAACCCCTGGAGAAGGGCAGGAGCATCCCGAACCCCTGGCCGGCATGGGGAGCAGCCCGGGGGCGGCCCGGCAGTGGTGCCCGTGTCCCCATGTCCCCGTGTCCCCGTGTCCCCATGTCCCCGTGTCCCCGTGTCCCCCATGTCCCCATATCCCCATGTCCCCATGTCCCCATATCCCCGTGTCCCCGTGTCCCCGTGTCCCCATGTCCCCCTGTCCCCGTGTCCCCGTGTCCCCATATCCCCGTGTCCCCATGTCCCCATGTCCCCGTGTCCCCATGTCCCCATGTCCCCATGTCCCCGTGTCCCCATGTCCCCGTGTCCCCATGTCCCCGTGTCCCCTCTCCCGCAGTGCTGGCCCTGTTCCCGTAGCCGCGACAGAAGGACACCGAGCTGTCCCCGGAGCCGGGCACCGTTCGTCACCCGCCGCCTGCTGGAGCCCGGCTCGGGATTCTTCCCGGGAATTTCGTGGATCCCGTCTGAGCCCCGCTCGGCATTCCCGTGGAATTTCGGCTTTGGCACCGCTGGGCCACGCGCGGGGCTTCCTGCAATACCAGATTTGGCTCCCATCCAGATTTGTCTCTTTAATTCCATGGCTTTGAGTTCCACACAGTCCAAAGAGGAGGAGGAGGAGGAGGGAGGAGGAAGAGCTCGGGGCCGCTTTGGTTTTTTCCTGCGGGGCTTTGGGGGTTCCGAGGGTTTGGGGGAGTCAGGGCCACCCCCGGGGGCCGGTAAGGCTGTGGATAAACCCGGGATAAATCCGGGATAAATCCAGGAGGAGCCAGCCCCAGAGAGCAGCGGGGTCTGGAGGTGCCCCCTGCAGAGTGCAATTAGAAAGGGTAATTAAGGGGTAATTAATACTGCGGGGGGGAGGGGGACACGGGCCGGCTTTGGTCTCTGGGGACCCAGTGCCAGAAGTGCCACGGAACCGCCCCGGGGGGATTTTGGCACCGCTCAGGTGCCCAGGGCGGGGGGGAATTGTCCTGCTTGGGGCAGGGGGGGACACGGGGACACCATGGGGACACCACGGGAACCATGGGGACACCATGGGGACACCATGGGGACACCACGGGAACCATGGGGACACCATGGGGACACCATGGGGACACCACGGGAACCATGGGGACACCATGGGGACACCACGGGGACACCATGGGGACACCATGGGGACACCACGGGAACCATGGGGACACCATGGGAACCACGGAGACACCACGGGGACACCACGGGAACCATGGGGACACCATGGGGACACCACGGGAACCATGGGGACACCACAGGAACCATGGGGACACCACGGGAACCATGGGGACACCATGGGGACACCACGGGAACCATGGGGACACCATGGGGACACCATGGGGACACCATGGGGACACCATGGGGACACCATGGGAACCATGGGGACACCATGGGGACACCATGGGGACACCACGGGAACCATGGGGACACCACGGGGACACCGCAGCCCGGCACGATCCCCCAGTGGGATCCCCCTCCAGGAACGGGAGGGAGCCCAGGGGCAGGGATTTCCCAGCCAGAATTCCCGGTGGGATCAGGAAGCGGGGAGGATCCAGGGCCGGGGTGGGGACGGCAGGAGCAGGGACGCGCCCGGCCCACGGGGAGCCGGCTTCTGGATTTTCGGGAATTCTCTTTCGAGGCCAAAAGGGAAAGGAAGCAACAGCTGCAGCCCGGCAGCCCCGGCGCCGGCACAGGGTCCGGCCGTGCCGCGGCCGGGCAGGGCCAGGAGCCCACGGAAAGTGCTTCATTCCCCGGGGAACGGAGCCGGGAAAGGCGGGGGGAGATCCCGGGAGCCGCCTTCCCTCAGCATTTCCTCCTGAGCAGCTCCTGCAGGTACCGCGCCACCTCCACGCCCGACTCCCACGGCACCACGGCCGCCTGGAAAGCTCCGGGCTGCTTCTCCCGGCTCTCCTGGATCAGCCTGTGCATGGGGTAACCCTTCCTGGGGAAAGCCACGTCCGCCGCCCTCAGCATCCCCGAGGGACAGAAATCATTGGCGCCATCCCCCACGTAGAAGACGCGCTGGAACTCCACGTCCTCCCTCGCCCTCTCCGCCAGGTACTCGCTCAGGATCTTCCTCTTGCACATGTTGGCCGGGCACTCGAGGCACTTGTGGCTGTGGTAGGGCCCCAGCGTGAGGAACCCGCGGCGGTCGACGCCGGCCGGGTTGCTGAAGACCTTGCGGAAGAGCGAGCGCACGCCGGCCGCCCGCAGCTTGGCCTCCACGCCGAACACGTTGGCGTCGGAGATGAGCACCAGCTCGAAGAGCTCGCGGTGCTTGGAGAGGAACTGGAAGAGCTCGGCCAGGCCGGGGGCCAGCGGGATGTTCTCGTAGACGGCCCTGAAGTCGGCGGGGCGCACGCCCTGCTCGCCCAGGAAGGCCAGGACGCGCTGCATGTGCTCGTTGTAGGAGCCGCGGGGGCTCTGCCGCAGCGCCGCCGGCAGCGCCCGGCCCCGCAGCACCGAATCGTCGCTGTTCTCGTCCACGATGGTCTCGTCGAAGTCGAACACCAGCAGGAACCGCGGCGAGCGCGCTCCGGCCATGGCCGAGCCCTGCTGGGGGGACAGACTCGGTCACCGGGGTGTGGGACAGACAGACCCCGCAGTTATTGGGGTGTGGGACAGACTGACCCCGCAGTTATTGGGGTTGGGACAGACAGACCCTGCAGTTATTGGGGTGTGGGACAGACAGACCCCGCTGTCACCGGGGTGTGGGACAGACAGACCCCGCAGTTATTGGGGTTGGGACAGACAGACCCCGCAGTTATTGGGGTTGGGACAGACCCCGCTGTCACTGGGGTGTGGGACAGACAGACCCCGCTGTCACCGGGGTGTGGGACAGACAGACCCTGCAGTTATTGGGGTTGGGACAGACAGACCCCGCAGTTATTGGGGTTGGGACAGACAGACCCTGCAGTTATTGAGGTGTGGGACAGACAGACCCCGCTGTCACCGGGGTGTGGGACAGACAGACCCCGCAGTTATTGGGGTGTGGGACAGACAGACCCCGCAGTTATTGGGGTGTGGGACAGACAGACCCCGCAGTTATTGGGGTGTGGGACAGACTGACCCCGCAGTTATTGGGGTTGGGACAGCCCAGCCTGGCCCTGTGCCACCGCGGGGACACGGGGGTGACAGCCCAGGGAGGCTCCGGAGGGATTTTAGGGAAAAGTTCTTCCCCCTCCGAGGGTGGCAAAAGCCCTGGAGCAGCTCCCCAGGGAAGGGGCACATTCCCGGGCTGGGATTTTGGGGTGATCCCGGCGCATCCCAGGCTGGAATTCTGCAATTCACTGACCTTAAACAGGCAGGGCAGCCCCAGGGCCTGGCAGCACCTCCTCATGCCGGCAGCATCCCGGGCCAGCTCTGCACAGAAAACAGGGAATTCCGTCAGCCCTGGAGTGTTTTCCCTGGATATCCCCGACTTTGGGAGATTCTGCTCCGGGGAGGAGGAATTGGAGCGGAGCAGAGCCCGTTTAAAGCCTCTGCTCGCTCCCAATTCCCACTGAGGGCAGCGAGGGAAAAAACTCCGGGAAGAGGGGGGAAAAAATCGCGATGAGGGAAAAGAAACGGGAGAAAAAAAAAAGAAAAAAAAAAAAAAAAAAAAAAAAGCCGGGAAGAGGAAAAAAAACCGGGAGCACTAAAAAAAAAAAAAACGGGAATGGCAAAAATAAAATGGGAATAGCAAAAAAAAAACCAAAAAAAAAAATAAAACCATAAAAAGGGATCACTGGAAAATCCCAGAAACAGCGGGAAAATCCTGGGAAGAGCGGAAAAATCCCGGGAAAAGCGGAAAAATCCCGGGAAAAGCGGAAAAATCCCGGGAAGAGCGGCCCTGCTCCAAACCCACCCCGATTTTCTTCCAGAGTTATTTTGGGGAGTTCCTTTGGATGGAAAGATTCTCCTGGAATGGCACCAAAGGCGGAGTTCTGCCGACCCCTGGTGGTCCAAAGAGAGGGAAAAACCTCCCCAAAAAATCTCCGGGATGGCCGGGAATTGAGGAATATCCCGCTGGAATTGAGGAATATCCCGCAGGAATTGAGGAATATCCCGCTGGAATTGAGGAATATCCCTCTGGAATTGAGGAATATCCCGCTGGAATTGAGGAATATCCCTCTGGAATTTAGGAATATCCTGCTGGAATTGAGGAATATCCCTCTGGAATTGAGGAATATCCCGCTGGAATTGAGGAATATCCCGCTGGAATTGAGGAATATCCCGCTGGAATTGAGGAATGTCCCTCTGGAATTGAGGAATATCCCTCTGGAATTTAGGAATATCCCGCTGGAATTTAGGAATATCCCGCTGGAATTGAGGAATATCCCTCTGGAATTGAGGAATATCCCACCGGGAATTGAGGAATATCCCTCTGGGAATTTAGGAATATCCCTCTGGAATTGAGGAATATCCCTCTGGGAATTTAGGAATATCCCGCCGGGAGCTGGAGCCGGCCCCGGGAGGATCCCGGGGATTCGCCACCAGCAGCAGCAGGAAGAGTTTTGCGGCTGAGGGCGATTTCTGGGGGATTTGGCTGGATCAGATCCCGGCTCCCGATTATTTTGGGAACAAACGCGGTCCCCATGACTCCGCTGGAATAAAAAAACCGCGGCTGCGGTGGCACCTGGCGCGGGGAAACGGAGCAGCCGGGCTGGAAATTTTGGAAAAATCCCTTTTTTGTGTGGCCTGGAACCACACACTGGGTGTTTCTTTGCTAAAAAAAAACCCCGTCAGAAGCTGAGGGTTTATTTACGGACAAAATCTGGAGCCAAATAACGCCGGAGCCAGGCTGGGAGCGGCTCGCAAAGAGGGAGAGATGGAAAAAAACAAATAAACAACAAAAAAAAAAGGATTAAACAGGAAAGAGGAACTGGAATTTTGGTCACTGCTTGGCCGCTGGCAGCAGTGAGAAAATAATTTGGGATAATTCGGGAGAGTTTGTGGGGCTGGAAGAGCCCTGGGGTGTCCCTGGGGGACACGGGGAGTGAAACCGGCCCGAAAACTCCCCAGGGTTTGGGGTTTGGGGAGCGGGAGAAGTTCCAGGGATGGAATTTTGGGGCAGGCGAGGTCGGACGGAGCCGCCCGGAGCCGCCGCTCCCGGAGATTCGTCCTGGGCATCCAAACCGGTCCCGACCGAGATCCCGAGCTCCGGGAGCGGCCCCGGGCTTCAGCAGCGCTCCCGCAGCAATTCCAACCTCCCCGCTGCTCCAAAGCCCTGGAAAACTCAGCCCGAACCCCCCCGGACCGGCGGCACCCCCGGGCAGGGCGGAACCGGGACGGTCCTGAGGGATCCCGGAGGAAAACGCGGCTCCCGGGACAATCCCGGGACAATCCCGAGACCATCTCGGGACCATCTCGGGACCACCGGGGCAATCCCGGGACCATCCCAGGACCACCGGGACAATTCCGAGACCACCGGGACAATCCCGGGACCATCTCGGGACCACCGGGACAATCCCGGGACAATCCCAGCCCCATCTCCCCACCCGGAGCATCCCCGAGATGCGGCTGCAGGAGCTGCTCCCCCCAAAACCGGCCCAAAAATCGCCCCAAAACGGCCTCAAAAAGGCCCCAAAACCGGATCCAAAAATGGCCCCAAAACCGGACCCAAACCGGACCCAAACCGGACCCAAACCGGACCCAAACCCGTGATGAACGGGATCAAAACGGGCCTTAGAACCGGAGTTATTTCGGGATTGAATCCCGGGGGATATTTAGGGGTTGAAATCCCCTGAGGGCTGCGGGATCCCGGGCATCCCCCAAAATCCTTGGGATACGGAGAAGGAAATCCCAACAGAGCAGAGCTCAGCCCGGGCTCTGGAATTCCCAGCGGGAAGGGAAATCCCGGCGGGAGCGGATCCCGCTTCCCTTCCCGCAGAAAAAGGAGCTCCCTTGGGCAGCGGAGCAGCCGAATTTCCCAAAAAAAAAACCCCAAAAATCCCCAAAAAACCCAAAAACGAGCGCAGCCGGAGAGTCGGGAGGGGAAAAAAAAAAATGGGATAATTTCTCTGGAATAAAGATTTCAACTCCCCGAGTTCGGGATGAGGCTCGGGAACCGCCTGGGAATTGCTGGGAATGGTTTCCCGGCGCGGTTTGTGCCCCGAAATTCGGGATTTTGGGATCTCCCAGAAATCCGGAGCCGCTCCCGGAGCCTGGGAATTCCGGGATCCCGGAGGAATTCCCGGGGTTCCGCCGGCGCTCTCCGATCGTGGCGGCTCTGGAGGTTTTTAACCCCAAAGGGGATTTTGGTGCGCTCGATATTCGGATTTGAAGGAGCTCCGGCTCCTGCCCCGCAGCGGAATTCCCGAACCGAGCGGGGAGAATCCCAAAGCCACCAGGGGAGAACCGGGAGCGGGACCCGGTCCCGGCGCCGCTGGAACGGAACCCGCCCCGAACCCGAAGAGGAGGAAATGCGGGAATTGAGGGGAAATCCCGGGGCTGGGAGCGCTGGGAGCCGGTCCCGGGGTGCCCTGGACCCTTCCCGGGCTCCGCTCTTCCCGGGATTCCCGGGATTCCCGGGGCTGGGAGCGGGCGGCCCCTCCCAGGTCACCCGGGGCTGCTCCGGCTTTTCCCGGGATTTGTTTTTCCTGCCGGGAATGCGCGGCCCCGGAGCGCCCGGTTCGGGAGATCCAGCCCCGATCCCCGATCCCGGCGCGGCCGCGGCCTCTCCCCCGGTGCCACCGGGCCGGCAGCGCCTCCGGTACCGGCTCAGCCCTCCCCGAGCTCCGCGGCTGCTGCCGGTACCGGCGGGGCTGGATCGCGGCCGCTCCGCGCCCGGGAGGCACCTCCCGGTACCGGCAGCAGCCGCAGCGGAACCGGCAGGGTCCAACCGGCTGGGGAGCGCTCCGGTACCGGCAGGGTCCGACCGTGTGGGCATCCCCCGGTACCGGCACCATCAGCTCCGGTCCCGGCAGGATCCCGCCGATTGGAGACCCCCGGTACCGGCACCATCCGAACCGACAGGATCCAACCGGGGGGATCCCTCGGTACCGGCAGCAGCCGTGGCGGATCCGGTATCTCCCGGTACCGCCGCGGTGCCGCCTCTCGCCTCCTTACCGGGTCAGAACCTGCCGGGAGCGCCCGGTCCGCCCCGGTGCCGGAGCGTGCGGGGGCGGCGCGGGGGCAGCCCGGGCTCGGGGCCGGTTCGGGGCCGGTTCGGGGCCGGTTCGGGGCCGGTTCGGGGCCGGTTCGGGGCCGCTCCGTGCCCGGTGCCGCCGCCGGCGCTGCCGCGAGCGCGGCCCCTTTAAAGCGACGCCAGCGGGGCCGCCGCAGTGCGCGACGTCATCGGCAGCGCAGCCAATGGCAGCGCAGCTTCCCCGCCGCGGAGGGACGGGGCCCTGACAGGCTCCGCCCCCTTTCCCGGGGGGGCCGCGCGGGTCCCGCCCCCGCCGAAGTCCCCAAATGGGGACAAAACAACCCAAACACAACCCCGATCCTAATCCTGATCCCGATCCTGATCCTGATCCCGATCCTAATCCTTATCCTGATCCCTGATCCCGATCCTGATCCTGATCCCTGATCCCGATCCTGATCCCGATCCTGATCCCTGATCCTGATCCTGATCCCTGATCCTGATCCCGATCCCGATCCTGATCCCTGATCCTAACCCTGATCCCAAACCCAACCCTGATCCTCCATCCTGATCCTGATCCCCATCCTGATCCTCATCCTCATCCTCATCCTCATCCCAGCCCCGATCCCAATCCCAAACCCAATCCCGGTCCTGATCCCAACCCTGATCCTGATCCTGATCCCGATCCCAGCCGCGATCCCGATCCAAACTCTGATCCTGATCCCAAACCCGATCTCTATCCCGGCTCCTCTCCCCCGCCGCCCCCCGGGTCCGGCTCAGCCCCCGGAGCTCCCCCGGGTCCGGTTCAGCCCCCGGAGCGCCCCCGGGTCCGGTTCTGTCCCCGGCGCCCCCGGGTCCGGTTCTGCCCCCGGAGCGCCCCCGGGTCCGGTTCTGTCCCCGGAGCCCCCCCGGGTCCGGTTCTGTCCCCGGAGCCCCCGGGTCCGGTTCAGCCCCCGGAGCCCCCCCGGGTCCGGTTCTGTCCCCGGAGCCCCCCCGGGTCCGGTTCTGTCCCCGGAGCCCCCCCGGGTCCGGTTCTGTCCCCGGAGCCCCCCCGGGTCCGGTTCTGTCCCCGGAGCCCCCCCCGGGTCCGGTTGAGCCCCCGGAGCGCCCCGGGTCCGGTTCTGCCCCCGGGGCGCCCCCGGGTCCGGTTCTGCCCCCGGGGCGCCCCCGGGTCCGGTTCAGCCCCCGGAGCGCCCCCGGCGCCGCGGTTGAGCGAGAAAAGCCCGAATTGTGCCCAGAATAGCGGCGGGACCGGGCGGGGCCGGGCGGGACCGGGCGGGACCGGGCGGGACCGGCGCTATCCCGGGAATTGCGGGGTGCCCGTGCCAGGACCCCCCGCCCCGCCCGGGCCCCGCCGCTATCGCGGCCCCGCAGGAGCCGCCGAGATAAAAACCCCGAGCAGCGCCCGCCGGGCGCCGCCTGGGCAGGAAAAACCCAAAGCCCAGCGGAATTGGGGCTTTTCGCTGGTTTTTAATTAAAGGTGTCCGGGAATGGAATCCCGGGCCGGGATTCCAAAGGTCGGGAAGAGCCGCGGCGGGGCCGGCGGTGCCACGTTGTCCCGGCCACAAAGGTCGCGATTTTTCCTCTTTTCCATGAAATTCCAGCGCGGAGCAGAGCCCGGAGCGCTCCCGGCACCGAGCCCGGTGCCGACCCTGCCCCAGCGGCCTCTCCTGGGGAGGGAATACCGGGAATTCCTGTAGGGAATTCCTGTAGGGAATCCTTTTAGATGATTCTTTTAGGGGATTCTTTTAAGGGATTCTTTTAGGGGATTATTTGATCCCCTCCTCAGCCCGGGACACTCCGGCTCTGGAATTCGCTCCCGCTTTTTCCGGGACGTTTCTCCCCCTCTGGAGCCGCTCCAGCCCCGCTCCGAGCGCGGCCGAGCGGGAGATTCCAAAGGGCGAATTCCCCACGGGTTCCTGCCGCTTCCCACCGGGATCCGTCCCGATCCCTTCCCGAATCCGTCCCGAACCCATCCTGAACCCATCCCGGCTCCACCCCGAACCCATCCCGGACCCATCCCGGGCTCATCCCCATCCCTTCCCGATCCCATCCCGGACCCAGCCCGATCCCAGCCCGGGCTCATCCCGATCCGATCCCATCCCGGCTCCACCCTGATCCCATCCCGGACCCGTCCAGGGCTCATCCCGATCCCAGCCTCATCCCGATCCCATCCCGGGCTCATCCCAGCCCCATCCCAGCCCCATCCCGGCTCCATCCCGATCCCTTCCCGATCCGAACCCATCCCGATCCCATCCTGAACCCATCCCGATCCTCATCCCGATCCCTTCCTGATCCGATCCCATCCCGATCCCTTCCCGATCCCATCCCGATCCGATCCCATCCCGATCCCATCCTGGGCTCATCCTGGGCTCATCCCGGCCCCATCCCAATCCCAGCCCCATCCCGATCCTTTCCCGGCCCCATCCCGGCTCCATCCCGATCCCTTCCCGATCCGAACCCATCCCGATCCCATCCTGAACCCATCCCGATCCTCATCCCGATCCCTTCCTGATCCGATCCCATCCCGATCCCATCCCGGGCTCATCCTGGGCTCATCCCAGCCCCATCCTGATCCCATCCCGATCCCATCCCGGCTCCATCCCGATCCCTTCCCGATCCGATCCCATCCCGATCCCATCCCAGCCTCATCCCGATCCCTTCCTGATCCCATCCCGATCCCTTCCCGATCCGATCACATCCTGAACCCATCCCGGATCCATCCCGATCCCATCCCAGCCTCATCCTGATCCCATCCCGATCCCTTCCTGATCTGATCCCATCCCGATCCCATCCCAGCCTCATCCCGATCCCATCCCGGCTCCATCCCGATCCCTTCCTGATCCAATCCCATCCTGAACCCATCCCGGATCCATCCCGATCCCATCCCAGCCTCATCCCGATCCCATCCCGATCCCTTCCTGATCCCATCCCGATCCCATCCCAATCCCATCCCGATCCCTTCCCAATCCCATCCCGGGAATTTCCAGGGTCGCTCCCGGTGATTTTCCACTGCGGAGAGCCCCGGGACGCTCCCGGCAGCTCCGGGATAACCACGGGAGCCTTTCCCAACCCCTGGATCCGCCCGGAATTTTTGTTCAAATCTTTGACTTTCCTGCATTTTAAACCCCAATTTCCCACCCTTTTTTCCCTGGAATAAATCCCTTGGGATGGATCCCGCCCCTCCCAGCACCTCAGATCACGGCCAGAGCGGGAAAGAGGGGTTGGAATTTTTAATCTTCTTCCACAGAAAGGAAGTTCATAAATTCTCAGAATGATCCGATACAGAGCGGAGCTGAAGAACAGGAAAAAAAAAAACCCAAAACACCCGTCCCGGATTCTGGAATTCTCGGGAGAGCAGCCTGGAATGCCGGAGGATTTATTGGGAAGGGGGAAAAGAACCTGGAATAGAAATTATTGCTCGTCCGTTTGGGGCTTTCCCGGCGTTTAAAAATCAGATTATCCCAGGCCTGAGCAGGGAATGGCAAGGGTGGAAGGCAGAGAATTCCAGGGAATTGCAGCGGTTGGGAATTCAGGATTGGAATTTTTTCCTGCCAGGAGGGAACGGGGTGGGGAGGGTGAATTATTGTGGAGAAAATGGTTTAAAAATGTCATTTCTGAGGGGCCTCGGTTCAGCCAAAAATGAGGGGTTTGGACCCAGAACGGTCCCGGAGTTTCCAATGAATGGGAAAACCCAACTCCGGGATTGGGAAAACCTTGGGAGGAGCAAATTCCAGAGGTTTTCCCAACCCAGCTTTGTCCTGGGGGAGAATTCCGCCTTTTCCGGCTGAGAACGAATCCCAAAATCCGCGATCAGGCCGGGATTCCCCCCCCGGGGGAGTTCGGTGGGGTCGGGACGGGAACAGCGGCACAAAGGGGAGGAATTCCCAGGAAAACGGGATTTTCCTGGCTCCAGGGGTCCCGAGGGAGCCCCAGGGAATCCCAGCCTGGAACGGGGCAATTCCCACGGGAACAGCTCCAGCCTGGACCTGGAATTGCCCCAAATCCCCGACTCTGTCCCTAAAAACCATCTGGGAACATCCCGGGCTGGGGAACAGCTTCATCCCAAAAATCCCCCTGTCCCAAAAACCGGGCAGGAATTCTGGGAATTCCCTGATCCCGCTGAATTCCGGGAATTCCCTGATCCCGCTGCTCTCTCAGGAATCCCAGGAATTCCCTGATCCCGCTGAATTCTGGGAATTCCCTGATCCCGCTGCTCTCTCCCAGGAATTCCGGGAATTCCCTGATCCCGCTGCTCTCTCTTCTCCCAGGAATTCCGGGAATTCCCTGATCCCGCTGCTCTCTCTCAGGAATTCCGGGAATTCCCTGATCCCGCTGCTCTCTCCTCTCCCAGGAATTCCGGGAATTCCCTGATCCCGCTGCTCTCTCCTCTCCCAGGAATTCCGGGAATTCCCTGATCCCGCTGCTCTCTCTCAGGAATCCCAGGAATTCCCTGATCCCGCTGCTCTCTCAGGAATCCCAGGAATTCTGGGAATTCCCTGATCCCGCTGCTCTCTCCTCTCCCAGGAATTCCGGGAATTCCCTGATCCCGCTGCTCTCTCCCAGGAATTCCAGGAATTCCAGGAATTCCCTGATCCTGCTGCTCTCTCCTCTCCCAGGAATTCCGGGAATTCCCTGATCCCGCTGCTCTCTCCTCTCTCTCCCAGGAATTCCGGGAATTCCCTGAATGCGGAGGGCAGCGCTGGGCTCATCCCGAATTCCCGATCCCATGGAAAAGCCAGGGAATCCCGCTCCAAAGCCGGCCTGGCTCGGGACACCTCCCTTCCCCCGCTGGCAGATCCCGATTTTCCCGATTTTCCCGAATTTCAAGGACAGGATCTCCCTCCCAAAGCCATCCCAAGGGAATTCCCATCCTCCCCTTCCCGAATCCGCGTCCAGCGGGAAAATCTGACCCCGAGGGCTGCAGAGGAAGCGGGAAAAGGGAAATAAAATGACAAAAATATCCAAAAAAAAAAACAACCCCTAAAAAAATAAATTAAACCCAGGAATTGCCACCGGATCCGGGGGGAATTTTCCAGAAACTTCGGGGTTTGTTTCTTTTTTTTTTCCTCTCTTCTCCGAAGCACCTTGGAGTCACTGGGATGGGGGAATTTGGGAAAAGCATCTTTGAGGAATCACATTTGGGCTTGATTATAAAAAGTTCTCTATTGTACAACAGAGCTGCAGCTACACTGGAAAAAAAAAATTACACCGCTTATGGAAATACAATTATTATTATTAATTATTATTAATTATTATCAAATTTTTTTTTTGTTTGTTTCTTTGTTTTTTTTTGTCGTTGTCGTTTTAGAAACAGACTCTACTAAATAGGATCTATACAAAAAAAAAAAACCAAAAACCCTCTAAAATAATTTCTGTAGTAAAATAAAGACATGTGTTAGGAGAGCTACACAAAAAACCACGGCGGGGGAGGGGGGGGGAGGGGCGCTGGGTGGGGGGGGAGGGGCTGGGGGTAATTATTATTATTATTATTAATTATTATTAATCTTTTTTTTTTTCCTTTTTTTTTTTTGCTTTTTTAACTCATTTTTTGTTTGGTTTTTTATTTTTTTGGGGAGGGGTGGGGGGGAGGGGCAACTCCGGGTTGTGGAAGGTTGTGGAAGGTTGTGGAAGGTTGTGGAAGGAAGCAGGACGCACGCAGTGCTCATTAACGCTCTGTATTAACGAACTCACAGCCTTTCCCGTTAGTACAAAGGGCCCCGCGCCCGCTCCTCTTTGAGGAGGGGCCGGGATATAAAAGCCAAGCAAACCTCGTCAGCTGATAGGAAATTAGAAAATCCCGCCGGGATCCACCCGCCCCCGGCGCGGGATCCACCGGGATCCTCCAACGCCACCGGGAAAACGCGGATTTGGGATGGGGGATCCCAGCCCTGGGCGGGGAGGGGAGGGGGCAGAGCTCGGCCCAGAGCGGGGGGGGGAGGGGGATCCTGGATCCCAGAGTGGATCCCAAAGCTGGATCCTGGACCCCAGAGAGGATCCCAAGGCTGGATCCCGGATCCCAGATGCCAGAGCGGATCCCAAATCCCAGACCCAGAGCGGATCCCAAAGTCGGATCCCTGATCCCACCACTGGATCCCGGATTTCAGCACTGGATCCTGGATCCCATCACTGGATCCTGGATCCCAAAGCCGGATCCCAGGTCCCAGGTGCGCTGTGGGGGAGCGGGAGGGCAGATCCTAGATCCCAAGCCCAGATCCCAGAGCTGGATCCCGTCCCAGAGCGCGGCAGCGGGGCCGGGCCGTGCCCGGGGTGCCTCAGGGCCTCGATCCCAGCCCAGATCCCAATCCCCGATCCCAAGCACCGTGTGGGGCGGCAGCACCGAGATCCCAAACTCAGATCCCGGATCCCGGCGCCGCAGGAAGCCGCGGCTGGGGACTCGATCCCATCCCAGATCCCATCCCGGAGCCGAGATCCCAAACCTGGATCCCGGCTCCCAGATCCCGGAGTGTCTCGGCGTGGCCGTGCCTCGTCCAGGCGCCGCCGGAAGCGCTCGCCGCGGGCCGGGGGCTCGATCCCATCCCGGATCCGGGAGCAGATCCCAGCACAGACCCCAGAGCAGCTCCCGGCGGAGATCCCGGCAGAGATTCCAGAACAGATCCTGGCACAGATCCTGGCACAGATCCTGGCACAGGTCCTGGAGCAGATCCTGGCAGAGATCCCGGCAGAGATCCCGGCAGAGATTCCGGCAGAGATCCTGGCACAGATTCTGGCACAGATCTTGGTGCAGCTCCCGGCACAGCTCCCGGCACAGATCCCGGTGCAGCTCCCGGTGCAGCTCCTGGCAGAGATCCCGGCACAGCTCCCATCCCGGATCCCATCCCGGTTCCCATCCCGGCTCCCGTCCCGGTTCCCGTCCCGGCTCCCGCGGCCGTCTCAGTGCGGCTGCGCCGCGCCGCCCTTGTCCAGGTGCCGCAGGAAGCCGTCGCCGCCGTGGCCGCGGTGGTTGAGGGGCTCGCTCTTGAAGAGGGCGGGGGGCGGCGGCAGGTGCGGCACGGGGGGCACGGGCAGGTGCTGCGGGTGCTGCGGGTGCTGCGGGTGCTGCGGGTGCTGCGCGTGCGCCAGCGCCAGGGCTCCGTACGGGTGCGGCAGCGGGCGCGGCGGCGCCGCCGGGCCCAGCCCCAGCGCGGCGGCGGCGGCGGCGGCGGCGGCGGGGGCCGGGCAGGGCCCGGGGGGCAGCGCGGCGGGGCCGGGGCTGCCGCCGGGGCTGGTGACGCGGAAACATTTCTCCTTGTGCGCCTTGAGCATGTTGGAGAAGCGGAAGCGCTGGCCGCAGACGTCGCACGGGTACGGCTTCTCCCCCGTGTGCGTCCGCCGGTGACGCTTCATGTTGGGCCGGCTGGTGAAGCTCTTGCCGCAGATTTCGCAGATGAACGGCTTCTCCCCTGGGAACGCAGCGGGAAATCCTCAGGGACACCGGGAAATCCCGGGAAATCCCGCAGAGACACCGGGGATTCCCTCAGAGACACCGGGAATTCCCGGGAAATCCCTCAGGGACACCAGGAAATCCCTCAGGGACACCGGGAATTCCCTCAGGGACACCGGGAATTCCCGGGAAATCCCTCAGAGACACCGGGGAATCCCAGGAAATCCCACAGGGACACCAGGAATTCCCAGGAAATCCCACAGAGACACCGGGGATTCCCGGGAAATCCCTGATCCCTGGGAGATCCCAGGAAATCCCTGATCCCTGGGGGATTCCCGGGAAATCCCTGATCCCTGGGGGATCCCAGGAAATCCCTGATCCCTGGGGGATCCTGGGAAATCCCTGATCCCTGGGGGATCCCAGGAAATCCCTGATCCCTGGGGATTCCCAGGAAATCCCTGATCCCTGGGGGATCCCAGGAAATCCCTGATCCATGGGGGATCCTGGGGAAGTCCCTGATCCCCGGGAAACACCACTGCCTTTGGGGATCAGGGGGTGTTTAGGGAATCCTGCCTCCCCTCGGGATTCTCCTGGCTTTTCCCAGGATTCTCCTGATTTTTCCCAGGATTCTCCTGATTTTTCCCAGGCTTCTCCTGATTTTTCCCAGGATTCTCCTGGCTTTTCCCAGGATTCCCCTGATTTTTCCCAGGCTTCTCCTGATTTTTCCCAGGCTTCTCCTGGCTTTTCCCAGGATTCTCCTGATTTTTCCCAGGCTTCTCCTGATTTTTCCCAGGATTCTCCTGGCTTTTCCCAGGATTCTCCTGGCTTTTCCCAGGATTCTCCTGATTTTTCCCAGGATTCTCCTGATTTTTCCCAGGATTCTCCTGGCTTTTCCCAGGCTTCTCCTGATTTTTCCCAGGATTCTCCTGATTTTTCCCAGGATTCTCCTGATTTTTCCCAGGCTTCTCTTGATTTTTCCCAGGCTTCTCCTGGCTTTTCCCAGGATTCTCCTGATTTTTCCCAGGCTTCCCCTGGCTTTTCCCAGGATTCTCCTGATTTTTCCCAGGCTTCTCCTGATTTTTCCCAGGATTCTCCTGGCTTTTCCCAGGATTCCCCTGATTTTTCCCAGGCTTCTCCTGATTTTTCCCAGGATTCTCCTGGCTTTTCCCAGGATTCTCCTGATTTTTCCCAGGATTCTCCTGATTTTTCCCAGGATTCTCCTGGCTTTCCCCAGGATTTGGGACCAGACACCTCCACCCAGGGGCTCCCCCAGACCACAACAGGAACCAGCTCCCACCTCCCGCCCCGGGGTGGGGAATCCATCCCGATTTTCCCAGCAGAAAGGGGAGGGACGGGAGGCCGGGGCAATCCCCGGGGAATTCCCGGGGGGGAATCCCTGGGGAATTCCTCACCGGTGTGAGTTTTCATGTGCTCGTCGAAGTACTGCTTCATGTTGAAGTCCTTGCCGCACCACTGGCACATGAACTGCTTGTGCCCGATGTGGATGCTCATGTGCGAGCGCAGCTGGTACTTGTACTGGAACCGCTCGTCGCAGTTCTGCGGGAGACGCCGGAATTCCGGGGGGAAACGGGAATGGCGGGGGGGAAACGGGGGTTTTGGGGGAGGGGGGTGGGAGTTTTGGGGAAAAAACGGGAATTTCAGGGGAAAAAACGGGAAATTTCAGGGGAAAAACGGGAAATTTCAGGTGAAAAAATGGGAATTTTCGGGGAAAAAATGGGAATTTTCGGGGAAAAAAATGGGAATTTTGGAGGAGGGAAATGGGAATTTTGGGGAAAAAATGGGAAATTTCAGGGGAAAAACGGGAAATTTCAAGGGAAAAAACGGGAAATTTCAGGGGAAAAAACGGGAAATTTCAGGGGAAAAACGGGAAATTTCAGGGGAAAAACGGGAAATTTCAGGGGAAAAAATGGGAATTTTGGAGGAGGGAAATGGGAATTTTGGGGAAAAAACGGGAAATTTCAGGGGAAAAACGGGAAATTTCAGGGGAAAAAACGGGAATTTTCGGGGGAAAAACGGGAAATTTCAGGGGAAAAACGGGAAATTTCAGGGGAAGAAATGGGAATTTTGGAGGAGGGAAATGGGAATTTTGGGGAGAAACAGGGATTTGGGGGGAAAAACGGGAATTTCAGGGGAAAAAATGGGAAATTTGGGGAAAAAATAGGAGTTTGGGGGGAAAAAATGGGGATTTGGGGGAAAAAAACCCAGAAATTTTGGGGGGAAAAAATGGGAATTTTGAGGGGGGAAAACGGGGAATTTTGGGGGGAAGAAACAGGAATTTTTTTGGGAAAAAATGGGGATTTGGGGAAAAAAATAGGGGTTTTGGGGGAAAATGGGAATTTTGGAGAAAAAATGGGAATTTCAGGGAAAAAAATGTATTTTCACGGGAAAAAAAAAAGGGAATTTTGGGGGAAAAAAGGGGAATTTTGGGGATTTGGGAAGCTGGGAATGGGGAAAAGCTGGGAAAGGGGTGGGGTTATTCCCGGCACAAAGCGTCTCTCTCCACTAGAGGACTCTGCCTCCCCCCCGAACGGCCCTTCCCGGGAATTCCTTCCCTTGGAATTCCCATTCCCAAGCACCACCACCCTTCCCCTCTCCCAGCCCCCAATTCCCTGGGGATTCCCAGAATTTCCCCACCGGGCGGGGGGAGCTTCCCTGCTGGAGGCTGTGCTGGCCCCTTCCCAAGGGGGCCAGGGAATCCCGGCCCCGATTCCCGGGAATTTCCCAGGGAATGTCGCACTTCCCACCAAACTGAACTCGGACCTGCGGCGCTGGCTCGGATTTTTGGGAGTTTTTTGGAGGATAAGAGAATTCCCCTCAAAACCCGGAATTTGGGTGTTTTTCCCTGAAATTTCACTTCTCCCAGCTCCAACTTCCAGGGAAAATTAATATGGGAGCAGGGGAAACCAACGGGGTTTGGATCAGGCTTCGGTGTGGAGGGAAAAACCGGGATTTAAATCCGGGAGAAACACAACCGAGCAAATCCATCCGTGCTGGGATCGCCGCTCCATGGCTCCTCCAGGGAGAATTCCCAAACTTTGACAAACTGCCCTGGATTCCTGTCCAATCCCATTCCCGCTTCTTGGGAGTGTTCCCATGGATTCATCCCATGGATTTACCCACTGGATTTAACCCTTCAATCCCTCCAGAGATCCCTGAGGATCCCCCCTGTGCTGGGATCACTGCTGGGTGATCGGAATTCCCAAATTTTAATGGAACCAGCCCCCATTCCCATCCCACCCAGGGCCATTCCCACGGATTTATCCCATGGATTTAACCCCTCAATCCCCGTGGAGGGATCTCTGCTGGGATCCCCGCTGGCCGATTCCCCCGCACAGAGAATTCCCGGTCTCTGATGGAGCCGGCCCCCGTTCCCCGGATTTCCCGGGCGGAATTCCCGGGCGGAATTCCCGGCATTCCCGGTCTCACCTCGCAGCGGAAGGGCTTTTCCCCGGAGTGCTGCAGGGAGTGCACCTTGAGGGACATGCTGCGCTTGAAGGACTTGCCGCAGGTCTCGCAGGTGAAGGGCATGTCCTTGGTGTGCGCTGCGACACAGAGCGGCGTCACCGCCGGGAAACGGCGGGGAAAACACCCGGGGAATGCGGCATTCCCGAATTCCGGCTGGGGGAACGGGGCTGGACCCCGCCGGGAAACGGCGGGGAAAACACCCGGGGAATGCAGCATTCCCGAATTCCGGCTGGGCCGGAAAACTGGGAGAACACCCGGGGAATGCGGCATTCCCGAATTCCGGCTGGGGGAACAGGGCTGGACCCCGCCGGGAAACAATGGGAAAAACACCCGGGGAATACGGCATTCCCGAATTCCGGCTGGGCCGGAAAACTGGGAGAACACCCAGGAGAATTCGGCATTCCCCAGTCCCAGCTGGGCTGGAAAACCGGGAAAACACCCGGAGAATTTGGCATTCCCAAATTCCAGCTGGGAGAACAGGGCTGGACCCCTCTGGAAAACCGGGAACTGCCTCAGGACACACCTTTCCCAATCCCAGCTGGGGGAATGAGGCTGATTATTATTATTATTATTAGCATTAGCATTATGATAATATTATATATATATACACACATTATTATCAATTATATTAATTATATTAATTATAAATAAATCTATTCAATCATTAATAGTAATAATAGCAATAATAGTAATAGTAATAGTAATAGTAATAGTAATAGTAATAGTAATAATAATAATAATAATAATACCTGTCCCTCCATCCCTTGTCCCAGTCCCTCTCCTGGAGCCCCTCCAGGCCCTGCAAGAGGCTCTGGGCTCTCCCTGGACCCTTCCCTTCTCCAGCTGGACATTCCCAGCTCTCCCAGGCTGGTTTTTCCCGGCCGTTCCTGGTGTTTCCCAGCCATTCCCGGTGTTTCCCAGCCATTCCCGGTGTTTCCCGGCCATTCCCGGTGTTTCCCGGCCGTTCCCGGTGTTTCCCGGCCGTTCCCGGTGTTTCCCGGCCCTTCTCGGTGTTTCCCAGCCCTTCCCGGTGTTTCCCAGCCATTCCCGTGTTTGTTTCCCGGCCATTCCCGGTGTTTCCCGGCCATTCCCGGTGTTTCCCGGCCGTTCCCGGTGCTTCCCGGCCCTTCCCGGGACTCACCGACCATGTGTTTGCGCACGTGGGCCATGGTGTAGAACTTCTTCTCGCAGATCTCGCAGGAGAATTTCTTCTCGGCGTAGCCGTGCACGATCTTGATGTGCTCGTGGAGCGACCAGAGCTTCTTGAAGGATTTGTTACAGGACACGCACTGGGGGGACACGGACGGGCGGCGTCAGCGGGAACGGGGTGACGGGAGTGGGACTGGAACCGGGAATGGGGCTGGGATTGGGGCTGGGAATGGGGGTGGGATTGGAACCGGGAATGGGGCTGGGATTGGGGGATTGGAACCGGGAATGGGGCTGGGATTGGGGGATTGGAACCGGGAATGGGGCTGGGATTGGGGGATTGGGGCTGGGATTGGGGCTGGGATTGGGGCTGGGATTGGGGGAATGGGGCTGGGATTGGGGCTGGGATTGGGGCTGGGATTGGGGGAATGGGGCTGGGATTGGGGCTGGGATTGGGAGATTGGAACCAGGAATGGGGGATTGGAACTGGGAATGGGGCTGGGGGATTGGAACAGGGAATGGGGCTGGGGGATTGGAACTGGGAATGGGGGTGGGATTGGGGCTGGGAATGGGGCTGGGGGATTGGAACTGGGAATGGGGGTGGGATTGGAACTGGGAATGGGGGTGGGATTGGGGCTGGGATTGGGGGTGGGATTGGAACTGGGAATGGGGTTTGGGATTGGAACCGGGAATGGGGTTTGGGATTGGAACCGGGAATGGGGGGTGGGATTGGAACCGGGAATGGGGTTTGGGATTGGAACCGGGAATGGGGGGTGGGATTGGGGCTGGGGGATTGGGGCTGGGGGATTGGAACTGGGAATGGGGTGCCAGGGCACCAGGAATGGGGTGCCAGGATTGGCACCTGGGTGTGGGGATTTGGGAACTGGCACCCAGGTTTGGGAATTGGCACCCAGGTTTGGGGATTTACACCCCGGATTTGGGGATTGGCACCCCGGACTTGGGGATTGGCACCCCGGATTTGGGGATTGGCACCCCAGATTTGGGGACTGGCACCCCAGATTTGGGGATTGGCACCCCAAGGGAGGGGCAGCACCGCCGGCGCTCCGGTGCCTCCCGATCCTCACAGCCCAGAGCACCGGAGGGAGCCGAGCAGGGAAAATCCACAGCCCCGAGCTGCTGGAGAGCCCAAAGCCCTGGAGAGGGAAAATCCAACCCTTGGAGAGGGAAAATCCAACCCTTGGAGAGGGAAAATCCAACCCTTGGAGAGGGAAAATCCAACCCTTGGAGAGGGAAAATCCAAACATTTCCGGTGAGAAGAACCCAAACCCTGGAGTGGGGAAATCCAAACTCTTGGAGAGGGAAGAATCCAAAACCTTGGAGAGAGAAGGATCCAGACCCTTGGAATGGGAAAATCCAAACATTTTCAGTGAGAAGGATCCAAACCATTGGAGTAGAAAGAATCCAAACTCTGGAGTGGGAAAATCCAAACCCTTGGGGAGGGAAAAACCCAACGCAGCTGGAGGAGGCCGACACCGTTAAATTCCCAAAGCCCCATCCAGCCCTTCCTGCCCCCCCAAATCCAGGTGTGGCCAGGCCAGGGTCTCCAATCCTGCTGGATCCCCAAGGAAAGCAGATCCCATCCTTCTGGATCTCCAAGAAAATCAGTTCCCATCCTGGATCTCCAAGGAAAGCAGCTCTGATCCTTCTGGATCCCCAAGGAAAGCAGCTCTGATCCTTCTGGATCCCCAAGGAAAGCAGCTCTGATCCCGCTGGATCTCCATGGAAGGCAGCTCTGATCCCACTGGATCTCCAAGAAAATCAGTTCCCATCCTGGATCTCCAAGGAAAGCAGCTCTGATCCTTCTGGATCCCCAAGGAAAGCAGCTCTGATCCTGCTGGATCTCCAAGGAAAGCAGCTCTGATCCCATTGGATCCCCAAGGAAAGCAGCTCTGATCCCACTGGATCTCCAAGAAAATCAGTTCTCATCCTGGATCTCCAAGAAAAGCAGATCCCATCCTGCTGGATCTCCAAGGAAAGCAGCTCTGATCCTGCTGGATCTCCATGGAAAGCAGCTCTGATCCCATTGGATCTCCAAGGAAAGCAGCTCTGATCCCGCTGGGTCTCCATGGAAGGCAGCTCTGATCCCACTGGATCTCCAAGAAAATCAGTTCCCATCCTGGATCCCCAAGGAAAGCAGCTCTGATCCTGCTGGATCTCCAAGGAAAGCAGCTCTGATCCCATTGGATCCCCAAGGAAAGCAGCTCTGATCCCACTGGATCTCCATGGAAAACAGCTCTGATCCCATTTGGTCTCCATGGAAAGCAGCTCTGATCCCACTGGATCTCCAAGAAAATCAGTTCTCATCCTGGATCTCCAAGAAAAGCAGCTCTGATCCCGCTGGATCTCCAAGGAAAGCAGTTCCCATCCCACTGGATCTTCATGGAAAGCAGCTCTGATCCTCCTGGATCCCCAAGGAAAGCAGTTCCCATCCCACTGGATCTTCATGGAAAGCAGCTCCGATCCCACTGGACACTCCGGGATCAGCTCCGGGATCAGCTCCGGGATCAGCTCTGGGATCAGCTCCGGGATCAGCTCTGGGATTGGCTCCGGGATCAGCTCCGGGATCAGCTCCTCCTGCTGCATTCTCTTCACCCACCAAAGGCACCACTGGGGCTCCAAAGTGACACTGGAATGTGACAATTCCCCCCCAGAACTCCCGTGGGCTGCCCAGGAAATCTGCCCCCCGAGGACTTCAGGCAGCTCTTCCTGGAATTCCATCAAAAAATCCGCGCCCGGGGTGGAAATTCCGGCTGGAAATCCTGGAGTGCGAGGAAACCAAACCATCCTCACCTCGGAGGGCACAGGGAGCAACTTCTGGCCATGTTTTTGGGATGTTTGGGGTTTTTGGGATGTTTGGGGTTTTTGGGATATCTCCACGTCCCAGCCCATCAGGAGAAAGGGCTGGGCGCTGATTAATTAACGAATTAATCAACTCTGCTCCTTCTGTGAATCTCTGCAGGGAATTCTGGCGCAGGCACCGAGGGGGAATCCTGGAATTCTCCTCATGGGAGAGGGAAAAAAAACCTCCTAGGGAGTAGAGAAATCCCAGGGAATGATCCCAAATCCTCGGATTTTCAGCGGGACGAGCCCCTGGAGGGGTCAGGGCTGCCAGGGAATTTTAGGATTAAAACACCCAGCTCCAGGTGACGACAGAAATTCCCTGCAGGTGCTGCCTGGGGCAGACAGAAATCACCTGGAAAAACAGATCCATTCCATCCCTGGGATGAAAAACCGTTTCCATCCAACACCAAACCGTTTTTATTCCGGGGTAAAGCTCCCCCTTGGCACCTTTAACCCCGAATTAAGGAAAGTTTCAGGTTTTTCCCCTCGATCCTGCTGGCAATGGGAATAAAAACACATCAAAAATCACATCCCAAAGGTCAGGACAGAACGAGGATTGCTGGATTCATTCCTGGATGTTGAGGATTTGAAGGTGACTCCCAGTGCTGCTGGCCCCAGGAAGTTTCTGGAATTCCGCTGGATTTAAACCATAATTTCCATCATTTCTCCTTTTCCCATCACCGTTGGACACAAGTGGATGGATACAGGGATATTTCTCTATTTTATGTGTTCAAAATATTCAGGAATTGCTGCTTAAATTTTCATTTTAATTCCTGCTTTAATCCCTTTGAATTTTATGCTGTGAACGAACCCCCTGCACACGCTGGGGCATCTCTTAAATTCCCATTTAAATCTTCCCCCGCCGCGCTGAAATTTGAAAATATTTCTTTCAAAAGACGCAAAAATTAAATTTATATTAATAAATCCTTCCTTGAGCTGAAAACACAAGGGGAAAAAAACCAACCCAGAGTTACACAGAGCTGGGAAAAGAGAAATTGCAAGAAATATTCCCCATCTCCCACACAGTGGGAGCTGAGGATCAACCCAGCAAACAAACAATGAAAAATATTCGATTATTGTGCTCAAACTCTCTCACACGCACACAAAAAAAAAAATCCCCTCCTCGCCCTACGAATTCCAGCTGCCCAAAATTCCAACCGGGAGGATTTGGGGAGGAGGTGGGTGGGAATGAGGCTAAAAAAAAGCAGATTTTGGGGTGCTGGAGAGAGCAGCAGAGCCCGATCCCCAGGGATTGGAAACCCGGGAGCGCTTCCCAGAAATTCCCATTTAGTTAAAAGTTCCCAGGGAGTTAAAAAATGAGATTTGGGTGTCGAGATCTGCTGGGGTTTCTGGGCAGGCTCGGGGTGCAGGGTCGGAATTCCGAGCCCTTCCCAAACTCCGGGAATTCCCTTTGCCTCGTGGTCTCGGGAGGGTTTAAATCTCATTCCAATCTCACAGATCTCCCATTCCAGGGAATCCCTGGGATTCTGCTTCCCCTGGAGGCTCAGCTGGCCCCCGGAACCCCGGGAATTGGGAATGCAGTGGGAGCTGCGGGCGCTCGGCACGAGGATGATGAGGATGAGGATGAGGAGGATTCACCACAAAACTTCACATTTTTGGGACCGGCTACTCCAGGCTCCGACCCTGCCAAAGGAGCTCCGTGCTCCCAAAACTCACAGCTTACTCCTGGAGTACCAGCTCACAGCAGCTCAGCACTCTTTTCCCTGCCATTCCCTCCTTTTGGGACACCCCAAAATGTGGGATCAGGCAGAGCCCGGGCCCAGCTCAGCACCCGGGGCCGCGCAAAAAGAGATTTTTTTCCCCCTGTGAAGCGTCCAGCAGCCGGATCCAGGCGTGGGGACCCGGCCAGCAGGTGAGCACACCTACCTGGATGTTTTTTTCACAGTCAGTTTGCTGGTGGAGGGACAGCTCGCTCTCTAGCACAAATTTCTTCCCACATTTGTCGCAGATCTGCATCCGCCTGTGGGTGACGTTCATGTGCTTCTCCAGGTACCAGCGTGTGTTAAACACCCTGGGGCACTTCTCACAGGTCAGAGTCTCCTTCTCCTCGCACTTGGCTTTCTGCACAGGCGCCTTGGGCTCCTTTGCAGCTTTCTTCTTCCTCTTGGGGGGCTCCGCGCTCTTCCTGCGGCCCCGCGTGGCTCGGGGCGCCGGCGAGGCGGCGGCGGCCGCGGCGGAGGCGGCTCTCCTGCTTCTCCTCTGGCCAACGCTAACCTTCTCCTCCGCTCTTTTCTCCTTCTTCTTCTGCCTCTCGTTCTCCTCGTAATCGTTGCTGTCTTCCGTGGCCTCTTCCCCACTGTCACCCTCCTCTTCCTCACTGCTGCTCTTAAGGACAGCAGTCTCTTTGGACTGGGAGGGGACACCCTTCTCCCCTTTGGACACATTTAAGGTTTGGTTGTTAAGGTTTACCTCCACTATAATCTGCTCCCTTTTGTAAGTCACTTCATCTTCCTCCTCTTCCTCCTCCTCAGAGTCGTCAGAGTTTTCCCTGTCTTCTTTCACAGCCCGGACCTCTCCTACCGCTCTGCTCTCCCTGAAAAACGGCTGCTCCTCCCTCTCGTGGAGGTGGCCTTTGCTCACTTTGCTGTCCACCAGCACCGAGAAGGGGCTCCCTGACTCCCTCTTGTACACCTTGGTGGACAGGTCCAGCTCCTGGCCGGGGTAGAAGGCGGGCGGCCCCTCCTGCGCCATGCCGGCCCCGGGGGGCTCGCCCTTGGCTGCCTGGCTCATCTGGGGGGGCTCATGGGGCGCCCTCCGGCCCACGGGGCTGCGGCTCGGGGCGGCTGCTGCGGCCCGGCGCCTCTTCCATCGGAGCCCGGCGGCCTCGGGGGTCCTGGAGGGGCTGGAGCGGGGTCGGGATCACGGCAGGGGCAGGGCGGGGAGGGATCTTCGGCAGGAAGAGGAGCCCTCGAGCATTTTATCTGCAAGAGACAACGGGAGAGCGGTCAGGGGATCATCATTGGGGTCAGGGGATCATCACTGGGGTCAGGAGATCATCCATGGGGTCAGGGGATCGTCCATGGGGTCAGGGGATCATCCATGGGGTCAGGGGATCATTCAGGGGGTCAGGGGATCATCCATGGGGTCAGGGGATCATCCATGGGGTCAGGGGATCATCCATGGGGTCAGGGGATCATCCGTGGGTCAGGGGATCGTCCATGGGGTCAGGGGATCATCACTGGGGTCAGGAGATCATCCAGGGGGTCAGGGGATCGTCCATGGGGTCAGGAGATCATCCATGGGTCAGGAGATCATCACTGGGGTCAGGAGATCATCACTGGGGTCAGGGGATCATCCATGGGGTCAGGGGATCATTCAGGGGGTCAGGGGATCATCCATGGGTCAGGGGATCATCACTGGGGTCAGGAGATCATCCATGGGTCAGAGGATCGTCCATGGGGTCAGGGGATCGTCCATGGATCAGGGGATCATCCATGGGGTCAGGAGATCATCCATGGGTCAGGAGATCATCACTGGGGTAAGGAGATCATCCATGGGGTCAGGGGACCATTCAGGGGGTCAGGGGATCATCCATGGGGTCAGGGGATCATCCATGGGGTCAGGAGATCATCACTGGGGTCAGGGGATCATCCATGGGGTCAGGAGATCATCACTGGGGTCAGCAGATCACCACTGGGATCAGAACACCCCAGAGACCCTGGACTCGGAGGGATTTGAGGAATTCTTCCCCCAGCTCCCAAATCCCCACGGCACGGCATCGCTTCCCACGCGGTTTTCCAAGCTGGAATTGGCTTCCTGCGGGAAGCGCCACGCGGTCCCTCATGGCCACACAGCAACCAACCCCACACATTCCTCCTGTTTCCAGAGGGACAATTCCAGTTTGGGATGGGCTGATCCCATCAGGAGCACCCCGGGAATTCCGGAGCCAAAGCTGGAGTTAAACCCGGGATCAGAGGGTGCAGGAGAATTAGGGATGGAGACACCCCAGAATGGGATGGGAGGGACATCAAATCCCATCAAATCCCATCAAATCCCACCCAGGGACACCTTCCCTGATCCCAGCCTGGCCTGGGACACTTCCAGGGACAGAATTCCCCAACTTCCCAAGGAATTCCTTCCCAATATCCCACCCAATCCTCCTCTCTTCCAGACATTCCTGCATTATCATTTTTGTCCCATCAAAATTTCCCCCTCTTTGGAGGGAATTTTAACTGAACAGGAGATGAACCAACCGCTGCCTGAATAATTAATATTAATTATTAATAATAATTATCTTTGTGAAGTGCCACACCGGGGAAAGAATGGGAAAAAAACCAGTTTGATTACAAACTTCATTAAAAGGGGCTTCCAAATTATTCCAAATATAAAATGAAGTGGTTTTGTCTTGGGAAGGATGGATCCCATTGTAGCTTTTCCTTGGAGTGGGATGAATTATTCAGGAGTTCAGAAAATTCCCTGTTCCACGTAGAAAACATCTGATTTATTTCATCATCATATTAAACATCTCTAGGAGGCTGCAGGAGGAAATCCGGAATTCCACTGCAGAGCCAGGAAAGCGCAAAAAATTCGGACAGGAAAAGGAAATTTCACCTTTATTGTGAAAATTCCTTCCAATATTTCACCTCTGCTCACTGAAAGGATATTTATTAAGTGTAAAAAAATCCTTTTTTTATCAACAGGTACCACCTCAAACCGAGGCCACAGTGGGGTTTATTCTGAATTATCAAAGCTGTTTGCTCCAAACCTTTCACTGCCTCCCTCGAGGGACCCACAACTTTCCAAAACATTATTTAAATAAAAAACAAAACCTTCCACGGTCATTTAGTCCAAACAACAGCTGTGAAATACTGCCCAAAAAACGCTCTTAAAACACTTTCCCCGCCCTGCTTTTAAATTTCTAATCCCAAAGCAGCGTTTGGGTGTTTTTAATCCCAAAACACCCAAGCGTTTTTTGTTGTTTTAAAGGTGAATTTAATTTAATCAAGGCTGATTTTTCCACAAAACAAATCCCCGGTCACGCTGCCAAAGGAGAGATGAAGGCGTTGATTAAGATGTAAAAAGGAAACAAAAGTTTCAAAGCGATTTTTGATGCTTATCAAGCCCCAAACCTGGGGAATATCTACAGAACCAAAGGTTTGCGAGGTCTCCGACATAAAAAGCTCCAACTCTGAAGAAATAAAAGCACAATTTGCAGACAAAAGAGTGGGTGGAGGAAGCTGGTGAGTGTGTGGGAGCAACTTCACACCGAGATTCTGAAGAAAAACCGCATTTTTTGGTGTTATCGGCGCTAAAAATAGAGAGATTTGAGCTCGGCTGGGCAGGCCTCAGGCCCGGCCTGGGTTGGGCTCGGCCCGAAGGAAAAGCTGAGGAAAAACTGAGGGAAAAGTGGGAAAAAACTGAGGAAAAGCAGGATTTCCAAAGGTGAGGATGTGAGGGAAAAGGGATTTGAGGAAAAACGGGGGTGTGAGGAAAAGCTGAGGAAAAACTGAGGGCGTGAGAGAAAAACTGGGGAGAAAACTGAGGGGGTGTGAGGGGAAAACTGAGGAAAAACTGAGGAAAAATTGAGGGAAAACTGAGGGTGTGAGGGAAAAACTGAGGAAAAATCAAGGGTGTGAGGGAAAACTGAGGGTGTGAGGGGAAAACTGAGGAAAAAATGAGGGTGTGAGGGAAAAACTGAGGAAAAACTGAGGAAAAATTGAGAAAAAACTGAGGGTGTGAGGGAAAAACTGAGGAAAAATCAAGGGTGTGAGGGAAAACTGAGGGTGTGAGGGGAAAATTGAGGAAAAAATGAGGGTGTGAGGGAAAAACTGAGGAAAAACTGAGGAAAAATTGAGGGAAAACTGAGGGTGTGAGGGAAAAACTGAGGAAAAATCAAGGGTGTGAGGGAAAACTGAGGGTGTGAGGGGAAAATTGAGGAAAAAATGAGGGTGTGAGGGAAAAACTGAGGAAAAACTGAGGAAAAATTGAGGGAAAACTGAGGGTGTGAGGGAAAAACTGAGGAAAAATCAAGGGTGTGAGGGAAAACTGAGGGTGTGAGGGGAAAACTGAGGAAAAAATGAGGAAAAATTGAGATAAAATTGAGAATGTGAGGGAAAAATTGAGGAAAAACCGAGGGTTTGAGGGAAAATTTAAGGGAAAACTGACTGAGGATGTGAGAAAAACTGAGGATTTTAGGAAAAGCTGAGGATGTGAGGAAAAACTGGGGAAAATCTGATTGAGGATGAGAAGGAAAATTGAGAATTTCAGGAGAAGCTGAGGACTTGAGGAAAAGCTGAGGGTGTGAGGCGAAAATTGAGGATTTGAGGATGTTTTCCCACTGAAACACTGAAATCCCCAGGTCATGTGAATTATGAAGAATTAACCAGCAGGGAAAAACTACAGATTGCACCGAGAAAACACAAAGTGAGGGCTAAAAATGACATTTTTGGGGTGTCCCGTGCAGGAATTGGATTCAAACCCTGAGGGTCCCCTTATCAGGATATTCCACAATTCCGTAACAGCTCAATAAATCTGCAACAAATTTTATTTGCAATAAAAAAGCCTCAATAAACTCTCCCAGTTGGAAGCACCGGTGCCTGGAAAGGCCCAGCCTTTCCCAAAGAGTGGGAAAACATATCTGAAGGGAATTATTTCAATTATTCCCCTCAGCCCCCATATCCCTTCTTTCTTGTGCATTTCAGCTGCTTTAGGTGCAAAAAAAATCCCTGAAAATCTGTTTTTAAGAGGGGAGGTTTTATCTCCCCGAGCCTCACTCTGGCACATCCCGAATTTTGCATTTCCATGGGAAGTGCTGGAGCTGCTTGAGCCCATGGAAATGCAAAATAAATGCAAAATAAATGCAAATGAAAAGCAAAATAAAGCCTTGAGTGCTGCTAACGACCCTATTCCCATTCCCAAAACCATTCCCAAAGCTCGGGATCCACCTGAGCCTCAAAAATCCTCAGGAAAATAATCCTGAAAGGGAATCAGGGAAGAGAAATCCCATTTTTTTTGCACCCGGCAGGAGGGGATTTGGGAGCAGCATTCCCAATTCCTGCGGAAAACCGGGAAATCAGAACTCTCCTGTCCTGAATTCCCTGGGAAAAGCTTTTCCTTCAGTTCCTGGGCAGGGACACAAAAGCCTGGAGAAAGAGGGAATAAATCCCGAGTTCTGCAATTCCAGGGCTCCCACCTCACCTGAGCCTTTTTCCCCAGCTTTTTCCTGAGCATTCCTGGAATAATCCAGGATTTAGGTGCAGGAGAGGGAACGGAAGGATAAATCCTGTGAGTTCTGCAATTCCAGAGCTCCCACCTCACCCCGCTGCTTTTTCCAGCTGGATTTGGAATTCCCAAAATAACTAAATAATAAACGGGGATTTTGCTGGCTCAGCAGGCAACATTTGAATTTTTTAATTTTTTTTTTTCCCCCCCTCTCTCTCCCTTGTCCTGGGAGCTGGGAATTTCCCTCCAAGTGGAAAAAATCACATTCCCAAATCCCAGGGGAAAAAAAAATAAAAAAAAAATAAAAAATATCTACGTAACGCTGCCACTGGAACAGAAAAACCACGAGGAAGAACCCTCAGGGTTTTCCCATTTTTCGGGAGGAATCATCTGGCTGCAATCCGGATTTTTGGGAGACACAAAGCCCTTTCCGACCAGAGATTCCTGGATTTTTTTCAAGCATTATCTCCGTGAAAAATACATTCCAGAGGTTTCCATTTGGGAATTCAGCATTTAAATCCCTCGGATTTTGCAATAAACGAGGTTTTTTTTTTGTTGTTGTTGAATCTAAGAACAGCCACAAACTCAATGTTTTTCTCCAAGTAGGAAAAAAAAAAAAGCTTTAAAATAACTTTTAGTTCTTTACCCTCAAATCACAACTCCAGGCCCTTCCCACAGCCTGAAATATTTAAAAATTAAAAAATTTGGAATTAGGAAATACTTTTTTGAAAAAAAACTAACCCTGAAAATAAGTTTAAAACACCCCCAGATGCTTCCCTAGTTCACATTTTCCATTTATCACTTCTGAATCAATATTTCACCATTTTTATACAAAAAAAAAAGCTATTTATGACCACACTACAGGGTCTTTTGACCCTTTAAATTTGTAAAATTGTCCAAATAGGTGCCAAAATCCCTTTTTTTCCTTTAAAATCTCTTATTTTCACACCTCTTTGCTGATGTAGCTTGAAGAAAATGAAAAGATTTTATTCAGATTTTATTTCAATCCTGGCACTTCCCATTAAGCATCACTGACCCCGAGCTCCAAGCCCGGTGAAAGCCTAAAAAAGGAAATCTGTCATCAAGATCTCTTGCCCAAAATTAGCATTTTTCCCCCCAAAGAGGCCCCGGAGGTGTCTCGGTGTCCTTGGATATGCAGAGGTGTCAATGAAGTGTGAATATCCTGCTCCAAATCCACCTTGGAATTCCCACCTGGACATTTCCCGGCAGGAAAAAAAATCTCAATTTCAGCACGAATTTGGCAAAAATGAAGGAATTTTTATGCCCAGACTCTTAAATGAGATTTTTTGCAATGAGGAGAATGGGGAAAACGAGCAAATTTGGGGTTTTTTTTACAGAAGAATTCCGGATTTTTTCGCATTGTACATCCCTGCCCCGGTATAATTTATATTCCATAATAATAAAAAGTCACAATAATTCCACTGGAATGTCACACACAAACTCCAGAGTCTCTCACTCACGCTTTAACACCATTTTTAAACCCTTGGGGATTCATTTCTAGGCTTCCAGCTCATCCTAAAAAATCCCACTGGACATTTTGGAGCTCTGCTGAGAGCGGAATGTGGCAGAAAAACCTGAAATTTATCGGCAAAAAAAAATCATCAAAAATCAACTCCGGCCTCCAAAGGGAATCCCGCGGCTGGAATGTTCTCCTGGGGAGCCCAAAATCCCTCCTGGTTTTCACTGCACCACCAAAATCTGCATTTTGGGATCCCCAAAAAGTTTGGGAAAGGCTCCGAGACGGCCCCAAAGCCCATCCCGTCCTCACCTGGATCCTCCTCCCAGCTCTGCCTCGCAGAATTCCCACAAAAACACCCCTGGAAAATCTGGGTTTGGATCTTCCAGTGGGAATTTCACTGCTGAATTCCCAGAAAATCACCCCTGGAAAATCTGGGTTTGGGTCTTCCAGTGGGAATTTCACTGCTGAATTCCCAAATTCTCCTCAGTGCTGATGGAACAGCACCAAGAGCTTTCCCTTCCTGTGCCTACCTGGACTTTTTTTGGGATTTCCCTCCAAAATTCCCAGAAAATCACCCCTGGAAACTCTGGTTTGGATCTTCCAGTGGGAATTTCACTGCTGAATTCCAGAATTCTCCTCAGTGCTGATGGAATGACAGCACCAAGAGCTTTCCCTTCCTGTCCTCACCTGGACTTTTTTTGGGATTTCCCTCCAAAATCCCAGAAAATCACCCCTGGAAACTCTGGGTTTGGATCTTCCAGTGGGAATTTCACTGCTGAATTCCCGAATTCCCCTCGGTGCCGATGGGCAAACAGCACCGGGAGCTTCCCCCTGGTGTCTTTACCTCGACATCTTTGGGATCTCCAGATCCCCAAATCCCATCAAAAATCCACCTGCAGGGCTCCGCTCCCAGCTCCCGGTGGGATTCCAGCGCTGGATTCCCGGATTTTCCTGGATCAGCCCCGAGCTTGCCACCGGTGGCTGCTCCATCCCCGGTGTGACCCAAATTCCAGCGGGCGTTGCCAAAGCTCCCAACCCTGCCCTGGAGCCACCACGCAATTCCCGAGGGATCCTGGTAATTCCCGAGGGATCTCCTGCAATTCCCAATGGATCTCTGGTAATTCCTGAGGGATCTCCTGTAATTCCCGAGGGATCTCCTGCAATTCCCGAGGGATCTCCGGTAATTCCCAATGGATCTCCTGCAATTCCCGAGGGATCCTGGTAATTCCTGAGGGATCTCTGGTAATTCCCGAGGGATCTCCTGCAATTCCCAATGGATCTCCTGCAATTCCTGAGGGATCTCTGGTAATTCCTGAGGGATCTCCTGCAATTCCCAATGGATCTCTGGTAATTCCTGAGGGATCTCCTGTAATTCCCGAGGGATCTCCTGCAATTCCCAATGGATCTCCCTCAATTCCCAATGGATCTCCCTCAATTCCCAAGGGATCTCCCTCAATTCCTGATGGATCTCCCGCAATTCCCAAGGGATCTCCTGCAATTCCCGAGGGATCTCTGGTAATTCCCAATGGATCTCCCTCAATTCCTGATGGATCTCCCGCAATTCCCAAAGGATCTCTGGTAATTCCCGAGGGATTTCCCGCAATTCCCGAGGGATCTCCTGCAATTCCCAATGGATCTCCCTCAATTCCTGATGGATCTCCTGCAATTCCCAATGGATCTCCTGCAATTCCCGAGGGATCTCCTGCAATTCCCGAGGGATCTCTGGTAATTCCCAATGGATCTCGCTCAATTTCCAACAGATCTCCCTCAATTCCTGATGGATCTCCTGCAATTCCCAATGGATCTCCCATAATTCCTGATGGATCTCCCTCAATTCCCGATGGATCTCCCGCAATTCCCAAAGGATCTCAAGCTCAAACCCTCTTCCCACAGATTCCCTGGATTTTATCCCATTTTTTTCCCCTCAAATCCTAACCCAGATCCCAATCCCAGCAGCTCCCCTGCCTTTCCCATCGCCTCCCTAAAACCCGCATTTCCAGGGGGGAAAAAATCCCATTTCTAGGGGAAAAATTCCATTTCCAGGCAGGGAAAAATCCCATTTCCAGGGGGGAAAAAATCCCATTTCTAGGGGGAAAAATTCCCATTTCTAGGGGGAAAAATTCCCACTTCCAGGGGGAAAAAAATCCCATTTCTAGGGGAAAAAAATCCCATTTCCAGGCAGGGAAAAATCCCATTTCTAGGGGGAAAAATCCCATTTCCGGGCAGGGAAAAATCCCATTTCTAGGGGGAAAAATTCCCATTTCTAGGGGGAAAAAATCCCATTTCCAGAGGGGAAAAAAATCCCATTTCCAGGGGAAAAAAATCCCATTTGTAAAGGGAGCAGGCCCAGCAGAAGGTGCTGGAAAAGCTGCTGGGAAATGCTGGGAAAAGTCCCAGTGCGAAACCTCCCGAGGGAAGGGCAGGAATCTCCTGCTGGCACTGCCAGGGATTCACTCCCTCTTTTCCAGCAGGGAGGAGCAACCCAAAAAATCCCAGAACCACCTGGAAAAACGTCGGAATTTGGGGATTCGGGAGGTTTTTAGGGAAGTCTGCTCCCAAATCCTGGGAAACTCCATGAAAAGGCAAAAACCGGGATAGGATTTGCCTGATTTCTACGGGGATTTGATGAAAAAAATCAGGTTTTGATTCAAATTCTCCTTGAGGCACCAAAGCCGGGACAGATCCCACCCAAAACACCCCCAGGCTCCAGAGATTCCCTCAATTTTGCTCCAATCCAGGAGGAAAAATCCAGGTTTTTTTGGTGGAAAACGCTGGGAAAATGGAACCACGTCATCCCCTGAGGGAGCTCAGGGCAGGGGGATCTCACCTGGATCCGTTCAAGGGTGAAACTTAATAAAGTTTAAAAATGAACACTGCAGAAAAATCCACATTTTTTCCTAATTATTGTGAGGGGAAACCTCCAAATATTCACAAAATAAAACTCCGAGAGGGCAAAGAGCAGAGATTTAGCAAAAGGGAAATTAATGATGTTTTGGAGAGTAAAATCAACTTTGAAAATTGACTTCACCTCCCTTTTGGATCTTGCAGGGAGAGAGCAGAGCAGGCTGAGAGAGTGCTGGAGGAATTGAACCAGGAGAAATGAAATATTTTTATATATTCTATAAATATTTAATATTAAATATGAAGTATTAATATCATTATATTAAATATCCTATCATAAATTATAGGATATATAGAATTGCATATAAAATATAGAATATATATTATATAATAATTATTGTTATATTAAATATTCTATATTAAATTATAGAATATATAGAATTATATATAAAATTTATATTATATTATAATATAATAGTAAATATTCTATAATAAATGATACATTATTTATAATGTATAATATAAAATACATACATTATAAAACATGTAACATTTCTATATCTGTATCAAATTATATATATGAATATATTATATATATGGATATATATTATATGTATGAATATATAACATGCAATATATAAAATGATACTATTAATAAATGTAATAGATAGAAATATAATATAATATTATAAATATAGTATAATATAGTATAATATAGTATAATATAGTAAAATATAATATAATATAATATAATGTAATATAATACAACATAATATAATATAATATAATATAATATAATATAATATAATATAATATAATATAATATAATATAATATATATTATATAGATATAAATAGCATTTATTACATACTATAAAATGTTTTAATATTATAATTATGCACAGAATATGAAAGAAATCCCCCTCTCATCAGCTGCCTGCTGCTTCCTTTCACTTCTGCCCCTTTATTTTTTTGGTGGAAGCAGGGAATTAATTAATAATAAATAATAAATGGAATTATTTTTGATTTTGGCAGGCCCCCGAGAGCGGCAGAGAGAAATAGGTCAGCGAGGAGAGGAGTTTTGTAAGCGCCTGAGATCCACCTGTGCCACCTCAGGTGTGCCCTGCTCCTCCTGTTTACTGCAAAAATCCCTCCTGAACTCTGGGAATCCTTCCCACAGGGAATCTCCTGCTCCCATCCCAAGGAAAAGCCTTTGGATGGATAAAAACTGGAGATTTTGGGGTGAAATCTCCGCGTCCCGTGGTTTTGGCAACACAATATTTTCAATTTTGGGATGATTTAGCCTCTATTTACCCCCTGCCCACAGCAAGAATTGCCCTGAAAATATCAGTTAATCATTACTGGATTAAAAAGTCAATTAAACCCTTCAAAACTCGCAATAACCTCCCACACCAAACCCTCCTCTGCTCAGAGCAATATTCCAAATATTCAAATTATTAAAATATCTACCAAAAATACTCAATATCCAATATCCCAGAGGTGTTTGAACAAATAATCCCAAACCCAAATCCCAATTTCTGCAGTTCTGAGCTTCCCCCCGAGCAAAATAAAAATCAGAATCCAGCCCCAAACCCCCCGGGCAGCGCAGGAAACGTGATTTTGCTTAGCTGGAAAAATAAAAGAGCTTCATGAATTTGCACTTTTCTTTCACGAAGCCTCTGGAAAAAGCTCAGGGATCACATCTGGAATGGGATGGGGATGGCAGGAGATGGAGTGAAACGCACCTGGCGCAGGGGTGGAGGCAGAGGGAAATATCAGATGCGATAAACACGGGGGAAATCAGCAGATATCACACACACAAAGCCCTCGTCAAATCCCACTTGGCAACTCCGCGATCCTTTCAAAACCAGCGGAAAAATTCCAGTTTTTTTGTTTGTTTGTTTTGTTTTAGCGCAGAGAGGAAGCAGAAGTTGCAGCTGGGAAGAGCCCAGGTGCTTCCCAAAGCTGCTCTCCTCCATCCCCTGCCGGGGCGGGAGGATGGAATCCTCATCCCTCGCATCCTCCTCCGGGCCTTCTCCCTCCTTCCCCGGACCCAGGGATGCAGCTGGATCTGCGCTAAGCCCGGGGAGCTGCCAGGGTGCTCTGTCCTGCACCGGGACACCCCGAGAATCCCGGCAGAGATGGGAAAAGGCCGGGGATGAGGGAACCCCCCCCGGTACCGGCTACCTGTGCTCACCTCCCCGGGACACCGAGCGGCACCGGGCACGGGACGCGCTGCAAAGCCAAAGCCCAAGCGTGCGGGAATGCCGGATTCCCCGGGCTCGGCTCCGGGAACTCCCTCCCCTCCCCTCCCCCGGGCAGGTGACACAGCCCCGGGCCCGCGGGGAGGGGACACGCAGCCCCCGGAGCCCCGGGGACACCTCCGACCCCGGGAAAACCACCCCGATCCCGGGGGAACCCCTCGATCCCGGCCAGAGCCCCCCGGTCCCGTCCCTGCCCTCCCGCCCCCTCCTCCCCCGCGGCTCCCCGGTGCCGCCGCTCCCCCCCGGGCCCTGAGGCGCCCGTGCCCCGCTCCCCCCGCCGCCCACCGCCGGGCCGGGCCTAGCGCCGCTCGGCTGCGCCGCCAGGCCCGGGGGAAGGAAGGGGGAAGGGGCTCGGCGGCCTCGCGGGCGGCCCCGCACTCACCCAGGCCGGTGCCCTCGGGGCCGCCCCCGCCGCCGTCCATGCCGGGCGGCGCGGGGAGGGGGGCGCGGGCGGGCGCGGCGGCGGAGGGCGGAGGGCAGGGCGGCCGGGGCCCTCCCTCCGTGCCTTCCCTCCGGCCCCTCCGCTCGGCCCCCGCGCTCCGCTGGCCGCCGCCGCCGCTGCCTCGGCCCGGGGGGGGCCGGCGCTCAGGCCCAGGCGCTGCCGCCGCGGGCGGGCGGGCGGGCGGACGCGGCTCCCGCTGCCCCTCGGCCGCCGCCGCCGCCGCCGCCGCCGCCGCAGCGCTACGTGGCCGCCGCCGCAGCCGCCGCCGGTCCTCGCGGGGGCGCGCGCGCGCGCGGGGTTCGGAGGTGGAGGGAGGGAACGGTGGGGGGGGGGGGTGCCTGGGACCGGTGCGCGGCGGGAGCGCGCCCGTGCGGCGGGAGCGCGCGCGGGCCGAGGCGGCGGTGGAAGGGAAGGGTTGGGGAGGCGGGGGGGGGGGGGTGAGGGGGTGTAAGTGCGCGTGTGCGGGAGCGCGCGCGGAGGCGGGGAGGGAACGGACCGTGCTGTGCAGGCGGGAGGGAAGCGCCGCGTAGGCCGAGAGGAGCGGGGACGGCGAGTGCGCGCCTGCGGGAGCGCGCAGGGGTGGCGGGGGTAACGCGCACAGGGCGAGAGGGGCGGGAGCGCGCGCGGACGGGCCGGGGGCGCGCACGGGACGCTCACGGGCCGGGGGCAGGCGGCGCTGTGCGCATGCGCCGCCGGGGGCCGTTCCCGCGCGCCCGCCCCTTTCCCGCCGCTGCTGCACCTGAGGCGGCGGCGCGCGCGGTGCAGGTGAGGCGGGGGGGAGCGTGCGCATGCGCGGGGGGCACGAAGGGGGCTCGTTACCCCTCCGGTAATTAGCGACCGTGCCCTAATTAGCGCAGGCAGGTGATGGCGGGGGTGAGGGTGTCGCGTGAGGGGGTGCGATGGAGCGGGGGGCTCCCCTCAGCAGGGCCGCCCGCCCATTATTCCACGCGGGTAATTAGCGAGCCCGCCGTAATTAGCGCAGCCGGGTGAGGCGGGCAGGCCGCGGCCGGGCTGCGGTGACCGCGGCCTGAGCGAGCCCTCAGGGCTCCCGGGGCTGGCGGCTGGGGCCCTCAGGGCTCCCGGGGCCGACTGCCGCCCTCAGGGCTCCCGGGGCCGGCTGGGGCCCTCAGGGCTCCCGGGGCCGGCTGGGGCCCTCAGGGCTCCCGGGGCTGGCCGCTGCCGCCCTCAGGGCTCCCGGGGCCGGCGGCTGGGGCCCCCAGGGCTCCCGGGGCCGGCTGCCGCCCTCAGGGCTCCCGGAGCCGGCCGCTGCCGCCCTCAGGGCTCCCGGAGCCGGCCGCTGCCGCCCTCAGGGCTCCCGGGGCCCCTCAGCCGCGGGCAGGGCCGGAGGGGCCGCTCCCGTCCGTGACGGTGCCAAACCCAAACAATTCCCGCTTGCCCCAAACCTCCCCCTGCCCTCGGCACGTTAATTAATCACTGCTCAATCCCAGCCGCGGTTTCGCTGAGGAGCGGCGGCCGCGGCCGAGGAGCGGCACCTCGGGCAGGGAACTGGGGCAGGAGCGGAGCGCTCGGCGCCCCGGGCGGCGGCGGAGCCCCGGGCACAGCCCCAGAACCGCTGCCGGGGCTGTGCAGGAGGGGACAGCGCTGCTGTGGTTTGGCTTTGGCAGCCGTGCAGGAATTATTAGTGAGAGCGGCCCGCAGGGGGAAGGGCACCGAGCCCTTTGGCTCTTTCCAAAGGAGTTCAGGGCTGCTCCCACATCTTTCTGTTCCTTTTCTAAATCCTCCCGTCTGCAAGCTCTGCCTGGGGTTTGTTTCCTCACCTACGAACAGCGGAGGGCGCTGGATTTGTTATTCTGCCAAAAAAATCTCGGCGCCCTCTCTGCCCCGGAGCTGCAAATGCCGAATTCCAGAGCGTTGGACTTGCTGTGGATTCCTGGGCTCCATCCCGGGAAAACTCAGCTCCGGGTGCTCCAGCTGCCCGGAAAGGGGCAAATCTCACTTCCCAAATTTTCCTCAGTTCCCCAGCTCGGAGTCACTGAAGCCACCGCTGTGACCACACAGGGGAGGAACCTCAAGCCTGTTCACTTTTTATTCCATTACCCATCCAAAAAAAAAAAAAAAAAAAAATAAAATCCCTCCAATTTCCAAATTTCCTTTTCCTCCGCGAGGAAACCGCGATGATTTTTTTTTAATTTTTGTTTTTTTGTGGGGGGGTGCGGGGGGCTGTGTTGTTTTTCCCCCTTGGCTCACTGGGGCAGCTGCAGCAGCACGGACTGGCCCGAGGGCAGGTAGGTGATGTTGCGGGAGCGCGAGAGCTGGTACGCGATGTCCTCGGCCGCCTCCAGCTTGCGCAGCTCGATCAGCCCGTCCCCAGCCGTGGCCAGCGAGTTGGCAATCAGCTCTGCAGCCTTGGAGTCACCCTCTGCCGAGATCACGGCCGCCTTCTTCTGCTGCTCGGCCTGCGGGGAAAACCGGGAAGAAAAACCGTGAAGGAAAACTGGGAAGGAAAATCGGGAAGAAAAACCAGGAAGGAAAACTGTGAAGGAAGACCATGAAGGAAAATGGGGAAGGAAGACCAGGAAGGAAAACGGGGAAGAAAAACCAGGAAGGAAAACTGGGAAGGAAAATCATGAAGGAAAACCGGGAAGGAAAATCGGGAAGAAAAACCAGGAAGGAAAACTGTGAAGGAAAACCAGGAAGGAAGACCGTGAAGGAAAACTGGGAAGGAAAATCGGGAAGAAAAACCGGGAAGGAAAACCATGAAGGAAAACCATGAAGGAAAACCATGAAGGAAAACCATGAAGGAAAACCAGGAATGCGGCGCAGGAAAGGAGGGAGAGCGGGAGGAGCCACCCCAGCCCGCAGGGATTCCCCAGCCAGGAGAGGGATGGAAGGTTCTGGTTGGTGGTCTCTAAAGTGGGACAGGAAATAACGGATCTGCCTGCTGCGGGAAAAGGAAAAAAGGCAGTTTTGAGGTGAATTTTGCTGATTTTCCACCTCTCCATCCCACGTGGAAATGCCGATTATTTTGTGTGCCAAAGCCAGAGGTCTCCAAAATGTGAGGTGACACAAGGGATGAAAATTTTCATCCCATTCTCCCAGAGATGATCCAGTGTGGATCCCAGCAGTGACCCAGGAGCAAACCACGAGCAAAGAGGAGCCCCCTCCAGCCGGGTTCGTGTCAGATATTTGGGGAAACCCTTCTGCTCCAGGGAAAATCCCAAATCCCAGATTTCCCAGCAGGAACAGGTACCTTCTCCACGATGAACCTGGCGCGCTCTGCCTCCTGCTGCGCCACCTGCTTCATCTCCACCGCCTCCGTGAACTCCTTGCCGAACGTCAGGTGGGTCTGGGGGCACAAACCCAGCTGGGTGACAGCGGGAACGGGCACCAGAGCTCTGCTGGATCCCCCACAGAAATCCAGGAATCCCCCCCGGGATCCCCCACAGAAATCCAGGAATCCCCCAGGAATCCCCCACAGAAATCCAGGAATCCACCCGGGATCCCCCACAGAAATCCAGGAATCCCCCACAGAAATCCAGGAATCCCCCACAGAAATCCAGGAATCCCATGAGGAAAGCTCCAGAAACAAAGTGTCCAAATTCCCTTTGGGCAGAAACAAAGTCACCTTCCAAACAAATAAACAAACAAACAAAATCACCTTCCTGCCCAGGCTCCCTGCAGGATCCCGAGGGGAAAGAGGGAGCTGTGCCCGATTACAGCTTTTCATTCATAAAGGGATAAATCTCATTTGTAATTTCATTTATAAACGGAGGTGGGAGGACAGAGCTCTGCCCTCGGATATCTCAGCAGAGGAACCAGCGGGAATTTCCTGGTGCTTCCCTGGGGTGCCCCAGGGTAGCAAATCCCAAATTTGGCTTTGGGATGCAGCGCTACAGAACCCCTGCACAGGGAACCTGAGGCCACCAGGGCCACCAGGGCTGCCCGAGGCCACAGGGACACAGCCAGAGCTGTGTCCACATGTCCAGATGTCCAGCCCGCCGTCCTGTGGCCACCCTCAGACTCCCTGGTGGCCAGAGGGGAAGCGGGAGAGGGGAACCCACCAGGGACACGTCGTCCAGGATGAGGCCGAAGGTGGCCGCTCGCTCAGTGAGGTCCTCGCTGACCTGCCTGGACACCAGCTCCCGCTGCGTGATCAGCTCACCGGCATCGAAACGGGCCTGGGGCGGGAGGGACAGGGCTGGGAACGGGATGGGAACGGGATAGAGCTGGGAACGGGATGGGAACGGGAATGGGATAGAGCTGGGAACGGTGGGGAATGGGATGGAGAGCTGGGGACAGGAATGGGATGGGAACGGGAACAGGAACGAGCTGGGAACCACAGGGAATGGGATGGAGAGCTGGGGACAGGAATGGGATGGGAATGGGAGGGACAGAACTGGGAACGGGAATGGGATGGGAATGGGATGGAACAAACTGAGAACACAAGGGACAGCACTGGGAATGAGAGGGACAGAGCTGGGAACGGGAGGGAACAGGACGGGAATGGGATGGACAGAGTTGGGAATGGGATGGACAGCACTGGGAATGGGATGGACAGCACTGGGAACGGGATGGACAGCACTGGGAACGGGATGGACAGCACTGGGAACGGGATGGACAGAGCTGGGAACAGCACTGGGAATGGGATGGACAGCACTGGGAATGGGATGGACAGCACTGGGAATGGGACGGACAGCACTGGGAACGGGATGGACAGCACTGGGAACGGGATGGACAGCAGTGGGAATGGGATGGACAGAGCTGGGAACAGCACTGGGAATGGGATGGACAGCACTGGGAATGGGATGGACAGCACTGGGAATGGGACGGACAGAGCTGGGAACGGGAGGGAACAGGACGGGAATGGGATGGACAGAGCTGGGAATGGGATGGACAGTGCTGGGAATGGGATGGACAGCGCTGGGAATGGGATGGACAGCACTGGGAAGAGCACTGGGAATGGGATGAAACAAGAGGGAACAGGCAGTGACCGGACACAGCCCCATGCTGCCCCAGCCAAAACAGCAGCAGGAATTTCCCCATGGAAAAACCCTCCCAGGGAGTTTTGGAACCCCCACCCCTGGGACTGCCCACAGCCAGGCTGGATGGGGTTCGGATCCGGATGAGCTCCCAGGTCCCTCCCCACCCAAAGCAGGCTGGAATTCTCACTGCTCACCACCACGGATTTGAGGATCTCGGTGGTGATGGAGGGCAGCACGCGCTCGTCGTAGTCCTCGCCGATGCTGGTGAAGATGCGTGGCAGCTGCGCGGTCACGGGCCGGAACAGGATCCGCAGCGTGATGTTCACGTTCTGCAGGTCTGGGGAAGCCGTGCCGCGCTCAGGGAGCTGCGCTGAGCCCCGAGCACGGATAAACCCCCCGCATCCCAGGAAAAACGGGCTGGCTTCACTCCCCTCTGCCCTCCAGGAGGGAGAATTCCAACCCCAGCGCTGTCACCTGCCCCGGCTGGCCCTGCCCGGCACTGGGGGAGCTCCGGGGCTCCCTTCCAAGCCCAACTGCTCAGGATCCAGCGATTTCCAGCAGGAGAGGAAGAGTTCTTGAGTTAAAGAGCTCAAACCTTTCTGGGGACCTGTGGGATCTCCAGAGATCCCTTCAAACTCCAAACATTTGGGACCAAAGGAAGAGCTCCTTAACCTGTTCTTTATTAAAAGCCTCAAACCATTCCCGTGCCAAAGGGGGACCCCTGGGATCGCCACGGTCAGGGAATGGTTTGGGCTGGAGGATCCCCAGAGCACCAAAGAGCTCCTTAGCCCCTTTATCAGAGACCAACCCTCCCTGACTGCTCCCAACCCTCGGGATCTCCACGGAGCTGGGGTCAGACGGGACCCCAGGACACCTTCAGGGTCACCTGGAGCGGGGTGGGGTGGGACTGACACCCCCAGCTCACCTGTCCCGGTGCTCGCTCAGCCTCCCTCAGCTCCAGGTGGAGCTTGTTCCGTCTGTGCCTGCACACAACTCCAGGTGTGGAAGGACAAACCTCCCCCGGAGCCCCCCGAGCCCCTCCCGGGGCCAGCACCCACCTTTGCTGCCGGTGATGACGGGGACGTTGCGGGGCCGCGAGCGGCAGTCGAAGATGATGGGTTTCTGCACCCAGGGGATCAGGAAATGGGTCCCTTCTCCCACCACCACGTCCTGCACCCCCCGGAAGCGGTCGAAGATCACAGCTCTGTGCCCCGCGTCCACTGCCGAGGGAAAGGGACACATCAGGGCCGGCACCGCGGCCACCGGAGCCCGGCGGGGAACGAACGGGGCCCTCGGGAGAACAGAGCCCGGAGAAAGCGCAGCTGAAACCGCAGGGAATCCCAGGCTGCTCCTCACGGAGCCTTTCGGAGGAAGGAACTCACACTGCAAGGGCTCAGTCTGTTTTTATTGGGCAATAAAAGCGCCGGGAAGTCAAAACTGGACAGAAACGCGACCCGGGGGCTCAGCCCGTGCCACTCACCGTTGTAAAGAGCGGAGTTGACGACTCCACCCGCCACAGCCAAGCCCAGGCCGAGCTTCCCGATGCTCTCGAACACCTTGGCAGCCATCTCACAGCTCCAGCCGCAGCCCCCGCTCCGAAACCCTCCTGCAAACCCCCCCGGGCCGCTCAGACCTCACCTGGGGGGCAGCGGGGGGCCCGGGGAGCGAGCCCTGCCCGGAACCGCCAACCGCATGGCCCGGGGGGCTCCCAACACCGGGGCGCTCCTCCTGCCCTGGGGGGCTCCTCCTGCCCTGGGGGGCTCCCCAGCCCCGGGGGTCTCCCCAGCCCCGGGGGTCTCCCCAGCCCCGGGGGTCTCTCTCCCGTGACCCCTCCCCGGGCTCAGGCCCCGCAGCCCCCCGGGCACCCCTCCACACCCGTCCCCAGCTCCCCCCGAGCCCCCCAGGCCTCCCCCTGCCCGCTCCCTGCTAGGCCGCTCGCTCCCAGCACGGACACCCCATGGACCAAGGCCTCGCTGTCTCCACCCCTCCCTCCCGCCCGCAGGGCGCGGCTCGGGCCCGGCCCGGCTCGGTCACCCGGGCCCGCCGGTGTCCCCGGTTCGCCCGCACCCACCGCCGCTCCCGCCGCGCCGCTGACCTCCACATGAATCCGCGGCCGCCCGCCGCAGCGCGCCTGCGCGCCTCTCCAAGACGCGCGTTCTTCATTGGCCCGCGCGCCCCGTGGCTTTCTGGGATATGAAGTTCTCCGCTGCCCCCCCCGCTGCCCGCCCGCCTGGAGACCCCGGGGTACCCCCCGGCTCCCTGAGCAAGGCCGCGCGCTATTGGCTGGAGCGCCGGGCTGCGCGCGAGGCCTCCTGGGAGATGTAGGCGCGGCGGGGGGAGGCACGCGGGGGACATGAGGGGACACACAGGGATAGGGGACACGCGGGGGACAGGGGACATGAGGGGACAGGGGACACATATTCCAAATATTTGAGATATTTCCGTGGATATTTGAGATATTCCCATAGAAATTCGGGATATTTCCATGGATATTTGAGATATTTCCATAGAAATTCGGGATATTTCCATGGATATTTGAGATATTCCCATAGAAATTCGAGATATTCCCATTGATATTTGAGATATTTCCCATAGAAATTCGGGATATTCCCATGGATATTTGAGATATTCCCATAGAAATTCGGGATATTTCCATGGATATTTGAGATATTTTTATGGATATTTGAGATATTTTTATGGATATTTGAGATATTTCCATAGAAATTCGGGATATTCCCATGGATATTTGAGATATTTTTATGGATATTTGAGATATTCCCATAGAAATTCGGAATATTCCCATAGAAATTCGGGATATTCCCATGGATATTTGAGATATTTCCATAGAAATTCGGGATATTTCCACTCTCAGCCTTCCCTTCTCCATCCTAACCAGGCCTGGCTCCCTCTCTCTCCTCACCCGAGGCGCTCCAGACCCCGAATCATTTTTGGGGTCCTCTCCGACCGCTCTTTGTCCTTCCCGAGCCGCGACACCGGGATTCAATGTCCCTCCCTGGAGTCCCAATGTCCCAAAGGGGACATTCCCCGTCCCTGTCCCCTCCTGTCCCCTCCCGTTCCCGGAGCCGCTAGAGGGAAGCAGCGCTCTCCCTTTGGAATCCCGGAAAAACAGGGAAAAAAATGGGAAAAAAGGGGAAAAAAGCCCCGCCCCAAGCGCGAGCCCGCGGCGGGATCCGCTCCGAGGTGACCCCGCTGGGCACAGAGACTTTGTCACCTCCCCCCGAGCTTGTGTCACCCCCCCGAGTTTGTGTCACCTCGCGTGGGGAAACTGAGGCACGGCGCTGCTCAGCGCCCTCCCAGGGGGGGCTGGAGGGGACCCTAAAAGCGGGGCCAGGTCCCAGCTGATGTCCCCAAGCCACCCGAGCCCGATATCGGGGGCTTTGACCCCAAAATTGAGCTGGGACCCCGTTATTGGGGGCTGGCTGTGGAGCCGCACCCCAAAACAGCGCTGGGCCCCCTCCCTGGGCCCTTCCCGGGGGGTCCCCAGCCCATCCCGGGGGTCCCCAGCCCATCCCGGGGGTGTCCCCAGCCCTTCCCGGGGGTGTCCCCAGCCCATCCCGGGGGTCCCCAGCCCATCCCGGGGGTCCCCAGCCCTTCCCGGGGGGGTCCCCAGCCCATCCCGGGGGGGTCCCCAGCATTTCCCGGGGGTCTCCAGCCCTTCCTGGGGGTCCCCAGCCCTTCCCGGGGGGTCTCCAGCCCATCCCGGGGGTCCCCAACCCATCCCGGGGGTCCCCAGCCCATCCCGGGGGTGTCCCCAGCATTTCCCGGGGGTGTCCCCAGCATTTCCCGGGGGGGTCCCCAGCCCATCCCGGGGGTCCCCAGCCCATCCCGGGGGGGTTCTCAGCCCATCCCGGGGGTCCCCAGCCCATCCCGGTGGTCTCAGCCCATCCCGGGGGTCCCAGCCCAGCCCCGCGCCCGGCACAAACCCGAATTAGGCTCAATAAGCGTTTAAATTAAATTACCCAAACTGCATTAAAGCTCTGCGAGGACGCGGCTCGGGGTGGAAACGGCCTTAATGTGATTTCAGCCCAGTTCCCTGCCGCGATTTGCAAGTCAGAGAAATCGAATTAAGGCTGTTTGCATTCTGAACTCTGTCCGCGCGGCCCCGCAATGCACTTTAATTAATTAATCCGCTTTAAAATCCAGCCCGGCTCTCGCTCAGACGGCCCCGCCCGACCGCGCCGGGGAAAGCGAAAAAATCCCCGCGGGGTGGGAGCGCTGGGCTGGGCCGGGATTGGGGCTGGGGGATGGAACAGGGGGATTATCCCTGATCCCAGCGGGATCCGAACCCACCCGGGCCGCTTTGGGAGCGGGACCGGCCGCTTCTGCACCGGGACCGAGGCTTCCCCCCGGGACCGGCCGCTTCTGCACCGGGACCGGCCGGTTCTGCACCGGGACCGAGGCTTTCCCCCGGGACCGGCCGCTTCTGCACCGGCACCGAGCCTTCCCCCCGGGACCGGCCGGTTCTGCACCGGGACCGGCCGGTTCTGCACCGGGACCGAGGCTTCTCCCCGGGACCGGCCGGTTCTGCACCGGGACCGAGGCTTCTCCCCGGGACCGGCCGCTTCTGCACCGGGACCGAGGCTTCTCCCCGGGACCGGCCGGTTCTGCACCGGGAGCGGCCGCTTCTGCACCGGGACCGAGGCTTTCCCCCGGGACCGGCCGCTTCTGCACCGGGACTGGCCGGTTCCGCACCGGGACCGAGGCTTTCCCCCGGGAAGGCTCCGGGAAGGCTCCGGGAGCCGGGAATCGTCAGCTCCAGGGAAATCGGGGAGTTGGGGGAAGCGCAGCCCCCCCAAACCCCTCAGCCCCCCCCCACCCCTGGTTCCCACCTCTTCTTCATCCTCCTCTTCCTCGGGAGCGAGGCGGATTTGCAGAGCGAAGGGGTCCGGGCACCGAGAGGGGGTCCCGGGGGGTTTGGGGACAGTCCCGGGGGGATTTGGGGACATTCCCGGGGGGTTTGGGGACATTCCCGAGGGGTTTGGGGTCATTCCCGGGGATTTGGGGACAGTCCCGGGGGGTTTGGGGACATTCCCGGGGGGTTTGGGGACAGTCCCGGGGGGTTTGGGGACATTCCGGGGGGATTTGGGGACATTCCCGGGAGGTTTGGGGACATTCCAGGAGGTTTGGGGACATTCCGGTGGTTTTGGGGACATTCCGGGGGTTTGGGGACACCGCAGGTGCTGCGGGAAGCGCCCGCCCCAGCCGCACAGCGCAGGTAAAAGGGCGTCCCCGAGCAGGGCTGCAATTAAAAGGGAGTTAATGACTTAATGAATCAAACCCGATCCCCTGCATTAGCGCGTGAACCCCTGACCCTCTGCGGCTCTGGAATTGCACAATTTCCATTCCCATTTCCATTCCCATTCCCATTTCCATTTCCATTTCCATTTTTCATTTCCATTCCCATTCCCATTTCCATTCCCATTCCCATTCCCGTTTCCATTCCCATTCCCATTTCCATTCCCATTTCCATTCCCATTTCCATTTCCATTCCCATTTCCATTCCCATTTTCATTCCCATTCCATTCCCATTTCCATTCCCATTCCCATTCCCATTTCCATTCCCATTCCCATTCCATTCCCATTTCCATTCCCATTCCCATTCCCATTTCCATTCCCATTTCCATTCCCATTTCCATTCCCATTCCCATTCCCATTTCCATTTTCCATTATTCCCATTCCCATTCCCATTCCCATTCCCATTTCCATTCCCATTCCCATTCCCATTTCCATTTCCATTCCCATTCCCATTCCCATTTCCATTTCCATTCCCATTTCCATTCCCATTCCCATTTCCATTTTCCATTGTTTCCATTCCCATTCCCATTCCCATTTCCATTCCCATTCCCATTCCCATTTCCATTCCCATTCCCATTCCCATTTCCATTTCCATTCCCATTCCCATTCCCATTTCCATTTCCATTCCCATTTCCATTCCCATTCCCATTTCCATTTTCCATTGTTTCCATTTCCATTCCCATTTCCATTTCCATTTCCATTTCCATTTCCATTTCCATTTTCCATTTTCCATTTTCCATTCCCATTTCCATTTCCATTCCCATTTCCATTTCCATTCCCATTTCCATTTCCATTCCCATTCCCATTTCCATTTCCATTTTCCATTTCCATTTCCATTTCCATTTCCATTTTCCATTTCCATTTCCATTTCCATTTCCATTTTCCATTTCCATTCCCATTCCCATTCCCATTTCCATTCCCATTCCCATTCCCATTCCCATTTCCATTTCCATTTCCATTTCCTCCCAGCGCGCTGGCCCGGGCGGGATGGGGGGCAGAGAGTGGGGGCTGGAAAAAACCCCGGCCTGGAGGTGGGGACCACCAAAATCCCCCCAAAATCCCCCCAAATCCCCCCAAATCCCCCCAAATCCCCCCAAATCTCCCAGAACCTCCCAAAATCCCCCAAAATCCCCCCAAAATCCCCCCCAAATCCCCCAAAATCTCCCAAAATCCCCCCAAATCTCCCAAAATCCCCCCAAATCTCTCAAAATCCCCCCATTCCTGCCAGCTCTGGGACAAATTTTACCCTCCCCTGCTAAACCTTGCCATTCCCGGCTAAATCCTGCCATTCCCGGGACAAATCCTGCCATTCCCGGCTAGATCCTGCCATTCCCGGGACAAATCCTGCCATTCCCGACTAAATCCTGCCATTCCCGGCTAGATCCTGCCATTCCCGGGACACTCCCTGCCCTCCCCAGGACACTCCCTGCCCTCCCCGGGACACTCCCTGCCCTCCCCGGCTCAGCGCACCCCTGGCCGGACAAAGGCCCCTCAGTGCGGCCGCTCCAGCTGCCCGTGGGGCCGGAGCCGCTTCCGCCGCCGGGGGGGCTCCGAGGGCCCCGATCCCGCCGGGAGCAGCCGGGCTGAGCATCCCGCTCCGGCCGTTTCCAGGGATACTGCCCGGGGGTCAGCGGGAGGTCTGGGATCTTCCAGTATTCCCGCGGCCTCCTTAATTGCTCATTTATTTCGCGCAATTAGTCCCAGGTGCTCGTCCGCGGCTGGGTGACCCCGCGGGTCCCTCCTCATCCCACCCCAGGCCTCGGGATCGATCAGATCCTGGAGAGGGACGAGGCCCCGGCTCAGCGCTGAGCCTGGCTCGCTTCCCGGTGTCCCTGTCCCTGTCCCGGCTCATTCCGGATGGGATGGGATGGGACAATGGGATCCATGGGATGGGATCCATGGGATGGGATCCATGGGATGGGATGGGATGGGATGGGATGGGATGGGATGGGATGGGATGGGATGGGATGGGATGGGATGGGATGGGATGGGATGGGATGGGATGGGATGGGATGGGATCCATGGGATGGGATGGGGTGGGATCCATGGGATGGGATCCAAGGGATGGGATCCATGGGATGGGATCCGTGGGATGGGATCCATGGGATAGGATCCATGGGATGGGATGGGATGGGATGGGATGGGATGGGATCCATGGGATGGGATCCATGGGATGGGATCCATGGGATGGGATGGGATCCATGGGATGGGATCCATGGGATGGGATGGGATCCATGGGATGGGATCCATGGTATGGGATCCATGGGATGGGATGGGATGGGATCAGATCCATGGGATGGGATGGGATGGGATCCATGGGATGGGATGGGATCCATGGGATGGGATCCATGGGATGGGATTGGATGGGATCCGTGGGATGGGATCCATGGGATGGGATGGGATCCATGGGATGGGATCCATGGGATGGGATTGGATGGGATCCGTGGGATGGGATCCATGGGATGGGATGGGATCCATGGGATGGGATGGGGTCGGAGCCATGGGATGGGATCGGATCCATGGGATGGGATTAGACGGGATCCATGGGATGGGATGGGGGTCACTGTACCCCACACCCCCCCAGGACACGCAGCCCTTTGGAGCAGAGGATCCGCCCGGAGCGTTCCCGGGGGCCGCAGAAATCCCTGGAAAACGCCTCCCCCCGTTTTTCCTGTGTCTCGGCGGCCGCCGGGGGGAACAATCCCGAGCTTTGTGGAGCAGGAGCCGCCCCGGGGTCAGGGAGCCCCCGCTGCCTCCTGAGCCTCGGGCGGAGCCCGGGGGGATCCGGGGGGGACAGGGCGGGGATGAGGCTGGGAATGAGGATGGGATGGGGAGACTGGGGGGCACCGGGGGGCACGGATATCGGGGGGCAGGGATATCGGGTGCAGGGATATCGGGGGGCAGGGATATCGGGGGCAGGGATATCGGGGGCAGGGATATCGGGGGGCAGGGATATCGGGGGCAGGGATATCGGGGTCACGGATATCGGGATCACGGATATCGGGGGGCAGGGATATCGGGGACAGGGATATCGGGGGTCACACCTGAGGGGTCCCTTCCCCTGCTCTCCCCCCCCCCCCCCAGCACAACCTGGGCCACCTCCGCTTTCAGCACCCGGCCGGGTGGCCCACGGGGGGGGTTTGGTGGCCCACGGGGGGGGTTCGGTGACCCACGGAGGGGGTTCAGTGGCTCATGGAGGGGGTTCAGTGGCTCATGCAGGGGGTTCAGTGGCTCATGGTGGGGGTTCAGTGGCTCACAGAGGGGGTTCAGTGGCTCATGGAGGGGTTCAGTGACTCATGGAGGGGGTTCAGTGACCCACGGGGGGGTTCAGTGACTCATGGAGGGGGTTCAGTGGCTCATGGTGGGGGTTCAGTGGCTCATGGTGGGGGTTCAGTGGCTAATGAGGGGGTTCAGTGGCTCACAGAGGGGGTTCAGTGACTCATGGTGGGGGTTCAGTGACTCACAGAGGGGGTTCAGTGGCTCATGTGGGGGTTCAGTGACTCATGGTGGGGGTTCAGTGGCTCATGGAGGGGGTTCAGTGGCTCACAGAGGGTTCAGTGGCTCATGGAGGGGGTTCAGTGGCTCACGGGGGGGTTCAGTGGCTCATGGAGGGGGTTCAGTGACTCATGGAGGGGGTTCAGTGACTCATGGTGGGGGTTCGGTGGCTCACAGAGGGTTCAGTGGCTCACGGTGGGGGTTCAGTGGCTCACAGAAGGTTCAGTGGTGCACAGAGAGGGTTCAGTGGCTCATGGAGGGGGTTCAGTGGCTCATGGAGGGGGTTCAGTGGCTCATGGTGGGGGTTCAGTGGCCCACGGGGGGTTCGGCGGCCCCAGCCCTGTCTGAGCACCCCCAGCGCTCCCATTTCCCCGCTCCCGTGGCTGCCAGGCCGGGCCCTTTCCGTGCCAAATGCGCCCGCAGCGCTCCCCAGGCGTCACTTCCCGCATGGCTCCATCCCAGCGCTCCCATTCCCTGGCACCGGCGGGTCCCAGGTGGGATCCCCGCGCCGCCTCTTCCAACTCCGGGGCGCGTTAATTGCCCGCCATTGATCCCCAAATTCCCCGCTGACTCCCATTAGGGCCGGGCGGATCCGGCCGCGCTCGGAGCGCGGAGAATCCAGGGCGGAAAAGGAGGAAAAGGTGGAAAATGTGGATGGAAAAGGTGGAAATGTGGATGGAAAAGGTGGAAAAAGTGGAAAATGTGGAAAAGATGGAAAAGGTGGAAAAGGTGGAAAAGATGGAAAAGGTGGAAAAGGTGGAAAAAGTGGAAAAGGTGGAAAATGTGGATGGAAAAGGTGGAAAAGGTGGAAAATGTGGATGGAAAAGGTGGAAAAGGTGGAAAAGGTGGATGGAAGAGGTGGAAAAGGTGGAAAAGATGGAAAATGTGGAAAAGGTGGAAAAGGTGGAAAATGTGGAAAATGTGGAAAAGGTGGAAAAGGTGGAAAAAGTGGATGGAAAAGGTGGAAAAGGTGGATGGAAAAGGTGGAGAAGGTGGAAAAGATGGAAAAGGTGGAAAAGGTGGAAAAGGTGGAAAAGGTGGAGAAGGTGGAAAAGATGGAAAAGGTGGAAAAGGTGGAAAAGGTGGAAAAGGTGGAAAAGGTGGAGAAGGTGGAAAAGATGGATGGAAAAGGTGGAAAAGATGGAAAAGGTGGATGGAAAAGGTGGAAAAGATGGAAAAAGTGGAAAAGGTGGAAAAAGTGGAAAAGGTGGAAAAGGTGGAAAAGGTGGAAAAGGCGGAAAAGGTGGAAAATGTGGATGGAAAAGGTGGAAAAGGTGGATGGAAAAGGTGGAAAAAGTGGATGGAAAAGGTGGAAAAGGTGGAAAAGCCGCTTTTTGGGGCTGACTGGGTCCCCTGGGGCAAAGTTTGTGTCACCCAAAAGCTGCCCCCGGCTGCGGGAAAAGCCTTGGGAAAGCCAGCGGTGATTTTGGGGAGAGCGAGCCCCGCGCCCGAACGTTCCCGGGGAGGCTCCTGGGGAAGAGCAGCTCCTGCCACACTTTTGGGGGGTTTTTGGGGGGTTTTGGGGGGGTTTTGGGAGGAGCTGCGGGCGGCGCGGGGCATTCCCAGCCCCTGGAGCGGCTCCCGGGGCCAGCGCCGGAGGCGGATTTTGTCCGGAAGACAAAAAATTCCCTTTTTGAGCCCTGGGAAATGCTGGCTCGGGGATGTGGGGGAGGCCGGGAGCCCCCGGGCTGCCCCCGGAGCCCTCGGGCGGGGATGGAGCTGCCGCTTCCCGGGCTCCAGGAATTGTCCCTGGCAGACTCCGCTGCTGGAGGGAGCCCAGGGCGGCTGCAGCGATTGATAAAATCAGCTCCGGCTCCTGCCCGGGGCAGGGCTGCGGCTCGCAGAGCTCAGAGCCAGCGCCCAGAACCTCCCCGGGGACCGTGAGCGCCCCGAACCCCCCTGATCGCCCTGGATCTCCCACCCAGCTCCTCCCTGGCCCCCTCCCTCCACCCCCGGCTGCTGAGGGGGATCCGCGACCCCCCAGGAGCCCCCCAGGATTGCACAGCGGGGTCGGGGAGCGCCCCGAGGAGCTCGGCACCGATTGAAGCCTCCAGCAGCTGGAATCGGGGAAATTGCAGCCCGGATTTCCAGGAAGGCTCCGGGTTTCTCCCGAACGTCCCCGAGCAGGAATCCAGCCTTGGATGACTGAGCAAGGAGGGAGGATGAGGCTGCCCGGGAAGGAGAAGGCTCCGATCTGGGTCAGCCGGTCAAGACGGGGCTGAGCCGGCCCGGAGCATCCCCGGAGCATCCCCGGAGCATCCCCGGAGCATCCCCGGAGCATCCCCGGAGCATCCCCGGAGCATCCCCCGAGCATCCCCGGCACCGGGAGAGGGCCCCGCGGTCCCGGCGCGGCTTCGGAGCAGGCTGCAGATGGGCAGGGGAGGGAGCGAGCCAGCGCTGCCGCTCGGGGCCATAAATTCCCCTCCAGGTTTCCTAATGGGACCCTGATTTATCTCCTGCCTCTGTCTGGACTAATTGAGTTCATTCCGCTCGGTGATTCATGCCATGGAAATGGGTTCCAGGGAAAATGGGACCTCAAGCGGCTTCAGCAAATCCCCGGCTTTATCGGCCTGGGAGCTGTAATGCTTTTAAAAGCGGGAGATGTGCGAGGCCAGCAGCCCCCGGCCCATCCGTCACTGCCACGGCCCGGCTCCGCTTTCAGCCCCGCCCCAAACGGGGGTCAAAGCGGGCTGGGAGCGACCCCCGAGCCCCCCGAAGGGACCCCGGGGCTGTCCCGGCACATCCCGGGAGGGGAGGGGGAAAAGACCCCGGAAAAACACCGGGGGGGAAACGGGGATTGGATGGAAGGATGGATGGATGGATGGATGATGGATGGATGGATGGATGATGGATGGATGGATGGATGGATGGATGGATGATGGATGATGGATGGATGATGGATGGATGATGGATGGATGGATGATGGATGGATGATGGATGATGGATGGATGATGGATGGATGATGGATGGATGATGGATGGATGATGGATGATGGATGATGGATGATGGATGGATGATGGATGGATGATGGATGGATGGATGGATGGATGGATGGATGGATGATGGATGATGGATGATGGATGGATGGATGGATGGATGGATGGATGATGGATGATGGATGGATGATGGATGGATGGATGATGGATGGATGGATGGATGATGGATGATGGATGGATGGATGGATGGATGGATGATGGATGATGGATGATGGATGGATGATGGATGGATGGATGATGGATGGATGGATGGATGGATGATGGATGGATGGATGATGGATGGATGATGGATGGATGGATGATGGATGGATGATGGATGATGGATGGATGATGGATGGATGGATGATGGATGGATGATGGATGATGGATGATGGATGATGGATGGATGATGGATGGATGATGGATGATGGATGGATGGATGATGGATGGATGATGGATGATGGATGGATGGATGATGGATGGATGATGGATGATGGATGATGGATGGATGGATGATGGATGGATGGATGATGGATGGATGGATGATGGATGGATGGATGGATGATGGATGATGGATGGATGATGGATGATGGATGGATGGATGATGGATGGATGATGGATGATGGATGGATGGATGATGGATGGATGGATGATGGATGGATGGATGGATGGATGATGGATGGATGGATGATGGATGGATGATGGATGGATGGATGATGGATGATGGATGGATGATGGATGGATGGATGATGGATGGATGATGGATGGATGATGGATGGATGATGGATGGATGGATGGATGATGGATGGATGGATGGATGGATGGATGGATGATGGATGATGGATGGATGGATGGATGATGGATGATGGATGGATGGATGGATGGATGGATGGATGATGGATGATGGATGATGGATGGATGGATGGATGGATGATGGATGGATGATGGATGGATGGATGATGGATGGATGATGGATGGATGATGGAGGATGGATGGATGGATGGATGGATGGATGGATGGACGGATGATGGATGATGGATGGATGATGGACGGATGATGGATGATGGATGGATGGATGATGGATGGATGGATGATGGATGATGGATGATGGATGGATGATGGATGGATGATGGATGGATGATGGATGGATGGATGATGGATGGATGGATGATGGATGGATGATGGATGATGGATGGATGATGGATGGATGATGGATGATGGATGGATGATGGATGGATGATGGATGGATGATGGATGGATGGATGATGGATGGATGATGGATGGATGGATGGATGATGGATGATGGATGGATGGATGGATGATGGATGGATGGATGATGGATGGATGATGGATGGATGATGGATGATGGATGGATGATGGATGGATGATGGATGGATGGATGATGGATGGATGATGGATGGATGGATGGATGATGGATGATGGATGGATGGATGGATGATGGATGGATGGATGATGGATGGATGATGGATGGATGATGGATGATGGATGGATGGATGGATGATGGATGGATGGATGGATGGATGGATGGATGGATGGATGGATGGATGATGGATGGATGGATGGATGATGGATGGATGGATGGATGGATGATGGATGGATGATGGATGGATGATGGATGATGGATGGATGATGGATGGATGGATGGATGATGGATGGATGATGGATGGATGGATGGATGGATGATGGATGATGGATGGATGGATGGATGGATGGATGATGGATGGATGGATGGATGGATCCGTGGATCCATGGATGATGCATGGATGGATTCCCCATAGGTGGGAGCAGGGATGAGCATCCCACAGCTCATCCAGAATCCCAAAGCTCATCCGTGTCCCGGGAGGATCCTTCCCCTCTCCATCTCCTGCTGTCCATCCAGCAGGAATCCATCCCAAATCCCACCCCGGGGACAGCAGATCCAGCGGGGAGAGGAGGGCCCGGAGCCGGGAGAAGCTCCCGGGATCGCTCGGGGCTGCGGCGGGGCCCGGGGGGATTTCAGGAATGATCCCAGCGCTGGATTTGGGGAGATGGATCCCCGCGACCTCCCAAGGTGGCCCAGAGGGGTCTGGGGGCGCGGGGAGGTTCCGTGCTGGGCTGGGGCCGCTTTCCCTGTCGCTGTCATGTCCTGGCCCTCATTAACTCCCTCCTCTGAGCCAGGATAAAATTGCTTTTACCCAATTTCCTCCTCGCTCTTTGCCGGCTCGGAGAATTCCAGCGGGGCCGAGACAGCGCTGCCCGTCCCAATCCGATTATCCCGATGTGATCGATCCTCGCTGCGTGACCTTTGTCAGACTCCAGCCGGGTTCCCAAAGCTCCCGGCGTTCCCACCCAAACCGCCCCGGCCGCTAATTAAAACAAAAATCATCGCGGGATAATTGGGCTGATGGCAGTGGAGGGGCCGGGAAGGCGGAGACCCGGGAATGGCCCCACGGATCGCTCTGGATCGGGAGGGACACGGGGCTGGAGCCGCTCCCGGTCCCCCTCCCGTTCACTCTCCCGTTCCCGTTCCCGTTCCCTTTCCCTCCCCCGTTCCCATTCCCATTCCCGTTCACTCTCCCATTCCCGTTCCCTCCCCCGTTCCCATTCCCGTTCTCAATCCCGGCATCAATCGCTTCCCAATCCCAGGATCAATCGCTTCCCAATCCCGGCATCAATCCCTTCCCAATCCGGGGATCAATCGCTTCCCAATCCCGGCATCAATCGCTTCCCAATCCCAGGATCAATCCCTTCCCAATCCGGGGATCAATCACTTCCCAATCCGGGGATCAATCGCTTCCCAATCCCAGGATCAATCCCTTCCCAATCCGGGGATCAATCGCTTCCCAATCCCAGGATCAATCGCTTCCCAATCCGGGGATCAATCGCTTCCCAATCCCAGGATCAATCGCTTCCCAATCCCAGCATCAATCGCTTCCCAATCCCGGGGGGATCGATCGATCATCGATAACGGCGCTGCTGCTGCCGGGCGTGGTCCCGTCCTTTATCCCTGCCCGCCTGCAATTCCCGGGATTTTCCACCCGGATTTTTCCCCCCGGATTTTCCCCCCGGATTTTTCCCCCCGGATTTTTCCCCCCGGATTTTCCCCCCGGATTTTTCCCCCCGGATTTTTCCCCCCGGATTTTCCCCCCGGATTTTTCCCCCCGGATTTTTCCCCCCGGATTTTTCCCCCGGGATTTTCCCCCGGGATTTTCCCCCGGGATTTTCCCCCCGGATTTTTCCCCCGGGATTTTCCCCCCGGATTTTTCCCCCGGGATTTTCCCCCCGGGGCTGTTTGGAGCTGGACAGGCCCTGGTTTCTCTCTGGGCTTTGTTTTTCCCGGAGATTCCTCCGGGCCGGCCTTATAAGGGCGCGAGGATCCATCCCGAATCCCCCCTGCTGCCGGCAGGGTGATGGATCGCGCTGGAAAACACGGGAAGAAAGGGAAAAGGGAAGGGGGGAGGCCGGGAGCTGCCAGAGCGGGGAAGGGAGGGGGATGGAGGCGGGAATTGCAGGCGTGGAAATCAGGGAGAGAAATCCCGGGGAGAGAAATCCCTGGAAGAGAAATCCCAGGGAATTAAATCCCAGGGAATGAAATCCCAGGGAATGAAATCCCGGGGAATTAAATCCCAGGGAATGAAATCCCAGAGAGAGAAATCCCGGGGAATGAAATCCCAGGGAATGAAATCCCAGGGAGAGAAATCCCGGGAGAGAAATCCCAGGGAATGAAATCCCGGGGAGAGAAATCCCAGGGAATGAAATCCCGGGGAATGAAATCCCGGGGAATGAAATCCCAGGGAACCGAGCAGGGAATGAAATCCCAGGGAGCCGAGCAGGGAATGAAATCCCAGGGAATGAAATCCCGGGGAATGAAATCCCAGGGAGCCGAGCAGGGAATGAAATCCCAGGGAATGAAATCCCAGGGAGCCGAGCAGGGAATGAAATCCCAGGGAGCCGAGCAGGGAATGAAATCCCAGGGAATGAAATCCCAGGGAATGAAATCTCAGGGAACCGAGCAGGGAATGAAATCCCAGGGAATGAAATCCCAGGGAACCGAGCAGGGAATCAGCTGCGGGGAGCTTGGGGAGCGCTGGGTGCTCCCGCCCTGGAGCTTTTGGGGTGTTTGGGGTTTTGGGGTCACGCTTCCCTCCCTGCTCCAGACACGGCCCGAGGTGCGAATCTCGCAGCCGAGCTGCTCTGGAGAGTTCAAACAAAAACTTTTCTCCTTTTTTCTTTTAAAAAATGGAAATAAAACCAGCAGGGATTGTTGAAAATGTTCCCTTTTTGCCACAAATTCCGCTCCAACCCACGGAGATGGGAATGCTCCGGTGGCTCCCAGTGAAGTGACACCAGCTCAGAGCCCGATTCCAGCCGGATTTTCCTCTTTTTCCCCAAAAAAGGGATTTTTCCCTTCCCCCGGAGCAGGCGGGATCGGGCCCCATTCCCTGGTTCCCGGCGGGTTTTCCCTGGCAGCTCCCGAGGTGGATTTATTAATTCATCCTCATTTTTATCTCGCCGTGACCGCGGGATCGGCTCTGTCGGGAAGGGAATTTTGGAGTAAAAGCCATAAAATCCTCGCAGACCCCGAGTGTCCAACCCGGGCTCGTCCCTGGGGCTCTTCCCGAGAGGAGAAAATCCCCGGGATCCTTCTGGGAGCGGCCGCTGGAAAACGACGGGAGAAAACGAGGGGGTGAAAACGCTGCGAGGATGGGAATATTTCACCCAGCTCTAATTGGCCTCTCGCTAATTAATCCTGCCCTTTCCGGCAGGGAAACCTCTCCATGCGTGACCCGCTGAGCCCGAGGGGAGCTGGGGAGCCAAGAGGAGAAGCCGGGGGAGGTTTTTTTGTGGGATGAAAAGCGGGGCCGAGCCCTCCCTGCACCTCAGAGCCGGCCCCGGCTCTTCCCCACCGCACCCCGAGAGTCCCCGGGAGCCGATTTTGGGTCCCCTCGAGGCTTTTTGGGACCGTGAGCAGCCCCACTCCACAGCCAGGGGCAGGCGGGTGAAGTTTTGGGTGACCTTAGGGGTTGCAAAGCTCCGAGAATTCCATTTCCCCCCCCCAAAAAAAACCCCCGGAGCCTTTGGGTTGAGCTCCTGGAGGTGACCCCGGAGCGCTGAGAGGTTTTTTTGTCACCTCCCGGAGCCGGGAAAGCGCCGCAGCTTTTTTGGGGGGGGGACAGGAAAAGCCACGCACGGGCGATTCCTTGAGGAATTCCGCCAGCCCCTTTTCCAGAGGGTTGGGATTTGAGCTGGAATTTTCCCTTCCCGGCGCAGATGGAGCCCAGCCGGGATCGGCGATTCCCGGGATGATTCCCAGACCGGGAACGGGGCAGGGCCGGGGCTCGGTGGAGGAGGAGGAGGAGGAGGAGGAGGAGGAGGAGGAGGAGGAGGGGGAGGAGGGAGGAGGAGGGATTTATCCAAGGGCCTGAGGAAAACATCTGGATTTGCCACTTGCTGCTGGAAATTAATTGCGGGATCCCGCGGCTGCTCCCCCGCTGTGCCAGCCCGGCCGCGCCGCTGCTCCCGGGAATGTCCCCAGGGCTGCTGCCCCTTGTCCCCCGCAGCCCGAGGGAGCCCGGCCACCCCATCCCGGCCCGCTGGGGCAGCGGGGACATCGGTGATCCCATAAAAACCCCTTAAAAGCGGGATTATCGCATCCCAAATCCCGGGTGGGCATCCCGAGGGTGGGCATCCCAAATCCCGGGTGGGCATCCCGAGGGTGGGAATCCCAAATCCCGGGTGGGCATCCTGAGGGTGGGCATCCCAAATCCCGGGTGGGCATCCCAAATCCCGGGTGGGCATCCCAAATCCCGGGTGGGCATCCCAAGGGTGGGCATCCCAAATCCCGGGTGGGCATCCCAAGGGTAGGCATCCCAAATCCCGGGTGGGCATCCCAAATCCCGGGTGGGCATCCCAAATCCCGGGTGGGCATCCCAAGGGTGGGCATCCCAAATCCCGGGTGGGCATCCCAAATCCCGGGTGGGCATCCCAAGGGTGGGAATCCCAAATCCCGGGTGGGCATCCCAAGGGTGGGCATCCCAAATCCCGGGTGGGCATCCCGAGAGTGAAAATCCCAAATCCCGGGTGGGCATCCCAAGGGTGGGCATCCCAAATCCCGGGTGGGCATCCCGAGAGTGAAAATCCCAAATCCCGGGTGGGCATCCCAAGGGTGGGCATCCCAAATCCCGGGTGGGCATCCTGAGGGTGGGAATCCCAAATCCCGGGTGGGCATCCCAAGGGTGGGCATCCCAAATCCCGGGTGGGCATCCCAAGGGTGGGCACCCCAAATCCCGGGTGGGCATCCCAAGCCCCGGGCAGCTCCCGGCCGTTCCCACCTGGCCCCAGCGTGGTTTTTTTGGCTGGGAAAGCTTCTCCATGTGGCTCGCAGATGTTCTGCCCGTGACGGAGAACAAACGGCAGCTTTTTGGCTCGGGTTTAATCCCATGGAAAAGCTGCGAGAGAGGGAATTCCGTCAAGCCTTTCCAGGATGAGGCGGGCGGGAGCAGCCGGCCCCGAGCGCCTCGGAGAATCCAGAATTGGCTTTTCCAGAGGAAATCCAGCGGAGCGGCGCTTTCCCACCGTGACCCCGCGGGGATTTTGGGGCTCCGGTGGCTGCAGGGGTGGGAACGGCCGGATTTCGGGAGCCCCAAAAGCACCTGCAGAGCCCGGAGCGGGGAGGAAACACCTGGAGCTGGACGCACACGAGGCCAAATCCGCTGTGCTGCGGCCACCGTGGCCACAGGAGCCACCCCGGGGCAGGGACAGCGGGTCCGGGCTGTTCCCAGTGCCAGCAGTGACCCCATCCCGGCCCGGTGACCCCATCCCAACCTGGTGACCCCATCCTGGCCCGGTGACCCCATCCCGGCCCGGTGCCCCCATCCCGGCCCGGTGACCCCATCCCGCTCCAGTGACCCCATCCCGGCCCGGTGACCCCATCCCACTCCAGTGACCCCATCCCGCTCTGGTGACCCCATCCCAGCCCGGTGACCCCATCCTGCTCCGGTGACCCCATCCCGGCCCGGTGACCCCATCCCGGCCCGGTGACCCCATCCCAGCCCGGTGACCCCATCCCAGCCCAGTGACCCCATCCCGGCCCGGTGACCCCATCCCGCTCCAGTGACCCCATCCCAGCCCGGTGACCCCATCCCAGCCCGGTGACCCCATCCCAGCCCGGTGACCCCATCCCAGCCCAGTGACCCCATCCCGGCCCGGTGACCCCATCCCGCTCCAGTGACCCCATCCCGGCCCGGTGACCCCATCCCACTCCAGTGACCCCATCCCAGCCCAGTGACCCCATCCCGGACCCCATCCCAGCCCGGTGACCCCATCCCAACCTGGTGACCCCATCCCGGCCCGGTGACCCCATCCCGCTCCGGTGACCCCATCCCAGCCCAGTGACCCCATCCCGGCCCGGTGACCCCATCCTGGCCCGGTGACCCCATCCCAGCTCAGTGACCCCATCCCGCTCCGGTGACCCCATCCCGGCCCGGTGACCCCATCCCGCTCCAGTGACCCCATCCCAACCCGGTGACCCCATCCCAGCCCAGTGACCCCATCCCACTCCAGTGACCCCATCCCAACCCGGTGACCCCATCCCGCTCCAGTGACCCCATCCCAGCCCAGTGACCCCATCCCGGACCCCATCCCAGCCCGGTGACCCCATCCCGGCCCGGTGACCCCATCCCGGCCCGGTGACCCCATCCCGCTCCGGTGACCCCATCCCGCTCCAGTGACCCCATCCCGGCTCGGTGACCCCATCCCGCTCCAGTGACCCCATCCCGGCCCGGTGACCCCATCCCAGCCCGGTGACCCCATCCCAGCCCAGTGACCCCATCCTGCTCCGGTGACCCCATCCCGGCCCGGTGACCCCATCCCGGCCCGGTGACCCCATCCCGCTCCAGTGACCCCATCCCGGCTCGGTGACCCCATCCCGCTCCAGTGACCCCATCCCGGCCCGGTGACCCCATCCCAGCCCAGTGACCCCATCCCGGCCTGGTGACCCCATCCCAGCCCAGTGACCCCATCCCGGCCTGGTGACCCCATCCCGCTCCGGTGACCCCATCCCGCTCCAGTGACCCCATCCCGGCCCAGTGACCCCATCCCAGCCCGGTGACCCCATCCCGGCCTGGTGACCCCACAGAGCCGCTCCCGGGGCTGACGGGGATGAGGAATTTCCAGGCCTGGCATTTCCAGCGCTGTGGGGTCGGGGAGGGCCCGAGGCCGGGCAGAGTCACCCTGCGGGCTCCAGCACAAAGGAGGGCGGCACGCGGGGACCACGGGACGCCCATTTGGGGTTATTTCACTGCGGAGGGCAGAATTACAAAGATTTAATTCAGTCCCCGCCGCTCCTCCCCCTCTGGGGGCCTCTCTGTGTCACCCGCACGGCTGGGACAGCCCTGGGGTGTCGCCAGGCTGGGGGACGCTGTCCCTTGTCCCCTGCAGGGCTGGAAACCGCAGCCCATCCCACAGGGATGCGAGGACATCGGTGACCCCACGGCGGGGACGGGGACAGACGGACAGGGACAGGGACAGGGACAGGGACAGGACAGGACAGGGACAGGGACAGGACAGGACAGGGACAGGGACAGGGACAGGGACAGGACAGGGACAGAAGGACAGACGCGGGAGAGGAGGGGACAGAGAGGGGGCTGGAAGGACGGACAGACAGCACAGGAGATAAAAAGCCGTGGGTGGGCGCCGAGAACCGAGGGGTTGAAGAGCCCCGTGCCCAGCCGGGCGCGCCCCAAAAACGCTTCGTGGGCGGCCGGGGGGGCCCGGGGGGAGCCCGGGGGGGGCCCGGGCTTTGTGTGGCGGCGGCGGAGGGTGCGGGCTCGGCCGCTCCGTGATGCTCCGGGGGCGGGGAGGAGGAGGAGGAGGAGGAGGAGGAGGAGGGGGAGGGACTTGCAGCCCTTTTCTGGCCGCCGCCGCGGCGGGGAGCGGCAGAGCGAGGGCAGCCCGGCCGCGCTCCGGCTCCCGGGGGTGTCACCGGCCGCGCTCCGGCTCCCGGGGGTGTCACCGGCCGCGCTCCCCCCGCTGTGCCATGGCCGGGCTCCTGCCGCTGCTGCTGCTCCTGCTGCCGGCGGTGAGTGCGGGGGGCAGCGCCCGGGGCAGCCCCCAGAGCCCGGCGGGGAGGGGGTGCAGAGCCCCGGGGGCAGCGGGGGATGGAGGGTCCCCATGGCGAGGGGGTGTCTGGAGGCTGGAGGGTCCCGGAGGTGCCGGGGAGCCCCGGGGGGCGCGGGCAGAGCGCTTTGGGGTGCGGGGAGCTGGGTGGGGACGGGGGTCCCGCAGCCCCTCCGCTGCCGCTGTGAAGGGTGACGGAGCCTCGGTCCGAGGGGAGCGGGCAGAACCCCCCAGCGCCTTCATCACCCGCCCCCCAAACCTCCCCCAGACTCTCCGGGCTCCGAACACTCCCAGAGCGAAGGCTGAGAGCCTTTTCCTCCCGGCAGAGCCCCCCGTGCGCCCCAGACACAAAACTTCAGGGCACGGGGAGGGGGGGCAGCAGAGAGGGGAGTGCCCGGGGGGGTCCAAGCCCGCGGCCGGGGCTGGAACGGGACATTTTTGGGGGTCAGGATTTAACGGGGGTGCCGGGGGGCGCTCGGGCAGCCGGACACCCCTCGGGCAGGGTTCTGAAGGTGGAGCTGAGCGGCTCCGCGCGGGGGCTGAGGAGCGGAGCGGGGCTGGCACCGCCGTGCCGGGGGGGTGGGGATGGCCCCTCCTGCCCCTGTGACAGCGGGCGGGGGGCAGGAGGGCCCGGAGCTGCCCCAGACAGATGGATCCAAACCATTCCCCCCCAGGGCATCGCCCTCTCGCCCCCCCGCCCCGCCCGCTGCGGCGGGGCCGGGCTGTGATGTCCCCAAATAGCCGCCTCCCTGGGCCGGGGTCACCTCGGGGGGGCGGTTCTGCCCTCCGGGGCTGGGAGTGTCCCCAGGGACCCCAGCTGTGCCCCCCCAGCAGTGCCCGCACCCCGGGACCCCCATCGCGGTCCCCGTTCTCACCGCTCGGTACCGGCGCTGCCCGGCCCGGGAGCGGCGGCGCTCGGACGCGGCTTCCCGAGCTTCCCAAACTTCGGGAATCGCTGGGAGCCGGGATTTGTCCTCTCCCAGAGGCGGCGCTCGGCCAGGAGAGGCAGAGCGCGCCCGTGGGGCAGCTCGGGTCTCGCTGCCGGGCTCGTCCCCAGCGGATCTCGCCGGGCGCTTCGCGGTGCCAGCGCTCCCAAAACTCGCTCGGAGCGGCTCCGTCCCCCCAGCAGCGCCTGCTCGGGGTCCCACCCCCGGGACACGGCTCAACCCCCCCCGGGACACGGCTCCGTCCCCCCCGGGACACGGCTCCGTCCCCCCCGGGACACGGCTCCCACCGCCCCCGGGACACGGCTCCAACCCCCGGGACACGGCTCCCACCCCCGGGACACGGCTCCCACCCCCCCCGGGACACGGCTCCCACCCCCGGGTCACGGCTCCGTCCCCCCCGGGACACGGCTCCCACCCCCGGGACACGGCTCCCACCCCCCCGGGACACGGCTCCGTCCCCCCGGGACACGGCTCCCACCCCCGGTACTGCTCCCACCCCCCCGGGACACGGCTCCCACCCCCCCCGGGACACGGCTCCCACCCCCGGGTCACGGCTCCCACCCCCGGTACTGCTCCCACCCCCGGTACTGCTCCCACCCCCGGGACACGGCTCCCACCCCCGGACACGGCTCCAGAAGCAATTAAGAGCTTCCCGAGGTGTCGCCTGCCCGCTCGGGCCCGGCCAGCTGTCAGAATGCTTTACGGGTTAATCCCCGCGGCTCTGCCACCGCTCGGAACGCGCAGTTCTAACGCGGACCAGGTGCCCCCGGCCAGCCCCGAGCGGGGCTCAGAGCCCCCGGACCCCCACGGGAAAGCCTCGGAGCGAGGCGGGGCCGCGGCACCTGGAGCCGGAATCGCCTTTTCCGCAGCGCCGGAGGGGCGGGGGGCGGCGGTGGCCCCGCGGGGAGGGGACAGGTGGCCCGAGAGTGGCGGGGCCAGGCCCGGCCCACGCGGAGCCACCGGCAGCTGCCTGAGGCGTGGGAGAGCGGCCTGGGAGAGCGGGATGCTCCGGGAGAGATGGAAGATCTGGGACTGTGGGGTGTTCTGGGACTGTGGGGTGTTCAGGGATTGTGGGGTGATCTGGGATTGTGGGATGATCTGGGATTGTGGGGTGATCAGGGATTGTGGGGTGATCTGGGACTGTGGGGTGTTCAGGGATTGTGGGGTGTTCTGGGATCATGGGATGCTCTGGGATTGTGGGGTGCTCTGGGATTGGGGATGCTCTGGGATTGGGGATGCTCTGGGATTGTGGGGTGCTCTGGGATCATGGGATGCTCTGGGATTGTGGGGTGCTCTGGGACTGGGGATGCTCTGGGATCATGGGATGCTCTGGGATTGGGGATGCTCCGGGATTGGGGATGCTCTGGGATTGTTGGAAGCTCTGGGATTGGGGATGCTCCGGGATTGGGGATGCTCTGGGATCATGGGGTGCTCTGGGATCATGGGATGCTCTGGGATTGGGGATGCTCTGGGATCATGGGATGCTCTGGGATTGGGGATGCTCTGGGATTGTTGGAAGCTCTGGGATTTGGGATGCTCTGGGATTGTGGGGTGCTCTGGGTGCTCCATGGCCACCCCCTGACCAGCCCGGCCATCCCCCAGCCCCATTCCCGGCCGCTGGAATCTCATCCCGGGGAGCAGCGGGATGAGCTCCGGCCAGCCGGGCTCCAAAACCCCAAATGTGCCCCCACGAGGGGCCTGGGGTCTCAGCCCAGCCCCTTCCCGGGTGACATCTGGGACGATTCCCAGTGTTCCAATCCGTCCTGCCTGCCTGGAGCGGGAAAAAGGGTCTGGGAAAAGGGTCGGGAAAAGGATCTGGGAAAAAGGGTCTGGGAAAAAGGGTCTGGGAAAAAGGGCCGGGAAAAATGGCCTGGAAAAGGGTCTGGGAAAGGGCTCTGGATAAAGGGTCTGGGAAAAAGCTCTGGGAAAAGGATCTGGGAAAGGGCTCTGGAAGAAGGGTCTGGAAAAAGGCCCTGGAAAAAGAAGGCTCTGGGAAAAGGCTCTGGAGTCAGGCTCTGGAAGCAGGGGCTGGCAGGCCGGGCTGGCGGAGCCGGGGCGGGGGAGCGGCCGCCTCCCAGCTCAGGGTAATTGGAGCACTTTGTCATTCAGCCGCCTGCAACTGGCGCTCCATTGTCTCGGCCCCGCCGGATGCGGCGCGCACGGGGCTCCGCGGCCGCTCCGAGCGCGGGGACGCGGCCAAGGCGCTGACGAGGCCGCCAGATGCTCCCCCGAGCCAGCCGGGGGTGGGGGGCGAGGGGAGGGGGCTGCGAGCAGGAGGAGGCTCGGGAGGGCTGGGGTCTCCCGGCCAGGAGGGGTTTTGGGGAGCCGCTCCCCCCTGGCCGGGCTGCAGAGGGTCCGTGGGGTGTTGGTGGCTCCCAGGGGAGGTGACAGGTCGTCACAGGGAGGTCACCGGGGCTCCTGGAGCTCCCTCAGCTCCTCGTTCCCATCTCGTTCCTGCTGCCCAGGGGCTTTTGGGGGGCGCAGGTGCCACCCAGGCTCTCCAGAGGCAGGAATTCCTCCTCTCCCGTCCCGAGCCCTCCGGGATGGCGCGGTGCCCTTAGAGGAGGCGGCTGAGGCGGGGGACAAGGACAAACAGCGGCCACAGCCCCCCCCAAAACACCCGCGGGGGCTCTCCCGACCCCCTCCAGCCGCAGAACTCAGCAGGACCTTTCCTGAGGAGCGAATTCTGCCTGGAAACGAGCGAATTCTGCTTTCCCCCCTGCCCCAAATCCGCGTCCAGCTGTCCCCGGAGCCTTGCCCGGGTGTCACAGGGACCGGCCGGCTCTGCTCGCCCGCAGGGACCCGCCGGGGGCTCCGAGGACGAGTGTTTCTCCAAGCTCTTCACGGCCAGCGGGGATTGCTGCCGGGCCTGCAACGTGGGCGAGGGCGTGGCGCAGCCCTGCGGGGTCAACCAGACGGTGTGCGAGCCCTGCCTGGACAGTGAGTACCGGCCACCCCCGGGGCTGCCACCCGGCCGGGGACACCGCCACAAACCCCGGGCTCACCCCTCGGACCCCGCTGGAAGCGCCGCAGCCCCCCCGGGTCACCCCCGTGCTGAGCCGGGAGGGGTTTGGGCCGGGTTCTGGGGAGAGGGTGGATGGAAATGGGAGATTCTTCCCCAAAAATGGAGATTGTTCCCCAAAATGGGAGATTCTTCCCTCAAAATGGGAGATTCTTCCCCCAAAAATGGAGATTGTTCCCCTAAAATGGGAGATTCTTCCCCCAAAATGGGAGATTCTTCCCCCAAAATGGGAGATTGTTCCCCAAAATGCAGAATTCTTCCCCCCAGAATGGGAGATTCTTCCCCCAAAAATGGAGATTGTTCCCCCAAAAATGGAGATTGTTCCCCCAAAATGCAGAATTCTTCCCCCAAAAATGGAGATTGTTCCCCAAAAATGCGGAATTCTTCCCCCCAAAATGGGAGATTCTTCCCCCAAATGGGAGATTCTTCCCCCCAAAATGCGGAATTCTTCCCCCCAAAATGGGAGATTCTTCCCCCAAAATGGAGATTCTTCCCCAAAACTGGAGATTGTTCCCCAAAAATGGAGATTCTTCCCTCAAAAATGGAGATTGTTCCCCAAAATGCGGAATTCTTCCCCCCAAAATGGGAGATTCTTCCCCCAAAAATGGGAGATTGTTCCCCAAAATGCGGAATTCTTCCCCCCAAAATGGAGATTGTTCCCCAAAATGGGAGATTCTTCCCCCCAAACGGGACTTTGGGGCCTGGGATCCCAGAGAGGGATGGATCCCAGAGAGGGATGGATCCCAGGGGATGGATCCCAGCGAGGGATGGATCCCAAGGGATGGATCCCAGAGAGGGATGGATCCCAGCGAGGGATGGATCCCAGTGAGGGATGGATCCCAAGGGATGGATCCCAAGGGATGGATCCCAGTGAGGGATGGATCCCAAGGGATGGATCCCAGAGAGGGATGGATCCCAGCGAGGGATGGATCCCAGAGAGGGATGGATCCCAGCGAGGGATGGATCCCAAGGGATGGATCCCAGTGAGGGATGGATCCCAAGGGATGGATCCCAGAGAGGGATGGATCCCAGAGAGGGATGGATCCCAGCGAGGGATGGATCCCAGCGAGGGATGGATCCCCCCTGCACCGGATCCCATAAAATCTGGATCCCACTGAGGGAAATCCCCTTCCCCACCCTCAGCTCCTCCCTGAGAGGGAACGGGGGGTGTGGAGGGAGGGAGGGAGACCTGCAAGCAGCCATCCCTTGCTGGGATGGGGAGAGGACCCTGCGGCCCTGGATCCCTTCAGATCCCTCTGGATCCCTCCGGATCCCTGCGGATCCCTGCGGATCCCGCTGCCGCGGGCCGGGCAGGCAGAGGCAGCGCCGCTCCTGGCTCAGGCTCCAGACTGAGCCCCAGGAATGCGGGCCCGGCCCAGGGCTGAGGTTCCCACCTGCACCCCGGGCTGCCTCCTGCGGGCACTCCCTTGGACGAGCTCCCGATCCGCCGGGGGAATTGGTTTGGAAAAAAAAAAAAAAAATCCCTCTGCAAAAAATCCCGCTGCAAAAATCCAGCCCCAAAAAATCCCGCTGGAAAAATCCCTCTGCAAAAAATCCCGCTGCAAAAATCCAGCCCCAAAAAATCCCGCTGGAAAAATCCCTCTGCAAAAAATCCCGCTGCAAAAATCCAGCCCCAAAAAATCCCACTGCAAAAATCCCACTGCAAAAATCCCACTGCAAAAATCCCACTGCAAAAATCCCGCTGCAAAAATCCGGCTGGAAAAAAAGAATCCCGCTGCAAAAAATCCCGCTGGAAAAAATCCCACTGCAAAAATCCAGCCCCAAAAAATCCCACTGCAAAAATCGAGCCCCAAAAAATCCCACTGCAAAAATCCAGCCCCAAAAAATCCCGCTGGAATAAATCCCACTGCAAAAATCCAGCCCCAAAAAATCCCGCTGGAAAAATCCGGCTGGAAAAAATCCCGCTGCAAAAAATCCCGCTGGAAAAAAACCCACTGCAAAAATCCCTCTGCAAAAAATCCCACTGCAAAAATCCAGCCCAAAAAAATTCCGCTGGAAAAATCCCACTGGAAAAATCCCGCTGGAAAAAAATCCCACTGCAAAAATCCCTCTGCAAAAAATCCCTCTGCAAAAATCCAGCCCCAGAAAATCCCTCTGCAAAAAATCCCACTGCAAAAATCCGGCTGGAAAAAATCCCACTGCAAAAATCCAGCCCCAAAAAATCCCGCTGGAAAAATCCCGCTGGAAAAATCCCGCTGGAAAAATCCAGCCCCAAAAAATCCCACTGCAAAAATCCCGCTGGAAAAATCCCGCTGGAAAAATCCCGCTGGAAAAATCCAGCCCCAAAAAATCCCACTGCAAAAATCCCGCTGGAAAAATCCCACTGCAAAAATCCAGCCCAAAAAATCCCACTGCAAAAATACGGCTGGAAAAAATCCCACTGCAAAAATCCAGCCCCAAAAAATCCCTCTGGAAAAAATCCAGCCCCAAAAAATCCCACTAAAGAAACCCCACTGCCAAAAAATCCCACTGCAAAATTCCCACTGCAAAAATTCCCCCTCCAAACCCAAGCCCGGCACCTGCCAGAGCCCCGGGGGGGGGTCCAGAGACCACCCCAAGATGGGGGGGCTGCTCTGATTTCCCCTTTCTCCCCCTCCGCAGCCCCCCCGAGCGCTGCCTCATGATTTATTCATCCCCGCAGCCCCGGCCGCTGCCGGGGGAGGGCGGATGGGGCAGGGGGGCCCTGTTTGGAGCGGGGCTGTAATTGCTCAGCTCACATCCCTTCGGCTGCCGCTGCAAATGTGCCCACTCAGCCGAAAGCCTTTCCTGGCCACTTCCCCGCTCTAATGGGGCCCATCAATAATTCAGGATAATGCGAGGGATGAGCCCAGGTTAATGGGAGCCGCGTGTGCCGCCCCCGGGGCTGCTCTCCCTGCCCGGCCCGGCCCGGCCCGGCCCGGCCCGGGGAGCCCCGGGAGTGTCCGAGCAAGGACAGGAGGAGCTGTCCCTGCCCCCAGGGGTTTAAAGTCCCTCCTGAGCCGAAGCGTTCCGGGGTTTTGGTGGCTCCGCGTCCTCTGCGGGTCCGGGGAAGGCTCGGGAGAGGCGCGGGACACCCGGGAGAGGGGTGGGGAAAATCCGGGTTGGAATTTCCTCCCATCCCGGCCATTCCCGGGGGGTTGGGGCGCTTCATTCCCCTCCGGAGCAGCCCAAAATTCCCGTCCCGAGCAGGAATTGTCCTGGCCGCAGCCCGCTGTCCCCAGGGAAGCTGCTGAGAGCGGGAATGGCCGTTCCCAGCGCAGGGATTCTCCATCCCCCCGGCTGGAATTTCCCCGGGATGGGCTCCGCTGGGATCAGCTGGGAGCTGGCAGCAGCTGCGCCCTCCAGGACGGGCTCTGACCCCTCTTCCGGGGCTAAAAATATCCCCGAACTCCTCCGGGAGCGGGCAGAGCGAGGCCCGGGCATCGATTTCCCCGGCAGCGCGTCCTGCAGGAGGAAACCGGAGCGCTCGGAGCCGGGGCCAGGCCGAGTCAGCAAAGCTTCACCTCCCGCTGGCCCCGAGCCCGGCACCCCCGGGAGGGATGCGAGGAGAAAATGTTGGGATGCGAGGAGAAAATGTTGGGATGAGAGGAGAAAATGTTGGGATGCGAGGAGAAAATGTTGGGATGCGAGGAGAAAATGTTGGGATGTGAGGAGCGGGAATGGGCAGAGGGAGCGCCGGGGGGTCGGAAATGGGGGTGAAGGAAGGAATTAAGGAGCTGGGGGCAGCGCAGCCAGGCTGGATCCCCGGGAATTGAGGGGAAGGTGGGAATGGGATGAGGAGGTGGGAATGGGGAAGGTGTTAATGGGAAGCTGGGCCTGGAAGGATGCTCAGAAGTGGGAATTGCTGGGAATGGGGAAGGTGTTAAGGGGCTGAAGAGCCCGGGATACCGGAGCTGGGAATTGCTGGGAATGGGGAAGGTGTTAAGGGGCTGAAGAGCCCGGGATACCGGAGCTGGGAATTGCTGGGAATGGGGAAGGTGTTAACGGGAAGAGGAACCTCCGGTGGGTGCTCGGAGCTGGGAATTGAGGCGGGAATGGGCAGCAGAGCCTGGAAGCTGCTGGGAACCGGGAACTGTGGGAATTGTGCAGGTGTTAATGGGAATGAGAACCCGGAGCTGGGAATTCCTGCGGGAACGGGGGAAGCTGACTCTGGGGGGCCGCAGAGGCGGGGACCCCTCTCCAGCCCTGACCCCTCTTGGGCACACCCCAAGAGGGAAAGGCCGGGAGCAGAAGCCGGGATCTGATCCCAACCATCCTCTGAGCCCCCCGCGGCCCCGCAGGTGTCACCTTCTCGGACACGGTGAGCGCCACGGAGCCGTGCAAGCCGTGCACGCGGTGCGAGGGGCTGCAGAGCATGTCCGCGCCCTGCGTCGAGTCGGACGACGCCGTTTGCCGCTGCGCCTACGGATACTTCCAGGACGAATCCAGCGGGAGCTGCCGCGAGTGCCGCGTGTGCGAGGTTGGCTTCGGCCTCATGTTCCCCTGCAAGGACTCGCAGGACACGGTGTGCGAGGAGTGTCCCGAGGGCACCTTCTCCAGCGAGGCCAACTTCGTGGATCCCTGCCTGCCGTGCACCACGTGCGAGGAGAACGAGCTGCTGGTGCGGGAGTGCACGGCCGCGGCCGATGCCGAGTGCCGGGGTGAGCGCCGCGTCCCGCCCGGCCTCGGGAGCGGCCCTGGGGTCCCTGGGCGAGGAGGGAAAGGAGATGGGGTTTCCTCCCGGTCCCCATCAGCATCCCAAAAATCCCAGCCCCGCGGGAAAGGGGGAGAAACGGCGGCAGAGCCAAAGGCAGAGCCGTGCCGAGCTGCCGGGGGAAGCGGGGCCGCTCCGGCCGGGGCTGCCGGGGGCTCCCGGCCAGGCCCAGCGGCGATTCCCGGGCGGGAGCGGCGTCACCGCGGAGAAAAGCGCTTTGTCCCCGCCGCCGCCCAGCCGGGCGCGGGGCAGCTCGGCCCAAGGGTCGAGTAAATGGAGCCACAAGTCAAGGACACAGGGCCGGCTTTGTCCGCCGGGAGCGGCTCCCAAAGGGCAGCGGGGGCCGGGAGCGGCGGGGCAGGATGTCACCAACCCCCCCGACAGCGACAGCGACAGCGACAGCGCTGCGGCCCCGGGGGCTGGCGGGGCGGAATTCCAGCCCGGCTCAATTCCAGCTCGGCACAATTCCAGCCGGGTGCTGATCCCAGCCCAGCGCTGATCCCGGGGGGCTGGCGGGGGGTGGCAGAGCGAGGTCCCGGCTCCCACCGCAATTCCCGGTGCATCCTCACTCCGGGATGGGCTGCGGGATGTGGCCCGGCCCTGAGGGTGGCAGCGGGAAAAGGCCTGGAGAGGACAGCGGGAATTCGGGATGGCATCCATGGGATGGGATCCATGGGATGGGATGGGATCCATGGGATGGGATCCATGGGATGGGATGGGATCCATGGGATGGGATCCATGGGATGAGATGGGATCCATGGGATGGGATCCATGGGATGGGATCCATGGGATGGGATCCATGGGATGGGATGGGATCCATGGGATGGGATCCATGGGATGGGATCCATGGGATGGGATCCATGGGATGGGATCCATGGGATGGGATGGGATCCATGGGATGGGATCCATGGGATGGGATCCATGGGATGAGATGGGATCCATGGGATGGGATCCATGGGATGGGATCCATGGGATGGGATCCATGGGGTGGGATGGGATCCATGGGATGGGATCCATGGGATGGGATGGGATCCATGGGATGGGATCCATGGGATGGAATGGGATCCATGGGATGGGATCCACGGGATGGGGCAGCCACGCGTTTCCCTGGTGCAAGACCAGACGGATCCGCGCCTGGGACACGCCCGGGCGTGGCAGGACCAGGGTCACTCCCGAACGGAGCCGGTGGGGCCGGGGAAGGGGCAAATCCAGGCCCTGGCGCTCCGTGCGGGGTGAGGGGCACCGCGGCTGCCGGGCCTGGGGTGGGTTTGGGATGGAGGGGGGGCTGCTGGGGGGGATTCCCTGGATTTGGGGGCTGCAGCAGGAGCTGTGCCCCGGGGGGGCTGTGCTGGGACAAAGCCACGGCCACCCCCAGGGAGGGGACAGCTTTGGCCTGGCCTGGAGACGAGCGAGGCCGAGGGGACCGAGAGCTGCCGCCTCCACCGCCCCCACAGCCAGGGAAGAGATCCCTGCAGGAATTCCCGTCCTGATCCTGGCTTTCCTTCCCCTCCACCCGGGCAGGTCTCCACCCTCGCTGGACAACGCAGAGCCCGTCCCTGGGGGGCTCCGAGAGCCCCGAGCCGGCCAGCAGGGAGCCGCCGGGCACCGAGGGGGCGGCCACCACCGCGGCCAGCACGGCCACCACCGTCATGGGCAGCTCGCAGCCCGTGGTGACCCACGGCACCAGCGACAACCTCATCCCCGTCTACTGCTCCATCCTGGCCGCCGTGGTGGTGGGGCTGGTGGCCTACATCGCCTTCAAGAGGTACAGGGACGGGGACAGGGACAGGGATGGGACAGGGACAGGGCTGGGACAGGGACAGGGCTGGGACAGGGATGGGACAGGGACAGGGACGGGGACAGGGGGACAGCGGGTCCCCCACCCTGCTGCCACCTCCCTCTTCACCCCTCCTGCCTCTCTCCTCGCGGTTTTGGAAATCCACCCAGCTTGGTGCCCTCACTGGTGGCACCTGTGGGACATCTGGAGTGGGGGTCCCACTGTCCCCCACTCCCCAAATCCCTGTCCCAATCCTTGTCCCTGTCCCCTGTCCCTGTCCCTGTCCCTGTCTCTGTCCCTGTCCCTGTCCCATCCCTGTCCCATCCCTGTCCCATCCCTGTCCCTGTCCCTGTCCCTGTCCCTTTCCCTGTCCTGGCACCAGGACAGAAACCAGGAATTGGGACAAACCCCTGCCAGGCTCGGGGATGTCACTGTCACTGTCGCTGTGGCTGTCCCCGCAGGTGGAACAGCTGCAAGCAGAACAAGCAGGGAGCCAACAACCGCCCGGTGAACCAGACACCGTCACCCGAGGGGGAGAAGCTGCACAGCGACAGCGGCATCTCCGTGGACAGCCAGAGCCTGCACGACCAGCAGCCCCCCGGGCAGGGCACCCAGGGGCCAGGTGGGGACAGCCGGGGGGGACGGGGACACCCGGGATGGGCAGGGAGGATGGGCTGGGACACCCGGGGACACTCAGGGACACCCAGGGATGGACAGGGACACCCGGGGACACTCAGGGACACCCAGGGATGGACAGGGACACCCAGGGATGGACAGGGACACCCGAGGGTGGCAGGGAGGATGGACAGGAACACTCTGGGGATGGACGGGGACACCTGGGGATGCTTTGGGACCCCCGAGGGATGCAGGGAAGATGCTCAGGGACCCCTGGGGATGCTCAGAGACCCCCAGGGGTGGCAGTGAGGATGCACAGGGACACTCAGGGACCCCAGGGGACACTCAGGGACCCCCGGGGCTGGCAGGGAGGATGGATAGAGACCCCCAGGGACCCCCGGGGACACTCAGGGACCCCCGGAGGTGCCAGGGAGGATGCACAGGGACACTCAGGGACACTCAGGGACCCCCGGGGACACTCAGGGACCCCCGGGGCTGGCAGGGAGGATGGACAGGGACCCCAGGGGACACTCAGGGACCTCCGGGGCTGGCAAGGAGGACACTCAGGGACCCCAGGGGACACTCAGGGACCCCCGGGGCTGGCAGTGAGGATGCACAGGGACACTCAGGGACCCCAGGGGACACTCAGGGACCCCCGGGGCTGGCAGTGAGGATGCACAGGGACACTCAGGGACCCCGGGGCTGGCAGGGAGGATGGACAGGGACCCCAGGGGACACTCAGGGGACACTCAGGGACCCCCGGCGGTGGCAGTGAGGACAGGCAGGGATCCCTGGGGACACTCAGGGACCCCCGGGGACACTCAGGGACCCCCGGGGCTGGCAGGGAGGATGCCCAGGGACACTCAGGGACCCCCGGGGCTGGCAGGGAGGATGGACACCCCACCCCGGGCTGGCTCTCAGGCCGTTGCCCCCCGCAGCCCCCAAGGCGGACAGCAGCCTGTACTCGGCGCTGCCGGCCAGCAAGCAGGAGGAGGTGGAGAAGCTGCTGGGCAGCTCGGCCGAGGACACGTGGCGGCAGCTGGCGGGCGAGCTGGGCTACAAGGAGGAGCTGATCGACTCCTTCACCCGCGAGGAGTCCCCGGCGCGGGCGCTGCTGGCTCACTGGGCCTGCCGCGAGTCGGCCACGCTGGACGCGCTGCTGGCCGCCCTGCGCCGGCTGCAGCGCGGCGACATCGCCGACAGCCTGGCCAGCGAGTCCACGGCCACCTCCCCCGTCTGAAGGGAGCCCCGGGCTGGGGGGGACCCTCGCCGGGCTCTGGGGGGCAGCGGGGTCACCCCGGCTGAGCTCCCGGTGCCGTCCCCACCCCGCCCGGCAGCGCCTGGAGGTTTTGGGGGGCTCAGCCCTGCCCTGACCCCAAATCCCGGCTGTGGCCGGAGCGGTGGGAGCCCCGGGATGGGCGGGCAGCCGGACAGATGGACACGGGAGTGACCACCGTGCTCTCCTCTCCCCACTTCCAGCCCCTTCTCCCTGGGGCTCCTGCCCCGTTCCCCTCTGACACCCCAAATCCAGCTGCTGCCCCCCAAAAACGGCCGGGGCTGCAGAGCCCTGGAGCTGCTGGCCCGAGCTCGGGGGGCTCTGGGGGCTCCGGGGGCTCTGGGGGGGCTCTGGGGGCTCCAGGGGCTCTGGGGGCTCTGGGGGGCTCTGGGGGGCTCTGGGGGGGCTCTGGGGGGGCTCTGGAGGATCTGGGGGCTCTGGGGGCTCTGGGGGGCTCTGGGTGCTCGGGGGGCTCTGGGGGGCTCTGGGGAGGCTCTGGGGGCTCTGGGGGGGCTCTGGGGGCCCTGGGGGGCTCTGGGGGCTCTGGGGGGGCTCTGGGGGGGCCCTGGGGGCTCTGGGGGGCTGTGGGAGTGGCCTCGGTTCCCCACGCTGCGGGATTTGGGGCTGTGGTCTCCCCGTGTGGACCCCCGACACTGAGGAGCAGATTTTGGGGTGCCCCGACCCCCCCGGGGGGGCTGCAGGGGACACCGAGGGGACATCGAGAGGTCACCGAGGGGGACAGCGATGGTGGGAAGCGCTGAGCAAGTGCCTGGCCCGGAGGGGACAGCCCTGAGGGCTGAGCTCTGCCTGTCCCCAATGTCCCCAGTGTCCCCAATGTCCCCAATGTCCCCAATGTCCCCATTGTCCCCAATGTCCCCAATGTCCCCAGTGTCCCCACTGTCCTCAATGTCCCCAATGTCCCCAATGTCCCAAATGTCCCCAGTGTCCCCAATGTCCCCAGTGTCCCCACTGTCCCCAATGTCCCCAGTGTCCCCAATGTCCCCAGTGTCCCCACTGTCCTCAATGTCCCCAATGTCCCCAATGTCCCCAATGTCCCCACTGTCCCCAATGTCCCCGCTGTCCTCACTGTCCCCAATGTCCCCAATGTCCCCACTGTCCCCAATGTCCCCACTGTCCCCAATGTCCCCAATGTCCCCAGTGTCCCCAATGTCCCCAATGTCCCCAATGTCCCCATTGTCCCCAGTCTCCCCAATGTCCCCAATGTCCCACTGCCCCCAGTGTCCCCAATGTCCCCAGTGTCCCCAATGTCCCCAATGTCCCCAATGTCCCCATTGTCCCCAGTCTCCCCAATGTCCCCAATGTCCCACTGCCCCCAGTGTCCCCACTGTCCCCAATGTCCCCACTGTCCCCACTGTCCCCAATGTCCCCAATGTCCCCAGTGTCCCCACCAGGCTTGGAAGGGCTCCTCCTGCGCCAGCACTGTGAGGGGCAGCTGGGAAATGTCCCCATGGAAATGTCCCCATGGAAATGTCCCCATGGAAATGTCCTCTCAGAAATGTCCCCTGGGAAATGTCCCCTCTCCAGGAAAATGACCCCAGCACCTCCCCGAGGAGGTGACATCGCTCCAGAGAGATAAAAGTGCATTTTTGGGGCGGTTCTACCCTGGCTGGGTGAGCTGGAGAGCGGCCCCGGGCCGGGGAATGTCCCCAGAGCTGTCACTGGGCTCCCGGGAGTGTCCCCAGAGCTGTCACTGGGCTCCCGGGAGTGTCCCCTGAGCAGACCTGGGCCGGGGAGTGTCCCCAGAGCCGTCACCAGGCTCCTGGGAGTGTCCCCTGAGCAGACCTGGGCCGGGGAGTGTCCCCAGAGCTGTCACCAGGCTCCCGGCGATGTCCCCTGAGGTGTCACCAGGCTCCCGGGAGTGTCCCCAGAGTTGTCACCAGGCTCCTGGGAGTGTCCCTTGAGCGGCCCCGGGCCGGGGAGTGTCCCCAGAGCTGTCACCAGGCTCCTGGTGATGTCCCCTGAGGTGTCACCAGGCTCCTGGTGATGTCCCCTGAGGTGTCACCGCGCTCCCAGCGATGTCCCCAAGGCCCTGCTCCCCTTGCCTGGCGGTTCCAGCGCTGCCAGGTGAGCCGGGCCAGCCCCTCTGGATTCATCCCCAAATCCCTTCCCGAGCGGGATTTCCCTCCTGGAGGAGACACTTGTAAATAGGAATTGTGGTGTTGGACCCATTGTGACCCCCCTGGGGACAGCCCTGTCCCCTCTCCACTTCCAGCTGGGAATTCCCATCCCAATCCTTTGATCCCGCCTCCTTTCTGGCACAGAGACGCTCCCCCCTCCCAAAAATCAGCATTTGGGTGTTCCCGGAGGAATTGGAGAGGCATCCATGGGATCCCAGCACCCAGATCCATCAAAATCTTCTGGGAATTTCCCTCCCTGCTGCGCTCGGGACCATGGAAGAGCTCGGGCTGGGATTTGGATGATTCCCGCCTGCGGAGATCCCTCGGGAAGAGCCACCCCTGGAGGGAAACTCTGGCTCCTGGAAGTGCTGAAAATCCCAAATCCCCATCCCAAACTTCTCCCAGCACCCAAATCCAAGGAAATTTGTCCCAAATTTACAACCCCCAGCTCCTGCCAGGCCAAGCCATCCTGGGATGGACTTGGGATGGACTTGGGATGGATTTGGGATGGATTTGGGATGGATTTGGGATGGATTTGGAATGGATTTGGGATGGATTTGGAATGGATTTGGAATGGATTTGGAATGGATTTGGGATGGACTTGGGATGGATTTGGAATGGATTTGGGATGGATTCCATCACTGGCCATCTTCAGGTTCCCATTGATCCGGGGTTTTTTTGGAAAACGACTCCAGGGCAAGTTGAGGGTGCCTGGAATGAGGAATTTCCCGAATTTCCTGGATGAGCCAGCCGGGCTGAGCCTCTCCCGCTGGGAATTCTTTCTTTTCCTCCCGCTGGGAATTCTTTTCCTCAGGACAACGCTGCCTCTCTCTCAGGTTCTCATCACCACAGGAAAGGGATTTCAGCACCCGGAATCCCAAAAATCAGATTTTTAGGGCCGAGGGAAGTGGGACAGACTCAAAGAGGAGCCCCAAATCCCCCCTGGAAGCGGGAAAAAATGGAAATAAAATCCCAAAAACGGCCAAAAATAGCCCAAACCCAGGAGGGAAAGCCGAGAGCTCGTTGTGCAAAGGCCGGGTGTTCCTCCACTCCCCTCTCTGTAATTCCAGGGCCGGATTCTTAGGAAGTAGAAGGATTTGGGGGGTTGGGGGCAGCATGAGGCCCTGGGGGGGGTGGAATTTGTCCGTGTGTATCCTTGGGATGCCAATAAAGCATCGTCGTCGCTGTCCCGCCCGCTTCTTCCCGCTCTCCCAAAAAATAACCGGGAATCCAGGATGGGAAAAAGCCCCCAGAGCCTTCCCGATGGGGCCCCATTCCCATTCCCATCCCTGTTCCCATTCCCGTTCCCACATTCCCATTCCCACATTCCCATTCCCATCCCCACATTCCCATTCCCACATTCCCATCCCCGTTCCCATTCCCATATTCCCATCCCCGTTCCCATTCCCATCCCCACATTCCCATTCCCACATTCCCATCCCCACATTCCTATCCCCGTTCCCATTCCCATCCCCACATTCCCATTCCCATTCCCATCCCCACATTTCCATTCCCACATCCCCATTCCCACATTCCCATTCCCATCCCCACATTCCCATCCCCATCCCCACATTCCCATTCCCACATTCCCATTCCCATCCCCACATTCCCATCCCCACATCCCCATCCCCACATTCCCACATTCCCATCCCCACATCCCCACATTCCCATTCCCATTCCCATCCCCACATCCCCATCCCCACATTCCCATCCCCATCCCCACATCCCCATCCCCACATTCCCATTCCCATTCCCATCCCCACATTCCCATCCCCACATTCCCATCCCCACATTCCCATTCCCACATCCCCATCCCCACATTCCCATTCCCACATTCCCATCCCCACATTCCCATTCCCATCCCCACATTCCCATTCCCATCCCCACATTCCCATCCCCACATTCCCATCCCCATCCCCACATTCCCACATCCCCATTCCCACATTCCCATCCCCATCCCCTCCCCTCTCCCGGCCCCGCAGACAGTGCAGGGATTCCTGGATTGTCCATCCTGGATCCCCTCGGGAGCGGGGCTGGAAGGAGCGGGGAGAGGAGCTGGGAAGGGACCCTGGAGCATCCTCTGATCCCAAATCCCGCCCTCAATTCCCGGAGCGGGACCGGGCTGGGCTTCGTGTGTGGGATCAGGGAGAGCAGCTGGAATTCTGGGGAGCGGGAGGGGAGGGAAAAAACGGGAAATGAGGAATAAAGCCTGGAAAGGAGCCTGATGTTCACATGGGCCGGGGAAAATCCCTGGAAAACCTCCTTCCCCTTTTTTATGGGAGCCTGGGGAGGGCCAGAGCTGCTCGACCCCACATCTGCTGCCAGCGGGGAGACGGGAACAGATCCCTGCTGGATCCAGCGGGAAAAATCCCAAACCCCTCCCCAGGCCCTGGGAAAACGCAGCAATCACCGGGGAAAAATGGGGAAAAATTCCAAATTTCGCTTTTTCACTCAACCCCCGGGGGGAGCCGGGAGCTTCCCCTGGAGCTTGGAAAGGAAACCTGGAAAAGAAAAACCGGGAAAGGAACACCGGGAAGGGAAAACCGGGAAGGGAAAGTTCCCGGGAAGGGAAAGTTGAGCTTCCCGGGAAGCGGCGGGGTCTGGGAGCGGAGCAGCGGCTCCCGGCCCGGCTGGACAATCCCAAATCTCCCCGAAATTTCCCTCCCAGGAACTGAGTATTCCCAGGAAAACCTTCCCAGTTTTCCCGCAGCTTTCTCCCAGGCCGGGTTTGGGAATGTTCCCGATCCCGGCGGGATCCCCTGGCGGGATCAGCCCCCCCGATCCCCCCGGGGGAATCTGGCTCCCAGATGGAGCCGCATTCCCAATTAATGGGAAGCAGTCGGAGCCGCTTCATCCCCCCAGGCCGAGCTGGAGCCCGGGATTTTCCAAAATATCCCGAGGGCAGCGCATCCCGGCCAGGCGGGACCAGGACCCCCCTTTTTCCCCTTCCAGGACCCTCGGGAAGCCGGGAATGCCCCCCCCGGGCCGCGGGCAAGGATTCGATTCCAATTTCCTGCTCTGATCCTTTAATCCCCGCTCCCTCCCCTTCCTTCCCGGCCTTTCCCTGCCTTTCCCGGCCCTTTCCCGGACCTTTCCCGGCCCTTCCCGGCCTTTCCCTGCCTTTCCCGGCCCTTTCCCGGACCTTTCCCGGCCCTTTCCCTGCCTTTCCCTGCCTTTCCCGGCCCTTTCCCGGACCTTTCCCGGCCTTTCCCGGCCTTTCCCGGCCCTTTCCCGGCCCTTTCCCTGCCTTTCCCGGCCTTTCCCGGACCTTTCCCTGCCCCTTCCCGGCCCTTTCTCTGCCCCTTCCCGGCCCTTTCCCTGCCTTTCCCGGCCCTTTCCCGGCCCTTCCCGGCCCTTTCCCGGCCTTTCCCTGTCCCTTCCCGGTTCTTTCCGGCCTTTCCCGGCCCTTTCCCGGCCCTTTCCCTGTCCCTTCCCGGCCCTTTCCCTGTCCCTTCCCGGTTCTTCCCGGCCCTTTCCCTGCCCTTTCCCGACCCTTTCCCGGCCCTTCCCGGCCCTTCCCGGCCCTTCCCGGCCCTTTCCCGGCCTTTCCCTGTCCCTTCCCGGCCCTTTCCCTGTCCCTTCCCGGCCTTTCCCGGCCCTTCCCGGCCCTCCGATCTCGGATCTCGGGGTCGGGATCAGTCCAGCCCCGCTCCCGAATCCCGGGAATTCTCCCGGCGCCTTTTCCCGCTGCAGCTCAGCCCCTTCCTGCGGCTCCAGCCGCTTCCCTTCTCCCGGTGCTTCCAGAGCTTTCCAGAATCCCGGGATAATTTGGGATCCCGCTCACGCTCCCAGGGACGGGACGGGCACAGATTCCCCGGGAATTCCATCCCGGTTTCCATCCCCGACCCCGTTTAAATCCACCCCCCTTGTCCTGCTCCGCTGCCCCAATCCTCCCTTCGGGAATTCTCCTGGAATTCCGGGATTTCCAAAGCCCATTCCCGGCCATGGCAGCCCCCCGGCGTGTCCAGAGAATTCCAGGGATGATCAAATCCAGGCGAATTCCCTCGAGCCCCTTCCCGGATGGACCGAGCGCTTCCCGGAGCCAACCCTGAAAAAAAAAGGTGGATTTTCCCAGGGAAAAATTCCCTTCATCCCCAGCTTTTCCCTCGCACTTCCCACGCTCGCTGAAAGCTCTGGATGCACCTGGCAGGGCCGGGATGGAGGGAGGGATTTGGGAATTGCGGGAGGGACGCAGGGATCCGTTATCCTTTGGATGGATATCCCGGGAATGCCATCCTGGAATGGGATCTGCAGATGGATTCTGGCACCCCGGCTGGATTTCTGTGGGAATCGGGGCTCAGCACGGGATTTTGTGGGAATTCCGAGGCTGGAAGGAGCTGGGAAGGATTTCCCTTCCCGGCCGGGATTTGTGCCGGAAGGAAGGAAAAATCCCGGAGCTTTTCGGCAGGAAAATGATCCCGGCTGAGGATGAGGGGGAAACCGCTGGATTTTAGTGCTCCATAAATCCCCCGCGGGCCGGGATCATCCCGGGAAATCATCACCTCTTCCCAAACAAAGCCACAAGCGGAAACCTTATCCCGCTTTCGCTCGCCGGGAGGTTTTGCGGGAATATTCCCAGAGTGGCGGTTTCCAGCAGCTGACGCTTCCCGGCTTTCTGTCAGCTGCCGAGTCTCGGGTTCCCAGGGAAAGGAGGAGAGGGAGGAATTGGAGCTCCCCGGGAATTCCCCAGAGGAGCCGGCCCGCAATGGAAACCCGGAATCCCGCGCCCCAAAAAATCCCGGGAGAGGGGGAAAGGCGGGAGCTGGAGCAGCTCCCGGCCCCGCATCCCGGATTTCCCGAGGGGAGGAGAGGGAAAACTGGGAGAGGGGATCTGGGGATCCCACGGGATCCTCGCGCTTTGGGATCCCCCCTTTCCCCATTCCCTGGGGATCCCGTCCTGGGCCCATTCCCGGCTCTGTTTCCCGGGAATGGCCTCGGGAATGGAGCTTTCCTGGGAAGGAGGAGGGAATTCCACCTTTCCCTGCTCCCGGGCCGCTGGCTCGGGATTGATTGGAGCCATTTCCTGGAAATGCCTCGGGAATAAATTCTCCGGGATCGATGGATGGATGCCCCGAGCGGTGCCTGGGAATTCAGCAGGGCCTGGAGCAGCTCTTAAGGAATCCCCAGTTCCTGATCCCTGGGATTTCATGGGAATTATCCCGGATAACTCCGGGTGGGAGCGGGAATTTCACCCCAAACCATTCCACGATCCCGGAGCGGACCCCGAGAGCTCCAGCAGTTCCTGGATGGGAACCCCAAAATCTGGGATGAGAATTCCAAAACCTGGGATAGCAACCCAAAATCAGGGATGAGAACTCCAAAACCTGGGATGGGAACCCCAAAATCTGAGATGAGAATTCCAAAACCTGGGATGGGAATCCCAGAATTTGGGATGAGAACTCCAAAACCTGGGATAGCACACCAAAATCTGGGATGGGAACCCCAAAATCTGAGATGAGAATTCCAAAACCTGGGATGGGAACCCCAGAATTTGGGATGAGAATTCCAAAACCTGGGATGGGAACCCCAAAATCGGGGATGAGAATCCCACAATCGGGGCTTTCATCCCCCGGGATGCGGCCGCAGCTCCCGCCGGGAAACCGAGAATTCCCGGGATTTTCTCCGCCAATTCCCGGGGTTTTCTCCGCCAATTCCCGGGGTTTTCTCCGCCAATTCCCGGGATTTTCTCCGCCAATTCCCGGGATTTTCCCCGCCAATTCCCGGGATTTTCTCCACCAATTCCCAGGGTTTTCTCCACCAATTCCCAGGGTTTTCTCCGCCAATTCCCAGGATTTTCTCCACCAATTCCCAGGGTTTTCTCCGCCAATTCCCGGGGTTTTCTCCACCAATTCCCGGCTGGATCCGGAGCTCGGATCCTGCAGGGGCTCAGGGTCCATCCAGGGGGATTTGGGTCTCCAGAGGAATTTGGGTCTCCAGGGATAACACCCAGAGGTGCCCGGATTCCCTTTGGGATCCGGGACCAGACGGGAGCCCCGGAGCATCCGGGAGGTCGGGATCGGGATCGGGATTGGGATCAGGATCGGGATCGGGATCGGGATCGGGATCGGGATTGGGATTGGGATCGGGATCGGGATCGGGATTGGGATCAGGATCGGGATCGGGATCGGGATCGGGATTGGGCATTGGGATCGGGATTGGGACTGGGATCGGGATTGGGATCGGGATCAGGATCGGGATTGGGATCGGGATTGGGCATTGGGATTGGGCATTGGGATCGGGATCGGGATCGGGATTGGGATCAGGATCAGGATCGGGATCAGCATCGGGATCGGGATCCGGATCAGGATTGGGATCGGGGTTGGGATCGGGATCAGGATTGGGATCGGGATTGGGACTGGGATCGGGATCGGGATCAGGATTGGGATCGGGATCGGGATTGGGACTGGGATCAGGATCCAGATCAGGATCGGGATCAGGATCGAGATTGGGATTGGGATCGGGATCAGGATCGGGATCAAGATCGGGATCGGGATCGGGATCGGGATCGGGATCGGGATCAGGATCAGGATCAGGATCAGGATCGGGATCGGGATTGGGATCCGGATCAGGATTGGGATCGGGGTTGGGATCAGGATCAGGATCAGGATCGGGATTGGGATCAGAATCTGGATCAGGATCGGGATCAGGATTGGGATCAGGATCAGGATCGGGATCGGGATCGGGATCGGGAAGGATCCAAAATCAGGCTTTGGCAATCAGGCAGGAGCCGGGAGCGGCTGGGGAATAATCCGGGATATTTTTGGGATTCCAGCCCGGGATTGAACTCGGAACGGGATCGGTGTCCAGGGCGGAATCCGCAGCAAAATCCCACAAAAATAAAGCGGGAGGATCCCGCGGGAGCCGAGTGTTTATCCCGGAGCCCTGGAGGGGAGCCCGAGCTCCGGGAACGGTGGCTGGGATGTTCCCGGGATGTTTCTGGGTGTTCTGGAATGTTCTGGCACATTTTTGGATGTTTTTGGGATGATTCTGTCATGTTTTTGGGGATGTTTCTGGGTGTTCTGGAATGTTCTGGCACGTTTTTGGGATGTTTTTTGGGGTGTCTGGATGTTTTTGGGATGCTTTGGGTTGTGTCGAGATGTTTTAGGATATTTTTGGGATGTTCTGACATGTTTTTCAGGATGTTCTTGGGTGTTCTGGAATGTTCTGGCACATTTTTGGGATGTTTTTGGATTTTTTGGGGATTTTTTTTGGCACGTTTTTGGGATGTTTTTGGAATGGTTCTGGGATGCTTTTGGGATTTTTTGGGGATGTCTCTGGATGTTTTTGGGATGATTTGGGTTGTGTCGAGATGTTTTAGGATATTTTTGGGATATTTTTGGGATATTTTTGGGATGTTTTTGGGGATGTTTTTGGGATGGTTTTGGGATTGTTCTGGGGTGTCTTTGGATATTTTAGGATATTTTTGGGGTGTTCTGGAATGTTCTGGCACGTTTTTGGGATTTTTTTGGGATATTTCTGGCACGTTTTCCGGGATGTTTTTGGGATGGTTCTGGGATTGTTCTGCAATGTTTTTGGGATGTTTTCTTGGGTGTCTCTGGATGGTTTTGGACGCTTTGGGTTGTGTTGGGATGTCTTGGGATGTTTTAGGATATTTTTGGGATATTCTGACACGTTTTGGGGATTTTTTTGGGATTTTTTGGGATGTTTTAGGATATTTTTGGGATATTCTGACACGTTTTGGGGATTTTTTTGGGCTTTTTTGGGATGTTTTTGGGATTTTTGGGATATTCTGGCACGGTTTTTTTGGGATGTTTTTGGGATTTTTTGGGCTGTCTCTGGATGTTTTTGGGGATATTTTTGGGATGTTCCCCTCCCACATCCCGGGCTCGGCTCCGCGGTGATTTTGGCTTCCCCGGGGGTCTCCAGGTGTTTCCCAAGGCTCCGGGGGGTCGGGAATTCCTTCCCGGAGCCGGCGAATCCAAAGGGGAGGCGGCTCTGGGTGGTCCCGGCCCAAACCCCGGCTCAGCCGGGAGCGCCGCCAGCGCCTCCCCCGCTCCCGAATTCCCGATTTTCCATGGATTCGGCAGCCCTGGGGCCGCGGCGGCTTCTCCTTCGCTCCAGGAGCAAATTCCCCTTCGGAATCCGCGGCGATGCAGCCGGGAATGCCCCGGGAATGGGATTTTTAGTGGGATTTTCATGGGAATGGGATTTTCAATGGAATTAATTTGGGATTTTCATGGGAATGGGATTTTCAATGGAATTAATTTAAGATTTTCATGGGAATGGGATTTTTAGTGGGATTCATTCGGGATTTTCATGGGAATGGGATTTTTAGTGGGATTTTCATGGGAATGGGATTTTCAACGGGATTCAGTCGGGATTTTCATGGAAACGGGATTTTTAGTGGGATTCATTTAGGATTTTCATGGGAACGGGATTTTCAACGGGATTCATTTAGGATTTTCATGGGAATGGGATTTTCAGCGGGATTCCTGCAGGATTTTCATGGGAACGGGATTTTCAGTGGGATCCATTTGGGATTTTCAATGGGATTCAGTCGGGATTTTCATGGGAATGGGATTTTTAATGGAATTCATTCGGGATTTTCATGGGAATGGGATTTTTAATGGGATTTTCATGGGAATGGGATTTTTAATGGAATTAATTCGGGATTTTCATGGGAACGGGATTTTCAGTGGGATCCATTTGGGATTTTCAATGGGATTCAGTCGGGATTTTCATGGGAATGGGATTTTTAATGGAATTAATTTAGGATTTTCATGGGAATGGGATTTTTAATGGAATTAATCCGGGATTTTCATGGGAATGGGATTTTTAATGGGATTCACCCGGGATTTTCATGGGAATGGGATTTTCAGTGGGATTCATTTGGGATTTTCATGGGAACGGGATTTTTAGTGGGATTAATTTGGGATTTTCAACAGGATTCACCCGGGATTTTCATGGGAACGGGATTTTCAGCGGGATTCCTGCAGGATTTTCATGGGAATGGGATTTTTAATGGGATTCAGTCGGAATTTTCATGGGAATGGGATTTTCAGTGGGATTCCTGCAGGATTTTCATGGGAACGGGATTTTTAATGGGATTCAGTCGGAATTTTCATGGGAACGGGATTTTCAGTGGGATTCCCGCAGGGTCCTGGCGGATCCAGGCGCTGCCGGGGCCTCTCCAGGCCCATCCCGGGGGGCCGGTGGGAAAAGGGGATGGATTTGGGTAGGAACGAGGAGGGGGAAGGTCCCGGACTTTTTTTTGGGTTCTCATCCCGGATTTTGGGGTTCCCATCCCAGATTTTTTGGGTTCTAATTCCAGATTTTGGGGTTCTCATCCCAAATTTTTGGGGTTCTCATTCTAGATTTTGGGGTTCTCATCCCGGATTTTGGGGTTCCCATCCCAGATTTTTCGGGTTCTAATTCCAGATTTTGGGGTTCTCATCCCAAATTTTTGAGGTTCTCACACCAGATTTGGGGGCTCTCATCCCGGATTATGGGGTTCCCATCCCAGAGTTTTTGGGTTCTTATTCCAGATTTTGGGGTTTTCATCCTCCGTTTTTGGGGTTCTTACTCCAAATTTTTCGGGGTTCCCATCCCAGTTTTTTGGTTCCAGGCTCAGATTTTGGGGGTTCCAGAGGCTCTAGACGAAGGTCTAGAGTGGTCCTAGTCTAAGTTCTACACGCGGTTCTAGATCGGGTTCTAGACTGGGTTCTAGAGGCTCTAGATCAGGTTCTAGACTGGGTTCTAGAGGTTCTAGAGCGAGTTCTAGATTGGTTCTAGAGCGGGTTCTAGATTGGTTCTAGAGCGGGTTCTAGAGGTTCTAGATTGGTTCTAGAGCGGGTTCTAGACTCGGTTCTAGATCGATTCTAGACTCGGTTCTAGACTCGGGTTCTTTAGGCTCTAGACTCAGGGTTTTGGGGTGTTCGGTTCTGTTTTTTAGGTTTTGGGCGCTGCATTCTGGGGTTTTTGGCTCTGATTTTTGGGGTTCTCATCCCAAATTTTTCCAGGCCCAAATTTTTGGGGTTCTCAATACAAATTTTTGGGGTTTCAGGCCAAATTTTTGGGGTTCTCAATACAAATTTTTGGGGTTGCAGGCCCAAATTTTTGGGATTCTCAATCCAAATTTTTGGGGTTCCAGGCCAAATTTGTTGGGGTTTCAGGCCCAAATTTTTGGGGTTTCAGACCCAAATTTTTGGGGTTCCAGGCCCAAATTTTTGAGGTTCTCAATCCTAATTTTTGGGGTTCCAGGCCCAATTTTTGGGGTTCTCATCCCAAATTTTTGGGGTTCCAGGCCCAAATTTTTGGGGTTCTCAATCCTAATTTTTGGGGTTCCAGGCCCAATTTTTGGGGTTTCAGACCCAAATTTTTGGGGTTCCAGGCCAAATTTTTGGGGTTTCAGACCCAAATTTTTGGGTTTCCAGGCCCAAATTTTTGAGGTTCCAGGCCCAGATTTTGGGAGTTCTCATCTCAAATTTTTGGGGTTCTCTTCCCAAATTTTTGGGGTTCCAGGCCCAAATTTTTGGGGTTCTCAATCCAAATTTTGGGGGTTTCAGCCCAAATTTTTGGGGCTCTCAATCCAAATTTTTGGGGTTCCAGGCCCAATTTTTGGGGTTTCAGACCCAAATTTTTGGGGTTTCAGACCCAAATTTTTGGGGTTCCAGGCCCAATTTTTGGGGTTTCAGACCCAAATTTTTGGGGTTCCAGGCCCAAATTTTTGAGGTTCCAGGCCCAGATTTTTGGGGTTCTCATCTCAAATTTTTGGGGTTCTCATCCCAAATTTTTGGGGTTCCAGGCCCAAATTTTTGGGGTTCTCAATCCAAATTTTGGGGGTTTCAGCCCAAATTTTTGGGGCTCTCAATCCAAATTTTTGGGGTTCCAGGCCCAATTTTTGGGGTTTCAGACCCAAATTTTTGGGGTTTCAGGCCCAAATTTTTGGGGTTCCAGGCCCAATTTTTGGGGTTTCAGACCCAAATTTTTGGGGTTCCAGGCCCAATTTTTGGGGCTCTCAATCCAAATTTTTGGGGTTCCAGGCCCAATTTTTGGGGTTTCAGACCCAAATTTTTGAGGTTCCAGGCCCAGATTTTTGGGGTTCTCATCTCAAATTTTTGGGGTTCTCATCCCAAATTTTTGGGGTTCCAGGCCCAAATTTTTGGGGTTCTCAATCCAAATTTTTGGGGTTCCAGGCCCAATTTTTGGGGTTTCAGACACAAATTTTTGGGTTTCAGGCCCAAATTTTTGGGGTTCTCATCTCAAATTTTTGGGGTTCTCAATCCAAATTTTTGGGGTTTCAGGCCCAAATTTTTGGGGTTCCAGGCCAAATTTTTGGGGTTCTCATCTCAAATTTTTGGGGTTCCAGGCCCAAATTTTTGCGGTTCTCAATCCAAATTTTTGGGGTTTCAGACTCAAATTTTTGGGGTTCCAGGCCCAAATTTTTGGGGTTCTCATCTCAAATTTTTGGGGTTCTCATCCCAAATTTTTGGGGTTCTCAATCCAAATTTTTGGGGATGGGAAGAGATTCCTGCTGTAACTGGGGGGAAATCCATTGAAATTCCCACTGAAATGGGGGAAATCAGTGAAATTCCTCCCAGCATTTGGAATTCTTTGGACTTCCAAAAATTCCCCGAAAATCCAGCGGGGTTTTGGGATCCGGGCCCAGGAGTGGGAAAAGGGAGGAAAAACTTCCCCAAATCCATGAAATCCGCGGGAAAGGATGGAAACCTCCGGAGCGATGACGCCACCGGCCTGGGAGAACTCGGCCTCCCCCCTGTCCCACCTCGGGATTAACGAATTAATTCATTAATTGGATTAATTACCCGGGTTAATCACGGCTGGGAGCAATCCCGTTTTTCCCCTGGAAAATCCATCCCTGCCTTTATCCCAGCACCGCTGGGGGGGGAGGAAAATTCCTTTTGCAGCCCGGAAAATTCCGTGTTTTTCCCAGGGAATTGGGGTTTTTCCCTGCCCTGCTGGGGGCTCCTCTCCCCCCACAGAGGGTGCCGGGATTTGGATGTTTTTCCCCAAGAAAATTCCCAAGATTTTCCCTGAATTCCCAGCTCAGGGAGCCGCCAGGCCTCGGACAGATGTTTTCCATAAATAACCAAACAAGGAGCGCACGGGAACAGGGAAAGCAAATCCAATTAGGCCGGAGGAATTCTCTGGAAAAGGGCTGCGCTTTCATTATCAAAATACCAGATTTTACCTCCGGATTCCGGGGGTTTTTTTCCCAGGAAAAACCTGGCAGGGAGCGCGTCCCTCTGTCCCTAAATCCCGGCCCAATCTCCTCATCCCGACCCCTCAGAAAAGAGATCGGGAACAGCTGAGCCAAAAAAAATAAACAGAATAAAAGGGAGGAAAGGGTTTTGCCAAGGGGAGGGGAAAAGCTCCGGAATTCGCTGGATTTGCTCAAAGAAAAATTGATTTTTCTGCCGCTGGGATTTTGGCTCAGGATCCCCTGGGATTGGGATTTGCAGCTTCCTTCCTTTTCCTTTTCTTTCCTTTTCTTTCCTTTTCTTTCCTTTTCTTTCCTTTTCTTTCCTTTTCTTTCCTTTTCCTTCCTTTTCCTTCCTTTTCCTTCCTTCCTTCCTTCCTTCCTTCCTTCCTTCCTTCCTTCCTTCCTTCCTTCCTTCCTTCCTTCCTTCCTTCCTTCCTTCCTTCCTTCCTTCCTTCCTTCCTTCCTTCCTTCCTTCCTTCCTTCCTTCCCGGAAAATCTGGGATCAGCCAGGAAAATCTGGGATCAGCCTGGAAAATCTGGGATCAGCCAGGAAAACCTGGGATCAGCCAGGAAAATCTGGGATCAGCCTGGAAAATCTGGGATCAGCCTGGAAAATCTGGGATCAGCCGCTCCCTGCGGGACTCGGGATGGGGTCTGGGTCAGTCCCGGAATGCTCGGGAATTCCACAGGGATGCGAATCCATGGATATTGCGGATTATTCCCAGAAAAGTCGGGAATTCCCGCACGGGAGCCCCCGGAGCGGGGGGATATCCCCGGACCCCTCCTCCAAGGCAGGTCCCGCACATCCCCCAGCCCCAGACCCCCCCGAACCCCCCGAACCCCCCAGACCCCCCCAATCCCCCCGAACCCCCCGAACCCCCCCAGCAGCCCCGGCCCAGGTGGTTTTTTCCCGGGAATTCGATCCCCGGCTCGGAAGCGGCTCCGGGCCCGGCTGAGCTCGGCCAGCGCCGGCCGCCCCCGCCCTGGAGCATTCCCAGATTTCTGCTGGAAGCGGCAGCCGGGACCCCGAGGGATTCCTGCCCTCCGGCCCCTGCTAAAATCCGGAGTTTTGGGATGGCGGGGTCGCTGTGCCGGGGTTTGTCCATCCCGGATCCCGGATCCTCCCCACGGGCCGAGAATTCCCGAGGGTTTCCCGGATTCTTTGGATCCCCGGGGCCAGGAGGGGTTGGGAACCCGGGAAGAGTCCCCGGCTCTGAGCCCTTTTCATCCCGGGATTCCTCCGCTGATCCCGCCGGGAATGGGCCGGGATGGGCTCGGGATCTCCAGGGAACCGTCCCCTCCTCCAGGACAGGCAGGAAAATGCGAATTTCTCCCCCCGAGGGTTTTGGGTTGGAGGCTCCGGGCTTGGATCAGCCGCGGGCCCCGGCGCCAGGGGAGGAGTTGTGGGAAAATTCAAGCTTTGTTTGGGAAAAAAACCAACATTTTCAGCTCCAAACTGAGAGAAAAGCTCAGGGTCCAAGGCTCATCCCTGCACAAACACTCCTGGCGCGGCTCTGCCTTCCCTGGGATTGCTCCGCGCCTCCCTGCTTGTTTTCAGGGAATTCTATTCCCAAAAAGAGGGTGGGAAGGGAAAGCGGAGCCGCGGGGCTCCTCAGCCCAGCATTCCCAGCCCGGATCCCGCTGGGATCTCCCCAAGCCGAGTCCTGCCCTCCCCCGGAAAACCAAAGGGAGGAACCCGAAGGCTCCGGGGATGCTCCCGACCTTTCCCGGGATAACCAGGATTTCCCCGCAGGAGGGGATTTATCCCGGGAAAGGCTGGGAGGGGGCTCGGATTCGCTCCCTCGGCAGGAAGGGCTCGCTGGGCTCCTCCTCCCCCTTTTTTTTGGGGATAATTCCCGCGGGAGCGGCGTTGTTGGATGTTTTGGGATCCAGGAAAGGAGCCCGGGCTGCTCCAGAGGCGAAACCGAAGCGGATTTTTTGAGGAATCTGCGTTATCCGCACAAAAATCCGGGATCCTGCCCGGCTGGGAGCGCCCATCGCTCTTAATGAGCCCCAGGATTAATTAATGACCCCCCCCCGCAGCTGGCGGGGATCGAGGGATGAGATTCCCATTCCTGCCGAGATTCCTTTAAATATTTGTGATTGAAATCCCGGCAGCTCCTCCAGGCCTGGGGGGATTTGGGGATTTGGGAGCTCTGGGGACATCGGGATGCGCCCCCTCCCCCTGCAGGGCACGAGCCATCCCAAAAATTCACCGGGATCCCCTGGAATGCGCCTGGGATGCGACCCCCGCCAGGCTGAGCTGGCCCAGGGCCCGTTCCCAGAGGAAAATCACGGAATTCCAGGGTGGTCTGGGGTGGAAGGGCCTTAAATCCCATCCCATTCCAGCCAGGAATTCCAGGGACGCCTCCCGCTGCTCCCGGGCGCTTCCCGGGATGGGGGAGATTCCCGGAGCGTCCTGCCAGGAATAGCTGAGCTCCCAAACCTCTCCCGCAGGAATTCCCAGACCTCTCCATCCCCCAGGAATTCCCAAACCTCTCCTGCAGGAATTCCCAAACCTCTCCTGCCCCCAGGAATTCCCAAACCTCTCCTGCCCCCAGGAATTCCCAAACCTCTCCTGCCCGCAGGAATTCCCAAACCTCTCCTGCAGGAATTCCCAAACCTCTCCTGCAGGAATTCCCAAACCTCTCCTGCCCCCAGGAATTCCCAAACCTCTCCATCCCCCAGGAATTCCCAAACCTCTCCTGCAGGAATTCCCAATCCTCTCCTGCCCCCAGGAATTCCCAAACCTCTCCATCCCCCAGGAATTCCCAAACCTCTCCTGCAGGAATTCCCAAACCTCTCCATCCCCCAGGAATTCCCTGTTCCGGCCGGTTCCGTCTCTCCCATCTCCTCCCATCCCCGGTTCTGGAGCTCCTGGTGAGGAAGGCGCTCCCCAAACCCAGAGCCGGGAATGGGGAGCGGCTCTGGGGCTCTCCGGTTCCTCTCCGGTTCCCCGGTTCCCCTTTTCCTCCTTTCCCGGTTCTCATCCCGGGCTGAGCCCCCCCCGCTCCCGGCTCCTCTTCCCAGCGCCGGGTCCCGCTAGAGGGCAACAGAAAACCGGGAAAAGGCGCTGGGAAAGGGCCTGGCAGCAGAAAAACGGGAAAAAGCTCTGGGAAAGGGCCTGGCAGCACCGCCAGGGCTCCCCGCGCTTCGGTTCCGCATCAACGGAGCCCAAAAATCCCCGCAGGTGCTGCCCCGGAGCCCGGGCGCTTCCCGAGGGTGCGGGACCGGCCCCGGGGGGCTCTGCGACCCCCAAAAACCACCCTGGGAGAGTGGGAATTGTCCCTGGGAATGGGATCAGCTTTAAGGTGCCTTCTCTCCCAGAGAGCTCCAGGGTTCCATGAAAAGCGGGTTCCCTCTCGGGGAGCCGAATTCCCGGATCTGGGGGAAGAGGTTTCCCAAAAATCCCGAAATCTGTGGCTGAGCGAAGCCAGAGCCGAACCCTCGGCACCGACTGATCCCAAGCCCGCACCCCGAGCCAGGAGGAAACAGCAGGAAAATTCCCTTTATCCATCGCCCTGCCTGCTCCAGCCCCGGGATCGCATTCCCGGCCGTTCCAAAGGGATCCCTGAGCTCCTGGATGGATTTCTGGCCCCTCCCGAGGCTCCGGCGCCGCACGGGAGGGGAGGAGATCCCTGGGCTGCGGGATCGTCCTGCCCGGGGCTGTTCCCAGCGCTCCAGAGGGAGCCGGAGCGGCTCCTGATCAATCCCGGTTTATTCCACTCCTGTCCCCAGCTCCCTCCCGGCCCCAGGAAAACCGGGAAGCGACATGGAAATGTTTTTATCCCCGCTGTCCCTCGCCATCCCCAGCCGGCCTGCGGGCTCCCGGGGCTCCGGGCAGCGCCTCCGGCATCGCACCGGGATCTTCTCCCGGGAATTCGCTCCGGTTTAACTTCCCGAAGCAGCTCAGGGAAAGGGGGATGAGGGAAGGGCGAGGAGAGGAGCGCAAAGCGATGGAAAGGAGATTTTCTCCTCAGGGTGGGGAAATCCCGGCTTGATCCCAGTTAATCCCTGCTATTCCAGCTTCTCCTGAAAGGTGGGAAAGGGAAAATCTCCATGGGATAAAACCCCTCGCAAATCCCAGAGCAGCGGCCTCCGGCTCCTTTCTAAGGGATCCCTGACATTCCTTTGTGGATAAACTGGAAACCGCCATGACCAAAAGGTTTTTGTCTTTCCTGGAGGGAGGGGATGGGGCAGAGCCGATCCCGGGCCAGGGGGCGATGCCGGTGACAAGGACAGAGCCGGGGATCCCCGCGGGTCCCCCACTGTCCCCCTACCCCAGTTCTCCCCCGGCCTGGGCTGCTCCTCCCGAGGGAGCGATCGGGAGCGATCCAGAGCCCGCTGAGCGGGGCTGGAGAGGGGACGGAACCGGGATGGAACCGGGATGGAACCGGGATGGAGCAGGGATGGAGCTGGGATGGAGCAGGGATGGAGCGGGGATGGAACCGGGATGGAGCTGGGATGGGAGCAGGGATGGAGCAGGGATGGAGCAGGGATGGAGCCGGGGATGGAGCAGGGATGGAGCAGGGATAGAGCAGGGATGGAGGGGATGGAGCAGGGATGGAGCCGGGATGGAGCAGGGATGGAGCAGGGATGGAGCCGGGGATGGAGCAGGGATGGAGCAGGGATGGAGCAGGGATGGAGCAGGGATGGGAGCTGGGATGGAGCAGGGATGGAGCAGGGATGGAGCAGGGATGGAGCCGGGGATGGAGCAGGGATGGAGCAGGGATGGAGCGGGGATGGAGCTGGGATGGAGCCGGGATGGAGCGGGGATGGAGCGGGGATGAGGCAGGGATGGAGCGGGGATGGAGCCGGGATGGAGCAGGGATGGAGCCGGGATGGAGCCGGGGATGGAGCCGGGGATGGAGCGGGGATGGAGCAGGGATGGAGCCGGGATGGAGCCGGGATGGAGCTGGGATGGAGCTGGGATGGAGCCGGGATGGAGCAGGGATGGAGCCGGGATGGAGCCGGGAATGGAGCGGGGATGGAGCAGGGATGGAGCAGGGATGGAGCCGGGATGGAGCTGGGATGGAGCAGGGGATGAGACAGGGATGGAGCCGGGGATGGAGCTGGGATGGAGCGGGGATGGAGCAGGGATGGAGCCGGGAATGGAGCTGGGATGGAGCAGGGGATGAGACAGGGATGGAGCCGGGGATGGGAGCAGGGATGGAGCCGGGATGGAGCAGGGATGGAGCCGGGATGGAGCAGGGATGGAGCCGGGATGGAGCAGGGATGGAGCCGGGATGGGAGCAGGGATGGAGCAGGGGATGGAGCTGGGGATGGAGCCGGGAATGGAGCAGGGATGGAGCGAGCAGGGCTGGAGCGGAGTTTCCCCGAGACTCCGGCGAGCGGCGGGCGGGGGGAGCGGAGGGGCGGGCAGGGGGACAGGGGAGGGGACAGGGAAGGGGACACGGGGACAGCAGCGGCCGCAGGTGAAGCCGCCGCGCCTCGCCCGGAGCGGCCCCGCGGGGCGGGAGCTGCCGGGGCCACCATGGGCCGGGGGGGGCCGTAGGGAGCCGCTTGGCAGGGGGGACCCCCCCTTCCCCTCGCTGACGCCGGAGAAGGGAGGGAAAGACGGAAAAAGGAGGAAAATCCCAGAGAAACCCTCCCCAAACCGGAGCCACGGAGAAGGCGGCGGCGCCGGCTGGAAAATGCATCTTCCTCGGAGCTGCGTCCTCCTCCTCCTCCAGGGCAGCATCGCGCTGCTGGTGAGCGCCGGGAGGGCAGGGGGGGCTGCGGGGGTCGCGCAGCCGCGGGGATGGAGCGGCCGGCAGCGCTCCCCAAACCCACCCCGCATCCCGCCCACCCCCGGGGAAAATCCGCGCCCCAAAACTTCTGTTATTTCGCCTCGGGGAGCGGGCGGGGCTGGCGAGGAGAAGGCTCCGGATCGCCCCAAAAATCCGCACGCCCCCAGCCCCGCGCGGCAGCTCGGGGAGGGCTGGGGAAGAGCCGGGGCCGGGCCGGCTCCGGGCTCCGCTTCCCGGTGCTTCCTCTGCCTCCCGCTGCCTCCTCGGCCGGGTCAGCCCTGGGCACCCCGGGGCTTTTCTGGGTGCCCCGGTCCCCCCCGGGCGCCCCCGGCCCCCCCAGCAGCCCTGGGTGTGCCGATTTGGGGGTTCCGGGAGCGGAGTTGGCAGAGGAGCCCGGGCACGGCTCGGGGCAGCTCCCCGGGTGACAGCTCCGCTCTGCTGTCCCTTGTCCTGTCCCCGCCCCGGGTGTCCCCAGGCGCTGGCGGGGCCGTGCCGGGGACAGGGGTGGGGGCGCAGGGTGGGCTCCGTCCCTCCCCCGGGCCCCGAGGCGGCCGGGAGCGAACTGGAGCCGTCCCGGGGGAATCGCATCCCTCGCACCCATTCCCGGAGCGTCCCGGGGGGCGGAGAGCCGGGAAAACCGGAGGGGAAAGGCCGAGAACGAAGGGGAAACGGGGCAGGCGAGGCTGGGGAAGGGGCCGGGCAGGGCTCGGGGACACCCCCAGCCCTCAGCTCCTCCGTGCCCGTGTCCAGGTGCTGAGCGCTCCAGAGGAATCCGGGACGGGCGCGGATCCAGGCGAGCCCCGGGGCCGCGGCAGAGCCCCGGGACCGGAGCTGCGGGAGCTGCTCCCCCCAAAGCCCCTCCCGAGCCCCGGCCCGGCCCCGCCGCACAACCGGAGCCTCCCGGGGCTGGGCCGCGGCTCCCGGGGGCTCCGCGGGCTCCTGGAGAAGCGGCGGGGCCGGGAGCCGAGGAAGCTTTTCGGCTGGGGCGAGTTCTACTCCAACATCAAGACGGTGAAGCTGAACCTGCTGATCACGGGCAAGGTCGTGGATCACGGCAACGGCAGCGTCAACGTCTTCTTCCAGCACAACTCCACGGGCCACGGCAACATCTCCGTCAGCCTCGTGCCCCCCACCAAAGCCGTGCAGTTCGACCTGGAGCAGCAAATCTTCATCGAGGCCAAGGAGTCCAAGGTGTTCAACTGCCGCGTGGAGTCGGAGCGGGTGGCCCGGGCCAGGAAAACGTCGCTGTGCACGTTCGACCCGGCCAAGACGTGTTCGCAGGAGCACACGCAGAGCCGCGCGGCCTGGCTGTGCTCGCAGCCCTTCGGGGCCGTGTGTGTGTACATCACCTTCTACAGCAGCGACTACCGCCTGGTGCAGCGCGTCTGCCCCGACTTCAACAGCCGAGCCCGCCCGGCCTCCTTCCCCTCGGGATGAGCCCCGCGCCAGCACCCCGCAGCTCCCGGGGCCGCCACTCCCGGGGCCGCCACTCCCGGGATCCCCCATTCCCGGGATCGCCACTCCCGGGATCCCCCATTCCCGGGGTCCCGTTCCCGGGATCCCCCGTTCCCGGGATCGCCATTCCCGGGGTCCCCCATTCCCGGGATCCCCCATTCCCAGGATCCCATTCCCGGGATGCCATTCCCGGGGTCTCCCATTCCCAGGATCCCATTCCCAGGATCCCATTCCCGGGATGCCATTCCCGGGATCCCATTCCCAGGATCCCATTCCCGGGATGCCATTCCCAGGATCCCCCGTTCCCAGGATCCCATTCCCAGGATCCCATTCCCGGGATCCCCCATTCCCAGGATGCCATTCCCGGGATCCCATTCCCGGGATCCCCCATTCCCGGGATCCCATTCCCAGGATCCCCCGTTCCCAGGATCCCATTCCCGGGATCCCATTCCCAGGATCCCATTCCCGGGATCCCATTCCCGGGATCCCCCATTCCCGGGATCCCATTCCCAGGATCCCATTCCCAGGATCCCATTCCCGGGCTCCCATTCCCGGGATCCCATTCCCGGGATCCCCCATTCCCAGGATGCCATTCCCGGGATCCCATTCCCGGGATCCCCCATTCCCGGGATCCCATTCCCAGGATCCCCCGTTCCCAGGATCCCATTCCCGGGATCCCATTCCCAGGATCCCATTCCCGGGATCCCATTCCCGGGATCCCCCATTCCCGGGATCCCATTCCCAGGATCCCCCGTTCCCAGGATCCCATTCCCGGGATCCCATTCCCAGGATCCCATTCCCGGGATCCCATTCCCAGGATCCCATTCCCGGGATCCCATTCCCAGGATCCCATTCCCGGGATGCCATTCCCGGGATGCCATTCCCGGGATGCCATTCCCGGGCTCCCGCGGGTGCCGGGGGTGGGATGCGGGTGCCTTTGGGGCGGGGGATGCTCCCTGGAAGGCGCAGGCGTTCCCCGATTTCCCCGCTGGGGAGAGGGGCAGCGGCGGAGCTCTCCGGGCTCCCTCCGGACCGGGATGTGGAGCCAGGGCTGGATTTGGGATGTGGGAATGGGACTGGAGTTCCTCAGTGCAATAATGGATTTGCCCGGATCGGTGATTCCAGGGACAGAGGGCTCCGGAGGGAGGGTCGCGACACCCGGAGAGCGGGAAGAGCTCGGGAAGGGGGGAAAGCCCCGCTGGTGCCGCCGGTCCCCGGGCACCCCTCGGCTGCCCCAGATCCCGCTTCTGCGGAGCCAGGGATGAGTTTTCCCAGCCCAAGGGATGGAGAGGAGCCGGTTCGGGCAGGGGCTCTCCCGTCTCCCGGGGCTGCAGCAATCCCGGCGGGCACGGCCAGGGATCCACGCGGCTCCCCGGGCAGGGATTCACGGCCTGCTCCAATCCCTGTCCTGATCCCTGCTCCGATCCCATCCCCGGATCCCTGTCCTGATCCCTGCTCCAATCCCTGCCCAGATCCATCCCCGGATCCCTGTCCTGATCCATCCCTGGATCCATCCTCGGATCCCTGCCCAGATCCATCCTCGGATCCCTGTCCTGATCCATCCCTGGATCCCTGTCCTGATCCCTGCCCCGATCCCTGCCCCGATCCCTGTCCTGATCCATCCCTGGATCCATCCCCCGATCCCTGCCCCGATCCCTGCCCCGATCCATCCCCGGATCCCTGCCCCGATCCATCCCCGGATCCCTGTCCTGATCCCTGCTCCGATCCCTGTCCTGATCCATCCCTGGATCCCTGCCCCGATCCATCCCTGGATCCCTGTCCTGATCCCTGCCTCGATCCATCCCCGGATCCCTGCCCCGATTCCTGCCCCGATCCATCCCCGGATCCATCCCCGGATCCCTGCCCCGATCCCTGCCCCGCTCCCGGCTCCCGGTGCCGCCGTTCCCGGGCTGAGGGCCGGGAACCGGAGCTCAGGCCCGGGGATTTCATTCCCTGGGGAGGGAATAAAGCGCTCCCGGAGGCACCGAGTTTTTCCTGGAAGTGCCGCAGGGCCAGGAAAAACCAACGTGAGCGCCTGGGAACGGGGGATGGCCCCGAGCCAGGCCCGGATCCTGCTCCTTCCAGGGACCGGGAATGGGCTCCAGCTGCATTCCCAATTCCCTCCTCTCTGGGAATTCCCAACTCCCTCCCCTTCCCCAGGAAGCCAAACCTCAGTTTCCCATTTTTGTGCTATTCCCAATTTCCTCCCCAGACATCCAAACTCCATCTCTCACCTCTCTGGGCATTCCCGGCTGCCGAGTATTCCCCATCTCCTCCCCTTCCCGGATATCCAAATTTCAGGTTCCTATTTTTGGGGCATTCCCAACCTCCTCCCCCCTTCCCAGACATCCAAACTTCCGTCTCCCACTTCCCTTGGCACATTCCCTCCTCCAGAAAAGACCAAAAAAAGCCGTTTCCCTTCCCTTTTCCCCCAAACTCCGCGAATCCGGAGCACCGGGGCAGCTCCAAAAATTCCTTCCCCCCATCACGGGACAGGTTCTGCCCCCGGAGCAGGGATTGTGCTTCCCGAAATTTCTTTATTCCAGGAATAAATCCTTTCTCCGGAGCTCTGCCGGCGTTTCAGGATGAGCTCCCGCACCCAGCCAGGAGCTGCTTCCCAAAATCCACGGAGCCTCCAAAAAATCCACCAGGAGACTTTTCCTCACCGAGCCCCGAAAGTTTGGAAAAGCTCTGGGAAATTTCGCTTTTCCAGGAAAAAAACGGGAGCGACCGGGGAAGGGAGGGAAGGAGGGAGGGGAGGAACTAAAAATATTCCCGAAGGATTCAGGTTTGCCGGAGGACGGAGACACAAAAATCGTTAAAATCACATTGAGGAGACACAAAAAAATAATAAATCCGAGCACAAAAGTTGGAGAAATTTGGAGAAATCTGGAGAATTTGCAGGGAATGGGCGGCGGGAGAAGCCCCGGGAGGGGGAGGAGGCTCCGGAGGGATGCGGAGCGGTTTCTAAGGAGACCAGGACGGGCCATTATTCCAGGCTGGAGAGGAGAATTCCTGCTCCGGGAGCCGCGGGACCAACAACGCCCCGGGAAAAATCCCAATCCCAATCCCAAACCCAAACCCAATCCCAATCCCAATCCCAATCCCAAACCCAATCCCAATCCCAATCCCAATCTCAAACCCAATCCCAAACCCAATCTCAAACCCAATCCCGATCCCAATCCCAATCCCAAACCCAATCCCAAACCCAAACCCAGTCCCAAACCCAATCCCAATCCCAAACCCAATCTCAAACCCAATCCCAAACCCAATCCCAATCCCAATCCCAAACCCAAACCCAATCCCAATCTCAATGCCAATGCCAATCCCAAACCCAAACCCAATCCCAAACCCAATCCCAAACCCAATCTTAAACCCAATCCCAATCCCAAACCCAATCCCAAACCCAATCCCAATCCCAATCTCAATGCCAATCCCAATCCCAAACCCAATCTCAAACCCAATCCCAATCCCAATCCCAAACCCAATCTCAAACCCAATCCCAATCTTAAACCCAAACCCAAACCCAAAGCCAATCCCAAACCCAATCCCGATCCCAATCCCAATCCCAATCCCGATCCCGATCCCGGAGCCGCAGGGGAGGCACAGCGGGAGTGATCGCTCCTGGAATTCCCAGGGCGGGGGGTTGGGATCCAGGAGTTATCCCAAAAAACAAACATTCCCCATTTCCCCGCAGGTTCTGGGGCCGCTTTCCCGCCCAGCCGGAATGTCCCGGGAGCGGATCCCGGGAGCGGATCCCGGGAATGGATCCTGGGAATGGATCCTGGGAATGGATCCTGGGAATGGATCCTGGGAGCGGATCCCGGGAATGGATCCTGGGAATGCCCCGGGAGCGGATCCCGGGACCGGATCCCGGGAGCGGATCCTGGGAATGGATCCTGGGAATGGATCCTGGGAATGGATCCTGGGAGTGCCCCGGGAGCGGATCCCGGAATGGATCCTGGGAATGGATCCTGGGAATGCCCCGGGAGCGGATCCCGGGAGCGGATCCCGGGAATGGATCCTGGGAATGGATCCTGGGAATGGATCCTGGGAATGGATCCTGGGAATGCCCCGGGAGTGGATCCTGGGAATGCCCCGGGAGCGGGAGCAGATCCCGGGAATGGATCCCAGGAGCGGATCCTGGGAGCGGATCCCGGGAATGCCCCGGGAGCGGATCCTGGGAATGGATCCCGGGAGTGGATCCCGGGAATGCTGGAAACCCACAGGGATAATGGGAGATCACAGGATATGTGTTTATGGGATTTTCCCAGTGTTTATGGGATTTTCCCAGTATTTATGGGATTTTCCCAGTATTTGTGGGATCTCTCCAGTATTTATGGGATTTTCCCAGTATTTATGGGATTTTCCCAGTGTTTATGGGATTTTTCCAGTGTTTATGGGATTTTCCCAGTATTTATGGGATTTTCCCAGTATTTATGGGATTTTCCCAGTATTTATGGGATTTTCCCCGTATTTGTGGGATCTCTCCAGTATTTATGGGATTTTCCCAGTGTTTATGGGATTTTCCCAGTGTTTGTGGGATCTCTCCAGTATTTATGGGATTTTCCCAGTGTTTATGGGATTTTCCCAGTGTTTGTGGGATCTCTCCAGTATTTATGGGATTTTCCCAGTGTTTATGGGATTTTCCCAGTATTTATGGGATTTTCCCAGTATTTATGGGATCTCTCCAGTATTTATGGGATTTTCCCAGTGTTTGTGGGATTTTCCCAGTATTTATGGGAAGCCAGGCCTGGCTTCCAAAGGAATCCATTGGGAAACCGAATCCCAAAATCCCCAGCGAGGGGAGAGCTCAGGGAACGACGCCCAGGGTTTTGTGTTTTCCCTTCAGAAATCAGAATTTCCCGATGAAGTGCAGGGAAAATTCCAGAGGGAATTCCAGAGGGAGCTGGGGCTGTCCCAGTTTGCCCAGTCCCTGCCTCCTCCTGCTGTTCCTGCGGGAATCAGGAGCCAGGGATAATAACAAACTAATCAGTAAAATTAATGAAAAGAATAAAAACATAAGCAGAATAAAAATATGAGATGTAAACAGCAATAATAATGATATTATATCAATATTATAGCTATATATTAATTGGATTAAGTATAATTAAGCATTAGATATAAATATTAATATTAATATATTAAATATATATAACAACAAAATATATTATAATTTATATTAAGCAATAATAATGATATTATATCAATATTAGAGCTATACATTATTATTAATTGGATTAAGTATAATTAAGCATTAGATATAAATATTAATATTAATATATTAAATATATATAACAAGGAAATATATTATAATTTATATTAAGCAATAATAATGATATTATATCAATATTATAGCTATACATTATTATTAATTGGATTAAGTATAATTAAGCATTATATATAAATATTAATATATTAAATATATATAACATAACGAAATCTATTATAATTTATATTAATATTAATTATTAATAGTATTAATATTAATATTACCAGTCTTTTTCATATTATTATTAATAATAAAGATTATAATAATGATAGACATAATGATGATCATGATAATAATGATAATGATAATAATGATAATGATGCTAATGATAATAATAATGATGCTAATGATAATAATGATAATGATGATAATGATGATAATAATAATAATAATATTAATAATAATAATAATAATAATTAATAATTCAGTTCCATCCTCTCCTTCCCAGGGTTCCTCCTCATTCCAGGCCAGAACCCGATGGAAGGAGCAGCAAAATTCCCAATTCCACTGGAGCCAAATCCAGCCTGGATTTTCCTGCCCAGGAAACCTGAAAAAGCCAAATCCTGCTTTATTTATCCAGTTTATTTTCCAAAAGCCTCCCAGGCCGTTCATTTCCCCAATTATTTTATCTGCTGCTCTTTTATTTTGTATTTTTTATTTATTTTTAATTTTATTTTTTATTTATTTTTTATTTATTTTTATTTATTTTTTATTTCTTTTTTATTTCTTTTTTATTTATTTTTCTTTTTTATTTCTTCTTTATTTTTTTAATTTATTTTTTATTTAATTTTAATTTTTCATTTTTTATTTTTTTATTTTATTTTGGGTTTTTTTTTCCCCCCAAACAGTTCCCCAAACAGGGAACAGTTTCTTTTTCCTGTTGTTTTCCTGCCCCCATCCAGGGAATTTTCTCCCCCTTTTTGTGCAACCCCCCCCCCAGCTTAAAATGAAATGAAATTTAAATTTAATTTATATTTATATATTATTTATATCTTATTTATATTTATATAAATATATATTTATATATATCTATATTTATATATTTATATTTATTTTTATATTTATATATTTATATTTATATGTATTATATTATATATATTATATTATATATATTATATTATATTATATTATATTATATTATATTATATTATATATATTATATATATTATATGATATATATTATATATATTATATATATTATATATTATATTATATATTATATTATTTATATTTATATTTATATAAATATATAAATATATATAAATATAAAATTTATCTGGAGAATATATTTATTTTATATTTATATTTATATTTATTTTATATTTATTTTATATTTATATTTATATTATTTATATTTATATTTATATTTATATTTATATTTATATTTATATTTACATTTCAGCTGAGCTGAAATCAAACACACCCAGGAATCTGGGAATTTGGGATTGCCAAATTTCCCAGCCTGGAATTGCAGGAGAGGATCAGGACAGAACAAACCCAACCAAACCCTGATTAAAAGTTCTTCACATCAAATTAATTCCCAAAAAAAACCCCATTGGGAACATGTGGGGGGGAATTTGGGACGCCAGGATGGAAATGAGGGAAAACAGAGGGAGAATTCCAGGGAATAAATCACAGGGAGTGCAGAAAGCTTCAGAAACGGAGCTGGGAAAAACGAAATGAAATCAAAATTGGCTCTGTTCCCTTTCCTGGGAGAGCTGCCGGGAAAATCCCACAGGAAACTCCTGGGAAAGGCAAATCCCAGCTTGGGATGCTCCGAGGGGCTGGAGCTGGGAGCAGGGACAGGGCAGGGATCCAGGGAGCTGTTCCTGGGGGATCCAGGGATCAGATCCTGGGGGATCCAGGGATCAGTTCCTGGGGGATCCAGGGATCAGATCCTGGGGGATCCAGGGATCTGTTCCTGGGATCCAGGGATCCGTTCCTGGGGGATCCAGGGATCCAGGGATGCATTCTGGGGGGGTTCAGGGATCCAGGGATCTGCTCCTGGGATCCAGGGATCCATGGAGCTGTTGCTGGGATCCATGGAGCTGTTGCTGGGATCCAGGGATCCAGGGATCTGTTCCTGGGGGATCCAGGGATCCATTCCTGGGATCCAGGGAAGCATTCCTGGGATCCCGGGATCCGTTCCTGGGACCCAGGGATCCGTTCCTGGGGGATCCAGGGATCCGTTCCTGGGACCCAGGGATCCCTTCCTGGAATCCAGGGATCTGTTCCAGGGATCCAGAAAAAGGAGGGAGAGGAACTCTCCTTCCTCCAGGGCTGGAAAATCTGGGACAGGAGATCCCTGATCCATTCCCAGCCAAGGCCGAGGGATTCCCTGGGATCCACCCCCTGCCCAGCTCCGATCCCTCTGGATCCCTCAGCTCCCGGGATCCTGGATCCCAGCAGGATCCCAGTCCTGCTCCCCTCCTCACCTCCAGCCGCAGCTGAAGCTGCAATCCCGTTAAAAACTCGGGAATTTCGGCCTCACCTGCAAGGAGAAACAACAGATTGGCCTTGAGATTTTCCCAAACATTCCCAAAAACATCCCAGGAACCGAGAACAAACCCCAACTTCAATCAAAACACAACGGAAAGAAAAGGCCGGAGATACCACAGGGTACAAAATAGGAATTATTTATATTTTCCAAAAGAAAAAACAAAAAGAGTTCCCAACTATTGAAACATCTCTGCTGTAAGAAGTGACTAAATAGAAAGGGACAGGGCTGGCCCCGGACAGCCAGAGCAGGTACAAACAGTGTAAGAACCACGGAGCAACTCGGGGACGTCGCACGCAACCGTCAGCAACACTGAAATTCATCCTGGGGGGCTCGGGGGGCTTCTCTTCCGTAAAAAAACAGGGGAGGAGAGGGGAAATAAAGGAGGGGAAAAACGCCCAGGACGTTTCCCACAAGGTTTGGAACAGGAAGCGTCGGTGCTGCCGTGGGCTCGGCGGTGCCGTTCTCCTGGTCCGAGCTGGCGTTTGACAGGAAAGGGGCTTTTGGAACCGTTGCTTCTGTTTGTGGTGGACACACACAAGTGCTAAAAACAGCAAATTCGTCTCCTGGCCGAGGGCGCGGTGCGCCCGGCTCGGCCGCGCGGCGTTTGCCATAAATACTCCTGGAGCTCCCCTCGGGGATCTCCTCACCTCTGCCCGGCCTGGGGGGCGTCAGGCGGGTGGCAAGGGAACACACAGACACAGGGAATCGCAGGAACAGCCCCAGAGCCCCACCCTCCCCCCTTTTCCCAAAGTTTCTCGGTGCCGCTGGACAAAGTCCGGCTGTCAGGCGGAGCGGCCTCTTCCCCCCAACAGCAGAGTCCAAGCTCCGCGGGTCTCGCCCGCTCCCCGCTGCTCAAGGGCTGGGCGGCGGCGGCGGCTGGGGCCGCTTCCAGAAAAGCTCGGGATGAGGGACGCGGGGTTTAGGATTGCTTCAGCCGCTTGCGGGGCGGGCCCAGGAACGGGCACTGCGCAGAGGCCAGCGAGCGATAGGCCTCGGCCACCAGGTGAGGGTGGGACACCACCATGGACTTCCAGCCCGACGTCTCCATCACGTCCGAGGCGTGGCTGAAACACAGAGAGCTGAAACTCAGGGAGCGGGAATAACGGCAACGGGGGAACGGGAGAACGGGGACCAGGATAACCGGGAATGGGAATCAGGATAACCGGGAATGGGGACCAGGATAACCGGGAATGGGGACCAGGATAACTGGGAATGGGGACCAGGATAACTGGGAACGGGGACCAGGATAACCGGGAATGGGATCAGGATAACCTGGAACAGGGATCAGGATAACTGGGAATGGGGACCAGGATAACCGGGAACAGGGACCGGGATAACCGGGAATGGGACCAGGATAACTGGGAATGGGGACCAGGATAACCGGGAATGGGGACCAGGATAACCGGGAATGGGGACCAGGATAACCGGGAACAGGGACCGGGATAACCGGGAACAGGGACCGGGATAACCGGGAATGGGACCAGGATAACCGGGAATGGGACCAGGATAACCGGGAATGGGGACCAGGATAACCGGGAACAGGGACCGGGATAACCGGGAACAGGGACCGGGATAACCGGGAATGGGGACCAGGATAACCGGGAACAGGGACCGGGATAACCGGGAACAGGGACCGGGATAACCGGGAATGGGACCAGGATAACCGGGAACAGGGATCAGGATAACTGGGAAAAGGGAGCAGGATAACCGGGAATGGAGACCAGGATAACTGGGAATGGGGACCAGGATAACCGGGAATGGGGACCAGGATAACCGGGAATGGGATCAGGATAACTGGGAAAAGGGAGCAGGATAACCGGGAATGGAGACCAGGATAACTGGGAATGGGGACCAGGATAACCGGGAATGGGGACCAGGATAACCGGGAATGGGACCAGGATAACCAGGGAAAGGGAACCAGGATAACCGGGAATGGGGACCAGGATAACCGGGACCAGGGACTGGCATGAGGGACAAGGATAATGGCAGCAGACCAGGATTAGGGACTGGGATGACAGGGAACAAATGGATCAGGGACCTGGATAACCAGGAGCAGACCAGGATTAGGGATTGGGATGACAGGGAACAAATGGATTAGGGACCTGGATAACCCCACAGGCTCTTCCCAGGCCCTGAGGAACGCCGGGTTCCCCTCCTGGGCTCTCCCAGGTGTCTGAGGGGTCTGGCCCCATTCCAGGCTGGGAGCTGAGGAGGAAAAGCTGCAGCAGATTCCAGGTGGGATGGCAGAACTGGGAGCTCATCCCAGCCCCAGCTCTCGGCACAGGAATGGCTGAAATCCATATAAAAAGCACGGAAAGAACCGCGCCGGGCGACAGAAACGTTCCATTTATTAAAGCTTGGCGGGGATTTTCCATCTGCTGCTGGACTGAGGGCTGGAATCAATCCCTCAGCATCAAATCACGGAATGCTTTGGGGTGGAAGGAGCTCAGAGCTCGTCCAGCTCCTGCCATCCCAGGCTGCTCCCAGCCCATCCTGGGACACTTCCTGGGAGATTCCAGGATCGGAACTCCCCGCTCCTCCCCTGCCTGCAAGTTCTGGAGATGCCAGGAAGCTCCAGAGCGGCTCCCAGGCTGTTCCCAGTCTGGGGAATGCTGGACCAAGCAGGGATCACGGGGAGGGAACCCAAAAACAACAGAGGAGATCCTTCCCTGACAGGGGAGCCTCCCCCAAGGAACACCTGACAGCAAACCCTGGAATGCTGGGGCTGGGAAGGAGCCCAGCCTTGGTTTGTTTGGAGCGAGCAGTGAGAGGGGAAAGGGAAAAGGGGAGGAAAAGGGGAGGAGCAATTAATTACTCACTAATTAATGAAGTCCACGGCCTGGGTTTTGAGCTGGTCCGCGCTGTGCAGGTCAGCCAGGATCAGGATCTCGGCCGCGTTCTCCACGGACAGGTTACTGCAGAGAGCGTCCTCACACATCACCTTCAGCCTCTCCAGGGCATACTGGGATAAAAACATGGAATAACACCTGGAATTATACCTGGATACCACCCCTGCATCCTCACACATCACACCTTCAGCCTCTCCAGGGCAGACTGGGATAAAAACATGGAATTACACCTGGAATTACACCTGGAATTACACCTGGATACTGCAGAGAGCGTCCTCACACATCACCTTCAGCCTCTCCAGGGCAGACTGGGATAAAAACATGGAATAACACCTGGAATTACACCTGGAATTACACCTGGAATTACACCTGGAATTACACCTGGAATTACACCTGGAATTACCCCTGGAATAACACCTGGAATTACACCTGGAATTACACCTGGAATTACCCCTGGAATTACACCTGGACACTGCCCCTGCATCCTCACCCATCACCTTCAGCCTCTCCAGGGCATACTGGGATAAAAACATGGAATTACACCTGGAATTACACCTGGAATTACCCCTGGAATAACACCTGGAATAACACCTGGAATAACACCTGGAATAACACCTGGAATTACACCTGGACACTGCCCCTGCATCCTCACCCATCACCTTCAGCCTCTCCAGGGCATACTGGGATAAAAACATGGAATTACACCTGGAATTACACCTGGAATTACACCTGGAATAACACCTGGAATAACACCTGGAATAACACCTGGAATTACACCTGGAATTACACCTGGACACTGCCCCTGCATCCTCACCCATCACCTTCAGCCTCTCCAGGGCAGACTGGGATAAAAACATGGAATTCCAGCAGGGAACACCTGCAGGGGGGCTCCTCCAGGAACACTTCAGGAATGTCCCCTGCCCCGAGCTGGGATCCATCTGTGGGATCTTGGCCATGGGATCGGCTCCAAGGCTGTAAATTGATTTCCTGATCTCCTGATCCGAGGTTCTGCTGGAGATTTCCCAGGGTTTAACTGCAGTGTGTGCACCCCGTTTTCCCTGGCTGATCACAGCAGCAGAGCACTCCGAGTTTTCTCCAGCAGATTGGGAGGCAAATCGAATTTCTTTGCTAATCTGTCTCAATAAATAAATAAAGCAGTTTATGGGGCCAGCCCTGGGTTTGGATAATCGCCTGTCAGAGCCTCGAGATGTAACAAATGGGGCTGGAGATGGAGCTCCCTCCTCCCTGCAGCCACTCTTTAGTTCTGTTTTTGCTACAAATAACTCATTTTTAATTACATTGTTGGCCCGGAGTGGCCACTGCGGGCTCTGAGCAGCAACATCTCCCCTTCCTCCTCCTCCCACCTCAGCTCCCCCTGCCCCAGCAGCTCCTGGGGATCAATTTTGGTTGGTTTTGGGCTAATTCCAGCTTTTTCCTCAGGGAGAGCAGAGCTCTGAGGGAGCTGCTCCGGTCCCCGGGGTAAATATCGGCTGCTCTGTGCACTGGAGAGGTTTTTATTCCTGCTTTTAAGGCAGGAATGAGCTGGAAAGGGAAAGCCAAGGAAGCAGGAATTGAAGCTGTGCCTGCCCGAGCTGCTGCTCCTCCTGGAGGAGCTGGGAGCCCCCAGGCAACGCCTTGGGACACTGGATAAATGTGGGATACTGGATAAATGTGGGATACTGGATAAATGTGGGATACTGGATAAATGTGGGACACTGGATAAATGTGGGATACTGGATAAATGTGGGATACTGGATAAATGTGGGATACTGGATAAATGTGGGACACTGGATAAATGTGGGATATTGGATAAATGTGGGATACTGGATAAATGTGGGATACTGGATAAATGTGGAATATTGGATAAATGTGGGCACGGCTGTGACCCAACCTGGAATCTCCTGGCTCTGATTCCCACCTTGATCCCAGCTGGAATGGATGAGCCCAGGGTCACAAAGAGCACCCCCAGCCCTGGAGAACCCAGGGATTCCAGAGGGGAAATCCCAGGATTCCAGAAGGGAAAATCCTGGGATTCCAGAGGGGAGAACCCCGGGATTCCAGGGGGGAGAACCCCGGGATTCCAGAGGGGAGAACCCCGGGATTCCAGAGGGGAGAACCCCGGGATTCCAGAGGGGAGAACCCCAGGATTCCAGAGGGGAGAACTCCGGGATTCCAGAGGGGAAATCCTGGGATTCCAGGGGGGAGAACCCCGGGATTCCAGAGGGGAGAACCCCGGGATTCCAGAGGGGAGAACCCCGGGATTCCAGAGGGGAGAACCCCAGGATTCCAGAGGGGAGAACCCCGGGATTCCAGGGACTGCACTGGGCTCTCACCCCCAGGGCAGGGGGAGAATCCTGCAATTCTGAGCCATTCCAGGGATAAACCCAGGAATTCAGGCTCCAGACTGGATCTTTCCCCAGCACTGAGTCACTTTTCAGGGAAAAAACAAGAAAAAGGGAAGAGCTTGGGTTGTAAATGATGGATTTTCAGGGGTTAACAGAACTGTCACTCCCATCCCTGGGGCTGCAGAGGGGAGGGGGAAAAGCCCCAGGGAATCCCAGCAGAGCCCTAGGGAATCCCAGCAGAGCCCCAGGGAATTCCAGCAGAGCCCCAGGGAATCCCAGCAGAGCCCCAGGGAATTCCAGCAGCTCCCAGGGAATTCCAGCAGCTCCCAGGGAATTCCAGCAGAGCCCCAGGGAATTCCAGCAGAGCCCCAGGGAATTCCAGCAGCTCCCAGGGAATTCCAGCAGAGCCCCAGGGAATTCCAGCAGAGCCCCAGGGAATTCCAGCAGAGCCCTAGGGAATTCCAGCAGCTCCCAGGGAATTCCAGCAGAGCCCCAGGGAATTCCAGCAGAGCCCCAGGGAATTCCAGCAGAGCCCCAGGGAATTCCAGCAGAGCCCCAGGGAATCCCAGCAGCTCCCAGAAAAAGCAGGGACTGGCCCTGCAGCAGGAAAACCAAGAGCACTTCCCAGTCCTGGATTTCCAGAGCCTCAGGGCTGACAGCAGGCAGGGCAGGAGGAGAACTGTTTGTCCAGACTCAGCACTGCTCCGGGGGTTTGGGAATAACCACTTGGAAAAACATCCCTGGGTCTGCTCCGTAATTGTCTCCTCAGCCCAGCTCGGATCATGCTGAACAGGCTCTTCTGGGAGCTCCAAAAAATCCTTAAAAATCAGCAGTAGAGCAAAAATTCCTAATGGTTTAATGGGAAGGTCTGCAGCAGAGTCCTCTGGAAGCTTCAAAAACGCCTAAAAACCAGCAGTGGAGACAGAAACTCCTGGTGCATCTCCAGCTGTGCGGCTCCAGCTGTGCTCTCTGCCATCCTGACGGTCCAGCTGCGCTTCCAGGATTCCCGGGAAGCCCCAGATCCAGGGAACCTGCCCGTGCCAAACCCCACGGCATTCCCAGCTCCCCCAGCAGCCACAAATCCCGAGTTCACCTTGTCAGCAGCTGCCAGCAGATCATCAGCCATCTTGTCCAGGTTCGGGGCCTTCCCGGTGTAGATGAAACACATCATCTCCTTAAAAACCTCGGGCTCCACGTCGTTGATCTCCACGCGGTTCTGCGGGGGGAAACGCAGCCGTGGGGGCTCTGCCAAGGGGCTCCCCCTCACCCTGCAGGGCCACAGCGACAGCCAGGGCAGGGAGGAACTCGGGAAAAACGGGAGGGGAAGGAGGAAAAGAGAGGGGAAAAGAGGGGGGAAAAGAGGGGGGAAAAGAGGGGGGAAAAGAGGGGGGAAAAGAGGGGGGAAAAGAGGGGGGAAAAGAGGGGGGAAAAGAGGGGGGAAAAGAGGGGGGAAAAGAGGGGGGAAAAGAGGGGGGAAAAGAGGGGGGAAAAGAGGGGGGAAAAGAGGGGGGAAAAGAGGGGGGAAAAGAGGGGGGAAAAGAGGGGGGAAAAGAGGGGGGGAAAGAGGGGGGGAAAGAGGGGGGGAAAGAGGGGGGGAAAGAGGGGGGGAAAGAGGGGGGGAAAGAGGGGGGGAAAGAGGGGGGGAAAGAGGGGGGAAAAGAGGGGGGAAAAGAGGGGGGAAAAGAGGGGGGAAAAGAGGGGGGAAAAGAGGGGGGAAAAGAGGGGGGAAAAGAGGGGGGAAAAGAGGGGGGAAAAGAGGGGGGAAAAGAGGGGGGAAAAGAGGGGGGAAAAGAGGGGGGAAAAGAGGAAAAGAGGGGGAAAACAGGAAAAGAGCGGGGAGAAGAGGGGGGGAAACAGGAAAAGAGGGGGAAACAGGAAAAGAGGGGGGGAAACAGGAAAAGAGGGGGGGAAACAGGAAAAGAGGAGGGAAACGGGAAAAGAGGGGAAAACAGGAAAAGAGGGGGGAGAAGAGGGGGGGAAACAGGAAAAGAGGGGGAAACAGGAAAAGAGGGGGGGAAACAGGAAAAGAGGGGGGGAAACAGGGGAAAAGAGGGGGGAAACAGGGGAAAAGAGGGGGTTAAAGGAAACATGTGGATGGAATAGGAACAGGACCAAGCTGTATCCCACAGTCTCCCCTTCTCCCTTCCCGAGGGAACAAAGGGACGCTGATCCCGGCTCCCGTTACCCTGCTGCCCCCAGGAGCAGAGAGGTGTCCCCCGTGTGCCAGGGGATGGCCTGGCAGGAGCATTCCCAGCGGGAATTCCCGAGGAGCCCCGTCCCTCTCACCTTTTTGCTCTCCTCCATCTCGTGCTCGAACATGGCGCTGAAGACCGGGGAGCGCGCTGGGGACACACACACACACACACAGGGATCCTTGGCAAGGCTGATCCTCGGCAAGGGCTGGCTGCTGCTGCCAGCGCCTCCCAACACCTCTGCCCCGGGAATGGAGCTCCCACACAAACCCTGGCTGGCCCTGGCAGTGCCCCAGGCCCGGCTGGACAGGGCTGGGAGCGGCCTGGGACAGGGGGAGCTGTCCCTGGGTGGGATTCAATCCCTTCCCAACCTCTCCAGGATTCCATGAATTGGACAGTTAAAGGGGATTTTCTGGAACATTCTGGATGGGCTGGTCCATAGGCAGGAGCTGCACTTGGTACTGGGGACAAGGGATGGAGGGACAGGATGCAGGGAATGGCTCCCAGTGCCAGAGGGCAGGGATGGACGGGATATTGGGAAGGAATTGTTCCCTGGGAGGGTGGAGAGGGCTGGGATGGGATTCCCAGAGCAGCTGTGCAAGTGAAAGTGAGCTGGCTGGGGCTTAGAGCAGCCTGGGACTGTGCAAGGTGTCCCTGCCATGGACGAGCTCTGAGCTCCCTCCATCCCAAACCATTTCCCACATCCCAAACCATTCCATCCATCCCAAACCATTTCCCACATCCCAAACCATTTCCCACATCCCAAACCATTCCATCCATCCCAAACCATCCCCTCCATCCCAAACCATTCCCCTCCATCCCAAACCACTTCCCACATCCCAAACCATCCCCTCCATCCCAAACCATTCCCCTCCATTCCTTCCATCCCAAACCATTCCCCTCCATCCCAAACCACTTCCCACATCCCAAACCATTTTCCACATCCCAAACCATCCCTTCCATCCCAAACCATCCCCTCCATCCCAAACCATTTCATCCATCCCAAACCATCCCTTCCACCCCAAACCATCCCCTCCATCCCAAACCATTTCATCCATCCCAAACCATCCCTTCCACCCCAAACCATTCCCCTCCATCCCAAACCATCCCCTCCACCCCAAACCATTTTCCACATCCCAAACCATTTCCCACATCCCAAACCATTTCCCACATCCCAAACCACTTCCCACATCCCAAACCATTTCCCACATCCCAAACCATTCCCCTCCATCCCAAACCATTCCCCTCCATCCCAAACCATTCCCCTCCATCCCAAACCATTCCCCTCCATTCCTTCCATCCCAAACCATTTCCCACATCCCTAACCATCCCAAACCATCCCCCCCACCCACCTGCCAGGATGGCTTTGTGGCCCTTGAACTCCTGGCCGGCCACGCAGAGGCAGCAGTCGGTGAAGCGCGAGTTCTCCCAGAGCCCGCCCAGCTCGTCGGCCAGGCGGCACTCGGGCACCTTCACCATGTTCATGGTGTTCTGCCCCGAGATGTTCACCGAGTCCTGCACCACGCTCACCTGGGGACAGCCACACTCACACCCTCGCCAGGGACCCCCAGCACCGTCCCAGGGCCCAGAGCCCGCCCGCACGGCTCGGCCCCGCGCCCGGGCAAAGCCATCACAGGGTGTCTGCGGGAAGTGGAACTGGATTTTTGCTCTTTCCTGGCTTTTTCCAGACACCACACCTGACCCAGTTTCTCCTTGTGAAACCTCCCCAATCAATAATGCAGCGGCCACCAGGGGGAAGGAGGGACACACCGAGCTCCCGGAGCCGGCGCAGACCCCACGGGAGCAGGCTCTGACCCCTCGGTGCCCTCCTGCTTCTCCTCCCAGCAGAGTTCAACACCAAAACAAACCAAACCCCGCTCCAGGCCGAGCCAAACAAACCCCAGTCACACAGCCAGGGGGGCTGGGGGAGGCACATTCCCAATCCCTGCTCCAGAGCTCAGCAATCTCCTGCAGAAGGGGCTCGTTAGGAGCCTGGCGCTTAAAACCCGGGTAAATTACAGCTGAGGCCAATTAGCAAAGCTCAGTGATTAATTGTGCCCTGCTGCAATCAGGAGTGATGGAGGGGACTGGCAGGGAAGCAGAGGATTCCCTGGATTTGCTGTCCAGCCCGAGGGAAATCCCAGTTCTGCTGGTGGCCATGGGACAGCAAGGACAGCTCCACGGGGAAAGGAGAAGGGAAGCAGGAAGCGAGAGAAGGGGAAAAGGAAACAAGGAAAGGAAGAAGATCCCAGCCTTGGATGCCAAAGTAGACAAGGATTTGCTCCTGCCATGCCAGATTCTCCTTTCTCCTCCCATTTTGTGTTCTCCCTCCGTCCCCAGGAATTTCTGCTGCTGCTTAAACATCCTTGAGATGTTTGTTCATTTAAATACGTGCATGATTATGATGGCCAAAACCTGACAAAAAAAAAAAAAAACCACCCCAAAAACAAACCAAAAACCCCCCAAACATCCCAGCTGTCAAAGCACTTTGAAGCACTTCTTTTATTCCTGGAAGAAAACACAGCAAAAGAAAAAGACTCCCAGGAAAAAAAAAAAAAAACAGTGCAGGAGATGCAAGGAGAGAACAACTTGTTCTGCTCTCTTCTGGCAAAAAAAAAATCAGCTCCAGGAGGGCTTTGCAGTTAAAAAGACAATGGGAGTGAGGCAGGAGAAGCTCTGAAGACACTAAATTAGAGTTTCTATTTGCTCATTAAGGTTTTTCAACTTAAATCTCTGGGTTTGGAAATAACTGGCTGCATCTTGGCCTGGAATAGCACAAGTGAAATTATAATGATGTTGTAGGAAAACACAAACACAGCGAGCAGAGGATGGTGGTTACACTAAAATCCCCTTTCTCACATTCTTCTCTTTGCTGGCTGTGCAGAGCCACTGAAGGAAATAAAGAGAAGCTCTCCTTTATCAAGCAGGGTGCTTCCCAGAGCAGATCCGGGCTGGGATCATCCCAAGAGAGCCCCAAGCCAAGCAGCACAAACAGAGGGAACACCGAAACAGCAGGAAATGATCCCCAAAGCTGCCCAGTTGCCATCAGCACTGCAGGGAAAAGCCCAGCAGGAAGCAGGCAGGGAGGGATGGATCAGGCAGGGGGAGAGGCACCCCCGGAGCAGCGGGAGGAGGGAAGGGCCAGCCCAGGGAGGCTGTTTGGGGCTGGAGCAGGGCTCACCTCGCAGAACAGGGTCAGTTTGTCGTCTGGCAGCAGCCCGTTGGCCTCGTCCAGCAGGAAATCTCTCCTGATGAACTTCTTGAAGCCCCAGTCCTTGCCTTGCACGAAGCGATAGGCGCGCTGGCTCTCTGCGGGATAGGCCCAGCTTAGCCCAAAGCCTGGCCCAGCTCACCCCAGGGGGGTTCTCAAACTCGGGGGGCGTCTCTCTTACCCCAGAGAGGGGTCTCACTCACCCCAGAGGGGTCTCACTCACTCCAGAGGGGTCTCACTCACCCCAGGGGGGTCTCACTCACTCCAGAGGGGTCTCACTCACCCCAGGGGGGTTCTCACACTCGGGGGGGTCTCACTCAGCCCAGGGGGGTCTCACTCACCCCAGAGGGGTCTCACTCACCCCACAGAGGGGTCTCACTCACTCCACAGAGGGGTCTCACTCACTCCACAGAGGGGTCTCACTCACCCCAGGGGGGTCTCACTCACCCCAGAGGGGTCTCACTCACCCCACAGAGGGGTCTCACTCACCCCAGGGGGGTTCTCACACTCGGGGGGGTCTCACTCACCCCAGAGGGGTCTCACTCACCCCAGGGGGGGTCTCACTCACCCCAGAGGGGTCTCACCTCAGGAGGGTTTCACCTCAGGGGGGTTTCACCCACCCAGAGGGGTCTCTCTTACCCCACAGAGGTTTCCCTCACCCCACAGAGGGGTCTCACTCACCCCACAGAGGTTTCCCACTCACCCATGGCCTTGGTCTCCTCTCCCTTGGCGTTGAGGATGGAGAACTTGAACTTGGCCCTGACCTCGCTCTTGGGGCAGCTGACCAGCAGCAGGTACAGCGACAGGTAATCCTTGCTCTCCTCGTCCAGGCCCTTGGGGTTGACACGTAAACACCTGGAAAAGCGGGGTTGGGAAGGTGGGCAGCTCAGGGATGCCTCCAAAGGAAGGGCACGGGGGATTTCCACAGCTGCACAGCCCCAGGGGAGCACAGCGGGGTGAAAGGAGCAGAGCTGGGGAACAGCTCAACCCCCACACTGGGAAAAACACCCAGGAACGATGGGCACCCCAAAAAAATCCCTGGGAATAGAGCAGGGAGAGGGGCTGGAACCGCTGAGAAGGCCCCTGGACAGTGATCCTCACAAAAGGAAAGTGAAATAAATGAAATGGGGATTGAGGAAGTGCAACAAATGCAGGGAAATGGTTGATAAAATTCCACAGGAGGCAACGGCGAGGAACAAGGGATCTCTGGAAGGCTGGTGGCTCTCAAAAAAAAAAAAAAAAAAAAATACCAGGGTTAAAAGGAAAAACTCCTCCTGTGTGAAGAAAAGGCAGGAAGAAGCTCTTCCATGACCTGAAACTCGACACAGCATCCAGCAAGAACAAAAAGCAGACAGATAATGAACAGCTCCCACACACGGGGACCAAACCCCCAGCTCCAGATGTTCCAGGGAGGGCCGAGGGGACAAAGGTGGCAGCAACAAAGGCAAGCACGGCTCTGCCACCCAAAGGAGAGAGCTCACGCTGTATCCCGTGGATACAGCTCATCCAGGGGCTGCTTCCACACCGTCTGCACTGCAAAGGGAAATCCTGCATGCTCCAGGGTTGAACCAGGAACCAGAGCCCGTGGATGCACCAGGACACGGCCCAGAGCAAAGTCCACTCTGAGCTACTGGAAATGACTGTGGGCTCAGGGGAGATAAGGGAGGTTTAGGGGAAAGGGAAAGGCTCCAGATGAGGTCGGCACAAAGAGGCAGCAGCCCCAGGCAGGAGCAGGGAGAGGACACTGGCACTCCCCTCATCCCTGTGTTCTCCGTGGCCACTCACAGACAGGGAATTCACAGCAGGAAAAATTCACTTTTGAAGCTCGTGGAGCACGAGGGGCTGGAGCTGGGAGGGTGAAATGGGCTGTGCAGCCCCCCAGCCTCACCTGGGCTCGTCCCAGCAGCCAGTTTGGAATGGAAAAGTGGTTTGTGTGCAAACACTGCTGGGGTGTCGGGGCTCTCCTGGCGGGAGGATGAGGCTTCCACGGATTCCCGCTGTCCCCAAAGCCCACCGCAGCCAGGACAAAGCCTCTCCCTGTCCCCAAAGCCCACCCCAGCCAGGACAAAGCCTCTCCCTGTCCCCAGAGCCCACCCCAGCCAGGACAAAGCCTCTCCCTGCCTCTCACCACTTGAGCTTGTCGTTGGCTCCGGAGGAAAAGGTCGAGCTCTTGATGACCTCCCCCATCTCCTCCCGGCAGAAGCTGAAGTTGTTGATGGTCCACATGTAGGAGAACTTCACCACCTTGATCTGGGGGAGAGAGCATGAGCTTCAGGCCCAGCCCTGCACAGCCCAGGGGGGCACTGGGGGCTCCAGGGGGGCTCTGGGGGCTCCAGGGGGGCACTGGGGGCTCCAGGGGGGCACTGGGGGCTCCAGGAGGGCTCTGGGGGATCCAGGGGGGCACTGGGGGCTCCAGGGGGGGCACTGGGGGCTCCAGAGGGGGCACTGGGGGATCCAGAGGGGACACTGGGGGATCCAGAGGGGACACTGGGGGCTCCAGAGGGGACACTGGGGGCTCCAGGGGGGGCACTGGGGGTTCCAGAGGGGCACTGGGGGATCCAGGGGAGCACTGGGGGATCCAGGAGGGCTCTGGGGGCTCCAGAGGGGGCACTGGGGGCTCCAGGGGGGCACTGGGGGCTCCAGGGGGGCACTGGGGGATCCAGGAGGGCTCTGGGGGCTCCAGAGGGGGCACTGGGGGCTCCAGGGGGGGCACTGGGGAATCCAGAGGGGACACTGGGGGATCCAGAGGGGACACTGGGGGCTCCAGGGGGGGCACTGGGGGTTCCAGAGGGGCACTGGGGGATCCAGGGGAGCACTGGGGGATCCAGAGGGGACACTGGGGGATCCAGGGGAGCACTGGGGGATCCAGAGGGGACACTGGGGGATCCACGGGGGGCACTGGGGGCTCCAGGGGGGCACTGGGGGATCCAGGAGGGCTCTGGGGGCTCCAGAGGGGGCACTGGGGGATCCAGGGGGGGCACTGGGGGATCCAGGGGGGGCACTGGGGGATCCAGGGGGGGCACTGGGGGATCCAGGGGGGACACTGGGGGATCCAGGGGCTCTCACAGGGCTCGGCCAGGGCTACAGCAGTGGCTACAGCCCCGGTGCCAACGCAACCTGGGGCTGCTGTAAGTAAGTGCTGTGTAAGTGCTGTGTAAGTGCAGTGTGTAAGTGCAGTGTGTAGCTGCTCCCTGGTGTAGCTGCAGTGTGTAACTGCTCCCCGGTGTACCTGGGTGTAGCACCAGCTCTCGGCCACGGGCCCGCTGGACATCTCTGCCGGAGGGGGGGGACTCGGCACCCTGGACATCGCCAGCTTGGAATCGGGCAGGGGCCACAGGCGGCAGGAAACGGAGCTCAGCTGCACCTGGGGAGAGACAGAAACCATGGAAATCAACAGGAGCACGGAAATGGGGCTGAACTTCACCTGGAGAGAGACACAAACCATGGAAATCAACAGGAGCACGGAAATGGGGCTGAACTTCACCTGGAGAGAGACAGGAACCATGGAAATCAACAGGAGCACGGAAATGGGGCTGAATTTCACCTGGAGAGAGACACAAACCATGGAAATCAACAGGAGCACGGAAATGGGGCTGAACTTCACCTGGAGAGAGACAGGAACCACAGAAATCAACAGCCAGCATGGAAATGGGGCTGAATTTCACCTGGAGAGAGACAGGAACCACAGAAATCAACAGCCAGAATAGAATCAGGGCTGAATTTCACCTGGAGAGAGACAGAAACCATGGAAATCAACAGCCAGAACAGAAATGGGGCTGAACTTCACCTGGAGAGAGACAGGAACCACAGAAATCAACAGCCAGCATGGAAATGGGGCTGAATTTCACCTGGAGAGAGACACAAACCAAGGAAATCAACAGCCAGAATAGAATCAGGGCTGAATTTCACCTGGAGAAAGACACAAACCAAGGAAATCAACAGCCAGCACAGAAATGGGGCTGAACTTCACCTGGAGAGAGACACAAACCACAGAAATCAACAGCCAGCACAGAAATGGGAGCTCAGCTGCTCTTGTGGGGCACAGAGAGACCCATCAGAACCCATCAGAACCCATCAGAACCGAGGACAGACCAAACCAACTCGAGGGCTTCAGTGCTGAGTTCACAAATTTGTCTCTCCCCTCTGGAGCCCTTCAGAACGCGGTGTCAGACCGAAAGGTTCCACTGCAACACCTCCAGCCAGCCCAGGGCAGGCTGGAGCTGCGGGATTTGGCAGAGGGAAGAGGCAGGGCTGAGCCTGCTGCTCCAGGCTCTGTGTCCTGCAGCACCTCACACACGGATTCCTCCAGCAGGAGCAGCAGCCAGGGAAAGCAGGGGGGGATTTGGGGATTGGCCACCTGTCTGCACGCTGAGCAGCAAGATGGTGAGGGATGGAAAGGATTCAGCAGGGGGAAATGCAGGGAAGAAATAAATTAGGCGTGAGAGCAGGCCACAAAACTGGATTGTGCTGTAATAATTGCAGTGATTTAGTTTTTAACTAACGCCTTTTTGCTTGTCGTCATTCTGGTCTCTGAAAATGCAACTTTTATTTAAGAAACATTGAAAGGATGGATTAAAAATAATAAAAAAAAAGACGTAAAACCGATTTAAAATAGCTTTGGAATCCTCTGAAACAGCGATTCCATGGCCCCTCCAGGCATCCCTGCTGGGATTCTCCCATGATCTGGGTTTGACACTCCAGGGGTCAGCAGGTGTCACCTCCCCGGCAGAGCTGGCACATCTGAGAGGAGCTGGATGGAAAAGCACGGCAGGCACGGAGCTTTGAGGGAAATGTTTGGGAAATAATTCAGATATCACGGCTCAGGAGAGGCAGGGACACGCGTCACGCACGGGCAGAGGTATCAAAACACAGCAAACAAAACAGAAAATATTATTTGATGGCCCCCCTGTGTACAGTGAGAGTTTTCTTGGCTATAAATAACAAACTCCTGGCTGGGGACAGAGTTAAAATCACAGCTGAGAGCAGAGCGATTCGCACCCCATCCCCAAGCACTTCCAGATGGAAATGTTGGATCCAGGGGCAGAGCCAGAGCAGCGGGGGAAGCAGGAAATGTCCCCTTGTCACCTCACCTGCCACAGGTGGGCACAGAAACTCAGCAAAGAGCCCTGGAACAGAGCCCGGAATGACCGGATTTACACCCAAAAAAATCTGTCATTTTCTGCTCCTCGGGACAGACCAGCTCCCTCCTCAGAAAGCCAGCAGGAATTCCCGGGAATTTTCACTTCCAGCCAGGTTTGTTCATGGAAAGGGAACTCGGGGGAGGCTGGGAAGGAAGGAGATTTTTAATTGAGGGTTTCAAAAGCTGAGTGGCTGCACCTGGGGCCAGCAAAGCATCAAAGAGAGCCCGGGAACAGCGCAGGGAGAGGGAGCAGGACGGGATAATTGGAGCAGGAAAAGAAGGGATGAGGCAGGAAAAGCTCCTTCACCTCCCTGCATCCTTCAAAGCCTCGGGAAGGGCGGCAGAAGGCGGGGGTGGGACGGGAAAAAGGGGAAAAGGGCAGGGAATGAAAGGGAAGAGCTGCAGGGATGGGATGGGGCAAAGGGGGAAGAACAGGTACAGAGGTACAGAGATGGGAAAGATCCCATGGGGATGGGAATGATCCCATGGGGATGGGAATGATCCCATGGGGATGGGAATGATCCCATGGAGATGGGAATGACCCCATGGAGATGGGAATGATCCCATGGGGATAGGAATGACCCCATGGGGATGGGAATGATGCCACGGGGATGGGAATGATCCCATGGGGATGGGAATGATCCCACGGGGATGGGAATGATCCCACGGGGATGGGAATGATCCCACGGGGATGGGAATGATGCCACGGAGCTGGGAATGACCCCACGGAGATGGGAATGACCCCATGGAGATGGGAATGATCCCGTGGAGATGGGAATGACCCCACTGAACCAGGAGTGACCCCATGGAAATGACCCCACGGAGCTGGGAGTGACCCCACGGAGCTGGGAGTGACCCCACGGAGCTGGGAGTGACCCCACGGAGCTGGGAGTGACCCCACGGAGCTGGGAGTGACCCCACGGAGCTGGGAGTGACCCCACGGAGCTGGGAATGATCCCATGGAGATGGGAATGACTCCACGGAGCTGGGAATGATCCCATGGAGATGGGAATGACTCCACGGAGCTGGGAATGATCCCATGGAGATGGGAATGACCCCACTGAACCAGGAGTGATCCCATGGAAATGAACCCACGGAGCTGGGAGTGACCCCACGGAGCTGGGAGTGACCCCACGGAGCTGGGAGTGACCCCACGGACATGGGAGTGACCCCATGGTTCTGCTGTTCTGCTGTCCCACCACCTCTGGGGGAAGAACTTCTCCCTAAAATCCCCCTTAAATCCCTAAAATCCAGCCCAAATCCCTGCTGACACAGCCCTCGGGTCCTGTCCCTGCTCACCAGAGAGAAGAGCTCAACACTCCATCATCACTCAACTCCTTCCTCCCACAGCAAGCAGTGAAAGGACATTTAAAACCACGAAAACAACAACAAAAAAAGAATCCAATCTATTTCCAGATCAGCTTCTGAGCAGCAGCAGCTCCTCTGCCTCCTCGGGGGTACCAACACCTCTCCCCACAGCAGTTTCCTGCCCCGTCAGGCGTTTCTGGACTTGGCCACACGTTTTTATTTCAGGGCTCTCAACTCCAGGCACCGACACCTCCCAGCAGCAGCTCCTGGGCTGAGGATGAAGGAGCAGCTCTCTCAAGAAAAGGGTTTTGGCCGTTCCTGCTTGTTTGTTTTGGGCTTTCTCCATTTTCTGACAGGTTTTTGCTGTGTTTCCTCCCTGCACCGAGCAGCAAACCCCAGCAGAGCGAGGCTGGAGGAATCAGCGAGATCTTACATAATCCTCCACCCGTGCAGCAAATCCAGCTGGAGCCGAGCAGGGATCCCCCAGAATTCCCATGGAATTCCCACACGTGGAGCTCCCACGGCACAGCCCCGGCTCTGACCTGCACGGGGAACCGGAGCACTCCCAGCTCTCTGGGATGGGGATGATCCCGAGTTCCCAGCAGGCTGGGAATGAGCAGCAAAGCCCAGAGGGAAACGCTGGGCACTGAGAAATCCCACTGGGAACAAGCTCAGCCCGCAGTCCCTGCCCAGGAGAGGCTCAGCTGCGCTCCCAGATGAAACCCAGAGCTCCCCAGCGCTGCCCCAGTGGAAAGTGGGACAGGAGCTGCTCAGCTAACTGGGTTTAATGTTCTCAGGGATACCGGCATCACCGGAGCCTCCTCCACAGGAAAACAGCAGGAAGCTGGAGTTAGGATGGCACAGGAAATAATGGTGTTTGAAGCACTTCAGTGTGGGCTGGCAGTGATGTCCTCACTTTAAACCCCACCCCTGAGCTGTATTTGTGCCTATATCCCCGAGGTTTTGGGGAGAAAAGGGGTAGTTTTACAAGAGGAACTGCAGCCAATGAGGCTGTGAAAAGAGGGAGCACTTTCCATTCGATGGGCACAGCTCTGTGTCACTGTCCCCTGCTGATGCAGGATGACACCCTCGGAGCACTTCTGAGTCCTGAGCTCAATCCCACCCACAACTGTGGCAAAAAGGGGGAATAAAACCCATCTACTTCTTCTCCAGGTCACAAAACAGGGGACAAAATGACACCAAATGGTTGTGGGCAGCTGGTTGGAAAATGTCACTGAAAGAGAAATCAGGTGGATGTTTTACTTAAATAATTCAGGGTTTAGAGTTCTGTTTTATAAAGCATAAATAAGTGCCATTCTTCAGATTCACACAGGGCTCCACAACAAGCCACCACTTAGAACTCGAAAAGTGAAGTGAAAAAAGAGGAAATGAGGGAAAAGTGTTTCTTTCCCTGATGTCAGGACGGTGCTCTAGAACCACAACACAAACACATTCAGCAGTGCTGAGTTAGAGAGAGCTGACAGCAGATCTCATCACACCTGAGATTCTCCTGCCCCTCTAGGAGCTCCTGTCAGACCCAGACAATTCCATCTCCCACTCCAGGCACTCTGCTTTCCCTCTGGAACACCAGGAATGCGGACGATGCTTGGCAGCAGCCCCAGCAGCGCTCCAGGATGGCCCCAGCTCGCCGGGAAAGGGAATTATTTCCCTTTCCACACTGCAGGATGATGCACCATTTCCTCCAAACAGCACCACAGGCCCGACACTCGCCTGGGGAGCAGCAGCGGCGATCCCGGCTCCGATTCCCACCGAGCCCAACTTCCCTCCTGCCTCGGGAATGTGCTGGAGGTCCCTGGCAGGCCACAACCTGTCACCCCTGAGCTGCTGCTCACGGCTCCGGCCCGCTTCCCCTTCTGCCGCTCCTGCTCCCTCAGCCGGCTCCAGGGACCCCACAGCCCCTCTCCCCCCGCCTGCCGAGCTCCAGCAATCCCCGCTCCAGCGTTTTCCCCAACTTTTCCCCTCCGCACCCCCCTCGTCCCTCAGGCCCTGCGCTCCCCCCCCACCTCCGCCTCATAACTCCTTCCCCTCCGCTCTCACCTCGCGGCCCGAGGAGCGGCCCCGCCGGCGGTGCGGCGCTGCTGGGAGGCCGGAGGGAGGCGGGGAGCGCTGCCCGGGCAGGTGCGGTGTGTGGGGACGGCCCCCGGACCCCGCAGCCCCCTCAGGAGACCACCAGCAGCAAGGGATCACTATTTGGCAGCATGTCCTCCCGGGCCGGTCTCCGCCGAGCGCGACCCGGGGATCACTATTGCGCAGGTGCCCGCAGCAGCTCAGCGCGCATGCGCGCGGTGCCGGGGCGGCGGGGGGGGGCCGGGATATGGCGCTGCCCAGCGCTCCCCTCACGGCCGCGCACGCGCACTGCGGGACTGGCGCCGCCGGCCACGCCCACCGCCTTTTATAGCCGCGCGCCCGTCGCGCGAGACCGCTCCCCCCCCCCCACCCCCGGCACGAGCACGCGCGGCCGGGCCGGTCCCGCGCACGCGCGTTCCGGGACGCCTCCCTTTGTGGCAGGTCCCGCCGCTGCTGCGCTCTCCCAAGGGGATCACTTTGTGGCAGGGCTGCGCTAGGCGCCCCTCCTGCTGCCCCGCTGGTGAATCCACGGCTGGCAGCGCCGTGTCCTCCGCTGTCACCCACGGCACCGGGCTGCTGCTGTCGCAGTGCCGTTCCACCGCCCGCATGGCCGCCACTGAGCCCTGCCCCACACGGCCCTCGCAGGCGGCACCGCCTGGCCCCCCTCCCTGGGGAGGTTTCCGGGTGTGCCATGGCCCCTTCCCTCACGGCTCCATGAGGGGACACCTGCCTGAGGGACTGGTGGGAACCATCTCCCCTCACGGCTCCATGAGGAGACACCTGCCTGAGGGAATGGCGGGAACCATCTCCCCTCACGGCTCCATGAGGGGACACCTGCCTGAGGGAATGGCGGGAACCATCTCCCCCTTCCCTCATGGCTCCATGAGGGGACACCTGCCTGAGGGAATGGTGGGTGTCATCTCCCTTCATGGCTCCATGAGGGGACGCCTGCCTGAGGGAATGGCGGGTGTCATCTCCCCTCACGGCTCCATGAGGGGACACCTGCCTGAGGGAATGGAGGGAACCATCTCCCCCTTCCCTCATGGCTCCATGAGGGGACACCTGCCTGAGGGAATGGAGGGAACCATCTCTCCCTTCCCTCACGGCTCCATGAGGGGACACCTGCCTGAGGGAATGGCGGGAACCATCTCCCCTCACGGCTCCATGAGGGGACACCTGCCTGAGGGAATGGCGGGTGTCATCTCCCCCTTCCCTCATGGCTCCATGAGGGGACACCTGCCTGAGGGAATGGTGGGTGTCATCTCCCTTCATGGCTCCATGAGGGGACGCCTGCCTGAGGGAATGGCGGGTATCATCTCCCCTCACGGCTCCATGAGGGGACACCTGCCTGAGGGAATGGAGGGAACCATCTCCCCCTTCCCTCACGGCTCCATGAGGGGACACCTGCCTGAGGGAATGGAGGGAACCATCTCCCCCTTCCCTCACGGCTCCATGAGGGGACACCTGCCTGAGGGAATGGAGGGAACCATCTCCCCCTTCCCTCACGGCTCCATGAGGGGACACCTGCCTGAGGGAATGGCAGGAGTCATCTCCCCTCACGGCTCCATGAGGGGACACCTGCCTGAGGGAATGGCAGGAACCATCTTCCCCTTCCCTCACGGCTCCATGAGGGGACACCTGCCTGAGGGAATGGTGGGTGTCATCTCCCTTCATGGCTCCATGAGGGGACGCCTGCCTGAGGGAATGGCGGGTATCATCTCCCCTCACGGCTCCATGAGGAGACACCTGCCTGAGGGAATGGCGGGTGTCATCTCCCCCTTCCCTCACGGCTCCATGAGGGCCTGGCTGCCAAGGGAATGGCGGGTGCTGTTTCCCCTCACAGTTCTGTGAGGAAGTGTTACCAGAATCCTCCAAAAACGTCATGAGAAATAAGACTCCACCCCTGTTTTCCAGTGTTATCGAGCCAGGCCTTGCTTTCTTCTTGGCCCCGGCTCATGCGAGGCTGACAAAGTTCCTCCACACCCAGGCTGATACAAAACTTTTTTACTTAGTTATACATTTCCAGCAAAAGAAGCAATTCATTTATTGGTATAGCTCTTCTTTATTAATTTGTAGTGGTTTGTAAGCAGTGAAGCATTGTTACCAGCCCTTAATTACCCGAATGTTTGTAGAGAAGTTTATCCAGAGGCAGCTTTCCCCTCCTGCCCCTTCCAGCCTCAGGGTGAATTCATTCCATGGCACACAAAGCACCCCAAGAACAGAACTACCCAGCTTCCTTGGCACAGCCATGTTTATTGAAATGGCAAATGCAAAATATTTTTGTCATCTCTCTCCTCCTCCCAGGTGAGAAACGCTTCTCGTGGCCAGGGGCTGCCGCATCCACCTGGCTCCTGGATTATTGGGAATGTTCTCCGCAGCGTCCCGGCTTTTCCTGGCAGGTGTCTCCTCCAGTCCTTGGAGCAATCCTTGGATCCTGCAGCATTCCTTCGTGTCCCCAAGCGCTGCCCGTGGTGACAGAGCAGCAGGTGATGGAGAAATGGCTCTGTGAGGTGCGGGGCTGCTGTCTGCGTCCCCGTGCTGGCCGCACGTTTCTCCTGGAAACCGCTTTCCATTCCCTTCCCATTCCCGTTTTATATTCCCACCTAAGCTGTGGATTTTTAGCCATGTGTTTCTCCTCTCAGAGCTGAAGCGGCAGAGGAAATTACAGCACCGGTTTTACGGACAACAAAGAGATCCCCCCTCCTCCCCGGCAGCCTCTCTGTAACCAGAACAAACAGAAATTCTCCTTTAATCCAGCACTGGCCGAGTGGCACTCCGCAGTGGGGAAGTCAAGCTCTTTTTCAGCTTCTCCTGATCAAAATTCTCTTGTTCCCAGGAAGCAGAAAATTGAATTGGGCACCTGTGGAAATGGAGGTGGAATTTCACCTCTCCTCCCTTTGCAGAAGTTGTTTAGGCTCAGCTCTGTCCCCCTCGCTGGCTGGGAGAAGGGAATTATTGTCACTTCTCCATGTCTGGAACACAATTCTGTGATAAATAAACAATTCCAGGCGCTTGAACCTCGCCTGTTGGGATGGGGATTTTGGTGTGCGTGAAGCGAGAGCTCCGAAATCCCAGCTCTGGGGACAATTCCCGGCTGGATGGGAGGTGGCATCTCCCTGTGACAGTGACACCAAACACTGCTGCAGCCCCAGCTTTGGAGGTGTCACCCCTCCCAGTGTGATTTCCATGGGAATCTGATTAAACCAGCTCCGAGAGGAGCTGTGCGCAAGAATTTTAACTAGCTGCTGCTTTTTAATATTCACTTCCTCTTCGGGTTTAATTATTTTGTTCCTGCGTTTTCCCTTTCAATTTACTAAAACTCCAGAAATGTAATTAGGGAGAGGCTGAGCTGCAGAGAGCTGCCAGCGCTTCTCCACCGTGATTAAATGGAGCAGCCCTGCCTCCAGCGCGGGGCTGCAGGACAGGATTCCAATCATTATCCCGTTATCCAGGAAGGATCTGCGGCACGTCGGGATCAGAGTTATTGGAAATGCAGCACTAATTAAACTCCCCCATCAGCAGAGGATGAAAACGCAGTTATTTCATTATTCCCCGGATTTGCCAGCTCTGTTACGAACCCAAACAAAGCCCGGCTCAATCACGGGGGGACGCTTAATGAGGCTTTAATTTGTGCAGCTCTCGGGGAGGCAGCTCAAGGTGCTGCTCCCCACCTGTGGAGCCCCGTTCCCATCTGGAGAGCTCCGGGAACGCCGTGCCAGGGATTGCCATGGAGCTGGCTTTGGGGAGCTGGCGTTGTGTCCAGCCCAACGCCGCGGCTGTCGCTGTTAATGGACATTTTCTGGCCGTGGCTAATTAAGGATCCATCCTCTCCCCGCGCTGTTTCCGTGCCTGGCACAGCTGCTGCTCCCCACCAGCCCTCCGAGCTCTGCTCCTGTCACAGCAGCCCCGGCTCTGTCACCAGAGCTGCTGCAGCCTGGAGAGCCACGGAGGGATGGGCGGCCTCCAGGGAACGGAGAGCAGGGGTGGGAGAGGGACAGGGATGGGACAGGGATGATGGGACAGGGATGATGGGACAGGGATGTGAACAGGGGTGGGACAGGGACAGGGATGGGACAGGGATGATGGGACAGGAATGATGGGACAGGGATGATGTGCCCAGGGATGATGTGACAGGGATGATGGGACAGGGATGATGGGACAGGGATGATGGGACAGGGATGATGGGACAGGGGTGTGAGCAGGGGTGGAACAGGGATGATGGGACAGGGATGATGGGACAGGGATGACGGGACAGGGATGACGGGACAGGGATGACGGGACAGGGATGACGGGACAGGGATGATGGGACAGGGATGTGAGCAGGGGTGGGACAGGGATGATGGGACAGGGATGATGGGACAGGGATGATGGGACAGGGATGATGTGCCCAGGGATGTGCCAGGGGTATGAGCAGGGATGGGACAGGGACAGGGGTGGGACAGGGATGATGTGACAGGGATGATGTGCCCAGGGATGATGTGCCCAGGGATGATGGGACAGGGATGTGACAGGGATGATGTGCCCAGGGATGATGTGACAGGGCTGTGACAGGGCTGTGCCAGGGCTGTGCCAGCCCTCCTCCTGCAGGTGGGATCTGAGCTCTGTGGGGCAGCAGTGAAAGGAAACAGCCCCACAGCTTGGGCTCAGCAGCTTGTCTGTGTGCAGAGATACAACACCCGTGTCTCTCCAAATATCAGTGTCTTTTATACACCTGCAGAAAAGAGCTGGGCAATCTTCAAGGTTCAAGGCAAGGACCCAGAGGGTTACAGGATTTTCCTTCTCTGTGAGGCTGGGGAGGGACTGGGATGGAATTCCCAGAGCAGCCGTGGCTGGCCCTGGGTCCCTGGAAGTGCCCCAGGCCAGGCTGGCCGGGGTTTGGAGATGTGGCAGGGGCTTGGAGATGTCCCTGGATGTCCCTGGCTGAGCTCTGAGCTCCCTCCATCCCAAACCCACTCTGGAATCCTGTGACGGAGGCTCCCAGATCCCAAAGCCCCAGGGATCAGCCCTTCCATGAGAGAATTCCTGCTGCTGTGAGGCACAGTCCCCTCTCAAACCATTCCGAGCTCCCTGCTCTGGCCATTTCCCACCCACATTTCCTCCCCTGGCTCCCGAACCCCTCCAGAAACCTTCACTCAGTCCTTGCTGCTGCCATTAAAAACCACTTTTGTTTGGGAGAAAACAAACCCTGCTCAGAACAAACCCTGCCCTGGAGGTTTTAATTGCAGGGAATCTGCTGCCTTGCTATTTTTACCTGGATTGGAGACGCATCAAAGCCGATTTTGGAGGAGAGGAGGAACTCAGCCTTTCAACTGACAATGGCGAGCGAGCAGCTCCCCCAGCCCCGAGCTTTGGTGCTCGTTAGCAGCGGCTCCTGATGAGGCTGCTCTTGTTTTCCAGGCTGCTTTTGATCCCGGACTCATTAAAACCCGATCCTGCTGCGGGATTGTTCCCCTCTCCCCAAAGCTGCGGGCTGGGGGTGATGTCCCCGAGTCCCCCCGCTGGATTCCGAGCCCCACAAGCAGGAGCCGGCCCTGGTGGGAGCTCAGAGCCCAGCCCGGCTCCCTCCCGACCCCAACCAGCCCAGGGCCACCCCCACAACGCAACAAATTAACTAATGAGGGCTTGATTACCTCGCAACACCGCGGGTTTGGGGGATTTGGAGCGGGGTTTTCTGCTCCTGCCCCTGCAGGCTCCTCCTGGGGGCTCCAAACTGGGATTTCATCAAGGGAAAATCCCGGGGTTTGGTCGGATGTGGGGACAATTAAACCAAACCTGCAGGGAAGCAGATCATTAAACCATCAAATCCACCATGGGAACCTCTCCTCGCTCTCCCCAAAACATCCTCGGGGGGTTTCAAAGGAACGCCGAGATCCCAAGGGAATAACAACAATTCCTTAATCCACCTTTACTCCGCGGTGAATGATCTCCATCCCTCCAAAACATCCCAAAATTCCCTCCCCTCCGCCTCCCTCTCCAGACATTTGGGGTTTTTTTGGCTTTTTTGGGGTTTTTTTTTGGGAACCATCTGCTGCTGGAGCTGCGGGAGGAGCAGCGGGGATGAAAGGAGAGGGAGCGGAGCTGCCAAATCCCGCTCCCAGCCCAGCCTCACCTCCCGGGGCAGCTGCGGGCACAATTCCAGAGGGAATGTTTTCCACGCCAGCTGCCCGGGAGGAGCAGGGGGAGGATTCCAGCCCCCAGCCCGGCTCTGCTGGCGGCCGGCAGGGATTGAACGCGGGGAAAATGGGGGAAAAGCTGGAGAAAAGCCGCGTTTGCGGCTGGGGCAGGGATTGCACGGGAGCCGCTTCTGGAGGGGCTGGGAATGGCTGGAAGCAGAGTTCCCCCTGCCGGTAACCGAGATCGGGATCTGGAAATCTGGAAGCGGGATCTGGAGCCAGGAAAAGCCGGGAGGGAGGAGGAATGGGATGGGTCGGGCTCCGCACCTGCCCAGGCACCGAGCGCATCCCCGGCCGCGGCTGGAGCGGAGGAACCCCCGGGAATTCCCTGCGGGAATGTCCTGCCCAGCCAGGCCGGCCCCAGAACATTCCAGAGCCTCACTCCTGCCCCAAAATCCCTGTTGGGAAAAACAACAGGGATTTGTCCTTATCCCGGAGCTGCGCGGGCAGAGGGAGGCAGCTCCCAGGGCCGAGAAAAGCCCCAAATCTTTGTTTTCCCTGGATTTGCATCCCGGGAAATGCACAAGGTCTGCTCCAAGCTGCGACTGAGCCGGCCCCGAGGGGACCCTGGGCACCGGGATTTATCCCTTGGGAATTCGGAGCTGCCTCCAGCTTCCACCGGGAGCCGTGGGACGGACGGGGCTGGAAGGGACCGCAAATCCCATCCTGGATGGGGTCATAAATCCCATCCTGGATGGGGTCATAAATCCCATCCATTCCCAGCTCCCGGGATCCCAGGCTGCATCCAGGGCTGGAAGGGACCGCAAATCCCATCCAGCCCCAGCTCCCGGGATCCCAGGCTGCATTCAGGGATGGAAGGGACCGTAAATCCCATCCATTCCCAGTTCCTGGGATCCCAGGCTGCATCCAGGGATGGAAGGGCTGGAAGGGACCATAAATCCCATCCAGCCCCAGCTCCCGGGATCCCAGGCTGCAGCCAGGGCTGGATGGGGTCATAAATCCCATCCATTCCCAGCTCCCGGGATCCCAGGCTGCATCCAGGGATGGAAGGGACCGTAAATCCCATCCATTCCCAGTTCCTGGGATCCCAGGCTGCAGCCAGGGCTGGATGGGGTCATAAATCCCATCCATTCCCAGTTCCTGGGATCCCAGGCTGCATCCAGGGATGGAAGGGACCACAAATCCCATCCTGGATGGGGTCATAAATCCCATCCATTCCCAGCTCCCGGGATCCCAGGCTGCATACAGGGCTGGAAGGGCTGGAAGGGGTCATAAATCCCATCCATTCCCAGTTCCTGGGATCCCAGGCTGCATCCAGGGATGGAAGGGCTGGAAGGGACCATAAATCCCATCTATTCCCAGTTCCTGGGATCCCAGGCTGCAGCCAGGGATGGAAGGGCTGGATGGGGTCATAAATCCCATCCATTCCCAGCTCCCGGGATCCCAGGCTGCATCCAGGGCTGGACGGGGCTCCCTCGGACCCTTCCCGCTGGGAATAAACCCCCCAGGCCTCAGCAGAAGGAATTCAAATCCCCTTTTTGCCCTTCCCTGGATGTTCTGGCAGCTCTCTGTGCATCCCTGGCCCTTCCCTGGGGACAGGAGGAGTTTCCTGACATTTCCCCCCCAGTCCAAGCCCTGCCTCGGGGAGGGAAAAAGGAGCAAATCCCAAAGCCCAGGGAACAGGATCTTCCCTCTCCCAAAGGGGAAGAAAAAGCAGCAGAGGATGGGAATTCCTGGAATCCCACCCTGGTTCCTTAATAAACCTCCTGAGGGTTCATTCCCAGCTGGATCCAGGCAGGAACATCCCAAAGGTTTTTTGGGAGGGGTCAGGAACGCAGAGCTGCTCTGGGAACCCCTCCTGGCATGGCCCTGGAGCCTCCCGGGGATCCCATGGGATGGGAGAGGAGCTGCCCCGAGTCTGGGGAATTCTCCTTTCCTGGGAGCCAGGACAGGGCTGGGGCAAATCCCAGGGAGAGGAAATCCCAGGGGAAGGGAGGGAGGGAGGAAATCCCAGGGGAAGGGAGGGAGGGAGGAAATCCCAGGGGAAGGGAGGGAGGGAGGAAATCCCAGGGGAAGGGAGGGAGGAAATCCCAGGGGGGAGGGAGGGAGGAAATCCCAGGGGAAAGGAGGGAGGAAATCCCAGGGGAAGGGAGGGAGGAAATCCCAGGGGGGAGGGAGGGAGGAAATCCCAGGGGGGAGGGAGGGAGGGAGGAAATCCCAGGGGAAGGGAGGGAGGAAATCCCAGGGGGAAGGGAGGGAGGGAGGAAATCCCAGGGGGGAGGGAGGGAGGGAGGAAATCCCAGGGGGGAGGGAGGGAGGGAGGAAATCCCAGGGGGGAGGGAGGGAGGAAATCCCAGGGGAAGGGAGGGAGGAAATCCCAGGGGGGAGGGAGGAAATCCCAGGGGAAGGGAGGGAGGGAGGAAATCCCAGGGGGAAGGGAGGGAGGGAGGAAATCCCAGGGGGAAGGGAGGGAGGGAGGAAATCCCAGGGGAAGGGAGGGAGGAAATCCCAGGGGAAGGGAGGGAGGAAATCCCAGGGGAAGGGAGGGAGGGAGGAAATCCCAGGGGAAGGGAGGGAGGGAGGAAATCCCAGGGGGAGGGAGGGAGGGAGGAAATCCCAGGGGGAGGGAGGGAGGGAGGAAATCCCAGGGGAAGGGAGGGAGGAAATCCCAGGGGAAGGGAGGGAGGAAATCCCAGGGGAAGGGAGGGAGGAAATCCTAGGGGCTGTTCCCACCCTCTGGAAAAGGCACAGGGGGTGCCTCCAACCAGGATTTAATCCCAGGATCTTTCCCCTCCCTCCCTGCAGAGCAGAGCTGGGTCCCCCCACAGCAGCCAAATCCCCACAGAAAGTCCTGGAGAAGTGGGAATTGTCCTGTTTTCTTTAATAAAGATAGGAAGGATTTGTGTTTTCCTGTTAAGGCAAGGATCTGCTGCTGCTGCTCGGCTCCGGGGGCAGCTCTGATTACACAAAAAAAGCTGAATTACACCTCAAACTAAAGGATTACGTGTTTAGAGACAATTCAGAATTAAAAAAACCAAACCCAAAAATAAATTCCACATGGTTTCCTTCTGATTCCCTGTCCTGAGTCCAGTTCCACACCAGATTCTGAGGTACAAGACAATAAATTAAAAGTTCATTCCAACTGCGGGGATCGCTCGCTCAATCTCAGTGCGACGTCTTCTTCACCCCCTTCCCGAATTTGGCATCGAGTCCAAGGCCTGGGAGGAGACAAAACACGAGGTTTGTGTCCTCCAAAGCAGCAGGAATTTGGGGAAGGACCAGCTGAATATCCCCAAATTTAGCCCTGGAATGAGGCTGGGGGGGGACAGGAGCCCGCGCTCCCTGCGCCCGTGTCCCGTCCCCGCGGGTTCCAGGAGCTGCCGGCGCAGGAATCCCAGGGATTTCCCTCCCAAACTCACCCAGGAACACCAGGACGGTGCCCACCCACTGCATGGGGCTGATGGGGTTGGCAAAGAGCACCACGGAGGCCAGGATGGTGAAGAACTTGCGGGTGGTGGTGATGATGGAGCAGGTCAGGGGCCCGAAGTACACCACGGTCATGAAGATGAAACTCTGCCCAAGAGCACAGAGCTGCCGTCACCGCCGGCCCAGGCAGCCAGGGAAACCCCTCAGGGCCTTTCTGCTTCTAATCCTGCTTATTCCTGGCTTAAACTGGGTTTGTGGAATCCTGGAATGGGCCCTGAAGCTCATCCAGGGATGAATTCCCCAATCCCAGGCTGCCCCAAGCCGGCCTGGGACGCTGCCAGGGATGGGGCAGCCACAGATTCCCCGGGAATTCCATCCCAGCCCCTCCCAGGGAAGGAAAGCCCACCCCAAATCCCATCCCTGACCCCGTGGGAGCCAGCCCAGGGCACGGACCTGGCCCAGGGCGCTGGTGAGGCCGAAGAGGAGGATGTTGGAGATGATGCTGGGATAACGCTCCGTGAAACTCAGGAACTCCCAGAGCTCCCCCGTGAACAGGATCCCTGGAAAACAGCCTGGGATGAGGATTCCCCACCCACCTGGGGTCAGCTTGGGCTCAGAACCCCCCCAAAACAGGGAGTGAATTCCACAAACAGCAGGAAAAACACCAGCAGGACAAGCAGTCGCCCTCCTGGTTAATTAGTGAAAGAAAGATCATTAACTGGGATCAAATTCCACCAGAACAGTCCCCAGCCATTAATCAGGAGTGCTGCTGCCTAATCCTGGGAAGGTTTGGGCTGGAAGGGACCTTAAAGCTCCTCCAGTGCCAAGGGCAGGGGCAGCTCCAGCCCTCCTGGGCTCCGGTTGCTGCTCCCAGCTGGAGCAGGGGCGGCTCTGGGGCCCAGAAACCCCCGACAAAACCAAGCCCAGAGGGCTCCAGAGCCGGTTTTGGACCCGTCCTGGCTCCTCACCTGCCCCCAGGAACAGCGTGGACCAGAGGTTGACGTTGAGCATCATGTGGTTGGAGCCTGTCTGGTAGTGAGCCCTCATGTGGTCCTGGGCCACCCCCGTGAGCCCGTCCAGGGTCAGCGACAGCAGCTGCGGACAGACGGGACGGACAGGATGGACAGGATGGACAGGGATGGACAGGGATGGACAGGGGATGGACAGGGATGGACAGGGGATGGACAGGGGACGGACAGGGGACGGACAGGGGATGGACAGGGGATGGACAGGGGACGGACAGGGATGGACAGAATGGACAGGGGACGGACAGGGGATGGACAGAATGGACAGGGGATGGACAGAGGATAGACAGAATGGACAGGGGATGGACAGGGATGGACAGAATGGACAGGGATGGACAGGGGATGGACAGAATGGACAGGGGACGGACAGGGGACACCGTCAGGCCCCGCTGTCATTGGAAAATGCCAATTCTCCCTTCTCACAGCAGCTCCCAGCAGGGATTGTCAGGGGGGTGCAGAGCACAGGGAGGCTCCTCTCACCCCCCACCTCAGCCTGCTGCAGCTCCAGGGCACACCTGAGAGCCTGGGGCTTATCCCAGGAGTAAATCCCACCTGAGAGCTGGGGATTTATCCCACTGTAAATCCCACCTGAGAGCTGGGGATTTATCCCAGGAGTAAATCCCACCTGAGAGCTGGGGATTTATCCCAGGTGAGGGGTAAATCCCACCTGAGAGCTGGGGATTTATCCCAGGTGAGGGTTAAATCCCACCTGAGAGCTGGGGATTTATCCCAGTGTAAATCCCACCTGAGAGCTGGGGATTTATCCCAGGTGAGGGTTAAATCCCACCTGAGAGCTGGGGATTTATCCCAGTGTAAATCCCACCTGAGAGCTGGGGATTTATCCCAGGTGAGGGGTAAATCACACCTGAGAGCTGGGGATTTATCCCAGGTGAGGGTTAAATCCCACCTGAGAGCTGGGGATTTATCCCAGGTGTAAATCCCACCTGAGAGCTGGGAATTTATCCCAGGTGAGGGGTAAATCCCACCTGAGAGCTGGGGATTTATCCCAGGTGTAAATCCCACCTGAAACCTTGGGATTTATCCCAGGTGAGGGGTAAATCACACCTGAGAGCTGGGAATTTATCCCAGGAGTAAATCCCACCTGAGAGCTGGGGATTTATCCCAGGTGAGGGGTAAATCCCACCTGAGAGCTGGGGATTTATCCCAGGTGAGGGGTAAATCACACCTGAGAGCTGGGGATTTATCCCAGGTGAGGGGTAAATCACACCTGAGAGCCTGAAGTTTGTCCCAGGAGTAAATCCCACCCGAGGGCCCCAGGGTTCCTCCCGGGTGTAAATCCCACCCGAGAGCCCCAGGATTCCTCCCAGGTGTAAATCCCACCCGAGAGCCCCAGGGTTCCTCCCAGGTGTAAATCCCAGCCCCGTGGGGTCCCCGCACTCACCAGGAGCAGCTCCCCGTAGCCAAAGACGTGCTCGGTGTCCCCGGTGCCCTTTTTGGGTTTGTAGAGGAACAGGGCCACCCCCGCCACGATCAGCAGCACGCACAGGTACTTGGCTGGGGGGTACCTCTTCCGCAGCAGGGTCACCCCCAGCAGCATCACTGGGGACAGGGGAGGTCAGAAACCGCCCCCCAAACCCCCCCACAGGAGTTCACCCCCTACAAAATCATCCCCAGATGGTGGCAGGGGAGAGGGAACAGCACAAGGTGACCCCAAAGCCCTTCCTGGGACGAAAGCCAGCCCAGCCCCAGGCGGCTCTGACAGGTGAGGGCTGCTGGAGGCACAGGAATCCACAGGAATCCACAGGAATCCACAGGAATCCACAGGAATCCACAGGAAAACGGGAATTCTCTTACCTGGAATGGGCTTGCAGGACTTGCCCAGGACCTGGCAAGGGGAGAAGGGCGTTAATGATGCTCACCCCAAAATGAGCTCCCAAACCCCCCCCAGGCCAGCTGAGACTCAGCAGGGACAGCTCAGCACCGGCCTCCAAGGCAATTACCCCAATTAGCACCTAATTAACGAACCCAGGGGGGTCTCTGTCCCTTCCCCCAGTGCTCTCAGCCCGTCCCTGGGCCCCAGCAGTGACCAGGACACCAAAGTGACCGCAGGGAACTGAGAGGGGGGTGGGAGTCACAGCCACTGTCCCCAGGGTGTCACAGCCACTGTCCCCAGGGTGTCCCCAGGGTGTCACAGCCACTGTCCCCTGGGTGTCCCCAGGGTGTCACAGCCACTGTCCCCAGGGTGTCACAGCCACTGTCCCCTAAGTGTCCCCAGGGTGTCACAGCCACTGTCCCCAGGGTGCCACAGCCACTGTCCCCTGGGTGTCCCCTGGGTGTCCCCATGGTGTCACAGCCACTGTGCCCCCCTCGGTGTCCCCATTCCCACCTGTGTGGGGTAGCTGACGAACTGCAGCGCGGAGTTGCTGGAGACCATGGCGCCCAGGTAGGAGAGGGAGCAGGCTCCGTACAGCCAGCCCCGGGTGCGGTCCGGCCGCGCCGCGTCCACCAGGCGGATCACTGCGGGCACGGCACGGCACCGGGGCTCAGGGGCTGCCCCGGGCCCCCGGCACCGACCGACCGCGGCTCCCGGGGCTCCCGGACTTACGGAGCTTGGCGAAGGCGGCGTTGATCACGCACTGGATGAACACGAGGGTCAGCGCGTACTTGAACTTCTCCTGCTTCGCGCCCTCCCCATAGCGGCCCCGGGTGCTGCGGGACGGACAGACACCGGTGGCACCGGGGACAGAGCGGGACAGACACCGGGGACAGACAGGGACAGGCACCGGGGACAGCACGCAGGGTACGGGGAAGGAGCGGCGCGCCCCGGCCGGGTCCGGCTGCCCAGGCCTGCCCCGCTCCCTCCTCCCCAGAGCCCCCGGTGTCCCCCCGGCCCCGCGTCCCTCGCCGCTGTCCCCGGCCCGTGTCCCGCGGCCCCGCCGTCCCTCACATGCTCTCCTGCAGGATGCCGTAGTAGAAGTAGCAGGCGAACACGCCGAGGAAGCAGACGGGCAGGCGGAGGCGCTCGGGCAGCCCCGGGGCCGCGCTCGCTGCCATGGTGGCGGCGGGGCCGCTCAGCGCGGGCGGCACCTCCAGCGCCACATCCCGCGGCGCCCCGGGCGGCCTCATCGGCCCCGCCGCGCCCGCCCCGCCCCGCGCCGCCCAACGCGCTGCCGGGCCCGCCGCGGGGGGAAACGCGGGTCAGGAGCGCCGGGAACGGAGCGGAACCGGGCTGGGCTCCACGCCACGATCTCTGAGTCCCCCGCGGGGCCGCGCCCGCCGCGGTTCGGCCGCGATGGGACCGGCGGAGCGCGGCGAGGCGCAGGCATTACTGTGGACACCCCAGCCTCGGGGGCCTTCACAAGGCACGGCGCGCGCAGGAGCGCCACACGATGTGGAGAGCGGCGATTGGCTGCGCTGAGGGGGCGGGACAGAAACACGGGCTTTGATTGGTTATCCCGGACAAGAGGCTCCGCCCACTCCCGGCGCCGCCGAGCGGGGCCCTGCGGGCTCCTTCCGCCGGCCCGGGCCCCCCGGTGGGGCAGAGCTGCCGGGTCCTGGCCGGGACCGGTTCCGCCTTTTCCGAGGCCCCGGTCAGTCGCTCCCGCTGCTCCAGGCCGCGTATCCGGGAAGTTCCCGAGCTCCGCGGAGCAGCGAGTCAGGAAGTTACTTTGGCCAGGGAGGGACGAAGCCCCTCCATGGCGCTTTGTCCTTCACAGTTCCGCTCATCCCCACGGGAATCCCAACACGAGTCACGATCCCCGGGCTGCCCTGACCGCCACATCCCGCCTCCAGGGCGCTGCTCCGAGGAGGAGCTGCCGGTGCTGCAATTCTCGGGGCTTCACACGGCGAGGGAGCTCTGGAAGCTCCTCCGCCGCCTGAGCCGGGCCCCGCCCGCACTCAGCATGGCGGGCTCGGTAACGGGCGGGCCCCGCTGGCCTCGTGCCCTTACAAATGATGGCGGCCGCCCCCCTCCCGGGGCCCGAATCAAAGATGGCGGCGCGCGGCGTCACTGCCGGCGGGGCCTGCCCGGCTCCAAGATGGCGCGCGGTCACGTGACGGGGGGTGTGGGCCGCGTCCCGGCGGAAGCGTGAGGGACCGAGCAGGGAACGGCGGCTGGCGGCGGCGGGAGCGGGGCTGGCGCCGCCGGAGCACGCGTGCCGCAGGCCGGGGGACACGGCTGTCACCACGGAGTCCGCCAGCGCCAACACCGCGGCGGCCACCGCCGCCTCGCGGGCCGCGGGTGCCGGGGACCAGGCAACCTCGCTGCCCCCGCCCAGGATGCAGCGCAGGAAGGTGAGCACGGCCGGGAAACGGGGGAGGCGGCCGGCGGGGAGACCGGCGAGCTCGGGCCGCTGCTTTCTACCCTTCCGCAGCCCCTCCGCGCCCTCGCCCGGCTGCGAAACCGGGGGGAAAATAGCGGCCTTGAGCCCCCTGCGCCCGCCCCCTGCGCGCTCCGATTGGCCACGAGCACGAGCAGGCCGCGCGCTGATTGGCCGCTCCGCCTGTCACTCACCCCCCACAACGGCCGCCGTTTCCCTTCCCCCGCGCCGGCGGCGGGGCCCGCCCCTCGCCGTTTCCGATTTGACGCGCGCTTGAAGAGCTGGCCGTCTATTGGGCACGTCTCGGTGCCGGGCTGGCCGCTGATTGGCTCCTGCTGCTGTCCATCGCCGCCCCCAACGGTCACCTCCCGGCGCGAGCCTTGTTTTTCCCTTCCCCCATCGCACCGCGGCCCCCCCCCGGTTTGGCGTTGCCGTGGGAGCAAGCCTGGCGCTGATTGGCTGCCGTTCGCTGTCAATCACGCGCGGAGGGGCCCGCCTTTTTCCTCCGCGAGCTGCCATTGGCGGGCCTCTCTTTCCATCCCGCCCCCGCGCGCTGTGATTGGCTGAGGCCGGCGCGGCTCCGCTGGGTGCAAAACAAAGCGGCGCGGGGGCCGCGCTCCCGCCACCGGCGCGAGGCCGCCCCTCCCTCCCCTCATGGCGGCCGCGCCCCCCCCGCTCCCCTCACGGTCGCCGCCATCGCCGCCCCCTCACGGCCCTGCCCGCCCGGGGCTCCCGGAGCCGCCTCCCGGCCCCCACCGGCACCTGCCGCCACCCCCAGACCCCCGGCGTCCCCTCACGGTGTTACGGTTGAACCGCACCTGGAAATTAAACACAAACCTGGTACGGGGGGGGGGAAACAAAAATAAAGGTTGTGTGTGCGAGTAACAACAGCTTAATAGTGAGAAATGAATTAAATACTGCGAAAACAATAAGTAACCGTGATAACAGAAAAAGAAAGGGCTAAAAATGCCAATTGCTGACCCCATTCCCACATCCACATTCCTTCCCCCACTTTGGGATAATTCCCGGTAATTCCTCCAGTTTATATCCTGGGAATGACAGTCTGTGCTGGGGAATAAACCTTTGGCCAGCTGGCATCACCTGTCCTGGTTTCCTTTTGAAACTCCTCACTGAGGGAGCAGGAGACACAGAAAGGGAAAGAATCCCTTAATTTAGGGATTTTATTCGTTTATCCCTGACTTGGGATAAAGCACACAGGTCACACTTCCAGCTGAAGCGGCTGGCAGAATGTGGAGAACACGGAATATTCTCTCCTTTTCCTGTTTTTTTTTAATCAATAGAAGTACAATATTTAATATAATTAAAATAAAGATTGAAAGGCAAGCGCTGTGTGGTGTTGCAGAGGAACGCGGGCAGCAGCTCGGATGGAACAGAGGACTCGGATTTCTCCACGGATCCCGAGCACACGGACAGCTCCGAGAGCGACGGCACCTCCCGGAGATCCGCCCGCGTCACCCGCTCCTCCGCCAGGCTCAGCCAGAGCTCCCAGGGTGAGGCTGGGCTCCTGCAGCCGGGAAAGGCTCATCCTGAAATCCTTAAACTGGGGAAAGGCTCATCCTGAAACCAGGGAAAGGCTCATCCTGAAACCGGGGATCCTTAAATCCTTAAACTGGGGAAAGGCTCATCCTGAAACCGGGGATCCTTAAATCCTTAAACTGGGGAAAGGCTCATCCTGAAACCGGGAATCCTTAAATCCTTAAAATGGGGAAAGGCTCATCCTGAAACCGGGAATCCTTAAATCCTTAAACTGGGGAAAGGCTCATCCTGAAACCGGGAATCCTTAAATCCTTAAACTGGGGAAAGGCTCATCCTGAAACCGGGAAAGGCTCATCCTGAAACCAGGGATCCTTAAATCCTTAAACTGGGGAAAGGCTCATCCTGAAACCAGGGATCCTTAAATCCTTAAAGTGGGGAAAGGCTCATCCTGAAACCGGGGGTCCTTAAATCCTTAAACTGGGGAAAGGCTCATCCTGAAATCTGGGATCCTTAAATCTTTAAACTGGGGAAAGGCTCATCCTGAAATCTGGGATCCTTAAATCTTTAAACTGGGGAAAGGCTCATCCTGAAACCGGGGATCCTTAAATCCTTAAACTGGGGAAAGGCTCATCCTGAAACCTGGGATCCTTAAATCCTTAAACTGGGGAAAGGCTCATCCTTAAACTGGGGAAAAGATCATCTTTAGACTGGGGAAAGGCTCCTCTTTAAACTGGGAATCCTTAAATCCTTAAACTGGGGAAAGGCTCCTCTTTAAACTGGGGAAAGGCTCCTCTTTAAACTGGGGAAAGGTTCCTCCTTAGACTGGGAAAAGGTTCCTGTTTAAACTGGGAAAAGGCTCTTCCTTAGACCAGGAAAAAGCTCTTCCTTAAACTGGGAAAAAGCCCTTTCCTTAAACCAGGAAAAAGCCCTTCCTTAAACCAGGAAAAGGCTCCTCTTTAAACCAGGAAAAAGCTCTTCCTTAAACCAGGAAAAAGCCCTTCCTTAAACCAGGAAAAGGCTCCTCTTTAAACCAGGAAAAGGCTCCTCTTTAAACCAGGAAAAGGCTCCTCTTTAAACCAGGAAAAAGCCCTTCCTTAAACCAGGAAAAGGCTCCTCCTCAGACCAGGGAAAGGCTCCTCCAGCCCCACAAGCAATCCTGCTGTTCCCAAGGGCTGGGGGTTCTTATCTAAACTAAGGGATCTCTGCTTCTCCAGCTGGGAGCTGGGTGGTAATTATGGGTTAATTAAGTTAATTAAAGCTGGAGAAAGCTGGTGTTGCTGCAGATTGCTCCAAGTGTCCTGAGATTTTATCAGTGAGGCCAGAGCGAGGTGACTTAGGCAGGACAGAGCCACAGGGTGTTGGTCAGCGTGGGGCAGGGGGTCCTGTGGGTGATGTGGTGTAACTGTGGTGTAACTGTGGTGTCCCCATGGTTCCCGTGGTGTCCCTGTGGTGTCCCCATGGTTCCCGTGGTGTCCCTGTGGTGTCCCCATAGTTCCCGTGGTGTAACTGTGGTGTCCCCATGGTTCCCGTGGTGTCCCCACAGTTCCTGTGGTGTCTCTGTGGTGTCCCCACGATGTCTCTGTGGTGTCCCCGTGGTTTCCGTGGTGTCCCCATGGTTGTCCCCATGGTTCCCGTGGTGTCCCTGTGGTGTCCCCACGGTTCCTGTGGTGTCTCTGTGGTGTCCCCACGATGTTTCTGTGGTGTCCCCGTGGTTTCCGTGGTGTCCCCATGGTTCCTGTGGTGTCCCTGAGGTGTTCCCATGATCCCCATGATGTTCCCATAGTTCCTGTGGTGTCCCCATGGTGTCCTGGTGCTGTCCCCATGATCCCTGTGGTGTCCCCATGGTGTTCCCATGATCCCCGTGGTGTCCCCATGATCCCTGTGGTGTCCCCGTGGTGTCCCCATGGTTCCCATGCTGTCCCGGTGCTGTCCCGGTGCTGTCCCGGTGCTGTCCCCGTGCTGTCCCTGTGCTGTCCCGGTACTGTCCCCGCTGTAACGGTGTTGTTCCCGCGGGAGCAGACTCCAGCCCGGTGCGGAACCCTCCGGCGCTGGGGCCGGACGAGCCGGTGTACTCCACGCGGAGGGTGACCCGCAGCCAGCAGCAGCCGGCTCCCGTCACCCCCAAGAAGTACCCGCTGCGCCAGACGCGCTCCTCCGGCTCCGAGACGGAGCAGGCCGTGGATTTCTCGGACAGAGGTAGGCGGAGGGGCCGGGCAGCGCCGTGAGGCTGCCGGGGGCTCTGCAGCGTCCCCGGGGTGTCCCGGGAGCTCCCCCCGCAGCTCCGCTCCTCCTCCAGACACCAAAAACGCTGCGGATCACGACGAGTCCCCTCCCCGCACCCCCACGGGCAACGCGCCCTCCTCCGAGTCCGACATCGACATCTCCAGCCCCAACGTGTCCCACGACGAGAGCCTGGCCAAGGACATGTCCATGAAGGACTCGGGCAGCGACCTCTCGCACCGGCCCAAGCGCCGCCGCTTCCACGAGAGCTACAACTTCAACATGAAGTGTCCCACTCCTGGCTGCAACTCCCTGGGTGAGGGCTGGGGGTCCCAAAAACGGGCTGTGGGGTGGGCTGGGGTCTGTTCTGGGTGTCACCATGTCCCAAAAACGGGCTGTGGGGTGGGCTGGGGGTGCAGCCTTGGGGTGTCACATCCCAATAACGGGCTGTGGGGTGGGCTGGGGGTGCAGCCTTGGGGTGTCACATCCCAATAACGGGCTGTGGGGTGGGCTGGGGTCCTGCTCGGGGTGTCACATCCCAAAACCGGGCTGTGGGGTGGGCTGGGGTCCTGCTGCGGGTGTCACATCCCAAAAACGGGCTGTGGGGTGGGCTGGGTTCTGCTGTGGGTGTCACATCCCAAAAACGGGCTGTGGGGTGGGCTGGGGTCCTGCTGTGGGTGTCACATCCCAATAACGGGCTGTGGGGTGGGCTGGGGTCTGTTCTGGGTGTCACATCCCAAAAACGGGCTGTGGGGTGGGCTGGGGTCCTGCTGTGGGTGTCACATCCCAAAAACGGGCTGTGGGGTGGGCTGGGGTCCTGCTGTGGGTGTCACATCCCAAAAACGGGCTGTGGGGTGGGCTGGGGGTCTGTTCTGGGTGTCACCATGTCCCAAAAACGGGCTGTGGGGTGGGCTGGGGTCTGTTCTGGGTGTCACCATGTCCCAAAAACGGGCTGTGGGGTGGGCTGGGGGTCTGTTCTGGGTGTCACACCCCAAAACTGGAGCCATGGGTGGGCAGGAGGGATGGAAACACAGGAGGTGTTCTGTGTTTTGGGGGTGGCAGGATAAGGAGTCAGACAGGAGGAGAAGTCCCAGATTTGTGTTTTTGCCAGGAGCAGCATTTCAGTCCCAGATTATTGCGCTCCCATCCCTGGCTGCTTTGGCTGAGCGCAAGAAAGATTTTCCTTCCTTGTTAAAGCAGGAAATTTCCTCCTCTTACCCCCTGTCAGCGACCTGAGCACGCTCCTGTGGGGATCTGCCCATCTTTTTCCACCTCTTTGGGGTCGTTTCTCACAGTTTTGGCTGTTTTTGTGACGCTTTGCAGGGCACCTGACCGGGAAGCACGAGCGCCACTTCTCCATCTCGGGCTGCCCTCTGTACCACAACCTGTCTGCAGATGAGTGCAAGGTGAGCCGTCCTCGCCTCCCGACGCCCTCCGTGGGGACAGAGCGCTGATTCTGGCACGAAGCGCTGAGCCCGGCCAGCTGCGGGCAGCGGGAGTGGAGCTGCAGCGCTGCCCTGGCAGGGACGGCTGACAGGAGGGGTGACAGGAGGGCTGACAGGAGGGGTGACAGGACGGGTTCACAGGACGGGTGACAGGACGGGTGACAGGACGGGTGACAGGACGGGTGACAGGACGGGTGACAGGACGGGTTCACAGGAGGGGTGACAGGAGAGGTGACAGGACGGGTGACAGGAGGGGTGACAGGAGGGGTGACAGGAGGGGTGACAGGAGGGGTGACAGGACAGCTGACAGGAGGGCTGACGGGAGGGCTGACGGGAGGGCTGACAGGAGGGGTGACAGGAGGGCTGACAGGACGGGTGACAGGACGGGTGACAGTACGGGTGACAGTTCAGGTGACAGTTCAGGTGACGGTACGGGTGACAGTACGGGTGACAGTACGGATGACAGTTCAGGTGACAGTTCAGGTGACGGTACAGGTGACAGTACGGGTGACAGTTCAGGTGACAGTTCAGGTGACGGTACGGGTGACAGTACGGGTGACAGTTCAGGTGACAGTTCAGGTGACAGTTCAGGTGACAGTACGGTGACAGTACGGGTGACAGTACGGGTGACAGTTCAGGTGACAGTACAGTGACAGTACAGATGACGGTACAGGTGACAGTACAGGTGACAGTACGGGTGACAGTTCAGGTGACAGTTCAGGTGACGGTACGGGTGACAGTACGGGTGACAGTACGGATGACAGTTCAGGTGACAGTTCAGGTGACGGTACAGGTGACAGTACGGGTGACAGTTCAGGTGACAGTTCAGGTGACAGTACAGGTGACAGTACAGTGACGGTACAGGTGACAGTTCAGGTGACAGTACGGGTGACAGTACGGGTGACAGTTCAGGTGACAGTACAGTGACAGTTCAGGTGACAGTACAGGTGACAGTTCAGGTGACAGTTCAGGTGACAGTTCAGGTGACGGTTCAGGTGACAGTTCAGGTGACAGGAGGTGCCTGCAGGTCTGTGAGCGGTTTTGCTCTCCAGGTGCGAGCGCAGAGCCGGGACAAGCAGATCGAGGAGCGGATGTTGGCCCACAGGCAGGATGACAACAACAGGCACGCCACCAGGCACCAGGTGAGCGGGGACAGCCTGCGCTCCCTCCCGCACATCCCTGGGGCCAGAGCAGTTCCTGCTGTCCCCTCAGCGGGCTGGGAGAGCCGAGCCGCTCCTCCCCGCGTTTGGCCGCGCAGCACCAGGAATTCCTGCGGAGCTGTGAGCTGCAATTTCCCTCTGAGTAATCCCTGGAGAGGCAAAGCAGGGCAGTGACATTTCCCGGTGCCTGAGTCAGCCGGGAGCTGCTCCCCAGCACGCAGCGTTGCGTGGGGAGCTCGCCCCGTCCCGTGGCACCCAGCCTGCGGTGGGAAGGGGAATTTCCTGCTGTGCATTCCTGCAGTGCCCTGTGGTTAGCCCAGCATCTGGTTCAGGACGGGGTTGTTTGGGGTGCAGGGGGATGTCTGGGGGGGGCTGCAGCCCCTCAGGGCCCCACCCGGGGTTTCTCTCAGGCCCCCACGGAGAGGCAGCTGCGCTACAAGGAGAAGGTGGCCGAGCTGAGGAAGAAGAGGAACTCGGGGCTGAGCAAGGAGCAGAAGGAGAAATACATGGTAAAAAGCAGGGATTTTATCCTTCCCACCCTTCCCGGGGTGGGATTTGGCTCTCCCAGCCATCCTGCAGCATTCCCAGCTAGAAGAGCTGCAGGATCCAGCGGCTCAGCAGCCAAACTCCCGGCCTTTGGTTTTCCAGGAGCACAGACAAACCTATGGCAACACCAGGGAGCCTCTCCTGGAGAACCTGACCAGCGAGTACGACCTGGAGCTGTTCCGGAGGGCTCAGGCACGCGCCTCCGAGGACCTGGTGAGATCCGTCCTGGGACCTGGGGCAGCTCCAGGGCCGGGGGTGAGCTCCAGCCATCCCCAGGGAGAGCTGGAGGAGCAGCTGGGGCTGAGCTCTGCGCTCAGGAATGTGAGGTGACATTCCAGGGGTGCTGCCAGGGGACGGTGACAGCTCCGGCTTCCCTGCCCAGGGCTGCTGACGACAAAAGCAGCTCAGCCTCAGCCCGTGGCTGAGTTCACAGCCTGGTGTTGCTGAAACTCCTGAGCAGCTTCCCAAAGCCACATCCCATTCCAGAGAGGGATCAAACGATGCTTTGATGCTTTCCTGGGACAGCTGGGGTACCTGGGGCAGGGCCTTGGGCCGTGTCACGGAGCCACAGAACGATCCGGGCTGGAAAAGCCCTGTGAGATCATCGAGTGCCACCCGTGCCCTGACCACCACCTTGTCACCGAGTGCCACATCCAGGCTTCCCAAACGCCTCCAGGGATGCTGACCCTTCCCTGGGCAGCCCCTTCCACTTCCCATCCCTTTTTCTGGGAAGAAATTCCTCCTGGGGTGCAGCCCAAAGGTGTCCCAGCACAGCCTGGAGCCGTGTCCTGTTGTTCCCTGGGAGCAGAGCCTGGCTGCCCCCTCCTGTCAGGGGTTATGGAGAGCCTGGGGTGTCCCCTGCCCCTTTTCTCCAGGATAAACACCCCCAGCTGCTCCTCACCGCACTCGTGAGGCTCCCTGGGGATCAGGACAGCACCGGGGAGCGGCGAGGAGCCGTAGGAATTTAACAACAGACGAATTTACAGGACCAAAACCCGATTTCCTCCGGGAAAACAAATCCCTGTTGTCCTCCAGCTGCCTTGATTGGATTTTTTGTGTGACCCTGTGTTTCCCCCGGGGCAGGAGAAGCTGAGGCTGCAGGGGCAGATCACCGAGGGCAGCAACATGATCAAGACCATCGCGTTCGGGCGCTACGAGCTGGACACGTGGTACCACTCGCCCTACCCCGAGGAGTACGCGCGCCTCGGCCGCCTCTACATGTGCGAGTTCTGCCTCAAGTACATGAAGAGCCAGACCATCCTGCGCCGGCACATGGTGAGGGGAGGCTCATTCCTGCTGGGAATCCTGCTGTGGGAGCAGGGAGGGGTCATTCCTGCTGGGAATCCTGCTGTGGGAGCATTGAGGGGTCATTCCCGCTGGGAATCCTGCTGTGGGAGCAGGGAGGGGTCATTCCTGCTGGGAATCCTGCTGTGGGAGCATTGAGGGGTCATTCCTGCTGGGAATCCTGCTGCGGGACTGGGGAGGGGTCATTCCCGCTGGGAATCCTGCTGCGGGAGCATTGAGGGGTCATTCCCGCTGGGAATCCTGCTGTGGGAGCATTGAGGGGTCATTCCTGCTGGGAATCCTGCTGAGGGACTGGGGAGGGGTCATTCCTGCTGGGAATCCTGCTGTGGGACTGGGGAGGGGTCATTCCTGCTGGGAATCCTGCTGTGGGACTGGAATGGGGTCATTCCTGCTGGGAATCCTGCTGAGGGAGCAGGGAGGGGTCATTCCTGCTGGGAATCCTGCTGAGGGAGCATTGAGGGGTCATTCCTGCTGGGAATCCTGCTGAGGGAGCATTGAGGGGTCATTCCTGCTGGGAATCCTGCTGAGGGACTGGGGAGGGGTCATTCCTGCTGGGAATCCTGCAGGCCAGGATCATTCCTGCTGGGAATCCTGCAGGCCAGGATCATTCCCATTGGGAATCCTGCAGGCCAGGATCATTCCTGCTGGGAATCCTGCAGGCCAGGATCATTCCTGCTGGGAATCCTGCAGGCCAGGATCATTCCTGCTGGGAATCCTGCAGGCCAGGATCATTCCTGCTGGGAATCCTGCAGGCCAGGATCATTCCATTGGGAATCCTGCAGGCCAGGATCATTCCCAGTGGGAATCCTGCAGGCCAGGATCATTCCATTGGGAATCCTGCAGGCCAGGATCATTCCCAGTGGGAATCCTGCAGGCCAGGATCATTCCCAGTGGGAATCCTGCAGGCCAGGATCATTCCTGCTGGGAATCCTGCAGGCCAGGATCATTCCCAGTGGGAATCCTGCAGGCCAGGATCATTCCTGCTGGGAATCCTGCAGGCCAGGATCATTCCATTGGGAATCCTGCAGGCCAGGATCATTCCTGCTGGGAATCCTGCAGGCCAGGATCATTCCTGCTGGGAATCCTGCAGGCCAGGATCATTCCCAGTGGGAATCCTGCAGGCCAGGATCATTCCCAGTGGGAATCCTGCAGGCCAGGATCATTCCCAGTGGGAATCCTGCAGGCCAGGATCATTCCCAGTAGGAATCCTGCAGGCCAGGATCATTCCATTGGGAATCCTGCAGGCCAGGATCATTCCCAGTAGGAATCCTGCAGGCCAGGATCATTCCCAGTGGGAATCCTGCAGGCCAGGATCATTCCCAGTGGGAATCCTGCAGGCCAGGATCATTCCTGCTGGGAATCCTGCAGGCCAGGATCATTCCCAGTGGGAATCCTGCAGGCCAGGATCATTCCCAGTGGGAATCCTGCAGGCCAGGATCATTCCTGCTGGGAATCCTGCAGGCCAGGATCATTCCTGCTGGGAATCCTGCAGGCCAGGATCATTCCTGCTGGGAATCCTGCAGGCCAGGATCATTCCCACTGGGAATCCTGCAGGCCAGGATCATTCCTGCTGGGAATCCTGCAGGCCAGGATCATTCCCAGTGGGAATCCTGCAGGCCAGGATCATTCCTGCTGGGAATCCTGCAGGCCAGGATCATTCCCAGTGGGAATCCTGCAGGCCAGGATCATTCCCACTGGGAATCCTGCAGGCAGGGCTCATCCCCTGCCGCGGGAGCAGCGGTGACAGCCGCTCTCGGTGTCCCTGTCCCAGGCCAAGTGTGTGTGGAAGCACCCCCCTGGGGACGAGATCTACCGCAAGGGCTCCATCTCCGTCTTCGAGGTGGACGGCAAGAAGAACAAGGTGAGCTGGGGTTCCTGCTGGATCTGGGGTTCTGCAGGAGCTGGGGTTCCTGCTGGATCTGGGGTTCCTGCAGGGCTGGGGTTCCTGCTGGATCTGGGGTTCCTGCAGGGCTGGGGTTCCTGCTGGATCTGGGGTTCCTGCTGGATCTGGGGTTCCTGCTGGATCTGGGGTTCTGCAGGAGCTGGGGTTCTGCAGGAGCTGGGGTTCTGCAGGAGCTGGGGTTCCTTCAGGAGCTGGGGTTCCTGCAGGGCTGGGGTTCCTGCAGGGCTGGGGTTCCTGCTGGATCTGGGGTTCCTGCAGGGCTGGGGTTCCTGCAGGGCTGGGGTTCCTGCTGGATCTGGGGTTCCTGCTGGATCTGGGGTTCTGCAGGAGCTGGGGTTCCTGGAGGGGCTGGGGTTCCTGCTGGGGCTGGGGTTCCTGCAGGGCTGGGGTTCTGCAGGACTGGGGTTCCTGCTGGGGCTGGGGTTCTGCAGGACTGGGGTTCCTGCTGGATCTGGGGTTCCTGCTGGATCTGGGGTTCCTGCTGGATCTGGGGTTCTGCAGGAGCTGGGGTTCCTGCAGGGCTGGGGTTCTGCAGGACTGGGGTTCCTGCTGGGGCTGGGGTTCCTGCAGGGCTGGGGTTCCTGCAGGAGCTGGGTTTCTGCAGGGCTGGGGTTCCTGCAGGGCTGGGGTTCTGCAGGGCTGGGGTTCCTGCAGGGCTGGGGTTCTGCAGGGCTGGGGTTCCTGCTGGATCTGGGGTTCCTGCTGGATCTGGGGTTCTGCAGGGCTGGGGTTCCTTCAGGAGCTGGGGTTCCTGCAGGGCTGGGGTTCCTTCAGGAGCTCCTCTGTGTCTCACACACCCAGCCCTGTCCACTTCCAGCACCGATGGAATTGTTTCCTGGCACAGCCGCTCTGATATCCTGAATTATTCTTTATTTTTTTTGTCCTTTCCCCGGTGGTTTTGCTCACGTTTGGGCTCTGCCACTGGAATAAACACCTCTTTCCTTTTTTTGTGCCCAGATCTACTGTCAGAACCTGTGTCTGCTGGCAAAGCTTTTCCTGGACCACAAAACCCTTTATTACGACGTGGAGCCCTTCCTGTTCTACGTCATGACAGAGGCCGACAACACCGGCTGCCACCTGATCGGCTATTTCTCCAAGGTCAGCGGCAAACCTGCACCTCCCACCTCAGAAAACCGGGATTCCAGCCCTGGATCCCTTCTGCAGCCTCAGCTTTTGCTGCTTTTGGGAGCTGATAAAGCTTGCTGAGGGGCTGCAGGTGCTGTGCTGCCCCCAGCAAACCCAAACCAGCTCCAAGGGGTTGGTGCTGCCGGGGAGCAGAGTGCTGTCTCCGTCAGGGACAAGGAAATCGGGAGAAAAACACATCAAAATAAATATTAAATATAATTTGTGGGGGTTTTTTTAATGCCAAAACACTTAAAAGGAATAAAAACTCTGAGTTCTGCCCTTTCTCCCTGCCCCTTTCCAGGAGAAGAATTCCTTCCTCAACTACAACGTGTCCTGCATCCTGACCATGCCCCAGTACATGAGACAGGGCTACGGCAAAATGCTCATCGACTTCAGTAAGTGCTGGGGGCCAAATCCCGGGGGAAAATTCCTCCAGGAGACCTCCCCTGCCCTCTGCTGCGGGCTCAGCTTTCACCCTGGCTCGTTCTGAGGGGTCTGGGTGGTTTTTAACCTTTTTTAGGCTATTTGCTGTCGAAGGTGGAGGAGAAGGTGGGCTCCCCCGAGCGTCCCCTGTCCGACCTGGGCCTCATCAGCTACAGGAGCTACTGGAAGGAAGTTCTGCTGCGCTACCTGCACAACTTCCAGGGCAAGGAGATCTCCATCAAAGGTCAGGGCTTCTTCTGGGAGCCTCCCTGGCCCGCCTCACCCACCCCAAGAGTTTGTGGGAATATTCCTGTGGTTGGGCAGGGCTCCTTCCCACCCCTGCCACCAGCAAAGATGGGTTTTTTGAAATTTTTTGGAAGTTTTTTGGAAGGATGAGTTGGCTGTTTTGTGGAAAAAACAAAACAAAACAAGAGTTTTGCAAAGATTCAGCAAAAAGCTTCATCCAGCTGTGTATTAAAGTGTTGATTTTAACAAGAAATTACAGCTCCAGCAGCCAATATTGAGAATATTTGGCCTTCTTTTAATGGCATTTCTCTGCTGGTGGCACGTGGGAGGACGTGGAATTTCCTGGGGATGCAGGAAATCAGGATTGCATCTTTTACAGAGGATTTCCTACAGATCCCAAAGCCCTGCGCTGCTGCCTGTGCCTGCCCCACGTTTCTGAGGGGCTGCCCCACGTTTCTGAGGGGCTGCCCCACATTTCTGAGGGGCTGCCCCACATTTCTGAGGGGTTGCCCCACATTTCTCCAGGGCTGCCCCACGTTTCTGAGGGGCTGCCCCACGTTTCTGAGGGGCTGCCCCACGTTTCTGAGGGGTTGCCCCACATCTCAGCGGGGTTGCCCTGGGCCATGCCGGGGGCCGGGGGCAGTTTGGGGGCCGGGGGCAGTTTGGGGGCCGGGGGTGGTTTGGGGGCCAGGAACAGTTTGGGGCTGGGGGCAGTTTGGGGGCTGGGGGCAGTTTGGGGGCTGGGGGCGGTTTGGGGCAGTTTGGGGGCAGTTTGGGGCTGGGGGCAGTTTGGGGCTGGGGGCAGTTTGGGGGCCGGGGGCGGTTTGGGGGCCAGGAGCAGTTTGGGGGCCAGGAGCAGTTTGGGGGCTGGGGGCAGTTTGGGGGCCGGGGGCAGTTTGGGGGCAGTTTGGGGGCAGTTTGGGGGCTGGGGGCAGTTTGGGGGCTGGGGGCGGTTTGGGGGCAGTTTGGGGCCGGGGGCGGTTTGGGGGCCAGGAGCAGTTTGGGGTTTGGGGGCCAGGAGCAGTTTGGGGTTTGGGGGCCAGGAGCAGTTTGGGGTTTGGGGGCCAGGAGCAGTTTGGGGTTTGGGGGCGGTTTGGGGGCTGGGGGCGGTTTGGGGCTGGGGGCTGTTTGGGGGCAGTTTGGGGGCCAGGAGCGGTTTGGGGCTGGGGGCAGTTTGGGGGCCAGGAGCAGTTTGGGGTTTGGGGTTTGGGGGCGGTTTGGGGGCCAGGAGCAGTTTGGGGTTTGGGGGCAGTTTGGGGGCTGGGGGCCAGGAGCAGTTTGGGGTTTGGGGGCAGTTTGGGGGCGGTTTGGGGGCCAGGAGCAGTTTGGGGTTTGGGGTTTGGGGGCAGTTTGGGGGCCAGGAGCAGTTTGGGGTTTGGGGTTTGGGGGCGGTTTGGGGGCCAGGAGCAGTTTGGGGTCTGGGGGCAGTTTGGGGGCAGTCTGGGGGCTCTGGGCGGGCTCTGAGCCGGGCTGTGCGTGCAGAGATCAGCCAGGAGACCGCGGTGAACCCCGTGGACATCGTCAGCACCCTGCAGGCCCTGCAGATGCTCAAGTACTGGAAGGGCAAACACCTGGTCCTCAAGAGGCAGGTGAGCCTGGGGGGATCTCCTTCCTCCTCGGGGATTGCTGGGAGCCTCCTCCTCCTCCTCCTCCTCCTCATCATCTCCAGCTGGGGCAGGACGTGGGCTGTCCTGCTGCTGTCCTGCTGGCCTTCTGTCCTGCTGTCCTGCTGTCCTTCTGTCCTGCTGCTGTCCTGCTGTCCTGCTGTCCTGTCCCTCTGCTGTCCCCCTGCTGTCCCTCTGCTGTCCTGCTGCTGGCCTTCTGTCCTTCTGTCCTGTCCCCCTGCTGTCCTCCTGTCCCTCTGCTGTCCCTCTGCTGTTTTTTTCATGGGTTTTTGGTATTTTTTTGGTGTCGTTTTGGTGTTGCTTTGCTGTTCCTGTGCTGGTGTTTTGGTGTAGTTTTGGTGTAGTTTTGGTGTCGTTTTGCCCTTGTTTTTGCCCTTGTTTTGCCCTTGTTTTGCCCTTGTTTTTGCCCTTGTTTTGCCCTTGTTTTGCCCTCGTTTTGCCCTTGTTTTGCCCTTGTTTTGCCCTTGTTTTGCCCTTGGTTTTGCCCTTGTTTTTGCCCTTGTTTTGCCCTTGTTTTGCCCTCGTTTTGCCCTTGTTTTGCCCTTGTTTTGCCCTTGTTTTGCCCTTGTTTTGCCCTTGTTTTGCCCTTGTTTTTGCCCTTGTTTTGCCCTTGTTTTGCCCTCGTTTTGCCCTTGTTTTTGCCATTGTTTTGCCCTTGTTTTTGCTGTTCTTTTGCCCTTGTTTTGCCCTTGTTTTGCCCTTGTTTTGCTGTCGTTTTGCCCTTGTTTTGCCGTCGTTTTGCCGTTCCTGCACTGTTCCTTTGCGGCACTCACAGCTGATCCACCCTGCCCTCGGTGGCCGCGTCCCGCGGGCGATTCCCGCCGGGATCAGCCCTGAGCCGCCTCCTGCTCTCCCCAGGACCTGATCGACGAGTGGATCGCCAAGGAGGCCAAGAGATCCAACAGCAACAAGACCATGGATCCCAGCTGCCTCAAGTGGACCCCTCCCAAGGGCACCTAAGCGTCCCCAGGGCCGGGCCCGGTGCCGCCCTGCCCGGCGTCCCCACAGTTCTGAGGAACTCGGATGTTTCGGCCTCAGTGAGGCCGTGTGAGGACTGGAAGTGTCTGGGAGCCCCAGGGAGCCGAGGAGCTCCGATTGCTGGGCCTGTCCCTGCTGTCCCTGCTGTCCTGCTCCATCCTCCCGTCCCTCCTGCAGCTCAGCCGGCTGCCAGCGCTTCCCTGGAGCTGCTCCCGTCCCGTTCCACATCCCAGATAGCTTTAGTGGGATCGTCTCCCCCCTCCTGCAGCAGTTTGCCCTGGGATCCAGCAGATCTTCGCTTAGTTCCTGTTGTACAGCCAGAATTGCAGCCGAGGCAGGGGCGGGGTGTTCCCGTCACCCCCTCCCGGAGCCACCACAGCCCTGCTGGAAGCACCTCTGGATCAAAATTGCTGTTTTTTCCTGGTGTGTATCCCCTGGAATTGCTGAGTTCCTGTACATAAACAGCCTGCTGAGTGTGTTTCCCTGCAGATGTTTTTCCCAGAGCAGCCTTCCTGCAATTGCAGGTCCCTTTTTCCTCCCCTCCAGGCTGAAGGAATCCAAACTTTGTCCTTCTCCAAAGAGCCACAGGAACTCCCCAGCACCGGTTCCAGGGAGGGATGGATTCCCTGGAAAAGCCAAAAAAAAAAAAACAAAAAAAAAGCTTTGATTCCTCCCCTGCCATCAGCAGAAATATCCTGGAATCCTCCCAGTGCCACCAGGGTCCCCCAGCCACCCGTCCCCGCGAGGCTGCGGGGTCACCGACACAGGGGACAGCCCTGGGCCGGGGCTGGAGGCAGCCCAGGCTGGGTCCCTGATCCCAGTGCTGATTTCAGTGATCCCAGTGCTGGATTCCCCGATCCCAGGCTGGATTCCCCAATCCCAGGCTGGATTCCCTGATCCCAGACCGGATTCCCTGATCCCAGTGCTGATTTCAGTGATCCCAGGCTGGGTTCCCCGATCCCAGGTTGGATTCCCTGATCCCAGACTGGATTCCCCGATCCCAGACTGGATTCCCCAATCCCAGACTGGATTCCCCGATCCCAGGCTGGATTCCCTGATCCCAGGCTGGATTCCCCGATCCCAGGCTGGATTCCCTGATCCCAGTGCTGGATTCCCTGATCCCAGGCTGGGTCCCTGATCCCAGTGCTGATTTCAGTGATCCCAGGCTGGATTCCCTGATCCCAGGCTGGATTCCCTGATCCCAGTGCTGGATTCCCTGATCCCAGTGCTGGATTCCCCGATCCCAGACTGGATTCCCCGATCCCAGACTGGATTCCCCGATCCCAGGCTGGATTCCCTGATCCCAGGCTGGGTCCCTGATCCCAGGCTGGATTCCCCGATCCCAGTGCTGGATTCCCCAATCCCAGGCTGGATTCCCCGATCCCAGTGCTGATTTCAGTGATCCCAGTGCTGGATTCCCCGATCCCAGACTGGATTCCCCGATCCCAGTGCTGGATTCCCCGATCCCAGTGCTGATTTCAGTGATCCCAGGCTGGATTCCCCGATCCCAGACTGGGTCCCTGATCCCAGACTGGATTCCCCGATCCCAGACTGGATTCCCCGATCCCAGGCTGGATTCCCCGATCCCAGTGATTCTCCCAGGACAGGCTGTGGGATGAGGCGCTCCCGGGAAGGTGGGAGCCGTTCCCATTACCCACTGCCACATCCCGACTGCAGAAACTCCCTGCTGCTCCTCCGCTTCCTGCCCTTCTCCTGGAACCCCAGATCCCCCCAGATCCCCCCAAATCCCCCCAGATCTCCCCAAATCCCCCCAGATCCCCCCAAATCCCCCCAGATCCCCCCAAATCCCCCCAGATCCCCCCAGATCCCCCCAAATCCCCCCAAATCCCCCCAGATCCCCCCAGATCCCCCCAAATCCCCCCAGATCCCCCCAGATCCCCCCAGATCCCCCCAGATCCCCCCAAATCCCCCCAAATCCCCCCAGATCCCCCCAGATCCCCCCAAATCCCCCCAGATCCCCCCAGATCCCCCCAGATCCCCCCAGATCCCCTCGCTCTGGGCCCCCCTCCCCAGATCCCCGGGGTTGTCCGGGATTTCCCGGGCAGGAGCAGGGGAGGGGAGAGGCCGTTCTGTTCCCATCCCTGCTCCTCAATAAACGCCTGATCCCTGCTCCAAATCCCTGGGTTTCTGCTTCCCCTGGCTCCTCCAGAACCCCTGGGGATTTATTGGGCCTGGAGCAGCCTCGGGCTCGGGTTACCCCCGGATCTGCAGCTCTGGAAGGTTCCAGTGCTTCCTAAAGCCTTTCCATGGGGGAATTCTTCCCGATGTCCATCCTCAGCCTCCCTGGCCCAGCCCAGGGCCGTTGTTGGGACAGGAAGGGAAAGCTGCAGAGGGAAAATTCCCCGAGATCTCCCTGGATTTCCAGGAGCTGCCCTGTGCTCCCTGGCCCTTCTCCCGCTGGAATTCCTGCTTTTGCCGGGATGCTTGGGGCAGGATGTGGTGGCGTGGCCGGGAGGGAGCAGGGGCTGATATTCCCAGAAGGAGCAGGGGGAAGCAGGAGGGGACGGGATCTAAATCCATCTGGTGACTTCAGCTGTTGCTGCTGTGACCCTCAATCCACGGGGACAATCCCTGGGCGCCCTCCCTCGCCGTCCCAAAGCCACGGAAAGATCTGGAACGGGCTCTCCGTGCGGCTCCGGGGCCAGGGAAGAGCATTTCTATTCCTGGGCTCATTCCCTGTAATTATCTCCGTCTTTCCTGCCCTCCCCAGCCCGGCCCACGCGGCCCCGAAACCGCCGGAGGTGCAGTGGGGGAAAAAACGGGAGAGGGCAAAGAAAACATCCCCAGGAAACCGCGGATCCAGCGGCTGCTGCGGCTTTTCCTGCCCCCCGGAGCCGCCAGGCTCGGCCTCACCCCTCCCTGCGCTCCCAGGGAATGCGGGAGCTGGAGCATTCCCGAGCTCTGGAATATTCCCAGGCCGAGGGCAGGATGTGCCCCAAGCCGCATCCTCGGACGCTTCAGGCATGGAGAATCCACATTTTCCCTGGAAAAGCCATCCCCTCGCCACCGCCCGCTCTCCTTTCCCAGTGCTTTGGCACGGCTGGAGCATCCGTTCCTGGCCGGAGCAGGGGACGGGGAGCTGCTCCCGCCGCTGGACCGGGACAGCCCCGGGGGCAGCCGGGGAGGAGCAGCAGCATCCCGGGAAAACCGGGATCTGGGCCGATTCCAGCGCAGCCGGGGGATGGCAGACAGGGAAAAGCTTCCCGAGGATTTCCAGCGGGCCCGGGATTGCCGGGAAGGGCAGCAGAGGGTGCTGCTTCCCAGGGCAAGGGCAGGAAACCCCCGGGAGCCCGCCGTGCCTTTTCCCTGGGAATCCATCCATCCATCCCCGGTTCCTGGGAAAAAGGAGAGGGGGATTGGGGACCTGGGACCATCCCCGAGCCGTTCTGGAGCCTTTCCCGGCTCGGCAGGCCGGGATCAGGGAATCGTCAGGGGTTCATGGAATCCCAGCCTGGCTTGGCTTGGGAGGAGCTCAAAGCCCCTATCCCGGGATGATCCCTGCGCTTCCCTGGCATTCCAGAACATTCCATGGGCTGTGTGCCCCTCATTCCCCTTCCCCGCCCTGCTGGGGGTCCGGCTGGGACAGGGAATTCCTCCCCGGCGGCTCCCAGTGCCGGGATGGGGATGGGATGGGAATGGTGTGGATAACGCAGCCACGGCCGGGCTTTATCCAAACTCTGGCATTCTTTTTTCCCATTTTTTTTGTGCCTCCTGCTCCTCCAGTGAGTTCATTCCCAAAAAAAAACCCAAACCGGGACAGGCGATCCCGATATCCCGGATCCCAAAAAGCATTCCGGGGTTGCTCCGGGAGAGGATCCTGTGCAGGGTGCGGGCAGAGCTGGATCCTCCAGGGGAGCTCTCCCGGAGGAGCCGGCTGGATCAGGGAGTGTTCCCGGTGATTCACCGGGAGCTGCGGCTGCTGCTGCTCCCCGTGAGTCACGGCCGAGGGGCGGGACAGGGACGGGGATGGGGACAGGGACAGGGATCCAGGGATGGGGACAGGGATCCAGGGATGGGGACAGGGATCCAGGGATGGGGACAGGGATGGGGACAGGGATCCAGGGATGGGGACAGGGATCCAGGGATGGGGACAGGGACAGGGATCCAGGGATGGGGACAGGGACAGGGATCCAGGGATGGGGACAGGGATGGGGACAGTGATGGGGACAGGGATGGGGACAGGGATCCAGGGATGGGGACAGGGATCCAGGGATGGGGACAGGGATCCAGGGATGGGGACAGGGGTGGGGACAGGGATGGGGACAGGGACAGGGATCCAGGGATGGGGACAGGGATGGGGACAGGGACAGGGATCCAGGGATGGGGTCAGGGATGGAGGGATGGGGACACGGATCCAGGGATGGAGGGATGGATCCAGGGATGGATCCAGGGATGGATCCAGGGATCCAGGGATCCAGGGATGGATCCAGGGATGGATCCAGGGATGGATCCAGGGATGGATCCAGGGATGGACCCAGGGATGGAGGGATGGATCCAGGGATCCAGGGATGGATCCAGGGATGGATCCAGGGATCCATCCTCATCCCAAACTGGTAACAGGAATCGCTGCTGTGGCTCCGGGGCTCCATCCCAGCGGGAGAAGAAAGGAATGGGAATTTGCAGGGAAAGGGTCTCAGGATGAGTTTTTCCACCAAAAAAGCACATCCCGGGCCAGGCCTGCCCAGGGCTCCCTCCTTTCCCATCCCCGGGAATTCCCGCAGCCGCTCCAGGGATTTGGGGGCTCAGGACATCGAGGATCTTCCCGAAATGTTCCTCCCGTCCGTTCCCCAGGAGCAGAGCCGGAGCTGCCCAGCCCAGCCGGGCTCCAGCCGCGTCCCTCCCCTCTGTAATTACGGGATATTTTTGGTGTCCCTTCCTCTCCCTGTTCCGGGCCCGCGGCCCCCGCAGGATGAGCCGGGGAAGGTGCCGGGCTCGGGGAGCAGCAATTCCCGAGCTTTCCAAAGGGCCGGGAGGAGCCGGGGCCGGCTGGCAGCGATCCCAGTGCTCCCAGTGCTCCCAGTGCTCCCAGTGCTCCCAGTGCTGCCCGGGCTGGGGGGATCGGGGGGATCGGGGGGATCGCGGGGATCGGGGGGATCGGGGGGATCGCGGGGATCGGGAGGATCGCGGGGATCGGGAGGATCGCGGGGATCGGGGGGATCGCGGGGATCGCGGGGATCGGGGGGATCACAGCCCCCCGATCCCCCCTCTGCCCCCCGGGATCACATTCCCGGCTGGCTGTCCCTAAAAAACGGGATTTGATGCTGGGGCTCCGTTCCCAGAGCTGCGCTGGGACTGGGATTTCTCCTGGTTTAAAGCTTCTCTTCCCCGAAATCCTTTCTTCAAACCCTTTTAATTTTCTTTTTGTATTCACAAAATCGGGGTTTTCCCACTGAGCAGAGCTGGGGATTCGGCGGGAGCTGCCTCAGGGATAACAGCGTTCGTTCCCTCGGGAGCAGGTTCGGAACCTTGGATCCGGGGCTGGAAAAGCAGCAGGGAGGCTCCTGGCTCCGGGAATTCCCTCCGGGAATGCCCGGCCTGAGCCAGCCCCGCACTCCCGGCGGGGTCTGAGGAGCCCCTGGGAGAGCTCCTGGCTGGAGGATCCTGCTGGAGGATCCTGGCTGGAGGATCCTGGCTGGAGGATCCTGCTGGAGGATCCTGCTGGAGGATCCTGCTGGAGGATCCTGGCTGGAGGATCCTGCTGGAGGCTCCTGCTGGAGGATCCTGCTGGAAGCTCCTGGCTGGAGGATCCTGCTGGAGGATCCTGCTGGAGGATCCTGCTGGAGGATCCTGGCTGGAGGATCCTGCTGGAAGCTCCTGCTGGAGGATCCTGCTGGAGGCTCCTGCTGGAGGATCCTGCTGGAAGCTCCTGCTGGAAGCTCCTGCTGGAGGATCCTGCTGGAGGCTCCTGCTGGAAGCTCCTGCTGGAAGCTCCTGCTGGAGGATCCTGCTGGAGGCTCCTGCTGGAAGCTCCTGCTGGAGGATCCTGCTGGAGGATCCTGCTGGAGGATCCTGCTGGAGGATCCTGCTGGAGGCTCCTGCTGGAGGATCCTGCTGGAGGCTCCTGCTGGAAGCTCCTGCTGGAGGATCCTGCTGGAGGATCCTGCTGGAGGATCCTGCTGGAAGCTCCTGCTGGAGGATCCTGCTGGAGGATCCTGCTGGAGGATCCTGCTGGAGGATCCTGGCTGGAGGATCCTGCTGGAAGATCCTGCTGGAGGCTCCTGGCTGGAGGATCCTGCTGGAGGATCCTGGCTGGAAGCTCCTCTGGAAGCTCCTGCTGGAGGATCCTGCTGGAGGATCCTGCTGGAGGCTCCTGCTGGAAGCTCCTCTGGAAGCTCCTGCTGGAGGATCCTGCTGGAGGATCCTGCTGGAGGCTCCTGCTGGAGGATCCTGCTGGAAGCTCCTGCTGGAAGCTCCTTTGGAAGCTCCTGGCTGGAAGCTCCTGCTGGAAGCTCCTGGCTGGAAGCTCCTGCTGGAAGCTCCTGGCTGGAAGCTCCTCTGGAAGCTCCTCTGGAAGCTCCTCTGGAAGCTCCTCTGGAAGCTCCTGCTGGAAGCTCCTCTGGAAGCTCCTCTGGAAGCTCCTGCTGGAAGCTCCTCTGGAAGCTCCTCTGGAAGCTCCTCTGGAAGCTCCTGCTGGAAGCTCCTCTGGAAGCTCCTCTGGAAGCTCCTCTGGAAGCTCCTCTGGAAGCTCCTTTCGCTCCCTCCAGGGGGAATTTTGCTGGATTCGCTCCAGGTTTGTGTTGGCTGCGCAGGGACTCGGGCCCCGTTCCTGCGCTGCTCAGCCCTGGGGACAGCTCCGTGCTTTGGATCACCCCCATTCCCGCTTTTCCAAGGAATCCCATCCCTGGGGGTGTCGGGGTGGCCTCGGGGGGCGGTTTCGGATCCCAGTTGCTCCCAGTGCCTGCCCCGGGAGCTGCGGGAATTTCCAGGCTCCAGGGTGTCCAAAGCCAGGGGGCGAATTCCATCTCCCAGCGCTGATTCCAGAGGTTCCCTCCCCTGGGAAACCCTCGGGACGGGCTCTGAGCAAAAGTCTGGGACTGGGACCAGCCTGGGGTCAACCCGTTCCCTTCGCTCTCCTTCCAAGAATTAATTTGATTTTTCCAGCGGATCTGGAACAGGGAATGTTGAGGTTTGGGTTGTTTGGGTTGTTTTTTCCCCCCCTTTCCTTGTGTCTGGATGCGTTCCCAGCCAAACACCGAAAACGAAACATTTCTTTTTCTTCCCAGTGAGAAAATTCTTCCTTTTCTGGGAAGAGGGGCCGGGGTGGAACTGCCCTGGTCCCCCTGGGAGGGCAAAACGCGGCCAGGGAATGCGGAGCCCGGAGAAAAGGGGAAGGGAAAGGTTGGGATCCCTCCAGGAACCCGCTCCGGTGGCTGCAGAGCATTTTCCTTCCCCGGTTCCCGCACCTTTGGCTCTGGGGGAAGGGAAGGGAAGGGAAGGGAAGGGAAGGGAAGGGAAGGGAAGGGAAGGGAAGGGAAGGGAAGGGAAGGGAAGGGAAGGGAAGGGAAGGGAAGGGAAGGGAAGGGAAGGGAAGGGAAGGGAAGGGAAGGGAAGGGAAGGGAAGGGAAGGGAAGGGAAGGGAAGGGAAGGGAAGGGAAGGGAAGGGAAGGGAAGGGAAGGGAAGGGAAGGGAAGGGAAGGGAAGGGAAGGGAAGGGAAGGGAAGGGAAGGGAAGGGAAGGGAAGGGAAGGGAAGGGAAGGGAAGGGAAGGGAAGGGAAGGGAAGGGAAGGGAAGGGAAGGGAAGGGAAGGGAAGGGAAGGGAAGGGAAGGGAAGGGAAGGGAAGGGAGGAATCCGTCTGCAGCCCGCTCCCAGCGCTCGCCCCACGGAACTCCCGGCTCCAGACCCAGCGCTGCCGGGAGCCCGCAGGGATTGGGAGCCCGCAGGGATCTCACAGGGCTCTCCCAGGGATCTCCCAGGGATCTCGCAGGGATCTCGCAGGGATCTCGCAGGGATCTCGCAGGGATCTCGCAGGGATCGGGATCTCGCAGGGATCTCGCAGGGCTCTCCCAGGGATCTCCCAGGGCTCTCCCAGGGCTCTCCCAGGGATCTCGCAGGGATCTCGCAGGGATCCGGGCTCGGGCCGGAGCCGCCCCGGTGTCGGTTCGGGTCCCGCCGCGGTTCCCGGCCGTGCCCGCCGGTCCGCGGGAGGAGCCCGGCCCGGGCCCGGCCCGGTGGGATCGGGGCTGGGAGCGGCTCCGGGGTCGCTTGGAGCTCTGCAGGAGATCCCCAAATCCCCGCTTTAACCCCTGCCCTGCCGGGGCCTGGTCGGGACCGGGGTTCCCAGAAGTGTGGAATCCCCAGGGAATGAGCGGGAATGTCCCGGGCACCACGGGAAGTGCCCGGCTGTGCAAAGCTGGGCTCGGCGATCCCAAATCCCGGGATTTGGGGCGGGGGGGTGGGAGCAGAGGCGCCTCCTGAGCCCGTCCTGCCCCTCGGGGGGGTTCGGGGGCTCCGCCACCCACGGCGCGAGCGGCGTCTCCCAGGATCCCGGGGCAGCATTCCAAGGAATCCGGGGCTGGCTCCGCTCCCCGCGCCCGTTCCCGTCTGCAGGCAGGAGCAGGCTTGGAACGAGCCCAGGGCCCCTCCGCGCACCCCAAACCCCGCGACGCTCGGGGGAGCCGCAGCTCAGCCCCCGGGGGCTTGGGATTGGATTCTCCTCCTCATCTCCATCCTCCATCCTGCACGAATCGGGAATTCTGCGGAAATCCGAGCTGAGGAATGGCAGCTGCCAAGGGAGGGATGATCCCAGAGAAAGCGGGATGGAGCCCGGGCTGCGGGAGCTGAGCAGGGAAAGCACAAAGGGGGAGAATGGATTTACCCGGGGCGGTGCAGGAAAACCGGGAGGGAGCCAGGAAATCCCAGGCAGCCCCGTCTGGAGCATCCCCAGACGTTTAGGGAACAGCCCCGGGGGCAGAGCCCCGGCCCGGGTTTGTCCCTTTGGGAGCGGGAGCGCCGCAGGGAGGCGGCTCCTGCCCCGAGCCCGTCCCGGTGTAACGGGACCATCCCAAGGCACGGACGCGCCGCTTTCCAGCGCTCCTGGCCGCCCTTCAAAGCCGGAGAAACATCTCCAGGCTCATTCCCATCCCCTTCTCCCAGCCGGGCCGGGCTCCTGGAGCCTTCCCTGCCCAGAGGAGCCCGGGCCCGGCTCCTTGTGGGCTCTTCCCGGTGCCAGGCTCCGGCTCCGCTTTCATCCCGCCCTGCCCGCCCCCTCCTCGCCTTTGATTCCCGGCGCTGGGAGGAGGCTGGAGCAGGGAATTGTCAGCTCCGGCCCCTCCCGCCGGCTCCGTGCGGTGCAGACGGAGCGGGAGATCAAAGGCCGGCGCCTGTTTTTAGCTGGAATGCGGCGGGCCGGGAGCTGCGGCCAATTCCAGCGGCGGTTCCTCTCCCGTAACTCGATCCCACATCCCTGGAGGCGTCCCCGGCTCCCACAGGTGACACCGGAGCCGCTCCTCGGGACAAGTCTGACTTTGCAGAGCTTTTCCGGCAGGATTTGGAGGCTGCGGTCGGGATGGGATGAGCTCGGCTTGGAAAGGATTCACCTGGATGGGATTAACCCTTTCCAGAGCTCCAGGATTCTTCCCCGCTCCAGCTCCGAGGGACGCGCGGCCTCTCCGCGGGATTCGGGAGGAGATTTTCGCTTTTCCTTGTGCAATTCCCAGCATCCAGAGCTCCCTGTTTTCCGCGCTCCTCGGGTCGCAGCGGCGGCACCGTCAGGAGAAGCTCCAGCCGGGATTTTTCCTCACTGGAAGCAAGAAAATCGCTCCAGCCTTTCCCACAGGAGCAGGAGGCTCCAGGAATCACCTCCCGGGAAAGTTCCCGACCCAGTTTGACCTCGGGCGGGGGGGGAGGAGGATAAATCCCAATAAATCCCAATAAATCCCAATAAATCCCAATAAATCCAAATAAATCCCGCAGGGCCGGGGGAAGTGCCCGGGACACCCCCGGGATCCTCTCTGGGATCACATCCAGGCCCAGGGGGATTCCTCCCAGCCCCCAGGGATGGCTGGGATCCTCCAGGGAGCGAGGATGAGATTCCCAAAACCCCGGAGCAGGTTGGGGGTCTCGGTTCCCGGCGGGGAATCCTGGGAACTGCCAGGAAAACTCCGAGAAGGGCTTTGCTCCCAGGGATTTCATGGAATGGCTGAGCAGGGAACAGCCCGGGATGGGAACGCTGGGAATTCTCTGCCCGGAGCTCGCCCTGGAGCAGAGCCCTCGGCCAGGGAGCAACGCTGGGAGCAATCCCGGAGTTTGGGATGTTCAGGGATATTTTTGGGGCGTTTTTCTTGGATTGCTGGGCTCAAACCCTTCCTCGGGGATGTTCCCTCCAGGAAATCCGGGAATCCCCTCTCCGCCCCCGATCCCTGGGCGTGTTTGGGTGGGAAAAGAGCCAGGAAAGGATCGCTCCGGTGGGATCATTCCCGAATTTCCTCCAGGACGAGCTCTGGGCACATCCCGAGCCCGGCAGGGGGACACCATAAAATCACGGAATGTTTAAAGCAGGGAATGAGCCCTGGAATGGGAACAGGTCCCGAAGGATGCTCCACACGGCAGATCCTCCTTCCAGAGGGGAAACTGAGGCCCGGAGCAGCATTCCAGGGCCGGGGAATGCTCCAAGGGCTCTTTTCCCTGCCTCAAATGCCAATCGCAGCCCAGGGCCCCGCCGGGTTCAAAGGGCTCAGCGAACAAAGGAGGGCTTTGAACTCCTCCTCATCCCGGGAAACACCGTCCCAGCCTCAGCCCCCAGCCAGGGAATACCCGGGGATCCCGTTTGATCCGGCCTGGGGAGCAGGAATTCGGGCTGAGGTCGGGAAAGGTCCTTCCCTCCCCGCTGGGGTGAGGGGCAGGACAGGGATCGATCCCGGCTGCTCCAAAGCCGGGCCTGGATCCCGCCCCATCCCGAGATCCCGACATTCCCCCCTGAGCCTCCATCCCTGGATTCCTCCGTGGGATGCACGGGAGGGGGGGAAACGGGGCCGCGGGATTTTGGGATGGAGCCCATCGGGAATTGCAGCCCCTCCCGCCAAGCCCTGGCAGGGCTTTCCCAGCCCGGGAGCGCCCCAGGGTGAGGTGACAGAGCCGGGGGTGGCACCGCTGGCACGGAAATCCTCTCCCGACCTTTGCTCCCTGCTCCTCCCCGCCGGGCAGCCAAGGAAGGGGACTGGGGTGGGAAGCTCGGGGATGTTCTGGAATGTTCCCTGATCCAGCGGAGCCGCTCCCCGATCCAGCACCCAGCGAGTGCCTGGGGATGGAGGGAGATCCGGGGGGAAGTGACACTCCCGGGATCCGGGGTGGGATAAAGGATTTGGGATGGGATAAAGGATTTGGGGTGGGATAAAGGATCTGGGATAGGGTAAGGGATCTGGGATAAAGGATTTGGGGTGGGATAAAGGATCTGGGATGGGATAAAGGATCCAGGATGGGATAAAGGATCCGGGATGGGATAAAGGATCCGGGGTGGGATAAAGGATCCGGGGTGGGATAAAGGATCTGGGATGGGATAAAGGATCTGGGATAAAGGATCCGGGATGGGATAAAGGATCCGGGATGGGATAAAGGATCTGGGATGGGATAAAGGATCCAGGATGGGATAAAGGATCTGGGATGGGATAAAGGATCCAGGATGGGATAAAGGATCTGGGATGGGATAAAGGATCCGGGATGGGATAAAGGATCCGGGGTGGGATAAAGGATCTGGGATGGGATAAAGGATCCAGGATGGGATAAAGGATCTGGGATGGGATAAAGGATCCGGGATAAGGGATCCAGGATGCGATAAGGGCTCCGGGGTGAGATAAGGGCTCCGGGATAAGGGCTCCGGGATGAGATAAGGATCCGGAGGTGCCAGCGCAGTCTGGAGCGGGGTTTGCAGAACGGGAGCGCTCCATAGGTGGCCTGGCTGGGAACGGGAAGGTGCCTGAGCAAATAATTCCATGGGGAGAGGAATCGGGGCCAATTCCCTGCCGGCTGCGGGTTGAACCCTCATTAACAGCCGGCGCTAATTGCGCTCCCTGCACGGGCCGGGCGCGGAGCTGGCAGGAAAAGCTCCGGGCTCGGATCCCTGCGCAGATCCGGATTCCCGATAAGGAGGTGATTTATCCCCCTCCGCTTCCTTCCGCAGGGAGACAGCCCCGGGAGGCCTCGGCATCCCGGGCGGCTCCTGGGGCAGCAGCAGCGAGCTCCGGCTGCGATCCCAGCGGATCGGACCTGGCTGGAGCTCAGGGTCCGATCCACGCTGTGATTCCAGGATTTGTGGTGCTGGAGGCACGGGAATGAGCTGAGCTCGTGGATTTGCTGCCCGGACAAAGGGGAATCTGGGAATTCGGGAATGCTGCTGCTCCCTGGCTCTTCCCAGGCGGCGGAGCTGGGACAGGGGAGCTCCTGGAGCCGGGAAGCGGTGGCGGGTTCGGCTCTTTGGGAATTCAGCTCCAGGCAACACCACTTGGAAAACCTCCCGTGACCTTCCCGGAGTCCCTCTGGGCCGGGAATAACAACATTCCCTGCGTGGGGAAGGCTCCCCAACCCCTGGCTTTATCCCAGCCCTGCCCTGCCGGGAGGTGACAGTGGCAGCGGAGGTGACACCCCAGGTCCCCCCTGCTCCCCTCCCCTCTTTCCCAACCCCGTCCGGGCAGCCCCGACCTGTTCTTCCAAAGCTCTCCCAACCCACGGCGCTCTGGCACCTCGGGATTGAGGAGCGGCCTGGCCCGGGGCATTCCCACTTCACAGGGCACCTCTGGAATGCGGCGGATCCTGACGGCTCCAGCCGGGCCGGGCCCTCCCAGGGAGCCGCAGGAGAGACCCCGAAAGCGGCCTGGGGGGACACGGGACCCTCGCGGGGCATTCCAGGGAATGGGGCTCGGAGCTGGAGTTTCTGGGATTCCTGGCCAGCCCCAGAGCAATTCCAGCCCAACCGGCGCCTCCCGCTCCCCGCGCTGCCCCCGGGCTGGATCGGGCTCGGGGAGGGGCGCGGGTGACACCGGGTTCGGGTGACACCGGGTGCGGGTGACACCGGGTTCGGGTGACACCGGGCTGGGGTGACACCGGGTGCGGGTGACACCGGGTGCGGGTGACACTGGGTCCGGGTGACACCGGGTCCGGGTGACACTGGGCTGGGGTGACACCGGGTCCGGGTGACACCGGGCGCGGGTGACACCGGGCGCGGGTGACACCGGGCTGGGGTGACACCGGGTCCGGGTGACACCGGGTGCGGGTGACACCGGGTGCGGGTGACACCGGGTGCGGGTGACACCGGGTCCGGGTGACACCAGGTTTGGATTCGCTGCTCCCGGCCAAGCTTCCAGAGAAATTCCCGGCTGCTGAGCGGGGCAGACCATGGAAAGCCGGGATTCATCCCGCGGGAATGGGGAGAGGCAGGAGGAGCTGGCCGAGCTCAGAGCGGCCGGACGGGATTGGGATCCATGGGGTTGGGATCCATGGGATTTGTATCCATTGGATTGGGATCCATGGGATTGGGATCCATGGGAATTGGGATCCATGGGGTTGGGATCCATTGGATTCCACCATCCCAGGGTGCTCCAAGCCCCGTCCAGCCTGGCCCTGGACACTTCCAGGGATGAGGAATCCACAATCCTTGGGAAGCCCCGCTGGGATGGGGGAGGTTCCCGGCAGGAATTCCGTGTGTATCCCGAGGAACCCCTGCCAGGAGCATTTATGGAATCATTGATCTCTAAGGCTGGAAAAGACCTCCAAGGTCTGGAGCAGCTGGAGCTCGGGATTTCCAGGAGAGCTCCACATCCCTCCCCCAGGCCCGGGATTTTCGAGGAGCTCCCGGGATGTGCCCGGCCCCGCATTCCCGGGATCCCGGCCCCGCTGCTGAGCGGAGTTATCCCTGTAGATGGCATCCCAGGATCTCGGCTGGGACGCTCCTGGATCCCTGTCCTGCCACCGGCGGGGCCCGGCTGATCCCGACACCCCGAGGGTCCCTGGAATCCTGGATCCAGGTGGATTTACCTGGAGGGAGAATGACGGGCGGGCTCGGTCCCAGCCCAGATCCCGGTGGGATTTAAATCCCTTCCTGGCAGGGTTGGTGTCCCTGGGGACATCCAGGGAAGCTGCTCCGCGCTCCCTTTGAACGGGGGGAATTAAACCACATGAAAGGCGTTTATTGGGAATTAACCCCGCTTTGATGTGGTCGCGTTTAACTCATCCCGGGAGTGCTGAACTCCCTGGAATTAAACCCAATTCCAGGCCCGGCTCTGAATCTGGAGCCGAGCGGGCTTGGACCCATCAAACTCCTGCTTTTAATTAAGCTGAGCTCATTTTCCGCGGGGGGTCCGTGCGGATCAGCCCGGCAGGGAGGGGAGCCCGCCGGGATCTGCAGGATCCATGGGATCTGTGGGATCTGCGGGATCTGAGGGATCTGTGGGATCGCATTCCCTGTCCCGGGAGTGGGGCTCGGGCTCTGCTGGGGGACAGGGATGGAGCTGGGGAGGTTTGGAGGCTCTGGTTTGGGATTTGGGGGGTTTGGGGGCTCTGGCTCAGGATTTGGGGGGTTTGGAGGCTCTGGCTCAGGATTTGGGGGGTTTGGAGGCTCTGGTTTGGGATTTGGGGGTTTGGGGGGCTCTGGATCTGGGGGGGTTTGGGGGCTCTGGTTCAGGATTTGGGGGGGTTCGGGGGCTCTGGCTCAGGATTTGGGGGTTTTGGAGGCTCTGGCTCAGGATTTGGGGGGGTTTGGAGGCTCTGGCTCAGGATTTGGGGGGTTTGGGGGCTCTGGCTCAGGATTTGGGGGGTTTTGGAGGCTCTGGCTCAGGATTTGGGGGGGTTTGGGGGCTCTGGCTCAGGACTGGGAGCGGCTCACCCGAGCTCTGCCCCCCGGAGCCCTGCGCCGGCTCTGGGGAAGCAAACCCCAAATCCCTGGAGCGTCTCCAGGCCGCGGCTTTTGGGGATTTGGATCTCCCCCAGGAAGTATTTCAGGAAGCGCCGCCCTCTGCTCCTGGCGTGGGCAGGAGAGCGGCCCAAAGCCGCTGGCAGCGCATTTTGGGAGCCTCGCCGGCCCTTCTGGAGGCTTTTTTTAACTCTTTGTCCCTAAATCCAGAGGGTTCATCCCACCCTGGGGCCTCTGGATGTGGCTGAGCGCGGGCAGAGCCTCGGCCACAGGGCCACAGGGCCACAGGGCCAGCAGGGCCAGCAGGGCCAGCAGGGCCAGCAGGGCCAGCAGGGCCACCACGTGTCCCCTGTGCCACAGCCCAGAGAGTTGAGGCTCCCAGGAATCAGCGCGTCCCGGGATTGGGACATTCCAGCCCCAGAAATCCGGGACAGGGAAAGGGACAGGGACAGGGACAGGGACAGGACAGGGACAGGGACAGGGACAGGGACAGGGACAGGGACAGGGACAGGGACAGGGACAGGGACAGGACAGGGACAGGGACAGGGACAAGGACAGGGACAGGGACAGGGACAGGGACAGGGATGGGACAGGGACAGGGACAGGGACAGGGACAGGACAGGGACAGGGACAGGGACAGGGGACAGGGACAGGGACAGGGACAGGGCACAAACCCTGCGGATCCAGCGCTGCCCCGGCTCCCTCGGGTGATTCCCTCCCCATCTCCAGAGGGAAGATAAGGCCGGGCTGGCCATTAGAGGAGTTAATTAATGAATGTTTGATTAATATCTGATTAGTCCTGTGGGGTTACACAGCCCCAGGTAAACCCTGAGGGTTCCTTACAGCCCAGATTCCCTGAGTGTTCCCCAGCACTGGGGATGAATCCTGGCAGGGTTTGTGCCCTGGATTGGTTCTGGATTTATTCTGGGTTTGTTCTGGATTTATTCTGGGTTTGTTCTGGATTTATTCTGGATTTATTATGGATTTGTTCTAGATTTATTCTGGGTTTGTTCTGGATTTATTCTGGATTTGTTCTGGGTTTGTTCTGGATTTATCCTGGGTTTGTTCTGGATTTGTTCTGGATTTGTTCTGGATTTGTTCTGGATTTGTTCTGGGTTTGTTCTGGATTTGTCCTGGCTTTGTTCTGGATTTCCCTGCAGGGGCTCTGGGCAGAACCTTCTGCTCTGGGCATTCCCCACATCCCAAATTTTCCCATCCCGTGTCCCAACCTCCCTGGGAGCTGCTCTGACCCATCCCGGTGTTCCCCGGAGCTGTTTCCTACAGAAACCCCCCCGATCATTCTGATTTATTTATTCACTGTCCCGATCCCTGCCACCCCCTTTGCGATCCCGGAGTTCTCCCTCTGCCTCCCTGGGATAACAAAACCCTTCCCGACAGGAAATCTCCCTCAACCTCTCCCCAACCCCAAACCCTGCCAGATAAACATTTAATGACAATAATTGGAGTGCCCGGGAACAACGCTCAGCCGCGCTCGCGTTTTCTCAGCCCTCCCAGACACGGGCTAATTAATTAATTGCAAATTTCCCCGCGGGATAATGAGAGGATGCCCCGGCTGAGAGGGAAAAGGCGCTGGAAGCAGAGCAGGGATTTCGGAGGGATCTCCATAAATCACGGCGGGGAAAGCGGCAGCCCCGGGCAGGGGGAGGTCCCAGCTCGTTCCCAACCATTTGGGAATCCAAACTGGATCCAGTTGGAGCTCCCGGCCCTCTCCCGCTCCCTCCCTCCCCTGGAGGAGGCTCCATTAAAATCCCTGGGTTGGATTTATTTCTATTTCTTTGATTCGCTGGGGAAGTTGTTGGATCTGGGCAGGAACAAATCCCTTCGTTCCCCTCTGGATCAGCGGAGCCCGAGCTCTGACCCGGGCAGGGAATTCCAGCCGGGATCTCTCTATCCTACCTGGATCCCTGTATCTTTATTCCCATTTCCCTGGATTTTTGGAAGCTCTGCTCAGTGAGTGTCCCGTTCCTTTTCCCAGAGGAACAGCTCTTCCATCCATCCATCCATCCATCCATCCATCCATCCATCATCCATCCATCCATCCATCCATCATCCATCATCCATCATCCATCATCCATCATCCATCCATCATCCATCATCCATCCATCCATCATCCATCCATCATCCATCCATCATCCATCCATCCATCCATCCATCCATGGATCCATCATCCATCATCCATCATCCATCCATCCATCCATCCATCCATCCATCATCCATCCATCCATCCATCCATCCATCATCCATCCATCCATCCATCCATCCATCCATCATCCATCCATCATCCATCCATCCATCATCCATCCATCCATCATCCATCCATCATCCATCCATCCATCCATCATCCATCCATCCATCCATCCATCATCCATCCATCCATCCATCCATCCATCATCCATCCATCCATCATCCATCCATCATCCATCATCCATCCATCCATCATCCATCCATCATCCATCCATCATCCATCATCCATCCATCCATCATCCATCCATCCATCATCCATCCATCCATCCATCATCCATCCATCCATCATCCATCCATCATCCATCCATCATCCATCCATCATCCATCCATCATCCATCCATCATCCATCCATCCATCCATCCATCCATCATCCATCATCCATCATCCATCATCCATCCATCCATCCATCCATCCATCCATCCATGGATCCATCATCCATCATCCATCATCCATCCATCCATCCATCCATCCATCCATCATCCATCCATCCATCCATCCATCCATCATCCATCCATCCATCCATCATCCATCCATCATCCATCCATCATCCATCCATCATCCATCATCCATCATCCATCATCCATCCATCCATCCATCCATCCATCATCCATCATCCATCATCCATCATCCATCCATCATCCATCATCCATCCATCCATCCATCCATCCATCCATCCATCATCCATCATCCATCATCCATCATCCATCCATCATCCATCCATCCATCCATCATCCATCCATCCATCCATCCATCATCCATCCATCCATCATCCATCCATCATCCATCCATCATCCATCATCCATCATCCATCATCCATCATCCATCCATCCATCCATCATCCATCCATCCATCCATCCATCATCCATCCATCCATCATCCATCCATCATCCATCCATCATCCATCATCCATCCATCCATCATCCATCCATCCATCCCTTTTCCATCCCCTGCTTCCCTCCCAGAGGGGCTGAAGACCCTTTGGATCCCTCTCTGACCTGGCCCCTCTCCCCATTCCCCCTTTTCCGAGCTGTTCCAGAGGCTCCTGCTCTGCACAGCGGGAATTCGCCGCTGGACGAGGTTTCCAAGTCTCTCCAAGTGGGAACAGGAGGGGACGAACCCCCGTGACGACCCCATGGAAAAGGATTTCCCAGCAGTTTCCAGGTGCCTGCGGGGTCTGGATGTGGAGGCGCAGATTCCCCTCCCTGTGGTGGGAACTGTTCCCCCCTTCCCTGCAGGTTTCCTTTTATTCCCTGGGACATCTCCCTGTGCACATTTCCCCCCTGGAATTTCAATTTACGGCACCGATCTTCCCCTTTCCTTCTCCTTGTTAAAATCCTGGGGACCCACGGGGGAGCCAGAGGCCTCTGAGGCAGGCAGGGTTGGGTAACCTCTGGAAAAACACGTTCCCAAAGTTCCCGGAGTTCCCGGAGCGGCTCCTCCCTCCTCCCATCCCCGTCCTCGCTCCGGCACCTGCAGCAGGCGTCAGGCCTGGGACGGCTCCAGCTCGGAGCTTCCCCCTTCGGCAGGGCCTGGACGGGAGCAGGGAAAGGATTTATTGGGAATTCCGCCCTGGGATGCTCCAGGGGGAGCGGCGGCTCCGTGCTGGGCTCGCTCCCAAAGGAACATCGGGACAGCCCCGGCCGCCAGATCCCCTCTGGCCGCCCGCAGCCGTTCGGGGCTCGGGAAGCTCCGGGAGCTGTCCCGGGAATTCTCCGGCCCTGGGAGATCCCAGGAATCCCGCACGGGAAGGGTCTGGAGGGAACCCGATCCCTTCCCAAGGGATGAGAGGCCGGGAATTCCCAGCCCAGGGAATTCCCAGCCCCTGGAGCCTCTGCTGGTCCCTCCAGGCTCGTTCCAGGCCAATCTTTCCCGGCCATTTCAATCCAGCAGCGACCGGCGCTGGCTCCTCTCCCAGAAAAAGCACCTGGAATATTTCCCATCCCTCAGCCACCCCTGCAGCCCCTGGATCTGCCCGGGATCTCCTCCAGGTGCAGAAATTCCCCATTCCCGTGGCTGGAGCCAGCCCGGGTGACGCCTGTGTCACATCCCGCTCCGGCCGGGAATGGGGACACGCCAGGACTGGGAGCCAGGAACCTTCCTGGGCCCTGACACAGCTGGGATGAGACATCCCGAGCCCTGCAGAGCTCATGGAAAATCCAGGCCAGGCCAGGGACTCTTTCCATGAGCGCCGACGGCTTCGGGGCCAAGCCTTTGATTCCGGAGCCAGCCTCGGACTTTTCCAGTTTTTTCAGGTGTTTGAGGAGGGAGCCTCGTGTCAGCTCCACTCCCAGCCTCATTTCCTCGGATTTCCCTGGAGACAGATCCTGGAGCTGCCCAGGGGGGCACGTGGGGGCACTCCCGGGATCCCAGCGGGATCAGAATCCCAGCGGGAGCAGCACCCGCCGCTTCCCATGGCCCCAGCCACTTCCCAGTGCAGGGAACGCTTCTCCGTGGAGAAGGGAACCCCAGGAATTTTGGGACACTCTGAGCGGCCTCCAGCTCTCCCTGGCTCCTGGAGGATGCTGGGGAACAGGGATTGAGGGAAGTCTGAGTCACCCCAGGGGCACGAGCCTGGCAGGGTTTGCCGGGATCCCGACACGTGAAGCTCCATCCTCGTGGGAGCCGGGCCAGGGGCGTTTTCCATCCCGGATCCACGGCCTGGGCGGGAGGGATCTGTTCTGTTCCACAGCTGGGACACTCCGAGATCCCCGCGGGTCCCTCCCAGCCGGGATATTCTGTGGAAAGGCACAGGAGCCCCAGGATCCGTCCCCGGAGCATCCCAAGCAGAAATTGCCCCTTTCTGTGTTTACCCAGGGATCCGAGGCTCTCCCGGGTGTTTGCGTCCCTGGGAACGCTCCTCGTGGTGGAGCTGAGGCTCCATCCTGGAAATCTGGGTGGCGACCGCACTTCCCGGGACGTGCAGGCTCCTGCCGCATCCCGGGAGGGGGCAGGGAGGCAGAATTTACCTGCAGGAACCTCTCAGGCTCTGCCTGGATGGAGGATCCGGCTGGAGCCAAGGATTCTGCAAGCTGGGCAAAGCTCCCGGCTCGGGAAAGCTTCCTTGAAACTCCCGGAGCAGGCGGTGCCTCCCTTGGCTGCTGCCGTGGCCAGAATGTCCGGAGGCTGTTCCAGGGCAGGACTGGAGCCTCCCGTGTTTTCTGATGAAATCCTCCCACCCCAAACTGCCGAGCAATCAAAGGCATCGCGCCTGGCCCGGGGCTGCACACTCAGCTCGGCTCTGCCTCCTCCCGGATCGGAACCGACCCCGCGCCCTCCTGCAGCCCCAAAGCCCCGGAGCCCGGCCGGGATCCTCTCCCTTCCCCGGCTCCAGGCTCTTCTCCCTTCCCCGGCTCGGGAACGCCGGGATTTGGGGCTTTTTAAAGGAGTTTTGGCTTCTCCCTGGGAATCTCCGCAGTTCTCCGGGGAGGGGAGGGAATTCCTCCCCATCCGTGCAATTCCAGCCCGATCCTCGCTGGGAAAGGGGTGCTGAGCATTCCCAGCGCTCCCGGGCCCGTTCCCACCCTCCGGGATCCATCCCCGCGCTGGAACAGCTGGAAAGGGATTGGGAAAGAGCAAGGGAAATGCCCGGGTCGGGATTTTCACCCCTCGGGATCCATCGGGAGGCTCCTTGCAGCATTCCCGGCTGGAAAAGGGCGCTCGGGGGGCGGCTCTGGGTGCCAGAGGGAGCCTGGGCAGAGCCTGTCCCAAATCCCCGCTCCCTTTTGGGGGATTTGGGCTGTTCCTGCCCCTTCCCGAGCAGCCCGGCCCGAGTCCTGCCCTGCTTTTCCCACCCTGCCCGGGATTCCGGACTTTTCCAGCTCCCGGCTTTCCTCCCGTGCAGGGTTTGCTGATCCCGGGAAATGTTCCCAAAACATCCCGAGCTGGGAATGACCCTCCAGAGCCATCCCGGCCCCGCTCGGGACCCCCCAGAACCCCACCCTGCCCCCGGGAGGGGTTAGAAGTTATAAATCAATGGAAAACTTGGAATTCTGCTCCAAAAGGAGCCGGGAGGACACCGGGGGTGACACCTCTGTGGCCCAGGAGGCGACACTGATTTCCCTCTGATTTCTCACTGATTTCCCTCTGATTTCCCTCTGATTTCCCACTGATTTCCCTCTGATTTCCCACTGATTTCCCTCTGATTTCCCTCTGATTTCCCTCTGATTTCCCTCTGATTTCCCACTGATTTCCCACTGATTTCTCACTGATTTCCCTCTGATTTCCCACTGATTTCCCTCTGATTTCCCACTGATTTCCCTCTGATTCCCTCTGATTTCCCACTGATTTCCCTCTGATTTCTCACTGATTTCCCTCTGATTTCTCACTGATTTCCCTCTGATTTCCCTCTGATTTCCCACTGATTTCTCAATGATTTCCCTCTGATTTCCCTCTGATTTCCCTCTGATTTCCCACTGATTTCTCACTGATTTCCCTCTGATTTCTCACTGATTTCCCTCTGATTTCCCACTGATTTCTCACTGATTTCCCTCTGATTTCCCTCTGATTTCCCACTGATTTCCCTCTGATTTCCCTCTGATTTCCCACTGATTTCCCTCTGATTTCCCTCTGATTTCTCACTGATTTCCCTCTGATTTCCCACTGATTTCTCACTGATTTCCCTCTGATTTCCCTCTGATTTCCCACTGATTTCCCTCTGATTTCCCTCTGATTTCCCACTGATTTCCCTCTGATTTCCCTCTGATTTCCCACTGATTTCCCACTGATTTCTCACTGATTTCTCACTGATTTCCCACTGATTTCCCTCTGATTTCCCACTGATTTCCCACTGATTTCTCACTGATTTCCCTCTGATTTCCCACTGATTTCCCTCTGATTCCCTCTGATTTCCCACTGATTTCCCACTGATTTCCCACTGATTTCCCACTGATTTCTCACTGATTTCCCTCTGATTTCCCACTGATTTCCCACTCCCGTTCCCGCAGGGCCTCCCACACTTGGATAATTAACAAAGGTAAAAAATAATTAAAGAGAGGAACCTCTCGGGGCCACGAGGGGGGAACATCCCGGGAGAGCGGGGCTGGAATTTCCGCTCGGCATCAAAGGCTGTCCCCAAATTCTGCTGGCCGGGGCTGCCCCGGGGTGACCCGGGTGACCCGGGGAGTGTCCGGTGCTCCCGGGACGAGCGCGGGGAGCGGAGCTGGGGCCGCCACAAAGGGACGGGAGGGCCCGGGGGGTGTTCGGGGTTTGGGGGGGGGGTGGGAAGGAGCTGAATTCCTGGGAAATCGGCGCATTCCGCAGCACAGCCCGAGGAGCCAAAGACACCCCCAGCACCAGCCCCAGCCCCAGACCCAGCCCCAGACCCAGCCCCAGCCCCAGCACCAGACCCAGCCCCAGACCCAGCCCCAGCCCCAAACCCAGCCCCAGCCCCAGCCCCAGCCCCAGCCCCAGACCCAGCCCCAGCCCCAGCCCCAGCCCCAGACCCAGCCCCAGCCCCAGCCCAGCCCCAGCCCCAGACCCAGACCCAGCCCCAGCCCCAGCCCCAGCCCCAGCCCAGCCCCAGCCCCCCGCGGTTTTTGGGGGGAATTTCCCTCTGGAAAAGGAGCCCGGGATCGGGAGGGGGCCGAGGAGCGCATCCCGGTTTCTGGAGGGGAGGATCCCGGTGCCCGGGCGTGCCCGCGGTCCCCGCTGGCGCAATGCGGGACCGGCTCGGTGGCACCGCCGGGACCGGCTCGGTGGCACCGCCGGGACCCGTCCGGCAGCCCCGGCCCAGCCGCATTCCCGGGATTCGGGGCTTGGGGAGGCCCAGCGCCGCCGGATTCAGCCCTGGGAGCTGAACTCAGCCCCCTCCCCATCCCCATCCCTCATCTGGGGTGCGGGATCACAATTTATCCTCCCCGGGTTGGAATATCCTGATTTCCCCCAAGATTTTCCAGAGGAATCTGAGTTTGGAGGCCCCCAAAACCCGGGATGTGACCCGAGCTCTGCAGAGCAGGAAAGGATTTGGTTTTCCTGCCGTGACCTGGCCCCGTTCGGAAATGGTTTTGGAGCTGGGATTAGGATTCCTCATGCCGGGCAATTATCTGCCGATAATTACGGTGTCGGATAATTCCAGAAAGAGTTTATTTAACATCAATCCCCAAAGGCTCGGGAATTCCGGGTTTGTTCCCAGGGCGATTCCCAGACCTGGCTCCTGAAAAGAATTCCATTTTAGCCAACCCAAAGCAGGAAAAGGCTTGGGATTGTTTGGGGGAATTCCTGCTTTTCCCTCTCGATTCCCATCCTGATCCCACTGTTGGTGTCTTGGGGGGGGGGGGGTTGTTGACTGGGGAATTTCAAGGGAATTTCAAGGGAATTTACAGGGAATTCACATGGAATTTACAGGGAATTCACATGGAATTTACAGGGAATTTACAGGGAATTTCAAGGGAATTTTACAGGGAATTCACATGGAATTTACAGGGAATTTACAGGGAATTTACAGGGAATTTACATGGAATTTACAGGGAATTTACATGGAATTTACCGGGAATTTACATGGAATTCACCGGGAATTCCCCGGGAATCTCACTCCTGTTCCACACCGGGGCTGAGGGTCCCGGGGGCGCATCCCGGGCCCTGCTGAGCCCTGACCCCTTTTCCCCCGGGATTTCTGTGGCTCTGCCGGAATTATCCAGGTCAGGTCCCTTCGAGGCCGTCCCGGTGCTCCCGAGGGGAAATAACCAGGTCAGGAATGGGATCTGTGTCACCGGGAGGCTCCGCCGGTGTCACCGGGCAGGAGCAGCCTCTGGGCTCCGCTCCTCACCGGGGGCACAAAAACCTTAAAAACGCCGGATCTTCCCCCAAAAGCTTCTCGGGAAGGGGAAATTCCCTGGAATTCCCTGGAATTCCGGATCCCAAGGGAGCAAAGATTTTAAAGATTTTTTTTTTTTAATTTTTTAAAGATTTTAATGATTTTTTTTAAAAATTTTTTTTAAATTTTCCCAGTTTTTTTTCCCGGAATTCGAGGCCGCTGAACATTCCGTGTGTCCTCCCCGGGATCTGTCCGTCCCCAGCGGGGCCTGTGCTGCTCCCGCTCTCCACACAGGGTCTCCCTCGCCCCGGACAAGGCAACCTTTAATTAATCCTAATTAAGATCCCATTCCCGGCCCTGCTTCTCCCGCAATCCCCGGAGGTTCTGCCCCAGCCCCGCTGGGAAAGGGGCTGTGAATTCCACGCGAAAATTCAGGATTCCATCCATGGATTCTCCTCCTTCCTGGGGAGCTGCGAGCCGGACCCTGCTCCCTTTCCCATGGGATGGACGGGAATTTCTCCTCCTTCCCGAAATTCCACCCGGGCCTGGCAGCCAGAACCTGGAACGGGAAGGGTTTGAAGCAGGAAAAGGAACAATAAAATCAGATATTCCAGGGAATCCTGACTCTCCCAGGGCCGGGATCCCATCCCGAGGATGCTCCTCGGAGTTTTCCCGTCCATCCCAGGGACTGGAATTATTCCAGGAGCCTCCCAGATGCTTTGAGGTCCCTTCCCCCCCGACCCATCCCAGGATTTTCTTTCTCTCCCGTTTCTTTTCCCTGCTCTCCCCTTCCAGCCCGTCCCAGATTCCCGGTGGGATGTTCCCGGTTTTGGGAGCTTTTCCCTTCTCCTGCTGCTCCCTGATCCGGGATCCCGCAGCTGGAAGAGGCCGAGGAGAATCCTCGGGATGAGCCGGGGCCTGGCGGGGCTGGAATTGCGGCTCGGGGGGGTCTCCCTGTGCCCGGCTGCAATTCCCAGCCCCGACCCGGGAATCGCTCCCGGTTTTTTCCCGGGATGGAATTTGAGGATGGAATGGGGGGGTCTCCCTGTGCCCGGCTGCAATTCCCAGCCCCGATCCAGGAATCGCTCCCGGTTTTTTCCCGGGATGGAATTTGAGGATGGAATGGGGGGGGTCTCCCTGTGCCTGGCTGCAATTCCCAGCCCCGATCCGGGAGTCGCTCCCGGTTTTTCCCGGGATGGAATTTGAGGATGGAATTGCGGCTCCCTGTGCCCGGCTGCAATACCCAGCCCCGACCCGGGAATCGCTCCCGGTTTTTTCCCGGGATGGAATTTGAGGATGGAATGGGGGGGTCCGGACGGGCGCAGCTCCCCCGTGGTGCCTTTGTGGGGACCGGAATTCCAGGAGATCCGAGCTGGTTTTGCCAGGGCCATCCCAGGGGGTTTTTCCAGGAGCTGCAGCTCTGGAATGTTCTGGGAGAGGCTCCTCGTGGTCCCAGGGATGAAACCGGGCTGGAAAATCCCTGGGATGAGTCCCCAGCCCACCCCCCCAGGCGGGAATTCTGGGCGCTGTGATTAACGGCTGATTAACGAGATTAATTTGTACCTAATTAACCCAACATCGATTGGATTTGGGCTCTCCCGGGGATCGCTCCCGTGGGATGCGGCAGGGATCGGGTCCAGGTTCGGGAATCCGAACCCAGGGAATCTCTCGCGCTCTTCCCAAATCCTCTGGGGCTCTGTTTGATGAACCCGATTTCCCCATTATTTATTTCCCCATTATTTCCCCATTATTTATTTCCCCATTATTTATTTCCCCATTATTTATTTCCCCGTTATTTCCCCATTATTTCCCCATTATTTCCCCATTATTTCCCCATTATTTCCCCATTATTTCCCCATTATTCCCCCATTATTTCCCCGTTATTTCCCCATTATTTCCCCCTTATTTCCCCGTTATTTCCCCATTATTTCCCCATTATTTCCCCATTATTTCTCCATTATTTCCCCATTATTTCCCCATTATTTCCCCGTTATTTCCCCGTTATTTCCCCATTATTTCCCCGTTATTTCCCCGTTATTTCCCCATTATTCCCCCATTATTTCCCCATTATTTCCCCATTATTTCCCCATTATTTCCCCGTTATTTCCCCATTATTCCCCCATTATTTCCCCATTATTTCCCCATTTCCCCTGCTCGGCTCAGAGCGGATCTGGGTGAAGCCGAGCCCTTTTCCCTGCCCCTGCCAGGTGCGGGCAGCAGGAACCTCTGGCTTTTTCCCAGGATTCTGGGACAGCCTTTTCCCAATGCTCGGCTCCCTCTGTGCCGGGAGGAGCAGCAGGAGGAGGAGGAGGAGGAGTGGGAGGAAGAGGAGGATGTTGTGGATCCCAGCCCGGGACCTGCTCCCCACAAACCTCACCCACGCCGGGCCCTCTCCCGAGGCCTCCCCGTGACTCCGTGCCCAGGAATGCCGCGGATCCATCGGGAATTGCATCAGGAACTCGTTGTGCACAGGATGGGGCGGCGGTGGCAGCGGCACCTGGGCAGTGACACCTGTGACAGGGACACCTGGGACAGGGACACCTGGGACAGGGACACCTGTGACACCTGTGACAGGGACAATGTGACAGGGACAATGGTGACAGGAACACCGTGACAGGGACACCTGTGACACCTGTGACAGGGACAATGGTGACAGGGACACCATGACAGGGACACTGTGACACCTGTGACAGTGACAATGGTGACAGGGACAATGGTGACAGGGACAATGCGACAGGGACACCGTGACAAGGACACTGTGACACCTGGGTAGTGACACCCGGACAGTGACACTGTGACAATGGTGACAGGGACACCGTGACAGGGACACTGTGACACCTGTGACAGGGACAATGGTGACAGGGACAATGTGACAGGGACACCGTGACAAGGACACCGTGACAAGGACACTGTGACACCTGGGTAGTGACACCCGGACAGTGACACTGTGACAACGGTGACAGGGACAGTGTGACAGGGACACCTGGGCCGTGACACCTGGACAGGGACACTGTGACACCTGTGACAGTGACAATGGTGACAGTGACAATGGTGGCAGCAGCACCTGGGCAGTGACACTGTGACAATGGTGACAGTGACACCGTGACAGCGACACCATGACAGTGACCCCTGGCCCTGTGTGGTCCCTTTCCCTTTCCCCTTTTCCCTTTTCCCTTTTCCCTTTTCCCTTTCCCCTTTTCCCTTTTCCCTTTCCCCTTTCCCCTTTCCCCTTTCCCCTTTCCCCTTTCCCCTTTTCCCTTTCCCCTTTTCCCTTTCCCCTTTCCCCTTTTCCCTTTCCCCTTTCCCCTTTCCCCTTTTCCCTTTTCCCTTTTCCCTTTTCCCTTTCCCTTTCCCTTTCCCCTTCCCCTTTTCCCTTTCCCCTTTCCCCTTTCCCCTTTTCCCTTTTCCCTTTCCCCTTTCCCCTTTTCCCTTTTCCCTTTTCCCTTTTCCCTTTTCCCTTTTCCCTTTTCCCTTTTCCCTTTCCGATTTCTCTCCAGGTGGGAAAAGCTTTCCTCGGGAATCACCCAAACCGTGGAAAAGCACCAGGATTCAGGCAGCTCAGCCCTGAATCCTCCGAAAATCAAATCAAAAATACCCGAAGGGACGGCTGAGAAGAGCTGGAAAGAAAATATTTCTCAAACCCATCTGACTTTTGGGAAGAAATCGTTCCAGAAAGGAAAATTTATGGAACAGAAGGAGCCAGGCCTGAGTTTGGGCCAGGCTTTGCTGGAATGAAGCCAAGGGAACGCGGTGCCAGCCCCGGCTCCGCGCTCCGGGACAGGGATTTGTCCTTTGCTGTTTATCCAAGCTGGAATTTTGGGGAACGCCGACATCTCCTTCTGGGGGTTGTTGTTGTTGTTTTCTTTCGGACATTTCCAAACTCTTCCCAAAAGGAACCGGCCGGGATTGCTCAAGGCCCCGGTGCTGCCGCCGCCCTCCCGATGAGTTACGGAGGGTGTGACCCCCCCGGCCGGGTGTGACATCCCGGGAGCGCCGCTTCCAGCGGCTGCGGGTCGGGATCGGCCGGGATCGGCCGGGATAGGCCCAGGATTGAGCCGGGATTGACCCGGGATCGGCCGGGATAGGCCCGGGATCGGCCGGGATAGGCCCGGGATTGGCCCGGGATTGACCCAGGATTGCCCGGGATTGACCCGGGATCGGCCGGGATAGGCCTGGGATTGACCCGGGATTGCCCGGGATTGACCCGGGATCGGCCGGGATAGGCCCGGGATTGACCCGGGATCGGCTGGGATTGGCCCGGGATAGGCCCGGGATTGCCCGGGATTGACCCGGGATCGGCCGGGATTGGCCCGGGATTGGCCCGGGATTGACCCAGGATCGGCTGGAATAGGCCCAGGATTGAGCCGGGATCGGCCGGGATTGACCCGGGATTGAGTCGGGATCGGCCGGGATAGGCCCGGGATTGAGCCGGGATCTGCCCAGGATTGAGCCGGGATCGGCCGGGATTGACCCGGGATTGGCCGGGATTGGCCGGGATAGACCCGGGATCCCGAGCGGGAACAGCCGTTCCCTGTCTCCCGAGCCGTTCCCGAGCCGTTCCCAACAAACGCTGCTGCTCCCGGCCCCGCTGGATTTATCCATGTGGAATTGATCCACACGGGATTTATCCATGCAGGATTTATCCACACGGGATTTATCCATGCAGGATTTATCCATGCAGGATTTATCCATATGGGATTTATCCATGCAGGATTTATCCATGTGGAATTTATCCACGCAGGATTTATCCATGCAGGATTTATCCACACAGGATTTATCCACACGGGATTTATCCACACAGGATTTATCCATGCAGGATTTATCCACACGGGATTTATCCACGCAGGATTTATCCATGTGGAATTTATCCATGTGGAATTTATCCATCCAGGATTTATCCACGCAGGATTTATCCACACGGGATTTATCCACACGGGGTTTATCCATGTGGAATTTATCCACACGGGATTTATCCACACAGGATTTATCCACACGGGATTTATCCACACGGGATTTATCCACACGGGATTTATCCATGCAGGATTTATCCATGCAGGATTTATCCACATGGGATTTATCCACACGGGGTTTATCCATGTGGAATTTATCCACACAGGATTTATCCATGCAGGATTTATCCACGCAGGATTTATCCACACGGGATTTATCCATGCAGGATTTATCCATGTGGAATTTATCCATCCAGGATTTATCCACACAGGGTTTATCCACACGGGATTTATCCACGTGGATTTGTTCCTCGTGGGCTCCACGGGGCGTCCCCTGCGGGATGAGATGAGCTTTAAAATCCCTTCCGATCCCAGCAATTCCAGGATTTATCCCAGGGCAAACAAAGACAAATCCAGCTCCTGCTGCCTCCAGCTCCCGCTCTCCTGGAAAAGGCCGAGGGGACAGCCAGGGCTGGGGCATTCCCTGCTCCAGGCACCGCAGAATTCCCGGGATTTTGCTTTTTTGGGATCGCCGGTTGAGGATATTTTTGTGATGGGTGATTTTTGGGATCACCAGTTGAGGATATTTTTGTGATTTTTGGGAGCATCGGTTGAGGATATTTTTGTGATGGGTGATTTTTGGGATCGCCGGTTGATGACGGGTGATTTTTGGGATCGCCAATTGAGGATATTTTTGTGATGGGTGATTTTTGGGATCGCCGGTTGATGATGGGTGATTTTTGGGATCACCGGTTGAGGACATTTTTGTGATTTTTGGGATCACCAGTTGAGGATATTTTTGTGATGGGTGATTTTTGGGATCGCCGGTTGAGGATATTTTTGTGATTTTTGGGATCGCCAGTTGAGGATATTTTTGTGATGGGTGATTTTTGGGATCGCCGGTTGATGATGGGTGATTTTTGGGATCGCCAGTTGAGGATATTTTTGTGATGGGTGATTTTTGGGAGCACCAGTTGAGGATATTTTTGTGATGGGTGATTTTTGGGATCGCCGGTTGAGGATATTTTTGTGACGGGTGATTTTTGGGATCGCCGGTTGAGGATATTTTTGTGACGGGTGATTTTTGGGATCGCTGGTTGAGGACATTTTTGTGATTTTTGGGATCGCCGGTTGAGGATATTTTTGTGACGGGTGATTTTTGGGATCGCCGGTTGAGGATATTTTTGTGATTTTGGGGATCGCCAATTGAGGATATTTTTGTGATGGGTGATTTTTGGGATCGCCAATTGAGGATATTTTTGTGATGGGTGATTTTTGGGATCACCAGTTGAGGACATTTTTGTGATTTTTGGGATCGCCAGTTGAGGATATTTTTGTGATTGGATCTGTCCCAGGCCAGGCTGGACAGGCCTTGGAGCAGCCTGGTTCGGTGGGATTGGAGGAGCTTTAGGATGCCCCGATCCCAAGGCATTCCCTGTTTTCCGGAGCCGAGGGAAGCGCTCTCCAGCAGAACCGGGCCGGGCCGCATCCTCGGGATTCCTCCCGGGCCGGCTCCCTTTGATCCCGCCGTATCCAGGGAAGCCGTTCCCAAGCACAGGCGGAGCCGGGACGGTCCCTGCCGGTTCCAGGGGTGCGGGAGCTGCGGGCAGCGCAAACAGGAAAGCGGGGCCGGAGCCTGGAGCCGCCCCGCCCTGGCCCGGGGCTCCTGGGCCGAGGCAGAGCCGCCTCTCCCGGCGCTGCTCCCGCTCCCGTGACGCGTTGTTGTTGTGGATGAGAAATTCCAGGAGCGTGGATGTCCCTCGGCTTCGGGGGCGGCGTCACCGCCTGAGGTTTTTGGGGTTGGATCCACGCAGGGACCGACCCTGCAGGGATTTGGGGCCAGGGTTTGTCCTACAGCGAGCGCCGAGGGATGGGGATGGACAGCAGGGACCACGGGAGGAGCGGGAATGATCCCAAACCGGGGACAGGAACAATCCCAAACCAGGGACAGGAACAATCCCAAACCAGGGACAGGAACAATCCCAAACCAGGGGACAGGGACAATCCCAAACCGGGGGACAGGAACAATCCCAAACCAGGGGACAGGAACAATCCCAAACCAGGGGACAGGAACAATCCCAAACCTGGGGACAGGAACAATCCCAAACCAGGGGACAGGAACAATCCCAAACCGGGGACAGGAATGATCCCAAACCAGGGACAGGAACAATCCCAAACCGGGGACAGGAATGATCCCAAACCAGGGGACAGGAATGATCCCAAACCTGGGGACAGGAATGATCCCAAACCGGGGGACAGGAACAATCCCAAACCGGGGGACAGGAACAATCCCAAACCGGGGGACAGGAACAATCCCAAACCAGGGGACAGGAAGGATCCCAGCCCATGCGAGAGGAGCAGCAATCCCAAAGCCTGAGTCACCTCCCGGTGCTCCCAGCCCGCAGAGGGAGCTGCTGGAGCTCGGAACCACCGGGCCGTGATAAATCCATGAACCCGGCCCTGGTGTTACATAAAGGCGGGATGCTGGAATTCCTGCATGGAATGAGCTCCGGGAGCCTCCCGGGAGGGCTTTGGCTCCTCCCGGTGCCGCGGCCCCGGCAGCTCCCGGAGGTGACCGGAGCTGTGGGACGGGAGACCCTCGGTGTCCCCCGAGCTCTCTCCCGGTTTCCTTCCCAATCCAGGGGTGAATCCCTGACCAAATCCCCGGGCTCTGGGGAGGGGAGAGGTCCCAGAGCCCGGGAAGGAGGGACGGGATCCCCTGAGCCGTGCGGGAAGCGCTCAGGTCCAACTTGATCCAGCGATCCCAGGAGCTCTCCCGGCAGATCCCGCGGGGCAGGGAATGGAGACGGGGAAAGGAGAGAGGAGAACGGGACGAGGGAATGGATTGGGAGCTGCGGGGAGGCGGCAGCTGAACCAAACCGGGCCTGGCTGCTCCCGGGGGACAATCCTGGAGATCTCTGCAGCCCAAATCCCCTGGGATCCTGTTCCAGATCCCCTGGGATCCTGTTCCAGATCCCCTGGGATCCTGCTCCAAATCCCTTGGGATCCTGTTCCAGATCCCCTGGGATCCTGCTCCAGATCCCTTGGGATCCTGTTCCAGATCCCCTGGGATCCTGCTCCAGATCCCGGGGATCCTGCTCCAAATCCCTTGGGATCCTGTTCCAGATCCCCTGGGATCCTGCTCCAGATCCCTGGGATCTCTGCAGCCCAAATCCCCTGGGATCCTGCTCCAAATCCCTTGGGATCCTGTTCCAGATCCCCTGGGATCTTGCTCCAGATCCCCTGGGATCCTGCTCCAAATCCCTGGGATCTCTGCAGCCCAAATCCCCTGGGATCCTGTTCCAGATCCCTTGGGATCCTGCTCCAGATCCCGGGGATCTCTGCCCCCCAGTCCTTGGGGATCCTGCTCCATCCCCTCCGCCGTTCCAGGAGGGAAGAGCCCCCATCCAAACGCCCACGGGATCATCCCGAAGCTCCTGTGGAGCGGGCAGAGTTTGGGACGGGGATCTGGGGAAGTTTCCAGCGCTCCCATCGCAGCTCCCGGCGCTGGGGGCCAGGCAGGAGCGCAGGGAGCGGCTTTCTCACGGCGCTCTGGAGCATTCCCTGCATCCCGCAGGAAAACCGGGAGCGCTTCTCAAGCCGGGAGGAGATCGAGGCTTTGTGGAACCACGAAGGCTCCGGCCTGGAGCTGGGCACGGGCTCGGAGCGCTGGGAAAGGTGTGGGAATTGGTTTTCCCGAATTTGTGCCGCCGGTGAACCCCTCCCCTGCAGGGGAAGAGCGGATCCCACCCTCTGGAGAAATCCCGGGATGCTCCAGGAGCCCTGCATGGAGTTTTTCCAGCACGAGCTGAAGTCTGTCCGTGTTTTCCCGGGATTTCTCCTGTTGGGACAAACATTTGTAAGCAAATTAAATCCGACCACAGCAAAGGGAGCCAACAGGAAACCCTTCGGCTCCAATCACCCCAAATCCTCGGAGGATCCGGGGACGGGAGCCTGGGAAAGCAGCGCTGGGCTGGGAAAAGGGACAATGGGCACGAGGGGTGAGCCGAGTCCCTGCAGGCTTCCAGCCACATCCCTCATCCCACCCATTTATGGTGGGATTCATCCCATCCCATCCCATGGATTTATCCCATCCCACCCCATGGATTTATCCCACCCCATGGATTTATCCCACCCCACCCCATGGATTTATCCCATCCCATGGATTTATCCCATCCCATGGATTTATCCCATCCCACCCCATGGATTTATCCCACCCCATGGATTTATCCCACCCCATGGATTTATCCCATCCCATGGATTTATCCCACCCCACCCCATGGATTTATCCCATCCCATGGATTTATCCCACCCCATGGATTTATCCCATCCCATCCCATGGATTTATCCCATCCCATCCCATGGATTTATCCCATCCCATGGATTTATCCCACCCCATGGATTTATCCCACCCCATGGATTTATCCCATCCCATGGATTTATCCCATCCCATCCCATGGATTTATCCCATCCCATCCCATGGATTTATCCCATCCCATGGATTTATCCCATCCCACCCCATGGATTTATCCCACCCCATGGATTTATCCCATCCCATGGATTTATCCCATCCCATCCCATGGATTTATCCCACCCCATGGATTTATCCCATCCCATGGATTTATCCCACCCCATGGATTTATCCCACCCCATGGATTTATCCCACCCCATGGATTTATCCCATCCCATCCCATGGATTTATCCCATCCCATGGATTTATCCCATCCCATGGATTTATCCCACCCCATGGATTTATCCCACCCCATGGATTTATCCCATCCCACCCCATGGATTTATCCCATCCCACCCCATGGATTTATCCCACCCCATGGATTTATCCCATCCCATGGATTTATCCCATCCCACCCCATGGATTTATCCCACCCCATGGATTTATCCCATCCCACCCCATGGATTTATCCCATCCCATCCCATGGATTTATCCCATCCCATGGATTTATCCCATCCCACCCCATGGATTTATCCCACCCCATGGATTTATCCCACCCCATGGATTTATCCCATCCCACCCCATGGATTTATCCCATCCCATGGATTTATCCCACCCCATGGATTTATCCCACCCCATGGATTTATCCCATCCCACCCCATGGATTTATCCCACCCCACCCCATGGATTTATCCCATCCCATGGATTTATCCCACCCCATGGATTTAGTTTGGGATATCTGAATTCCTCCTGCCAGCCCCATCCCCTGCTCCTTCCCTCGGCCCCGGCAGCGTCGGGATCCGATCCCCGCTCCCGTATCCCCCAAATCCCTGGGGATGGGATCCCCCTCGTCCCTCGGGTGCCCCTCTCCAGGAGCCTCTCCCCAGCCCCAGGAGGAGCGGAGGGAACGCGGCCCTGCCCAGCCAGCCGTGCCTGGAGCACATCCCAAATCCCGGGGGAACTTTCCTGGGATGTTCCTTTCCCGAGCCTTTCTTCTCGCCGGCTTTTTCTTTGCTTTTTTTTTTTTTTTTTAATTTTTTAATTAAATTTCTGCAGCATCCCTGGTTTCATTACCCAGCTCTCCACCGGAGGCGTCGCTCCGAGTCCCTCGGGACGAGTTGGACAATGCCGGGAATGCTCAGGTTGAGGCTCTTCCCACTTTTCCTCCCTCCCCTGTTCCCGCTCGGGTCCCGGCGCGGCTCTGGGGCTCCAGCGCTGCCCAAGCCGCACTTCAAAGGCTCCGGGAGCTTCCCTGCGCTCCCCGGGCAGCTCCCGGCGTTAATCACCGCTCGGCCCGGGGCTGCTCCCGGCCCTCCCCCGCCCGGGAATGCGGGGCCGGTCCCCGGGGATGGGACATTCCCAGCTCGGGGGCTCTGGGGACACGGCCGGGGGTGACAAACAGCGACAGAGAGAGCTGGGGGTGGATGTGGAGCCAGGCTGGGAGAGCTGGGAATGTTCACCTGGAGAAGGGAAGGATCCAGGGAGAGCTCAGAGCCCCTCCAGGGCCCGAAGGGGCTCCAGGAGAGCTGGAGAGGGGCTGGGGACAAGGGATGGAGGGCCAGGACACAGGGAATGGCTGCCAGTGCCAGAGGGCAGCGCTGGATGGGATCTTGGGAAGGAATCGCTCCCTGGGAGGGTGGGGAGGGCTGGGATGGCATTCCCGGATCCCTGGAAATGTCCCAGGCCAGGCTGGGAGCAGCCCGGGATCGCGGGAGGATTCCCTGTCACGACAGGGGGGAGCTGGATGGGATTTTGGGTCCTTCCAACCCAAACCATTCCCGGCTTCTCCGACTCCACGATTCCAGGACTCCTGGCACCTCCAGGCAGGGCCAGGAGAGATCCTGGCAGGCGAGGCCGTGTGGGATGATCCTGATCCCGAGCCCATTTCCAGCTCTAGATTCCAATCTCCTGCACTTCCTCTCTCCCTGGGGGAGATAAAGATCCCGGGAATTGCATCCGCTCCCACAGCCCGGCCCGGAGCGAGGCCTCTCCCGGCTCCTGGGGAATGGGAGGGGACGGGGAAGGGGCAGGCGCCGCCTTCCTGTGGGTGTTTTCCAGGGAGAAACCGGGATGGAGCCGGCACCTGCCGGAGCAGGTGACTCGGGCGTGAGGAATGCGGGCCCGGGATGTGGGCTGGGATCGGGGACGGGATGCAGGCGAGCTGGAAAACTCCCAGAAGGAGACGGGAAGGGTCAATCCCGGCCTCTCCATCAGAGTGGAAGCGGCGCAGGACTCGTCCCGCAGGCTCTGGAGCTGCCAATGGCTCAGCAGGAAGAGCGAAAATTTGGAGAGGCTTTGGGATGGTGGGAAGAGCGGGAATCCAGAATGGGAAGTGGGAAAAAGATAAAGGTGTTGAGCACAGGGGAAATCCCTACACCTGGCTGGGAATGGCCAGGCAGGAGTTATTCCTGAAATCCCCAAACCACTTCCTTCAGGGTCAGGAGCCGGGGGAACCCCAGGTCACCCTGGGATGGTTCCTCTCCTCACTGAGATCCCCTGCGGTAACCCTGGGTTCGCTCTCCTGGGCCAGGAAAGGACGAAACGCGGCTCGCGGCAAAGCACAATTCCCACCGGGATGGGGAAGAGCCCCCACCCGAGCGGATCCTGCAGGAATCTCCTTTAGGGATGGCTCCGATGCCGCGGGTGCAGCGGGGAGAGGGCCGGGACGGGCTGGGAACGACCCCGCTCCTCCCAGAGCGAGCTTTGCAGCGGGAATTTTCCTCTGGGGACATCGGGAGAGGCCGGGCTGGCTCGGGAGGACAGGAGAGGGGATGCAGAGGGGGCTGCATCCCCACGGCATTCCCGGCGGAACCGGGACAGGAGCGGCTCGGGGCCGGGCCTGTCCCATCGCCTTTGATCTCCAGCCCCGGCAGGGGAGATGTCCTGGCAGGAATCCGGCCTGTCAGGTCCCATCGGCCCGGTGGCACCCGGTGACCAAGCCCTGGCAGCTGAGGTGGCCCCGGTGTGAGCCGAGCTCCGCCTTCCGCCCCCGGGGCTGCGGGGAGGGTCCTGCCCCGGCCCGGGGCTGCTCGGGGGGCTCGGCACGGCCGGGAGGGGCTGTCCCTGCTGTCCCCGAGCCCTGGGGGCTGTCCCTGCTGTCCCCGAGCCCTGGGGGCTGCGCGGGACCTGCCCCAGGTCCTGGCAGGGATCAGGAGCTGCTGCTCCTCCGGGGCCTCTCGGCGCTTGCAAATAAAAACATAAAAAAGATGGAGAACTTTTTCCATGGGCAGAGAGCGACGGAAAAAGAGAGAATCCTTCCTCCTCCTCCTCTTCCTCCTCCTCCTGCTGCTGCTGCTGCTGCCCAGGGTGGCCCTGGGTGGCCCCGGGTGGCCCCGGAGCCGCTGGCAGCGCCCGGAGCGGCCGCTCCCGATTACTCACGGGGAGGATTCGGGGGGAAAAGCGGAGCCAATGGAAAAGATGGAAAGCGAATGGAAAAGATGGAGAGAGGGCGCTGGGTCCTCCCGCGGCCGCAGCTGGAGCTGAGCTCAGCCAGAGGGACAGGGCGAGGGGACATCCCGCCCTGGGTGAGCGGAATGTTCTGGCACCGCTGCGGGGTCACCCCCGTTCCAAACCCAGCCCAAACCCCTGCGGACCCCCCCGCCCCCCGGACCCAAACCCACGGCACGGGAACAAAACGGGATGAAACGGGAGCCCTGGAGGGTCCAGGTGCGATTTCCCAAAGGAGACCAAAGCTCGGCCGGGGCCGCTCAAAGGGACCCGACCCCATCCCCGGGCCGCTCACAGGGACCCGACCCCATCCCCGGGCCGCTCACAGGGACCCGACCCCATCCCCGGGCCGCTCAAAGGGACCCGACCCCATCCCCGGGCCGCTCAAAGGGACCCGACCCCATCCCCGGGCCGCTCAAAGGGACCCGACCCCATCCCCGGGCCGTTCACAGGGACCCGACCCCATCCCCGGGCCGCTCAAAGGGACCCGACCCCATCCCCGGGCCGCTCACAGGGACCCGACCCCATCCCCGGGTCGTTCACAGGGACCCGACCCCATCCCCGGGCCGTTCACAGGGACCCGACCCCATCCCCGGGCCGCTCAAAGGGACCCGACCCCATCCCCAGGCGGCTCAAAGGGACCCGACCCCATCCCCGGGCCGCTCAAAGGGACCCGACCCCATCCCCGGGCCGCTCAAAGGGACCCGACCCCATCCCCGGGCCGTTCACAGGGACCCGACCCCATCCCCGGGCCGCTTCCCGGCTTTGTGCCCGGCGGGGTCGGGTTACCCCGAGGCTCCTCCGAGGGTGGATTAAGGAATTCCAGCCCCATTCAGCGCCCGCTGAAGCACAAAGGATTCGGAGCTGGGAAGAGCGGGAGGGGCGGGGGGTGTTGAGTGGAAAAGGCACCTGCGGGGCAGCTGGAATTCGGGGGGCGGTGAGGAGCGGTGGGATTTGCCTCCAAACCTGGCATCTTTGGCCTCAGCCTGGGATTTTTGGCCGGGGTGAGGGTGGCGGGTGGCAGCGGCGGGGTTCGTGTGTCGCCTGTGCCATAGGGATGCTCCCAGGGACAGGAAAAGCCACCCCGGGTGGATTTTGGGGATGGGTCACGCAGGGACGGGACAGGATGATCCTGCCTGGCTTTGGGAGGGGTGGCCCGGTGCCACAGCGCCCCTGATGATGTCGCATCCCTCGGGGCAATTCCCCCGAGCCCTCCCGGCCGTGCCCGGGGGGACTTTGGCACCCAGGAGCCGTCGGGGTGGCAGCGACTGCGCCCGCCCCGGTCCCCGGGAGACTCCTGGGCGCCTCTTAATTGGCACCTTAATTATACATTCACCGTCTCCGCTGGTCCCTCCCTCTCCTTCCCTCCTCCCTCCCTCCCTCCCGAGCTCCCCCGGGATGGAAATGCCGGGCGCGCGCTGCCGGGATTGTCACCGCCACTAATGAGCCCCTGCGAGCCGCGGCGGGGACACGGCAGGTGACACGGGAGGTGACACGGGAGGTGACACTGCCCCGACCGGCCCGGGCTGGCCCCGGGGCCTCCGGCTCTGCGGGGACGCGCTCGGAGCCTCTGGGGAGGGGACACGGCTGTCACCCGGCTGCGGGGCCACCTGAGTGTGGGGTGTCACTGCGAGCTCCCGCTGCCACCCTGCCGGTGTCACCCTGCCGGTGTCACCCTGCCGGTGTCACCCTGCCAACTCTGCCGGTGTCACCCTGCCGCTGTCACCCTGCCGGTGTCACCCTGCCGCTGTCACCCTGCCAACCCTGCCGGTGTCACCCTGCCGCTGTCACCCTGCCGATGTCACCCTGCCGATGTCACCCTGCCAGGGTCCTGCCTGTCACCCTGTCGGTGTCACCCTGCCGGTGTCACCCTGCCAACCCTGCCGGTGTCACCCTGCCGCTGTCACCCTGCCAACCCTGCCGGTGTCACCCTGCCGGTGTCACCCTGCCGGTGTCACCCTGCCAACCCTGCCGCTGTCACCCTGCCGGTGTCACTCTGCCTGTGTCACCCTGCCGCTGTCACCCTGCCAACCCTGCCGGTGTCACCCTGCCGATGTCACCCTGCCAGGGTCCTGCCTGTCACCCTGTCGGTGTCACCCTGCCGGTGTCACCCTGCCAACCCTGCCGGTGTCACCCTGCCGCTGTCACCCTGCCAGTGTCACCCTGCCAGTGTCACCCTGCCGGTGTCACCCTGCCGATGTCACCCTGCCGGTGTCACCCTGCCAACCCTGCCGCTGTCACCCTGCCAGTGTCACCCTGCCGGTGTCACCCTGCCAACCCTGCCGCTGTCACCCTGCCAGTGTCACCCTGCCAACCCTGCCGGTGCCACCCTGCTGGTGTCACCCTGCCAACCCTGCCGGTGTCACCCTGCCGCTGTCACCCTGCCAACCCTGCCGCTGTCACCCTGCCGGTGTCACCCTGCCGGTGTCACCCTGCCAACACTGCCGGTGTCACCCTGCCTGTGTCACCCTGCCGATGTCACCCTGCCGATGTCACCCTGCCGATGTCACCCTGCCGGTGTCACCCTGCCTGTGTCACCCTGCCGGTGTCACCCTGCCAACCCTGCCGGTGTCACCCTGCCGGGTCCCGCCTGTCACCCCCGGCGGGGACAGGTGGCTTTCCCGACTTTTCCCGTGCGGGATTTTCAGGGATCGGACGCTCCTGTGGGGAGGGGACAGTCCGGGGTGACCGCTGGGACCCTCCCGTCCCCCGGGATCCGGGAACGGAGCGGCGGCTGCTCCTCCCCCGCTCCTGCGGAGTCCCCGGCTCCTCCAGCCGGGGAGAAGCCGAGCGGGGAGCTCCGCTGGATCCCGGGAATTCGGCCCCAGAGGCTCCAGGAATTCCTCGCGCCCGGCACCCGCGGAGAACAACAAAAAAACCCAGCCAAAAAAACCAGAAACGGCACGAGGAGAGGAACAATTTCCTCCACCGCTAATTGTCCCTCTGTTAATTAACGAGAGTGTGGGGGCGCTGATTAGGATCTCCCCAAAGCCGCAGGTCCTGGCTGGGGACAGCGGGGACCGAGCGGGGCTGAGCCTCGCCAGGACCCGGGGGCACGAGGGGGTCCCGGCTTTGGGATCTCTGGGGGGCTGGATTTGGGATTTGGGAATGGAGATTCGGGATTTGGGATTTGGGAATGGAGATTCGGGATTTGGGGTCTGGAATTTGGGATTTGGGGTCTGGGATTTGGGATTTGGGGTCTGGAATTTGGGATTTGGGGTCTGGGATTTGGGATTTGGGGTCTGGGATCTGGGATTTGGGAATGGAGATTCGGGATTTGGGGTCTGGGATTCGGGATTTGGGGTCTGGGATTTGGGATTTGGGAATGGAGATTCGGGATTTGGGGTCTGGGATTTGGGAATTGGGATTTGGGAATGGAGATTCGGGATTTGGGGTCTGGGATTCGGGATTTGGGATCTGGGATTTGGGCTTTGGGAATGGAGATTCGGGATTTGGGATCTGGGATTCGGGATCTGGGATCTGGGATTTGGGATTTGGAATTTGGGATCTGGGATCTGGGATTTGGGATTTGGGATTTGGGATTTGGGATTTGGGAATGGAGATTCGGGATTTGGGATCTGGGATTTGGGAATCTGCCCCGCTGCCGCCTCTCGAGGGTAAATCAGGGACTCGGAGGCGTTTCCTGGGGCTGGGGAATGGCCGGGAATGGCTGGGAATGGCCTGGAATGGCCTGGAATGGCCGGGAATGGCCCGGAATGGCCGGGAATGGCCGGGAATGGCTGGGAATGGCCTGGAATGGCCGGGAATGGCTGGGAATGGCCTGGAATGGCCTGGAATGGCCTGGAATGACAGAACAGTCCCTTCTGCATTTATGGGGCAGCAAAGGCGGGTCCGGGTTTGCTCCTCTCCAAACGGGAATTGGGGAATTGTCCCCGCTCCTCCCTCCATCCCAGCAGGGATGGAAATGCAGGAGGGAATTTCCTCCCGGGCCATCTCCTGTTGTTTTTCCCACCAGGGCCCTTTGGTGCCTTTGCTCTCCAGCCACGGATCCCCGGGAAAATCAAACCCAGATCGGCGTCCTGGAAAATATTTGGAGGTTCTGGGCCCAGATGTGGGCTCCGGGAGGGGGATGGGGATGGATTTCGGTGGGATCGCTGCGGGTTTATCCCAGCTCCGAGCGGGGAGGGGGCGCGGGGGGTCCCGGCTGCTCTGGGGGGCTCCGGCCGCGCTTGTGGTGCTGAGGAAATGCTGATTTGCACCCCCGGCTGGGGATTTGATGGCCCCACACCCTCTGCAGCCCCTCTGGGTGATGGAAATCCGCAGGGGAGCCGGGGGTCACCTTCCCAAACCCACCCAGCTTCCAGAACCTGGCACGAGACATTTTTGTTTTTGAGGTTTTTTTTTTTGGGGGGGGCAGAAAATTTCAAAGCCCGGATTTTTCGGAGCTTTTACAATAAAAAGGGGGACGGGTTTGGGGAGGAAATGAGCGCGGGCTTGGCTTTCCCTCGTGTCCCTCTGCAGCTGCCCGGCCCCTGCTGTGACATCGCTGTCACCTCCCACGTCCGTGTGTCCCCTGGGGCCACCCCTGAGCCATCAGGTCACCTCCGGACGTGATTCACTGCAGGGGGAGCAGGCCCGGGCTGCTCTGGGGGTGTCTGGCACCATCCGGGGGACAAACCGCGGCTCCCCGCTCCCCTCTGGGGCGGGAGCAGCCCCTGGCAGCGCCACTCTCCCCTCCCGGGATGTGTCCCCGCACCCCAGAGGATGCTCCCCACCATCCCCGCACCCCCCTGCTCCCCCGGCCAGGCTTTTCCCGGTGCCGAGACGCCCCAAAATCCGCCCGGGGCGGCGGGGGGAGCCCAGCTCGTGCTGCAGCGTCTCCCCGGCTGCCCCGGGACCATTCCCGGCTGGAGATAGCGCGGCTGCTCGGCGGTGGCAGCGCGGGCGTGTGGGAGGGCAGACGCCAGGCTGTCTGCTCCCACTCCGCTGGGCTTGTTATTAACTTCTCCTTGGGCTGCCATTAACCCAGAATTCCTGCTCCTGGCTCCAGGCTTTCCCCGCGCCGCTCTATCTCCAGCCTAATTACAGCTGTTGGGATCTCCCTTTATCTCGGGGGATCTTTGGGGTTGGTTACCTGGCACACGCGTTCCCGGCCCCCCCTCCTCGCTCGCCCATCCCTGCTTTTCCCTTTAATCCTTCGCGCTTTCATCAGCCCCGGCAGCAGCCCCGAGCCTCGGCTGGGCCCGGGTGGATCGGGTCCCGCGGCTCCCGGGAGCATCCCCGCTCCATCCATCCGCCTCATCCCCGCCGGTCCCGGCGCCTTCCCGGCCCCGCCACCGGGGCTCGGCGTGTGCCGGCACCGTCCGGCCCCGCCACCGGGGCTCGGCGCTGCCTCCGAGCGCCGCCGTGATTTATTTTTTTAATTTAACACGGGTTGAGTCGATGTGTTTGTCTTGGCAGCGGGGCCCCGCTCCAAGCCCAAGCTGCGCTCCAACAGCCCCGTCCTGTCCGTGGCAGCCCCCGCTGACAGCGGCCGGGGCTGGCACCGGCGCTCGGCCGTGCCCCGTGCCCGCAGCTGGCCTGGAACGCTCCCAAAAGCAGCGCCAGCCGGGGGCTCTGCACTGCCCCAGGGCTGGTGACGGAGTTTTATCCCCTCCCAAAGGGGTTTGGAGCAGGCGGGGCTGTCCCTGTCACTGTCACTGTCCTTGTCCTTGTGCCCATCCCTGTCCTTGTCCCTGACCCTGTCCCTGTCCTTGTCCCCTGTCCCTGTCCCTGTCCCTGTCCCTGTCCCTGTCCCTGTCCCTGTCCCTGTCCCTGTCCCTGTCCCTGTCCCTGTCCCTGTCCCTGTCCCTGTCCCTGTTCCCTGTCCCTGTCCCTGTCCCTGTCCCTGTCCCTGTCCCTGTCCCTGTCCCCTGTCCCTGACCCTGTCCTGTCCCTGTCCCTGTCCCTGTCCCTGTCCCTGTTCCCTGTCCCTGTCCCTGTTCCCTGTCCCTGTCCCTGTCCCTGTCCCCTGTCCCTGACCCTGTCCTGACCCTGTCCCTGTCCCTGTCCCTGTCCCTGTCCCTGTCCCTGTTCCCTGTCCCTGTCCCTGTCCTTGTGCCCATCCCTGTCCCTGTCCCTGTCCCTGTGCCCACCCTTGGCACAGAACGGGGCTGAGATTGGCACCCTCAGACCCCCGATGAGGATGATGAGGATGAGGAGGATGAGGAGGATGAGGAGGATGAGGGAGGATGAGGAGGATGAGGAGGATGAGGGAGGATGATGAGGATGAGGAGGATGAAGAGGATGAGGAGGATGAGGAGGATGAGGAGGATGAGGAGGATGAGGAGGATGAGGAGGATGAGGAGGATGAGGAGGATGAGGAGGATGAGGAGGATGAAGAGGATGAGGAAGGATGAAGAGGATGAGGATGATGAGGATGAGGATGGTGTCACCACTGTCCCACTGCTCCCCCTGGGCTGCCCCTTCTCGTGGGTCCCCCCTGGAGATCCCTAAATGGGGGGGACCCCTCCCCGCTCTCTCGCTGGGATGGGACGGGACATCGGCCGGATCCCTCTGTGGCCGTGGGAGGGGGAGATGCCGCCCCCAGCCCCAGCACCCCCGGAGCCGGCTGAGGAGCCCGGGAGGGAGCGGAGCCGGCGGGAGCTGATCCCGGCAAGCCGGCACCCGTCCCGCAGCCGGTGGGGGCTGAGTCACGGCGGGGAAAGTGAGGAGCGGGATAAAAGCAGATCAGGGGAGCTTCCCTTCGCTCCTCGCCCTCGCTGCGGCCGGGCCGGGCTCCCCGGGCACGCGGCTCGGCCACAGCTGCCAACATCTGGAATTCTCCTCTCGCTGCGGCTTCGCCCCCGCTCCGGCCCGGGTGGGGTTCGGGAACTTTCCCTGCTGGCCCCCGGAGTTTTGTGGCCCCCACGGAGGCTTCGCCCCACACCCGAGTTTAAGGCCGATGTGGGATTTGGGTCTGGCGCTGGGGGATCAGCCCGGGGACAGCGCCGAGGGGACAGCGCCGAGGGGACAGGCCCGGGGTCCGGCTGTGCTCGGAATGGTCCCCAGGTGCCACCAGGTGCCTCCCCAGGAGGGGAGGCTGAGGCTGTCCCGGGGCTGGGACATTTGTGGGTGAGCTCGGGTGACTCAGAGCCGGGGGCCGCAAGGGAACGCGGCTGGGACCCGGCCGGACGCGAGGGTGGGGACGGGGGGCGCTCCCTGCCCGCGCCCCCGGCCGCTGTCACCGCTCGCAGCCCGCAGCGGGGGTGGCAGCGGGGACAGCGCTCCCCTCCCGGCTGTCCCCAAGGCCATCGAGGCCTCGCAGACCCTGCCACCAGCCCGACCGAGGCTCCGCTGGCTGTCCCCAAAGGGCTGCCAGCGGCTCCCGGCCCCACACCGGGCCCGTTCGTCCCCACACCGGGCCGGTTTGTCCCCACACCGGGCCCGTTCGTCCCCACACCGGGCCGGTTTGTCCCCACACCGGGCCCGTTTGTCCCCACACCGGGCCCGTTTGTCCCCACACCGGGCCGGTTCGTCCCCACACCGGGCCCGTTCGTCCCCACACCGGGCCGGTTCGTCCCCACACCGGGCCCGTTCGTCCCCGTGGTGTCCTGGGGGGGCGGCGGGGACGCCCCCGGCCCAAGGCCCCGCCGGGGTCACGGGGGACGCGGCCGGACAGGCTGTCCCCACCGGGGGTCCCAGCCCCGTCCGGCACCCCGGGAGTGCCCCCGGCCCCCAGAGCGCGGGGATGGGACCCGCGTGTCCCCCTGTCCCCCGTGGGGGACCCGAGTGCCACCTGCCCGCCCCGGGGGTCACCGCCAGGACATGGGGGGGGTCGGGGTGTCCCCCCAGCCCGGGGAGGGGTCACGGTGCCACAGGTGGGGGATGGCTCCAAGGGGATCCCACGCACGGGGGGGGGGTGGGCACGGGGTGAAGGGGTGCCCCGAGCCGTGACGTCACTGCGGGGGGCGGGGCGGGGGCGGGGCGTTCGGGGCATCCCCGGCCGCGGGGCCGCGGCAGCCGGAGCCGTCGGGGGGCGGCGGGGGCTCGGCTCGGCTGGGCTCGGTCCGCTTGGGTTCGGTTCGGCCCGGCCCGGCCCGGCTCGGCTCTGCCGCGGGGGCTGCGGGCACTGCCCGGCCCGGCCCGGCCGGACCATGACCATGAGCTCGGTGGCCGAGACCCTGCTGGGCTCCGACCCCTCCAAAGCCGCGTTCCTGGAGCTCGGCCCCCCCCAGCACTACCCCCTGCACGGCCTCCCCCAGCACGACCCCCCGCCCTTCTCCCCCTACGGCCGGCCCGGCCACTTCCCCTACCCCGGCGGGGCCCCCCCGCCGCCCCACGGGGGTCCCTTCCTGCCCTACCCGCCCCCCGGCGCCCCGCACGCCCCGGCCCCCGGGGCCAGGCTGCACCACACAGGTAAGGGGGGCTCGGGGGGCGCGGGGAGAGCCCGGGAGAGCCGGGACGGAGCCGTCGGAAGCGCTCCGGGGCAGCGGCGGGGCTGGGCTGGGCTCGCTGCGGGGTCCTGGGGGTGCCGGGGGTGGTGTCCCCCCGCTCCCAGAGCGCCCCGAGCCGCAGGGGACACGTGGGTGGCTTCGAGGAGCGGGGGGCACGGGGAGCATCAGCCCCTACGAGCCGGTTCCCTCCAACCTGAGACCCCCAGGTGCCCCCCGGCACTCCCCCCTCTCCCCACAGCCCCGTCCCAGCTCCCTGCCCTGTTCCCCAGCGTTTTCCCCAAAATCTGAGGCAGGAAGCTGCGATCCGAGCCGGCCTGGAGGGGATCGGTCCCCACCGGGGGTCCCGGGCCCGGCTGAGCCCCGGCCTTGGCCGGGTGACAGACCCCAGGCGGGTGCTGGGACCCCCAGCTGGGGCAGGGGGCTCCATCCTGGCCGCTCCATCCCTCGGGGGGCTCTGCCTGGCCCCCCCGGCCGGGCGCAGGCCGTGCCCCGTGTCCCACGTGCTGGGGGACAGTGACACTGGCTGAGTGCTCCCGTCCTCCCCTTCCCCCTCCTCCTCCTCCCCTTCTGCTTCACCCGAGCTTCAAACACCAGAGAAAAGCAGCCCCCGCCCCACTCACCCCCCTCCCGTCCACAGACACCCCCGGTGGCCGCGGGGATGCTTTGGGGTGGGTTTGGGTGGGTTTGGGGTGGGTTTGGGGTGGGTTTGGGGTGGGTTTGGGGTGGGTTTAGGGTGGGTTTGGGTGGGTTGGGGTGGGTTTGGGGTGTTTTTGGGCTGGTTTGGGGTGGGTTTGGGTGGGTTTGGGTGGGTTGGGGTGGGTTTGGGGTGTTTTTGGGCTGGTTTGGGCTGGTTTGGGGTGGGTTTGGGTGGGTTTGGGTGGGTTGGGGTGGGTTTGGGCTGGGTTTGGGCTGGGTTTGGGGTGTTTTTGGGGTGTTTTTGGGGTGATGTTTTATCCTCTCGCTGTGTTTGATGGATTGTGGCCCCTGTCCCATCCCCAGCGCCCGAGAAGGCCCCGGCCGTGCCCCACGGGGAGCTGCGCCTCGCCAGGAAGGGCAAGAAGCTGCGCAAGCCCCGCACCATCTACTCGAGCGTGCAGCTGCAGGCGCTGAACCAGCGCTTCCAGCAGACCCAGTACCTGGCACTGCCCGAGCGCGCCGAGCTGGCGGCACAGCTGGGGCTCACCCAGACCCAGGTACGGCCCGGGAGGGCCAGCGGGGCCGGACAGAGCCACCGGGGCTGTCTGTGTGTCCACCGGGGCTGTCCGTGTGTCCACCGGGGCTGTCCGTGTGTCCACCGGGGCCGGACAGAGCCACCGGGGCTGTCCGTGTGTCCACCGGGGCTGTCCGTGCCCACCGGCTCTGTCCGTGCCCACCGGGGCTGTCTGTGTGCCCACACCGGCTCTGTCCGTGCCCACCGGGGCTGTCCGTGCCCACCGGGGCTGTCAGTGCCCCCACCGGGGCTGTCCGTGTGTCCACCGGGGCTGTCCGTGCCCACCGGAGCTGTCTGTGTGCCCCCACCGGGGCTGTCCGTGCCCACCGGGGCTGTCTGTGTGCCCACACCGGCTCTGTCCGTGCCCACCGGCTCTGTCCGTGCCCACCGGGGCTGTCTGTGTGCCCACACCGGCTCTGTCCGTGCCCACCGGGGCTGTCTGTGTGTCCACACCGGCTCTGTCCGTGCCCACCGGCTCTGTCCGTGCCCACCGGGGCTGTCCGTTTGCCCACCGGGGCTGTCTGTGTGCCCACACCGGCTCTGTCCGTGCCCACCGGGGCTGTCTGTGTGTCCACCGGGGCTGTCGGTGCCCACCGGGGCGGCTGGGGCTGCGGGCCGTGCCCGGTTGGAAGCTGGCCGAGCCGAGCCGTGCCGCGGCGGGGGAGCTGGCGCCGGTGGGCCCGCAGGGCTCGGCTTTGGGGCGCCCCTGCCCGCACCTCCCAGCGGCAGCGGGACTTTCCCAGCCCCGGAGCCTGGCTGGCGGCCCGGCCGTGCCCGGCGCTGGGCGGCCCCGGGCCGCGGGACGGGGCGAGTGGGTTTTTGAAGGCGATGGGGAGAGACAGGCAGGCGGCAGCGGTGCAGCCCCGGAGCCAGGGGCGAAGCGAGCTCATAAAGCCGGGGAAGAGGAGACAAGTGGGAACCTGCCGGCAGCGCGGGGGGGACCGCGGGGAGGAATGAGCGGGGCCACCACCCCAGAGCGGCGGGAGCAGCCCGGGCCAGCCCCGGCACCGGCACCCGGCGGGGGCTGCCACGGCCGGGGGGGCCCGGGGACACTCCCGGGGACACTCCCGGGGACACTCCCGGGGACTCCGCCTCGCTCTCCGGGCTCCCCGTGCTCTCCCCCCGCCGCAAAGGGGAGCCTCGGGTGCCTTGTGAAGGGTCGGGCTCCCAGAGCCCCTCAGGAATGGGGTCGGGGGGCTTCGGGGGGGGGCTGTAATTGTTAAAGGTGGGGGTTTAGGGGGCGTCGGGCTCTTCTTTCTCCCCCCTGACCCCCTCTCTCTGCCCGCAGGTGAAGATCTGGTTCCAGAACAAGCGCTCCAAGTACAAGAAGATCATGAAGCAGGGCCCGAGCGGCCCCGACGGGGAGCAGCCCCCGGCCAGCACCCCCGCGCTGTCCCCCTGCTCCCCCGGCCTGCCCCCGCTCTGGGACCTCCCCGGGCCCGGCAAGGGACCCCCGCTGGCCCCCGGGGCTTACATCAACACCTTCGCAGCCTGGTACCCGCCGCACCCGCAGGACGGAGTCCCCAGGACACCCATGATGTGACACCGGCACCGCTCCGGCACCGCCGCATCCGCGGGGACAGCGAGCGACAGCGAGGGACATGGAGAGACACTGAGGGACAGCGAGGGACAGCGAGGGACATGGAGAGACACTGAGGGACATGGAGAGACACCGAGGGACACTGAGAGACACTGAGGGACATGGAGAGACACTGAGGGACACCGAGGGACACCGAGGGACACCGAGGGACACCGAGGGACTTGGAGAGACACTGAGGGACACCGAGGGACACTGAGGGACTTGGAGAGACACTGAGGGACACCGAGGGACACCGAGAGACACTGAGAGACACTGAGGGACACCGAGGGACACCGAGGGACACTGAAGGGGACACTGTCGCTGCCCCCCGGGGCACTGGGAGCCCAGCGAAGCCCTGGGGGAGCCCAGCGAATGGAGGAGGAGGAAGAGGAGGAGGAGGAGGAAGGTGACAACTATCTGCAGGAGCCCGGGGATGTCCCGCTCTGTCACGCTCCGCAGTGACCCGCGCCCCGTGTGCCATCCCAGCGGGACAGGACTCGGATCCCCCCATTCATGGCCGGGAGCAGGGGGACCCCAGGAGGGGCTGGGGAGCCCCCGGCCCGGCTTTATTTATAATTTCTGTCACTGGCTGTGCCCCCTTTGTGAACTGAACATTGATCGGTTCTGCTGCTCCGCACCCACCGTGCCTTTGGGGTGTCCCTGGTTTGGGGGAGACGCTTCCATGCAGAACCTCAGGCTCTCCCAGTTCCCGGGAAAACAGCCCAGAGGGGCTGGGGGTGCAGGGCCGGGGGCTGGGGCTGTGTCCCCCCCAAACATCCGCCCGAAATGGGGCTGAATCACAGGAACTGCAGGGCCGGGGCTGGCGAGAGGCTCCCGGCCCCTCCCGAGGGGAATTTGGGGCAGTTTGGAGCTGTTGGAGATGTCTCCCCCAGGAGGGGTGGCAGTGGGGGCAGGGGGACACGGGGCAGGCTGGGGACCCCAGCTGAGCCCCCTCCCTGCCCTGTGGACCCCGGCCCGGGAGCGAGGAGGGGTTTTGGGAGCAGGGGGTGATTTCCCTCTGCACCTTTGGCTTTGTGCCCGGCTGGGAAATACATCCTTGTCACTTCCCTTTCTTCCCGTGGCGTTATTTCCCCCTGCTCGCGGTTTCTCACCGGCGGGGGTCCCCGCAGCCCCCCGGGGGTCCCCCAGCAGAGGGGGCTCCGCGCCCCCCTTGCACAGACGTTCCGCGATCCCGCCGAGGTTCCCCTCCCTGGCTGCGGGTGGCAGCTGGGAATGGCCTGTCCGGGGCTGGTGGCACTGGGGACCCCATGTCCCCATTCCCGGCCACCCTGGGGGTTCCCATCCCTCAGCCGCGGGGTTTGGGTGCTGATCCCACAGGGTGGGGGTCCCCAGCTGTCCCCAGGGGACAATGGCCCCTGTCCCCGGGATCCATGGCCCGTGCTGGGGATGCTCCCAGCGGGATTTTCCCGGAGGGACGGAGCCCACCCTCCACCGAGGATTTAGGGCAGGGGGCGCATTCGCTTTGCCCAAGGCTGGAAAAGGGGAGAGTTTCCCATCCTGAGGCTGAAATTCAGGGCCGCGGTGTCACCTCCCTGTCCCCAGCGGGGCATCCCCGGGCTGCTGGGGCCGGGGCCATCCCGAGGGAGCGCTGCTGTCCCATCCCGGGCCCCGGCTGGCTCCGGCTGAGCCGAGGGCTGGGCCGGGCCCGGCTCCAGGGCTGGGGCTGCCAGGCCGGGCCGTGGGCGGGCGCTGCCCCCGCTCCCGGGGCTGGCACCGGGTGACGCAAGGGCTGCGGGTGTCGCAACGGGGCAGGAGCCGGGTGCGCGCTGGGAGGGCTCTGCTGGGCCCGCGGTGACAGCGGGGGGACCCGGGCACTGTCACCCCAGGAGCTGCCACCGCAGGAGCTGCCACCTCCCCTGGTACTGTGACCTCCGGCACTGTCACCCCCGGCACTGTCACCTCCCCTGACATTGTCACCCCCGGAGCTGCCACCCCCCGCTGGGACCCCGGTGCCACCATCCCGGGGCTGTCCGGGCTGTCCCCGCTGCCGTCAGGGGTGACTGGGATAACTGGGATAACTGGGATAACTGGGATAACTGGGATGGCGAGGGAAGGTCGTTATGTGCTGGTGCCAGGACAGGACAGGGATGCTGGAGACATTGGGGCGATGTCCCCACCCCTGTGGGGAGCCTGTCCCTGGCTCCCATCCCCATCCCCATCCCATCCCATCCCCATCCCAACCCATGGATCCCATCCTATCCCATCCCATCCCATCCCATCCCATCCCATCCCATCCTCATCCTCATCCTCATCCCATCCCATCCCATCCCATCCCATCCCCATCCTCATTCCCATCCCATCCCATCCCATCCCATCCCATCCCATCCCATCCCATCCCATCCCATCCCATCCCCATCCCCATCCCCATCCCCATCCCCATCCCCATCCCATCCCATCCCATCCCATCCCATCCCATCCCATCCCCATGCCATCCCCATCCCCATCCCCATCCCCATCCCCATCCCCATCCCCATCCCATCCCATCCCATCCCATGGATCCCATCCCATCCCATCCCATCCCATCCCATCCCATCCCATCCCATCCCCATCCCCATCCCATCCCATCCCCATCCCCATCCCATCCCATCCCATCCCATCCCATCCCATGGATCCCATCCCCATCCCATGGATCCCATCCCATGGATCCCATCCCATCCCCATCCCCATCCCCATCCCATCCCATCCCATCCCATCCCATCCCATCCCATCCCATCCCCATCCCCATCCCATCCCCATCCCATCCCATCCCATCCCATCCCATCCCATCCCATCCCATCCCATCCCATCCCATCCCATCCCCATCCCCATCCCATCCCCATCCCATCCCATCCCATCCCATCCCATCCTCATCCTCACGCCATCCCCATCCCCATCCCATCCCATCCCATCCCATCCCATCCCCATCCCGAGTGTCCCGGGACACCGAGCCCGGCCCCGGGGGGATCTCGGGGTCCCGCAGCCGCTTTTTGGGGAATTCCGGGGCGTTCTCGGCCACGCCTGGGCCGGGAGAGCTGTGGGAGACGCTCCGGGGCTGGAGACGGGGATTCGGGGGGACAAAAGGGGGGCAGGAGCCCGGGGGGACCCTCTGGGGGATGGGATGGGATGGGATGGGGGGCTGCAGGAGCCCCTTGATCCCAAAGCTTTTCCCGGAGCGCATTCCCCGGGGCGCTGCGGCACCCGGGATTTACATAATCCCTGGATATGTAACCCGCACCCTTCCTGGGTTTTTTCCTCCTCCTCCTCCTCTAAATGAAAAAAAAAAACCAAAAAAAAAAAAAAAGAAATTTGAAAAGACAAAACAAAAAAAATAAAAGCCCAAGAATGAAACGAAACCTCCCCAGCGCCGGCTGAGGCCGCGGGGCTCCCGGCCCCGGTTCCTGCTCTTCCCCAGGGGTTGGGAATGGGGCTTGGGGGCGCAGCTTGAGGGGGGATTTGGGGGCGAGGGGCGAGGCTGTTCCTGCCCGGATTTGGGGATGGGGGCCGTGGGGACACAGCTGAGAGCCGGGAGCCCCCCGCGAGGGAACGGGGCTGGGTTTGGGGTGACCCCGGGGACAGCAGGACAGGGCCACCGCAGCCAGCCCTGGGGATGTCACTGATGGGGGGTTTTGGGGTCACCGGAGCGCCCCGAACCCTCCAGCGCTGCCGGGGACGGCGCCGGCTCCGCAGGGAATGGGCGGATCCGGTGGGATTGGGGGATTTTTGGGGGGGTTGGTCCTGTCCCCCCTCTGGTTGTCCCCAAAAAGGGACATTGGGGCACTCAGCCACCCTCGCGCTCCGCAGGGCTGGGAGCTCTCCGGTCCCGTGGCCGTTTGGGGAATACTCTGAAAACCAGGAAAAATTTCCTTTTCCTGCTCCAAAATCCCCTCTGAGCAGGACAAAGCGGGATTTGGGGTGAGCCAACATCAGCCCGTGCCACCCCAAAAATCAGCCCAGCTGTCCCCCCAAAAAATGACCGACAGAGGGGTTAAATCCACATTTCCAAGGTGGAAAAAACCCAAACCCTGCTCCCCAAAAACCTCCTGAAACCGTGGGGGGGCGGGGAATGGTGTTTGGAGCTTTAAAACCAGAATTTTTATTACTGAACATTTCCAGCCCGGCTCTGGATCCCTGGGGAAGGAGCAAAGGACATTCGGGGACACCCAAGGGGGGTTCCCATCAACAGGGGGGGGTTTCCTTAAAAAAAATAAAATAAAATAAAAATTATAGACAAAAAAAAAAAAAAACCAGACCGAAACCAGTTTGGTTTGGAACAACTTTATACAAACGAACCTTATGTACACTCCCTTTTTTTTTTCCCCCCAAAACACCCCTATTTATAGAAGGCAACATAAATAAATCCCCGGGACTGTACAACACTATGAACACTCCTTAAAACGGCACTTTCTGCTTAAAAAAATAGCATTATTCTCTTAAAAAATAGGAAAGAGCTCGGTTATTTTTTTTTTTTCCTTTAAAATAAGTCGTCGATTTCCTAAAAAAAAGGCATTTTCGCCGTTCCTTTACCCACAGCTGGAGGCACAGCCAGAAAACGGAGATGAACACGAGTTTTTCTCTTTAAACAATAACTTAAAACCATTCCTGAACTGCTTAAATATTAAAATATTTCCCTCCCCACACCCCCCTCCTCCCCACCCAAATTTTTTTTTTTTTTTTTTTTAAATATTTATTTTATTTAATTTTAAATCACCACCTTCTGGTCCGAGCATGGTCCCGGGTGATTCCGGCTGGGATGAGGGTCCCGCTTTGCTCCCGTGGGGGGCTCCGTGCCCCCCAAAGCCGCTGGGGACAGACCCCTCCCTGTCGCGACAGCGGCGACACAAATCCTCCATCCCGGGGTCACTCCCGGGGTCACTCCCGGGGTCACTCCCGGGGTCACTCCCGGGGTCACCCCAGCGGGGAAGGCTCCGGTGAGGGGTCGGGATGAGGCTCTTGGGGGGTCCCGGATTTATCTGAGCGGGGCTGGGGGGGTCTGATGGAAAAATCTTCACAAATTAAGGAGGAGCAGAAGGATTTTCCAACTTTGGATTTTTCACCTTTGGATTTTCCTCCTTTGGATTTTCCACCTTTTTGGATTTTCCACCTTTGGATTTTCCACCTTTTTGGATTTTCCACCTTTGGATTTTCCACCTTTTTGGATTTTCCACCTTTGGATTTTTCACCTTTTTGGATTTTCCACCTTTGGATTTTCCACCTTTTTGGATTTTCCTCCTTTGGATTTTCCACCTTTTGGGATTTTCCACCTTTTTGGATTTTCCACCTTTTTGGATTTTCCACCTTTGGATTTTCCACCCTTGGATTTTCCACCTTTTTGGATTTTCCACCTTTGGATTTTCCACCTTTGGATTTTTCACCTTTGGATTTTCCACCTTTGGATTTTCCACTTTTTTGGATTTTCCACCTTTGGATCTTCCACCTTTTTGGGATTTTCCACCTTTGGATTTTCCACCTTTGGATTTTTCACCTTTGGATTTTCCACCTTTGGATTTTCCACTTTTTTGGATTTTCCACCTTTGGATTTTCCACCTTTTTGGGTTTTCCGCCTTTTCCTGCGCTGGGAGCGTCTGAAGCCTTTGCAGTCCTCTGGTTCCTGAGATGAGCAGGGGGGTGAGGAGAGAGGATTTTTAGGGGTGCACGGGGGGGTCCTTTCCTTTGCTTTGTTGGTCGTCGCTTGTTTCTAGTTTTTTTTTTTTTGCTTTTTCATTTTAGGAAAAAAATAAGGAGACAAAACCAAAAGGGGGGCGGAGGGGGTTTGAGGGGGGAGAAAAGGAGGCCAAGGAGCTGTGCAGAGTCTCTGAGCCCCCCGGCCACCCTCAGTACACGGCGCCCGTGCTGGGGGGCCCGGGGGACGGGTGGTGCATCGGGGGGGCCGCCTGCGGCTGGTGGGGTCCGTGGGGGCCGCTGAGGCTCTGGGGGTGGTACCAGGGGTTGTGCTCCTCCAGGAACCCCGGAGAGGAGCTGTAGGGCAGCGGCTGCGGCAGCGGGGTCCGGGCGCTGCCGCCGGGACTGTCCCACACCGGGGAGGGAGGGGAGTTGCAGGCCATGGAGTCGCTGTTGTTGGGGCTGTGCTCCAGGGGAACCTCGCCGTTCTTGTAGAGCTTCTTGAACTTGGAGCGCCGGTTCTGGAACCAGATCTTCACCTGGGGGATGGAGGGGAGAAGGGTCAGAGCCCCCGGAAGGGAACGGGAGGATGGGATGGGCACGGGGAGCTGGGCCAGGAGCCGGCACGGGAATGGGACGGAGGGGACAGAGGCGAGGGGACGGTTTGGACCGTAGGGACACCGGACAAGGGGGTCACGGGCAGCCCAGACACGCGGGGAGAGATTTGGGGATCACTGGGAACTTCCCTGGCCACTGGAACGGACCTGGGGGTCACAGGAGGACCCCAGGGACACGGGAGGGACACGGGGGTCACAGGGACCCCAGGGACATGGGAGGGACACGGGGGTCACAGGAGGACCCCAGGGACACGGGGGTCACAGGAGGACCCCAGGGACACGGGAGGGACACAGGAAGGGACACGGGACACAGGAAGGGACATCACGGGGACCCCACACGGTGCTTGGCAGGAAACTGCTCGGGACAGGGATGTCGTGGGACACACGGAAAGTCACCCTTGGTGTGAGCGTGACAGAGAGCACGGACACCCCAGGGACACCCCAGGGACACCCCAGGGACACCCCACGGACACACCGTGCCCTGGGGACAGCAGCCGTGTGACAACTGGTGTGGCAGGGACCCCTGTGGGGACACGGGCGTCACGAGGAGCCCGTCACGCCACTCTCGGGGCGTCGGGAGCGTCCCCGCGCTGGGCGAGGCGGCGCTGGACGCCCTTGGCCCTGGGCGAGGGGCGGGGGTGGCGGTGCTGTCACCCAAACAGGATGTCCCTCTGGGAGCGGGTGACGCGCTCCGTCAGCCCTTTGCCGAGTGTCCCCGATTGCTTCATCGCCCAAGGGAGGAGGAGGAAGGCCAAGGGCGGCACAAGGGCGCCGGCGCCGGCCCCGAGGCAGGGAGGGCACCGCGCTGGGGCGCGGGGGAGTCACGGGCTGCGGGGACAGCGGGGACAGCGGGGACAGCGGGGACAGACAGCCCCGCTCCCCACCCAGCCGAGGCCACCATTTGTCCCCGCGCCAGGCGGGACCCCGAGAGCCAGAGCTTCGCCCCGAATTCGGGCGGCTGGCGGGGAGGAGGAGAAGCCCATCCCGCACGTCCCGGCTCTTCCAGTCCAGCCTGCAGGGCCACCCCAGCGCCGGGGACAGCGGGTGTGGAACCGCTCCCCAAATCCCTTCTCCCTGCCCGAGCCAGGGGGAGCTCTGGGGAGTGCGGGCGGTGGGAGCAGGCTCCGGCCGCAGGTCCCCGTGTCCCCGCAGGATTTGGGGTCAGGAGCTGCTGCGGCTCCCCGGGCTCATCCCGAGCGTCCTGGCGCGCCCGGGACTTGGTGCCCCACATTCCTGGGACAGCGGGTGTGCCGTGACCCGGGATCTGCCGGGGCAGGATCCAGCCCCAAACCCTGCGGCACAGCGAGGTCTGGGATGGGGCCGGCTCCAGAGGGACTGGGATGAACCCCGAAACTGCCGAGTGCGGCACGGCCGGGCTCCGTCCCCTCCACCATTCCCTCGTCAGAGCGGATCCGCTCCAAGGGGGAAACCTCGCCCCGGGAACCCCACAACGGAGCGGGGAACCCCAGCCCTGTGAGCCCCAAACCCCTCCCGGCTCCCCGGGAACCGAGCCCTTCCCAAATCCAGGATTTCCAGGGCGGCGGCGGCCGCGGCTCCCCCTGCGCTGCCCGCGGTGGGGATTTGGGGTGCCGGGGGAGGGGGCTCAGCCCTTACCTGGGTCTGGGTGAGCCCCAGCTGTGCCGCCAGCTCTGCGCGCTCGGGCAGCGCCAGGTACTGCGCCTTCTGGAAGCGGCGCTGCAGGGCGGCCAGCTGGTAGCTGGAGTAGATGGTGCGGGGCTTGCGGATCTTCTTGGGCTTCCCGTTGACCATCCGCACCTCCGGCTCCGGCTCCTCCTTCACGGACACTGCGAGAGGGCGCGGGGTGAGCCGAGAAGGGCTCCCAGGTTGCCCAGCCCTGTCCCCAGCTCGGTGTCACCCCGCTCGGGGTGCTGGCGGAGCCCCGTCCCCTGCGACAACCTCGGGGACCCTCCTGGGACGTGTCCCGGGTTCTGCGGCCGGCGCGGACCCCTCTGAGCCCCCACGGGAACACCGGGAGCGGCTGAGCCCCAGGAGCCGCCAGCAACCCCCTGTCCCCATCCCGGGGACATCCCGAGGGGTAAAACCCCCCGAAACCGGGGACATCCCGAGGGGTAATACCCCCCGAGACCGGGGACACCCCGAGGGGTAAAACCCCTCTGAAACCGGGGACACCCCAAGGGGCACAAACCCCCCGAAACCGGGGACATCCCGACGGTAAAACCCCTCTGAAACCGGGGACACCCCGAGGGGTAAAACCCCTCTGAAACCAGGGACACCCCGAGGGGTAAAGCCCCCCAAGCCCCTCTGGAAGCCCAGGGGAGCAGCCCCCGGCCCCCCCAGACATCCGTACCTGCCTCCTGCGCCGGGAGCTGCTGCTCCCTGAAGTGGCCGTACTGGCGGTACGAGGGGCTGTAGGAATACTCGGATTTGGGCGAGTAGGTGCCGGCGGTGCCGATGCCGTTGAGGTTGAACTGGGGGTAGGGGTAGTGGCCCACGGGCTGCCCGTACGACTGGCCCGGGTAGTAGTCGTGCTGGCCCGTGTAGTAGCCCAGGTCGGTGACCGAGGACTCCGGCAGGGTGGGAGAATCCTTGGAGGCTGCATGGCAGCTCAGCGAGCCCGAGAGGTCCGTCAGGATGCTGGAGAGCTTCTTATCGAAAGAGCCGCTCATCGCTGGCAGCGGGGAGGGGGCAGCTGCCTGCCCGGGCCGGGGACCCCCCAACCTGGCGGCTGCCGAGGCCTGGCGTGCCCCGAGCGGGATCCGGCGCTGCGGCTGCTTCGCGAGGAGCCACCGAGAGACTGTGCCCAAACCTCCGGCCCCGGCCGCCTGCTTAAAGCCTTTAATTAGGGAGCAGGGCAGGGTGGGTGCGCATTCCGATTGGCTCCAGAAATATTGCCTGGGAGGCAAAATAGGCTCCTGCCTCCTCCTGTGTGGGTTTTTTTTTTTCTTCTCTCTCTCTCTCTTCTTTTTTTTTTCTTTTTCTTTTTTTTTTTTTTTTCCCCCCTTCTCGCTCTCTCTCAAGAAACAACAAAGAGTGGGTGAAGGAGGCTGAGGGAATAAATAAAGTGTGCAGGGTCCTGTCTGCAGGACAGGGGGGCCCTGGGGACACAGGGGACACTGGGGGGACAGGGCGGGTTTACAGGCAGACTTCGGGGCCGCGCGGGGATTATTTGGAGGAGTGTTTGGGGCTGTTTGTTGGGGGGCAGGGAAAGGGGGGGTGGGGTTTGGGACTGGGATGGATCCGTGCTTGGGGCTGGGGGGCTTTAGGGGTTTGTTTATGGCCCCCCCTCACTTCTCCCCCGCTCCGCCTTCTCCCAGCAGCGTCCCCCAGTCCAACACCACCCCCCGGGTAAAGCCCCCACGAGGATCCTCAGTACCCCCAACCCTGCCACGCTCCCCCCGTGTCACCTCGGGGCAGTGACAAGCCCTGATTTTGGGGGGGACACCCCCCGGGGGTCTGCGCCCCTCTCCCACTCCCCTCAGGGCCGTGACCCCTCCTCTGCCCCAAGGACCCGCAGCAGCGTGGCCCAGCCGGGGGACCCGGGCCAGCTCTGGTCCCCTCCTGCCACCCGCAGGGCTGTCCCCACCCCCCCAGCACCCGGGGAGGGGGCGCTTTGCAAGGGGGGGCGTTTTTTGGGGGGGTGGTCTCTGCTTCTGCTGGCAGGAACTTCCTCTGGCAGGAACCGGGGGACTGGCAGGGGGCTGGGCCCGTGACCCGGGGGGGGCTGTCCCCTGTGTGTCCCTTGAGTGTCCCCTCCTGTCCCCTGTGTCCCCCCCCGATGTCCCCGCGGTGTCCCCCGGGTCCCCCCGCCCGTTCCGCTGCGCGGGGCAACGGCTCCGTTTGGCGGCCACGGCGGGAACTGCAGCGCGTCCCCGGGACCGCGGGTTCGAGTCCCGGCACCGCCGGCACCTCCGGGACCGCGGGTTCGAGTCCCGGCACCGCCGGCACCGCCGGGACCGCCGGGACCGCGGGTTCGAGTCCCGGCACCGCCGGCACCTCCGGGACCGCGGGTTCGAGTCCCGGCACCGCCAGGTCCGGGGGTTCGAGTCCCGGCACCGCCAGGTCCGGGGGTTCGAGTCCCGGCACCGCCGGCACCGCGGGGAAAGAGGGAGAAAAATGGAGAACGGGAAAGGAGCGGGAAAGGGAAAGGGAACGGGAACGGGAACGGGAATAGGAATAGGAATAGGAATAGGAATAGGGATAGGAATGGGAATGGGAATGGGAATGGGAATGGGAATGGGAACAGGGATAGGAATAGGAATGGGAATGGGAATAGGAATGGGAATGGGAATGGGAATGGGAATGGGAATGGGAAAGGGACAGATAGGAATAGGAGTGCATAGGATGAGGAATAAGAATGCCGAGGAAGAACAGGAATCCGAGCAGGAATAGGGTTAGAAGTAGGAATAGGAATAAATAGGAGTAGGAATAAGAGCAAGAACAGGAAAAGGACAAACAGAAATAGAAATGACTCAAGTAGAAAGAAATGGAAATAATAGAAACAGATAAGCAGAACAGAGACGAACCCCCAAGGGAAGCAGGAGGCTCTGCAGGAGGCCAAGCCGAAGCCTGGGGAACGGCCTCACTTCCCACGTGGGAATTGTAGCCGGGAGTTCGAGGAATTCATTCCGAGGGGACAGAAGTGTCGGGGACCAGCCCAGCCCTGGGAGCCGCGCCGGGATTCCCTGGGAGGGTCCCCAGGAGCCGCTGGGACACGCCAGGTCCCCAGCCGCGCTGTCGCCAGGGCTGGCCCCGCCGGGAGCGGCAGCTGCGGCAGGAAAAGCCGGTTGTGGGGCTGGAGGCCGGGGAGGGCAGAGGGGGAGCGGGAGCGGGTCCGGCCAGTCCCCAACCAGTCTGGGACTGGGAGCTCTGGAGCGGCCGGGCCGGGCTGAGAGCTGTGGAACCCCAAATCCGGGACTGGGGAGGGGGACAGAAGGGGGATCCACGGGCAGGGCTGAGCACAGGCTCCGCTCAGCACCCCCCGAGTGTCCCCTGTGGGCTGTGGGGTCCCCCCCGCGACCCCCCCAAGGCTGAGGGGTTTCTTCCCCATGTCCCCCGAAAAGGCCGGAGGGTCCCCCCGCGTCACCCCCAGACTGGCGGGGTCCCGGAGCCCGGCAGTGCCCCCGGGAGTCCCCGCGTGTGTCCCCAGCCCTGCCACAGCCGCGGGGGATGGGGCTGGGGGGGGTCCCCGATCACCCCCAACCCCCCCCCCGAGCATCTTTGGGTCAATGGCGTCACCTCGTGGCCTTTGGGGGCAATGACACCGCGGGGGTGACGTCACTGATGTCACCGGGGCACGAGGGGCGGGGCCGGGGCGTGGGGACAGGGGATGGGGACAGGGGATGGGGACAGGGGACAGGGGACAAGGAGGTCCCCGTGCCAGGCCCGGCTGCCCGCGGTGTCCCTGCTGCCGTCACTGTTTCCAGTGACACGGCACAGGGGCACGGGGACATCGGGCGGGGGACAGCGCACATCCTGCAGCCCCCCAGCCCCGGATTTCCTGGCACGGTGGGAGCGGTGCGGTGGCTCCCGGTGACATTTGCCGGGGTCGGGACGGGGACAGCCCGGCGGGACAGCGGCGGTCGCGTCCCCACGGCCGGGTCCCTGCAGGGCCCCGCCCCGGGGTCGCTCTCGGGGTCCCGATGTGGCCTCTTGTCACTGGGGGGGGCGGGGGACATCCCATGGGGGGGTCTCATCCCAAAGAGGTGCCAGGTAGGGGGTCCTACCCCGGGGGGATTAGGGCGGGAAGAACAGGGGGAATGTGGGGTGGGGGGCACAGGGAGGGGTCAGAGAGGGTGGGGTCTGAGAGGGCGGGGTCAGAGAGGGTGGGGTCAGAGAGGGCGGGGTCAGAGAGGGCGGGGTCAGAGAGGGCGGGGTCAAAGGGGCGGGGTCAGTGGGCTCGGGATCCCCCGTGGGAGCTGCCGGAGGACACGGACGCGCTGTCCCAGGTGCGCCCGCCCCCCCGCGCCCCGCACACCTCCGCACGCTGTACCTGGGGCGCGCATTGAGCCGCGCGGCCCCTTTAAGGGGCGTGTCCGGAAGCGCCGAGGCCCCGCCCCCCGCCGCGCCCGGCCCCGCCCCCCGCGCGCACCGGTCCCGGTGGGGCGGCAGGGCGGGTACGGCGGCCGGTGCGGGACATGGCGCGGCGCCGCCGGCTGCTGCCGCCGCCCCTGCCGGGGCTGCTGCTGGGGCTCGGCCCGGTGCTGCTCGGAGCCGCCGCCGCCTTCAACCTGGACCGCACCTTCCCCGTGCTCAAGGAGGGCCCCGGCCGAGCCTTGTTCGGCTTCTCGGTAGCGCTGCACCGGGAGACGGAACGGCGGGAGCGGAGCCTGTGAGTGCGGGAGGGGAGCGCGGGGCGAGCCCCGTGCCGGGGCGGGGGAGCCGTGGCTGCGGTCCCCGTGCGATGCGGGACAGCGACGGGAGGGTCACCTGTGTGTGGGGGTTGGGATAGGGAAGAATGGGGAGGGGTCCCCCGTGGGGGTGCGGAGGGTCCCGGATCGGGGGGTCCCCGGTGGTTGGGACCCCCGTGAGGCGGAGGAGAGTGAGACAGCGCTTTACCTGGAGCGGGGGTGTCCCCGTGAAGTGGGGGGGTCCCCCGTGGGGTGCGGATCCCCCGTGGGGTGGGGCAGAGCGGGGAGCGCCCCCCTTGGGATGAGGGTCCCACGTGGGGTGGGGTCCCCGTGGAGCGGGGAGGGGCGGAGGGTCCCCGGTGGGTGTTGGGGTCCCTCGGGGGGTCCCTGTTCTGTGTCAGGGCAAAGGTCCCGAGCCCGCGCCGCTCTTTTGGGGGCGGGGGCGCACCTGGAGGGGGGGTCCGGGTGCTGGGGTGGGCGCGGGGGGTCCCTCGTGGGGAATGAGGGGGGGGGGGTCCGGCTCCGCGATCGGTCCTCGGGGGGGTCTCCTCTGCTTTTCCGCACCGCGGTATTGGCGGGGGTCCCATTGCAGGGGGTCCCATCCTGACCCCCCTCATTCCCACAGCGGGATCCCAGTGACACTGGGGGGCTCTGGGGGGGGGCTCTGGGGGACACCCCGTGTGTCCCCCGCTGGGTTCCGGGAGGGGGGTCCCTCCCCAGCGGAGCGGTCCCGGCCGGTGCCGGCCCCCCCTGCCCCCCGTGCCCCCCGTGCCCGGGAACCTGTCGGGCTCTGCTTCCTGCACGGCCCCAACAAAAACCCTTTTCAGCCGGAGCAGTCCCCGTGCCAGCCCCCGCCGTCCCCCCTGTCCCCCCGCTCCACCGGGCCCCCCGATCCCCGATCCCCGATCCCCGATCCCCGATCCCCGATCCCCGATCCCTCCTGGCCGGGAATTCCCGTCCGTGCCTGGAGAAAGCTCCGCCGCAGGGGCCGGGCCGGGTTTGTCCCCCTCAAGGGCAAAGGTTTTTGCTGGATCACCTTCCCGCGGCTCTCCCGGCTCGGGGGGGTCCTCGGGAGCCCCCCGGGGATCCCGTTTTTGCCGGGAGGGCCTGGAGCAGCTGCTGGGTGCGGGCATGTGCCGCTCCGCATTCCAGGGATGCATTTCGGCCCCGCCGTGGGACGGGGAGTTGTTGTTGCTCCGGTGCAGGAGGGAGCGGCGCCGTTCCCTGCGGAGCAGCTCGGGGGGTGCGGGACCCCCCCCTCCCCGCCCTCGGGGACACGCGGACCCCCAGCCACGGCCGGGTCCTGCCCGCTCCGGTGGCACCGCAGCGGCTGCCGGGGGGCACCGGGCGGCACCGGCAGCGATCGCTTCGTGCCCTCCCGGAGCGGCCCTGGGGGGATCCTGGGGGGCCGTGACAAGGACCCGCCACCCCCCCACCCGCGCCGCGAGTCCCGGCGTGATCCCCACGGGGCGCGGAGGCTCCGCCGGCTGCGGGGGAGAGGCTCCGGAGCCAGAACCCCCCCGGGAATTCGCGTCCCGGTCCCCGGGAGCCGCCGCTGCCCGTCCCCGTGGCGGGGACCCGGAACAGCGCGGGCTTCTCTCCGTGCGTGGGGGGTGGCCCCAGTTTGGGGTGCCGGGGCCGGTGCACGGGGGGCCCCCGGACCCCCCCGGGGGTCGCAGCCGCGCCCCGGTGGCGGATGGAGGCTCCGGTGCCCTCCGCTCACAGGTGCAGGGTGGGGACAGGAAGGGGACACTTCCTGCCCGAGCCGCCGCGGGGGAGGGGGCGTCCCGTGCTTTTTCGGGGGGCTGGCTCCTGCCCTGGCTGTCGGCAGCCGAGGGATGCTCGGGGGGAGCCGCGGCGTTCCCGCATTCCCGGCGGGGGCCAGGCGGGCACGGGGCGATGGCGGAGCCCCCCCGTTCGGCCGTTCGAGCCCAGGGGAAGGTTTTGTTTGCTCGCTCCTCCCCGGCCAGGTGAGCTCGGGCGGGGAGCGGGGCTCTTATCAGCCCTCCCCAGATTAGGGAGCTCCTCGGGCCGCCCGCTCCGGCCGCTCCCGCCGGGGGCCGCTTTGGCTCGCGGAGCCGGTGACCCCGGCCCAAGGGGGTGTGGAGGTCCCTGGGTGACCTGGGGAAACTGAGGCACGGCAGCTCCGGTCCAGGAAGGCTGCAGACCGACCCCCGTCCCCCCAAATCTGCAGGCGGGGGGAGGCAGCACCCACATCTGCAGCCCTGTAGGAACTGGGGCTCTGCCCGGGGCTCGGGGGTCTCTGATTCCAGCTGGCTGCTGAGGAGAGCGCTCTCCTGGCGGCGTTCCCGGCTTTCCCTCCCCCCGGCTGCGCCTTCGCAGATCGCTGGAGCTGGCTGAGCTCCCCCTGCCTTGGCCCGAATCCGCCGGGGTCCTGCGGCTGCTCGGCAGGACGAGGGGGACGGATGTGGGGCCGTCTGTCCGTCCGTCCGTCCATCCATCCATCATCCATCATCCATCCATCCGTCCGTCCGTCCGTCCGTCCATCCCTCCAGGAGCCGTCGCTCCCTCTCCCGGCTCCTCCCCAGAGAGGCTCCGCTGGATTTTCCTGCTCAGGGACCCCCGTGGCAAACACAGCGGCCCTGGGGAGAAATTGGGGGGCTGCGGGAGCACCCCCCAGCCCCCGCCTGCTCCTCCCGGCTCCGTCACCTCTGGAGCGTGGTGGGAGATGGATGAGGAGCTCCCCTCGCTGCCCAGCTGCTCCCTGGGGAGGGGGCTCTGGGGAGGGGGGTGCACGACCCCCACACTCCAGACCTTGCTGAGGTGTCCGGCCGGGATTCTGTGCCATCCTCGCCTCTCCCACCCCGGTGGGGGGCAGAGTTTGGGGTCCTGGTGCCCGCAGCCTCCCACAGCCCCCGCTCCCAGCTCAGCCCCCCCCGCTTCCATCCAGCCCCCCCCGGTTGCCAGGGCGGATTAGGACGGAGCGCGGCCTCACATTCCTGCTTCCCTCCCTTCCCGGCCTCCCCCTCGTGCCGCTCTGACCATCTCCAGCACGATCCCAGCCCCCCCGGGCCCCCCGCCCAGTGCCACCAGCGCCACAAACCGGTCCCGGAGCCCCCCAAATCCCGACCCCGCTTCCCCGGATCCCCGGGAAGCCGGTGGCCCCTTGGCTCAGCCCGGCTCGGGGACGCCCCCGGTGTCCCCCCTGCTCTGCTGGGACCCGCGTCCCGCACTCCCCCTTTTCCCAGGAGCTGCGGGTGGGCTGCCGTGCCGGGAATCTTGGCTGGAGGCAGCGGGATGCCGGAGCTGCTTGGCTTGGGTGGGCTCCCGCCCCCCGGGACCCGCGGGACCACCGGGGGAGCCGGGGGACACCCCGGGGGCTGCAGGTCCGGTGGGGTTCGGGGTGTGGGGGCAGGACCCCCCCAGCTCTGAGTCACAGCAGCTGCCCTGAGTCACTTCCCCCCCAGGTGAGGGGGGGCAGCGGTGCCCCCCTGTGCCCCCCCCAAATTCCTTTGTGCCGAGCTGGCAGAAGCCAGGAGGCATCACCCGCCTCGTTCCCTTCCCTTCCCGGCGGCTCCCGCTTTCCGGCACCCCCATCCTGGCATTCCCGCGGGGAGCAGCCCCCCGGAGCCCCCCTTTGGGGTGAGCGCTGCCAGCCCCCCCTCACCTGCAGCCCCGGGCTGACTCAGCCGCCCCGGGGGGGTCCCGGCGTGCCGGGGCGGGGGCTGCCCGGGGCCCCGCATTCCTCCTGTGCCTGGGCTTTGAGTCAGCGCCCGGCCCGCCCGGACGTGCCCGCGCTGCCGGGCCCGCATTGCTCAGCTCCCCGGCACTCCCTGCCCGCCGGCGCTGCCCGGGGACAGCGGGGCTCGGCCCGCCCGGGGACTGCTCAGCTCGGTACACCGGAGATCCGTGATCAGCCCTGGGAGCCGTGTCCGGGGAGCCCTGTCCCCGCTGTGTCCGGGGAGCCGTGTCCGGGGAGCCCTGTCCCCTCTGTGTCCGGGGAGCCGTGTCCGGGGAGCCCTGTCCCCTCTGTGTCCGGGGAGCCCTGTCCCCTCTGTGTCCGGGGAGCCGTGTCCGGGGAGCCCTGTCCCCTCTGTGTCCGGGGAGCCCTGTCCCCGCTGTGTCCGGGGAGCCCTGTCCCCGCTGTGTCCGGGGAGCCGTGTCCCCGCTGTGTCCTGGCTGCTGTGTCCGGGGAGCCCTGTCCCCTCTGTGTCCGGGGAGCCCTGTCCCCTCTGTGTCCGGGGAGCCCTGTCCCCTCTGTGTCCGGGGAGCCCTGTCCCCTCTGTGTCCGGGGAGCCCTGTCCCCTCTGTGTCCGGGGAGCCCTGTCCCCGCTGTGTCCGGGGAGCCCTGTCCCCGCTGTGTCCGGGGAGACCTGTCCGGGGAGCCCTGTCCCCGCTGTGTCCGGGGAGCTGTGTCCTGTCCTGGGTGCCGTGTCTTGTCCTGGGTGCTGTGTCCCCCCCCATGTCCTGGGAGTCGTGTCCTGGGTGCCCTGTCCCCTCTGTGTCCTGGGTGCTGTGTCCTGGGAGCCATGCCCTGGGTGCCGTGTCCCTCCCGTGTCCCCCCCGTGTCCCCTCCCGTGTCCCTCCCGTGTCCCCTCCATGCCCTGGGTGCCGTGTCCCTCCCGTGACGCTCCCGTGTCCCCCCCGTGTCCCTCCCGTGTCCCCTCCCGTGTCCCCTCCCGTGTCCCCCCCGTGTCCCCCCCGTGTCCCTCCCGTGTCCCTCCCGTGTCCTGGGTGCCGTGTCCCCCCCGTGTCCTCCCTGCCAGAGGGAAGCGCTTCCTCCCCCGGCACGGCCACCTCCACGCCATTGTCCCCGCGCTCCCCAAGGACTTCCCGGCGGAAAGGCTGGCCCTTCCGCAGCCCTCCGGCCGTGCCAGCTCCCCGTGCCAGGGCCACGGGGCCTTGCTGGGGGTCCCTGGCATCTCCCCTGGGGGCGGGGGGTCCCTTCAGCATCGCCTGGAGGGGCTGGGGGGCACATCCAGCCCGGAATGTCACTGTCCCCCCATGGCAATGCCGGGACTCAGCCGGGCCATCCCTGCCCTGCCTGGGGGAAATCACCCTCGGGAGCTGCTGCCTGTCCCGGGACAGCCCGGGCCCCTCGGGAGCTGCTGCCTGTCCCGGGACAGCCCGGGCCCCTCGGGAGCTGCTGCCTGTCCCGGGACAGCCCGGGCCCCTCGGGAGCTGCTGCCTGTCCCGGGACAGCCCGGGCCCCTCAGGGTGTCTGTCCGGGATGAGGGGTGTCTGTCCTGAGTGAGGGGTGTCTGTCCGGGATCAAGGATGTCTGTCTGGGATGAGGGGTGTCTGTCCTGGATCAAGGATGTCCATCCTGGATGTGGGGTGTTTTTCCGGGATGAGGGGTGTCTGTCCTGGATGAGGGGTGTCTGTCCTGGATGAGGGGTGTTTTTACGGGATGAGGGGTGTTTTTCCGGGATGAGGGGTGTCTGTCCTGGATGAGGGGTGTCTGTCCTGGATGAGGGGTGTCTGTCCTGGATGTGGGGTGTCTGTCCGGGATGTGGGGTGTTTTTCCGGGATGAGGGGTGTCTGTCCTGGATGAGGGGTGTCTGTCCTGGATGAGGGGTGTTTTTCCGGGATGAGGGGTGTCTGTCCTGGAACAAGGATGTCCATCCTGGATGTGGGGTGTTTTTCCGGGATGTGGGGTGTCTGTCCGGGATGAAGGGTGTCTGTCCTGGATGAGGGGTGTCTGTCCTGGATGAGGGGTGTTTTTCCGGGATGAGGGGTGTCTGTCCTGGATGTGGGGTGTCCGTCCCAGCTCCCCCTCCCCGCTCTCAGGGGGTTCTGTCCCCTGTCCCGGCGTTCCCTGGCACGGGAGCTGGGCCCTGTCTGCCGGACACGCCGCAGCTGTGCCGGGGCTGCGGATCAAAGGTTGGCCGGGAAGGGCCGGGGGTGTTTACACAGATGGGGGGCCCCGGGGCTGGGCTGGGGGTGCTGAGCAGCCCCTCCCTCTTCTTCTCCCTGCCAGCACAGCGAGGTTTGGAGGGTCACTGTGACCCCTCTTCCCACCCCTCACGTGCACGGGGCTGGGGGCTCAGCCGGGCTGGGATGGAGTCTGGGAAGGAGTGAATCTGTCAGTCTGTCCCTGGCCCCATTTGGGGTCCCTGTGTCCCCTTCCAGCTCTGGAGCTGGGCCTGACCCCTTGTTTGGGGCTGTCAGGGTGTGACAAACTCCGGGGAAGCAGCTCCGGTGTCCCCCAAGCGTCCCCTCCCCGGGGGCTCCGCACCCCAGATTGAGTTGGAGGGGTTTGGGGGGCTGTTCCTGCTCCCCCCCCTCACCCCACGCCCCTCCCCCGTTTCTGCCCCCCAGGCTGCTGGTGGGGGCCCCCCAGGACGCGGAGCCGGTGAACGGGACACGGACGGGCGCCGTGTACGCCTGTCCCCTGAGTGCCACCACCCGCGACTGCCAGCGCCTGGCCATCGAGCTCAAGGGTGGGTGACCCCCCCCGGGGGGTGGGACCACCCCAAAACCCCCCCAGGAGTGGGGACCCCCTCTGAGGCCGGTTCTTCCCCTGCAGATGAGCCGGACAAGGCCATCATTGAGGACATGTGGCTGGGGGTGACAGTGGCCAGCCAGCGGCAGCCACCGGGGAGGGTTCTGGTGAGTCTGGGGGCACCGCGGGGCTTTGCACACCTGGATCCTGGATCCTTACACATCTGGATCCTGGATCCTTACACACCTGGATCCTGGATCCTTACACACCTGGATCCTGGATCCTTACACACCTGGATCCCAGCTCCTTACACACCTGGATCCTGGATCCTTACACACCTGGATCCCAGATCCTTACACATCTGGATCCCAGATCTTCACACACCTGGATCCCAGATCCTTACACACCTGGATCCCAGCTCCTTACACACCTGGATCCTGGATCCTTACACATCTGGATCCCAGATCCTCACACACCTGGATCCTGGATCCTCACACACCTGGATCCTGGATCCTTACACACCTGGATCCCAGATCCTCACACACCTGGATCCTGGATCCTCACACACCTGGATCCTTACACACCTGGATCCCAGGTTCTTACACACCTGGATCCCAGCTCCTCACACACCTGGATCCTGGATCCTTACACACCTGGATCCCAGCTCCTTACACACCTGGATTCTGGCTCCTTACACATCTGGATCCTGGCTTTTTACGCACCTGGATTCTGGCTCTATGCACACACACCCCCTTGGGATGTCCCCCCACCTTTGGGGTGTTCCCTGTCCCCTGTCCTGTCCCTGTCCTGTCCCTGAGCTGTCCCTGAGCTGTCCCTGAGCTGTCCCTGAGCTGTCCCCGTCCCTGTCGGTGTCCCCAGGCCTGTGCCCACCGCTACACGCGGGTGCTGTGGTCGGTCCCTGAGCTGTCCCTGTCCCTGTCCCTGTCCCTGTCGGTGTCCCCAGGCCTGTGCCCACCGCTACACGCGGGTGCTGTGGTCGGGAGCCGAGGCTCAGCGGCGCATGGTGGGCCGGTGCTACGTGCGGGGCAATGACCTGCGCCTGGACCTGGGGGACGAGTGGCAGACGTACCACAACGAGATGTGCAACGCCAACACCGACACCGACGAGACCGGCATGTGCCAGATGGGCACCAGCGCCGGCTTCAGCGCCAACATCATCTACTTCGGGGCACCGGGAGCCTACAACTGGCAGGGTGAGGGTCCCGGGGGGCCCGCCCGGCCCGGGGTCACCGCTCCGGGCACCCCTTGTCCTCCTTGCCCAGGGTGTCTGGGCCCCCGCGGGACCCCCACCCCGCTGTGGGGCTGACCCCCCTGCCCCACTGCAGGCACGGATTACATGCTCCAGCGGGAGATGTGGGACCTGCACGACTTCTCCTACCCCAACAAGAGGAACGGCAACACCTACATAGGTGGGGGGCGGCAGGGCGGGGGGCTTTGGGGTGAGCGGGTTTGGAGGGGGTGGATTTAGGGGGAATGTGGTGGGGGGTTAAAGGGGTGCTCAGGGAGGCTGGAAGAGCCCCCGAGGGTGGTGAGAGTGGGGGGGCGGGGGTGACATTGGGGGTGACATTGGGGGTGACATTGGGGGTGACATTGGGGCGTTCAGGGACACGGCGGGAGCTTGGGGCGGTGATTTGGGGTGAGGAGGAGCTTTGGGCATTGTGGGTTTGGGGCATGGATGTTAAAGGTGTGGGAGACACTTGGGGACATTTGGGGCCACTTGGGGACATTTGGGGCCACTCGGGGACACTTGGGAAGACTTGGGGACAGTTGGTAACACTTGGGGACACTTAGGGACACTTGGGAACACTTAGTGACACTTAGTGACACTCGGGGACACTTAGGAATACTTGGGAACACTTAGGGACACTTGGGGACACTCAGGGACACTTGGGAACACTTGGGAACACTTAGGGACAGTTAGGGACACTTGGGGACACTTGGGGACGCTTGGGAACACTTGGGAACACTTGGGGACACTTGGGGACACTTGGGGACACTTGCGGACACTTGGGAACACTTGGGACACTTAGGGACACTTGGGGACACGTGGAGACACTTAGGGACACTTGGGAACACTTAGTGACACTTGGGGACACTCGGGGACACTTGGGAACACTTGGGGACACTTGGGGACACTTGGGGACACTTAGGAACACTTGGGAACACTTGGGGACAGTTAGGGACACTTGGGGACACTTGGGGACACTTGGGAACACTTGGGAACACTTGGGGACACCTGGGGACACTTGGGAACACTTGGGAACACTTGGGAACACTTAGGGACACTTGGGAACACTTGGGAGCACTTGGGGACACTTGGGGACACTCGGGGACACTTGGGGACACTCAGGGACACCTGGGGACACTTGGGGAGACTCAGGGATGGCGTGCGCGGTCCCCAGCGCTCCCCCGAGGTCCGGGTGATCTGAGGGGCTGGCGGGGGTCCCGCAGGGTACTCGGCCGCGGTGGGCAGCGCGCTGCTGCTGCAGGACGCGGTGACGCTGGTGACGGGCGCGCCCCGGTACCGGCACACCGGGGCCGTGCTGCTGCTGAGCCGCGGCGCCCGCCAGGCGCTCAACCGGAGCCTGCTGCTCCCCGGGCCCCAGGTGGGCTCCTACTTCGGCAGCGCCCTCGCCCTGGCCGACCTCAACAACGACGGGTGAGGGGCCGCGACCCCCCCCCGCCTGCGACCCCCGGCTCGAATGGGGCTCCTGGGGGGCGGGGGGCGCAGCCGGGGCTTCCTCACCTGGGCTGGGATCGGTCAGCTCCCGGGGTGGGGGTCTCACCCGGGATATCCCGGAATTCCCGGGGGTGGGGGTCTCACCCGGGATGCCCTGCAGCTCCCGGGGGTGGGGGTCTCACCTGGAGCACCCGCAGCTCCCGGGGGTGGGGGTCTCACCCGGGACATCCCGGAATTCCCAGGGGTGGGGGTCTCACCTGGAGCACCCGCAGCTCCCCGGGGGTGGGGGTCTCACCCGGGACATCCTGCAGTTCCCGGGGGTGGGGGTCTCACCCGGGATATCCCGCAGCTCCCGGGGGTGGGGGTCTCACCCGGGATATCCCGCAGCTCCCGGGGGTGGGGGTCTCACCTGGAGCACCCGCGGCTCCCGGGGGTGGGGGTCTCACCCGGGATGCCCTGCAGTTCCCAGGGGTGGGGGTCTCACCCAGAACATCCCGCAGCTCCCGGGGGTGGGGGTCTCACCTGGAGCACCCGCCCCGGGGGTGGGGGTCTCACCCGGGATATCCCGCAGTTCCCAGGGGTGGGGGTCTCACCCGGAGCACCCGCAGTTCCCAGGGGTGGGGGTCTCACCCGGGACATCCCGCAGCTCCCCGGGGTGGGGGTCTCACCCGGGACATCCCGGAATTCCCGAGGGTGGGGGTCTCACCCGGGACATCCCACAATTCTCGAGGGTGGGGGTCTCACCCGGGACATCCCGGAATTCCCGAGGGTGGGGGTCTCACCCAGGACATCCCGCAGCTCCCGGGGGTTCCCTGTGGGTCCCAGCTCTGGGGTGAGGAGGTTTTTGGGGGGCAGTTGCATTTTCACAGCTCTGGGGGGGTCCCCACCGCTTGGGGCGTGTGGGGTCGGGGCTCAGCCCCAGCCCCAGCCCCCAGCACGCCGCTGTCCCCGCAGGTGGCAGGACCTGGTGGTGGGGGCCCCCTACTACTTCGAGCGGAAGCAGGAGGTGGGGGGCGCGGTGTTCGTGTACATGAACGAGGCCGGGGGCTTCCAGCAGCTCCCCAGCCTGGTCCTGACCGGCCCCAGCTACTCGGGGTTCGGCTTTGCCCTGGCCAGCATCGGGGACATCAACCAGGACGGCTTCCAGGGTGAGCAGCCGGGGACGCCTTCGTGGGGAGCCGCTTTTTGGGGAGCCTCCTGGGGGGCTGACCCTGCTCTTGTCCCCCCAGATATCGCCGTGGGGGCTCCTTTCGAGGGGCCTGGCAAGGTCTACATCTACCACAGCAGCGCCGAGGGGCTGCGGGACCGACCCCGGCAGGTGACGGCCCCGGGAGCCCTGAGCCGGGCAGGGTCTGGATCCCTCCCTGGATCCCTCCCTGGATCCTTCCCTGGATCCCTCCCTGGATCCCTTCCTGGATCCCTCCCTGGATCCCTCCCAGGATCCCTCCCTGGATCCCTTCCTGGATCCCTCCCTGGATCTCTCCCTGGATCCCTCCCTGGATCCTTCCCTGGATCCCTTCCTGGATCCCTCCCTGGATCCCTCCCTGGATCCCTCCCTGGATCCCTCCCTGGATCCCTCCCTGGATCCGGCCTTTGGATCCAGCTCCAGGGTGGGGTGCAGGGGGTCCATCCCTGGGGTGATGAGCACTGAGACCCCCCTGCCCCCCAAATCCAGGTGATCAGCGGGTCGGAGCTGGGCCCCAGCACGATAAAAACCTTCGGGTACTCCCTGAGCGGGGGGCTGGACATGGACGGGAATTCCTACCCGGATCTGCTGGTGGGCAGCCTGAGCGAGCGAATCGTCCTGCTCAGGTACAGGAACGGGGACAGGGGACAGGGGACAGGTGTCCTGGCCCCCCTGCCACCCCTGGGCTGGGCACAGAGCAGGGGGGGCTCAGCCAAGCCCAATCCCTGCCCAGAGCCCGTCCCGTGATCAACATCCTGGACAAGACCTTCACGGTGACCCCCAGCAAGGTGGACCCCGCCCAGTGCACACCCAAGTCTTGGTGAGTCCCCGTGTCCCCGTGGCTGCCGCTGGCACCCCTGGCTCGGCTCACGGTCCCTTTGTCCCCCCAGCATGACGGTGACCTTGTGCTTCTCCTACAACCAGAGCGCGGGGGACCCCAACTACAAGGAGAGGATCAGTGAGTGGGGGGAGCGGGGGGGGGACGCTTGGGGACGCTGTGGGGGGCGTTGGACGACTCGTGCTGTCCCCCAGCCCTGCAGTACACGCTGGAGGCCGACAAGGACCGGCACCCGCCCAGGGTCAGGTTCTCGGGGTCCCAATCTGCCACCTACACCGGGGACTTCTCCATGCCCGACACCCGCTGCCAGACCCAGGAGCTGCTGCTGCTGGTGAGCGTCCGTCCTTCCTTCCTTCCATCCATCCATCCCTCCATCCATCATCCATCCATCCATCCATCCCTCCATCCATCATCCATCCATCATCCATCCATCCATCATCCATCCATCCATCATCCATCCATCCATCATCCATCCATCCATCCATCCATCCATCCATCCATCCATCATCCATCCATCATCCATCCATCATCCATCCATCCATCATCCATCATCCATCCATCATCCATCCATCCATCCATCCATCCATCCATCCATCATCCATCATCCATCCATCATCCATCCATCATCCATCCATCATCCATCCATCCATCATCCATCATCCATCATCCATCCATCATCCATCCATCCGTCCATCCATCATCCATCCATCATCCATCCATCCATCATCCATCCATCATCCATCCATCCATCCATCCATCATCCATCCATCCATCATCCATCCATCATCCATCCATCATCCATCCATCATCCATCCATCATCCATCCATCCATCATCCATCCATCATCCATCCATCCATCATCCATCCATCATCCATCCATCATCCATCCATCCATCATCCATCCATCATCCATCCATCCATCATCCATCCATCCATCATCCATCCATCCATCATCCATCCATCCATCATCCATCCATCCATCATCCATCCATCCATCCATCCATCCATCATCCATCCATCATCCATCCATCATCCATCATCCATCCATCATCCATCATCCATCCATCCATCCATCCATCATCCATCATCCATCCATCCATCCATCCATCCATCCATCCATCATCCATCATCCATCCATCCATCCATCCATCCATCATCCATCCATCCATCATCCATCATCCATCCATCATCCATCATCCATCCATCATCCATCCATCCATCCATCATCCATCCATCCATCCATCATCCATCCATCATCCATCCATCCATCCATCATCCATCCATCCATCCATCATCCATCCATCCATCATCCATCCATCCATCATCCATCCATCATCCATCATCCATCATCCATCCCTCCATCCGTCTGTCCGTCCATCCCTGTGCCGAGTCCCTGGGCTCTCTCCCTGGGCTGGCAGCAGCCCCCCAGTTGTGGCTGGGGCTGAGTTTGGGGTACCAGGGAGGGATCTCTGTGTGATTCCCACCCCCCCGCAGGACAATGTCCGGGACAAGCTGCACCCCATCGTGCTCTCCATGAACTACTCGCTGCTGGAGAGGCCCAGAACGTTCCAGCTGGGCCCCCACTCCCTGGACGCCTTCCCCGTCCTCAACCAGGACCAGTCCCATGAGAACGAGACCAAGGTGTGCCCCGTGGGGGGACGTGGGGGGACACGCTGGGGTGTCCCGGGGGTCACAGGGACTCAGGGGATGTCCCTGTCCCTGCAGATTGAGTTCCAGAAGGAATGTGGATCTGACAACCAGTGCTACAGCAACCTCCAGCTCCGGAGCAGCTTCGTCACCGAGCAGAACCAGGCGCTGCCCAGGTGCCGCAGGGCCCCGCATGTCCCATGTCCCCCCGGGGGTGTCCCTGTCCCCCCGGGGGTGTCCCTGTCCCCATGGGGGTGTCCCTGTCCCCCAGGAGCGCCTGACCCCGCTCTCCCCGCGCAGGGTGAACGGGACCCAGGTGCTGCAGTACAGCCGGGACGTGCGGAAGCTGCACCTGAGCATCAACATCACCAACGTCCCCAGCACGCCTTGGAACGGCGAGGACGCCCACGAGGCGCTGCTCAACGTCACCGTGCCCCCCAGCCTGCTGCCCTCCTCCGTCCGCCCGGTACGGGGGGGACCCCCTGAGCCCCACTGGGGGCCAGCTGGGCTTGGCCAGGGTGGTCCTGACCCTCTTGCCCCCCCCAGAGCGGAGCCTGCACCTTTGGGGAGACGGTGCTGTGCGAGCTGGGAAACCCCTTCAAGAGGAACCAAAGGGTGAGAGCGGCCCCCCAGCTGCCCCCCGGCCCTTCCTGGGGGGCTCAGCAGGTGGGGTCCGGCTGAGCCGCTCCCTGCCCGCAGGCAGAGCTGACCATCACCTTCGAAGCCATCGGGATCATGCTGGACACGCGGGAGATCGCGGTGTGGCTGGACCTGTCCACGTGAGTGCGGGGTGGGATGAGGGGGGGTGGTCCTGTTGGGATGAGGGAGATGGTCCCATTGGGATGGAGGGGATGGTCCCATTGGGATGGAGGGGATGGTCCCATTGGGATGAGGGAGATGTTCCCGTTGGGATGGAGGGCATGGTCCCATTGGGATGGAGGGGATGGTCCAGTTGGGATGGGGACAGGAATGGTCCCATTGGGATGGAGGGGATGGTCCCGTTGGGATGAGGGAGATGGTCCTGTTGGGATGAGGGAGATGGTCCCGTTGGGATGGAGGAGATGGTCCCGTTGGGATAAGGGAGATGGTCCCGTTGGGATGGGGACAGGGATGTTCCCGTTGGGATGGAGGGGATGGTCCTGCTGGGATGGAGGGGATGCCCACCCCGGTGCCCGGCAGGCAGAGCACCCAGGAGGATCTGCAGCCCGTGCTGGCCAAGCTGCTGGTGGATTACAGCATCCAGTCCTCACTGAGCATGTGAGTGTCACCTGAACCCCCTCTGTGTCACCTGAACCCCCTCTGTGTCCCCCCCATTCCCCCACCCGAGTCTGGCTGTGTCAGCGCTCCGTGTTCCAGGGATGGGGCAGCGCTGGGGTGTCCCCGGTGCCCCTCACGCCCTTCCCGTCCCCCGTCCCGTTCCCAGAGCCTCATCCCACATCCAGTCCTACTTCAGCGGGACCGTGGTGGGCGAGTCGGCCATGAAACAGGAGCAGGACGTGGGCAGCCCCCTCACCTTCGACTTCCAGGTGGGCAGGGCGTGGCCAGCGCCCGAGGGAGGCGGATTTGGGAACGGGGGAGGGAGGGAGGCGGATTTGGGAACGGGGGAGGGAGGGAGGCGGATTTGGGAACGAGGGAAGGAGGGAGGCGGATTTGGGAACGCCGCCTCCACCTCCCGCCCTGCCCACAGGTGACCACCAAAGGCGAGTCCCTGGGCACGCTGGGCACCATCCTGCTGGGCTTTGAGTGGCCCCACGAGATCCCCAATGGCAAATGGCTCCTGTACCCCACCGAGATCCTGGTGAACGGCAACGACACGTGTCACCCCCCCGGGGGGGTCATCAACCCCCTCAACCTCACCGTGAGTCACCCCCAAAGGGCCGTGTCCCTGCCCCAGGGGGTTCCTCCGGCCCCCCGGCACAGCGCAGGCTCTGATGGGGCTGCTGTCCCCCCTCAGCTCCTGCAGGACCAGGCTCCATCCCGGCGGAGACGGGAGCTGGAGCCCCCCGAGCCGGGGGAGCCCCCGGTCACCTTGGCCACCGGCCGGCGCCCCAGGTCCGAGGCGGTGCTGGTGAGTGGGGGCTGCAGGGGGGGAAAGGGGGCTCCAGCAGCACCTCCCCCCCGTCCCGGGGTCCTGTTTCCTGGCAGCAGGGTGGTGCCTCGGGCCCCCCTGACCCCCGTGTCCCCCAGAGCTGCTCGGCGGGCACCGCGCGCTGCGTGTGGTTCGAGTGTCCCCTGCTGCACACGCAGCTCCCCTCCAGCTTCAGCCTCCGCGCCCGCGTCTGGAACAGCACCTTCATCGAGGTCAGTCCTGGGCTGCGGGCTCGGGGCTGCCTGAGCCCTTGGTGTGGGGTTAAACAGGGCCCCGAGTCTGCCCGGGATCAGCTCAGGGGCTGGCACCCACCCCTGTGTGTCCCCACTGTCACCTGTGTCCCCCTCCATCCGTGTGTCCCCATCGTCCATGTCCTCCCCCTCTCCCATCCGTGTGTTGTCATCTTTGTGTCCCTCCTCATCATCCCTGTGTCCCTCCTTATCATCCCTGTGTGTCCCTGTCCATCCCTGTCCCTGTCCACCCCTGTCCCTGTCCATCCCTGTGTCCCTGTCCATCCCTGTCCCTGTCCACCCCTGTCCCTGTCCATCCCTGTGTCCCTGTCCATCCCTGTCCCTGTCCGTCCCTGTGTCCCATCCCTGTGTGTCCCTGTCCACCCCTGTCCCTGTCCACCCCTGTCCCTGTCCATCCCTGTCCCTGTCCATCCCTGTGTGTCCCTGTCCATCCCTGTCCCTGTCCATCCCTGTCCCTGTCCATCCCTGTTTGTCCCTGTCCATCCCTGTGTGTCCCTGTCCATCCCTGTCCCTGTCCATCCCTGTCCCTGTCCATCCCTGTGTCCCATCCCTGTGTGTCCCTGTCCATCCCTGTGTCCCATCCCTGTCCCTGTCCATCCCTGTCCATCCGTGTGTCCCTGTCCATCCCTGTCCCTGTCCACCCCTGTCCCTGTCCATCCCTGTCCCTGTCCATCCCTGTGTCCCATCCCTGTCCCTGTCCATCCCTGTCCCTGTCCATCCCTGTGTCCCATCCCTGTCCCTGTCCATCCCTGTCCCTGTCCATCCCTGTGTCCCATCCCTGTCCCTGTCCATCCCTGTGTGTCCCTGTCCATCCCTGTGTCCATCGCTGTCCCTCAGCCGTGTCCCCCGCTGTCCCCAGGAGTTCCGGGACTTTGACCGAGTGAAGGTGACGGGCACGGCCACGCTGTTCCTGCGCTCTCAGGTTCCCACCATCACCATGAGGAACCACACGGTGCGGGTGAGCCTCGCCCGAGCCCTTACTGGGGCAGACTGGGAGGGACTGGGGCCGCTGGAGCTCCGCGCCCCAACGCGGCCCTTGGCACCCCGCAGTTCTCCGTGGACGTGGACTCGGAGCTGCAGGAGGAGCAGCCGGCCGAGATCGCGCTCTGGCTGGTGCTGGTGTCGGTGGCAGCCGGGCTGCTGCTGCTGGGGCTCATCATCCTCCTCCTCTGGAAGGTGAGGGGGGTCCCCAATCCCCTTCCCGGGGCGCAGGAGCCGCGCTGAGACCCGAGGGGCTCGAGTGAGCCGCGGCCGCCTCCTCCCTGCCTGGCGAGGGGTGCGAGGGACTCGCAGCTGGAAGATCGCCCCCCCCCCAGCTGGAAGGAGCCCCCCGAGGGTGGCAGGTGCCCCCCAGGTGGGAGGTGCCGTTCCGGGAGGAAGATCCGGGGCTGGAGAGGGATGAGGAAGAGGAGCACGGACATTCCCGACGTGTCTTGGGGTGCAAAACGTTTTGGGATGTGCACCCAAAGCGGGGCTGGACCTCCTTCCCTGTGGCTGCACTGCAGGGACTGGGGGCCCCCCACAGCCCCCCGGAGACACCCCCAGCTTCTTGAAGCCCCCCTTTTACCCAGGAGGGGGTCGCTGGGTCTGCAGGACCCCGCAGCATCCCGGGCATGCCCTGTGGGGCATCTCCCTGCCCCGCTCCCCCCACCTGCCGGGGGGTGCCCAGGACCCCTCCAGCCCCCGTCCCGTCCCCCCCTGACCCCGTCCCGGTCCCCTGACCCTGTCCCCTTCCCTGCAGTGCGGGTTCTTCCGGCGGGCCAACACCCGGGCCATGTACGAGGCCAAGGGGCAGAAGGCGGAGATGAGGATCCAGCCGTCGGAAACCGAGCGGCTCACGGACGACTACTAACGGGGGGCACCCCCCGTGCCCCCCCGGGCCCCGCCTGGTAATGCCCCGTGGGGCCGGGCTGCAGCCGCATCTTCCTCCTCTTCAGCCTCCTCTCCTCTTCCTCTGTGCCGTAGGGTCCCCGTAGGGCTCCGCGGGGTCTCTCCGAGCGGCTCCAGGATGGCTGATCCTTTTTCCTCTGCTCTTCGCCGCCTCGGGGGTCTCTCTCCTTCTCCGCGACCCTCTGCGGCCCCTCGCTGACCCGCTGTCCTCTCTGTCCCCCCCTCCCAGTGTGACTTTTTCCAGCGGACCCGCTACTACCGGATCATGCCCAAGTACCACGCGGTGCGGATCCGGCAGGAGCAGCGCTACCAGCCCGGGGGGCTCCTGCCCCGCCGCCGCAAGAAGCTCTGGGTGACCAAGTGGCAGGAGCCGGACAAGTACTACTGACCCCCTGTCCCACCGCCCGGACCCCTGCCAGGGGGGCTTTGACTTTGCACAAGTGCATCCCTCCCTGTCCCCGTCCCCTCGGACGCGGCCGCCTCCGGCTTTGGCTCCCGCAGCCCCTCCCCGCTCGCCCGGGGGGCTCCCGCAGCCCCTCCCCGCTCGCCCGGGGGGCTCCCGCAGCCCCTCCCCGCTCGCCCGGGGGGCTCTTGCACGCTGGTGCCTTGCACGCTTGTGGGGGCGACCCCCCAAATGTGCCCCCCCTGCTCCCCGAAGTGCTGCTGGGCTCACCGAGTGCCTTCCCCCCGCACAGACACTCCGCTCGCCACGTCCCTGCGCTTGTCCCCAGCCACCCTGGGACACGTCCCGGCCCCTGGGGACACGTCCCGGCCCCTGGGGACACATCCCGGCCCCTGGGGACACATCCCCGCAGGCCGGGACACGCTCGCCCCCCTCCCCTTTCCCCGGTGCTGGGTGCGGGACCCCTGAGCTTTCCCCCGGGGGTCTCGGGGATCTCATTCCCTCCTGCAGCCCCTCCCCATCCCGAACCCCCCGGGGGTCTCGGGGATCTCATTCCCTCCTGCAGCCCCTCCCCATCCCGAACCCCCCGGGGGTCTCGGGGATCTCATTCCCTCCTGCAGCCCCTCCCCATCCCGAACCCCGGGGGTCTCCTGCTCTTCTCCCCGCGCTCGGACGCAGCTTTGGCTTGGGGGGGTTGGGGGTGCAGCGCTTCAGGCCGTGTCCCCCCGACCCTCGCCCCCCGCCCCGGGGGTCCCTGTCCTGCCCCGCGGGGTTAAATTATTCCGTGTCTCTCCGTGTCGCTGTTTTGGTGTCGAGTCCCAGCGTCCGATCGGTACCGGGGGCGGCTGGGGAGGGGGTCCTGCACCCCCAGCCCCCGCCCGGCCCCCAAACGCCCCCTCCCTTCCTCGCCGGGGCCCAATAAAGCCTCGCTCTGGGATTTGTAACCGCTTTGTCCCCTCCGTGTCACGGCTGGCAGGGTTTGGGGGGTGGGCTGCGGGTTTGGGGGGCTTTTGGGGGTGGGGGGTAAAAAGAGGAGAGGGGAATGATGTACCCCGAGGAGGGAGGGGATGATGGGAGGGCAGTGCGGGACTCGGAGTGGGCTCAGACCCCCCCAAACCCTCGGGAAAGGCTCAAACTCCCCCAAAATGCGCCGGGAAGGGGTCGGGGACCCCCGAGGGGCTGATGGGAACCCTCATTATGCAAATGAGCGCCGGTGCTGCAGCGAGGGGCGGGGTTATCCCGGGAGGGGCGGGGCCTACAGCACAGCGCGCGATGATTGACAGCGGGGACGCGCGATGATTGACAGTGAGCGGGCATAATTAGCTCAGCTGAGGGGCGTGGCCAGCGGTGATTGACAGCGGGGGCTCGCGATGATTGACAGTGAGCGGGCATAATTAGCTCAGCTGAGGGGCGTGGCCAGCGGTGATTGACAGCGGGGGCTCGCGATGATTGACAGTGGGCGGGCATAATTAGCTCAGCTGAGGGGCGTGGCCAGCGGTGATTGACAGCGGGGCGCGCCCAGCGCTGAAGCCGGATTGGCACGGGGCAGGGGCGGGGTTTGCGGCAGGGCGGGCGATGATTGGGCCAGGCGCGGTGATTGACAGCGGGTGTGTTGTTTGCGCGCGGCGCGGCGGGGGCGGGGCCGGGCCCGGGGGGCTCGGGGGGCTCTGAGGGGGCTCTGAGGGGGCTCTGAGGGGACACTGAGGGGGCTCTGAGGGGACAGCGGGGGACACCGCGGGGACAGCGGGACCATGCGGCTGCTGCGGTGCCTCGGCAAGCGCGCGGCGCTGGCCGGCGTCCCCACCTACATCGAGCACTTCAGCAAGTTCTCACCATCGCCGCTTTCCATGAAGCAGTTTCTGGACTTCGGTAAATAAACAAATCCCCCTCAGCGGGACCCCGGCCCAGCCTCGGGACCCCCAACCGGCTACGGGACGGGGACACCCCTCCTGCCGCCCCTGATCCCCCCCCGGCGGGGACAGCCGGTGTGGGGCGGTGCTCGGGGGAGGGAATTCCTGCCCCCCTTCCCTGGGAATTCCTGCCCCCCTCACTGGGAATTCCTGCCCCCCTTTCCTGGGAATTCCTGCCCCCCTTCCCTGGGAATTCCTGCCCCCCTCATTGGGAATTCCTGCCCCCCCTCATTGGGAATTCCTGCCCCCCTCATTGGGAATTCCTGCCCCCCTCATTGGGAATTCCTGCCCCCCTTCCCTGGGAATTCCTGCCCCCCCTCACTGGGAATTCCTGCCCCCCTCATTGGGAATTCCTGCCCCCCTCATTGGGAATTCCTGCCCCCCCTCACTGGGAATTCCTGCCCCCCTCACTGGGAATTCCTGCCCCCCTCACTGGGAATTCCTGCCCCCCTCACTGGGAATTCCTGCCCCCCTCACTGGGAATTCCTGCCCCCCCTCACTGGGAATTCCTGCCCCCCTTTCCTGGGAATTCCTTCACTCACTCGCCCTGGAAAATCCTAACCCTCCGCAGTGAATTTCTCTCCTGTAAATCTGAGGGGTCTGGGGGCTGCCCCCCCTCAGTGAGTGTGTGGGCCCGTTATTATTGGGGGGGGGATTTAACAACACCCCCCTGGTAAATAAGTGGGCTTGGAGTGTGGTTTCCTAATAGACCCCTTTTGGGGGTGTCCCCTCTGCCCCCCAACCCCTCAGGGGGTACCCGAGCCCCCCTCACCTGGGGCACATCCTGACCCCCCCAGTAAATACCCCTATGAGGGACCCCCTGCACCTGGCTGGCCCCCCCAAGGTGGGCAACTGGGGACCCCAGTGTCCCCCAGTGTCCCCCAGTGTCCCCCAGTGTCCCCCAGTGTCCCCCAGTGTCCCCCAGTGTCCCCCAGTGTCCCCCAGCCCTCACACCCACCCCAGCCAAGGACCAGGACCTGCTCCCGTCCCCTCTCCCCAGTGCCAGAGGGGTGGCAGTGCTGCCAGCGCTGGCTCTGGGGGTCCTGTGGGGGCTCACCCGTGTCCCCCCCGTGTCCCCTCGTGTCCCCAGGCTCCAGCAATGCCTGTGAGAAGACATCGTTCGTGTTCCTGCGCCAGGAGCTGCCCGTGCGCCTCTCCAACATCATGAAGGAGATCAACCTGCTCCCGGACCGGGTGCTGCGCACGCCCTCCGTGCAGCTGGTGCAGAGCTGGTCAGTCCCGGGGACACGGGGACACTGCCAGGGGGCTGCTGGCACTGCCACCACCCACTCCTGTGCCGGCTGAGGAGCTGGCACTGCTGGCACCTGGCCAGTGCCACTCTCCTGGGGTCCCACTGCCTCAGGTCCCCTTGTCACCCTCCTGGGTCCCCCCCACCGTCACCTGCACAGCTCCCATTGCCACCACCGCTCCTGTCACCGCCCAGAGGGTCCCGCTGTCACCTCAGTGCCACCACCGTTGTGTGTCCCAGGGCTGTCACCAGCTGTCCTCCCCTGCAGGGAGCTGGCACGGGGGGGACACAGGGAGGGGTGACAGGCAGGGCACTCCCCAGCTGGTGCCAGGCTGGTGACACGGGCTGCAGGTCCTTTGGGGACACTCCCGTGCCAGCGGGGTGTCCCCAGCCAGCGGGGGGGCCACCAGTGCCACCTGCTTCCTGAAGGGGCCGGGCCACAGGATGTCCCTGTCCTGGGGGAGGGCCTGAGTGTCCCTTTAAGTGCGGTGTCGCTGTGCCAGTGCCAGCAGTGTGACCCTTCTCCCAGAGCCACCACGTCACGTGTTGTTTGTCCAGTGTCCTGGGCCGCTGCCAGCGGAGTCCGGCCGTGCCAAGGGGTCAGGCCATGCCAGGGGGTCCGGCCGGGCATCACAGCCCTGACCCCATCAGAGGGGCGGTGTCCCCAAGTGTCCCCAGCTGTCCCCAGGTGTCCCCAAGGACCCCCGTGCCAGCAGGGGAGTGGGGCAGTGACCCCTGGTGCAGCAGATTTTGGGGTGGGGGCCTGGATTGAGGGGTGCTGAGCCCTGGCCCTGCGTGGTGTCACCTGGGGTGTCCTCTCTGTTTGGGGGTGCCAGCTGTGGGATGACCGTGTCCCACCAGGTACGTCCAGAGCCTGCTGGACATCATGGAATTCCACGACAAGGACCCCGAGGACCAAGCCACGCTGGGACAGTGAGTCGGGAGGTGACAGCGTGTCCTTGTCCCCAGTGCCAGCGTGTCACCTCCTCCCAGAGCCGTGCTGGTGTCACCCAGGGTCACCCCGAAGTGCCCCCACCCCCCGGTGCCAGCGGGGTCAGCTCCGGGTTTTCCCAGCGCCCCCAGCTCCCGGGCAATCCCGGCCTGGATTCGGGCTGTGCCCGGACCGGGTGTCCCCAGCGCTGTCCCTGTCCCCTGGGCAGGTTCACGAACGCGCTGGTGACAATCCGGAACCGGCACAACGACGTTGTCCCCACCATGGCGCAGGGCGTCATCGAGTACAAGGAGACGTACGGGGACGACCCCGTGTCCAACCAGAACATCCAGTACTTCCTGGACCGCTTCTACCTGAGCCGCATCTCCATCCGCATGCTCATCAACCAGCACAGTGAGGGGGCTCGGGGGGCCCTGCCCCGAGGGGTCCTGGGTGGCCCTGACCACAGGGGGTGTCCCCAGAGCCCCCCGCAGTGTCCCCGGGAGTCTGTCCTGAGGGTCCCCATCATCGCTGGGTGTCCCCAGAATGTCCCCCCCAGCCCCAGGGGTCTGTCCCAAGTGTCCCCACTAACCCCAGGGATCCCTGGGGTCTGATGTTCTCCCCCACAGCCCCAGGGTGCCCTGGCGGTGTCCCTGGGGTGTCCCCAGCTCGTTGTCCCCTCCCCAGCCCTGCTCTTCACTGGCAGCACCAACCCCGCGCACCCCAAACACATCGGGAGCATCGACCCCCACTGCAACGTGGCCAACGTGGTGAGAGGTTGGTGGGGTCTGGGGTCCCACCGGGTCTGGGGTCCCACCCCCACAGAGGGGAGGAATTTGGGGGTGGGGGTTGTTTGAAGGTCCCCCTGGCAGCACTCGTGTCACCGGTTTGGGGTGGCCTCAGCCGAACCGTCCCTTGAGCTGTGCAGTCACTGCAGGAGACCCCAAAACCTTCCCAGATCTGTAGGAATGGGGAATGTTTGGGGGTGGGGGGACCCCAGAGGCTGCCCCTGTTGGTCCTGGGGGTGCTGAGCCCTCTGTCCCCTCCTTTGCCAGACGCCTACAACATGGCCAAGCTGCTGTGTGACAAATACTACATGGCCTCACCCGACCTGGAGATCGAGGAGGTCAACGGTGAGGGGACAATGGGGCTGGGGGGACAATGGGGGGGCTTCTTTAGGTTTGGGGGTTCCCAGGTTGCTCCTTTAGGGATGGGGTCCCTGGGGCAGGGGGATTTTTGCGGGGCTCGTTTTGGGTTGGGGTCTCCATGACAGGGTTGTTCGGTTTATCGAGGTTTGGGGGTCCCCGTGGTGGGGGAGGTGACCCATTTAGGGCTGGGGGAGGTTTAGGGTCAGGATTGTCCCCACCAATGCCTGTGTCCCCCCCCAGCCTGCAACGCGGAGCAGCCCGTGAACATCGTCTACGTCCCGTCCCACCTGTACCACATGCTCTTCGAGCTCTTCAAGGTAGCCCAGCCCTTTGGGGGGTCCCGGGGGGGCTGTGGGGGTGCCCCTGACGCCCCCCCGGGGCTCCGTGTCCCCAGAACGCCATGAGAGCCACGGTGGAGAGCCACGAGAACAGCCCGCGGCTGCCGGCCATCAGGGTGATGGTGGCCCTGGGCCAGGAGGACCTGTCCATCCGGGTGAGGGACCCCGCCCCGCGCCGGGGCTGTGGGGAGGGGGCACACGGACGGGCTTGTCACCCGCCGCGTGTCCCCAGATGAGTGACAGGGGCATGGGGGTGCCCCTGAGGAAGATCGAGCGGCTCTTCAGCTACATGTACTCCACAGCCCCCACCCCCCAGCTGGGCAGCGGGGGCGCCCCCCTGGTACGGCACCCCCAGCACGGGCTCGGGTCCCTCGTGGGGACGGGGAGGGGGGTCCGCAGTTGAGGGGGGTTGGGGGGCGTTTGGGGGTGACCTGCAGTGACAGGGGGGGCTTTGGGGGTGGCACGGGGAGGTTTGGGAGTGGCTGGAGCGGCACAGGAGGGCTTGGGCTTGGCCTGGCACCTTTTGGGGAGGTTTAGGATGGCGTGGGGACACTTTGGTGGGGTTAAGGGTGCTGTGGGGACACTCTGGGGTGGCATGGGGACACTCTGGCGTGGCATGGGGACACTCTGGCGTGGCATGGGGACACTCTGGGGTGGCATGGGGACACTCAGGGGTGGCATGGGGACACTCAGGGGTGGCATGGGGACACTCTGGGGTGGCATGGGGACACTCTGGGGTGGCAGGGCGCCTCTCCAGCCATTCCAGGGCCCTTTGATGGTGGCACAGTGACCTCTGGCAGCGCCGTGGACACTCCTGGCGCTGCTTGGGGCGCTGAGGGGAGGCCGGGGGTGCCCTGGGGGTGCCCCCCCCAGCCCTGGGCACCCCCCACCCCAATTCCCTCGCCCCCCAGGCCGGGTTTGGCTACGGGCTGCCCATCTCCCGCCTCTACGCCAAGTACTTCCAGGGGGACCTGCAGCTCTTCTCCATGGAGGGCTTCGGCACCGATGCCGTCATCTACCTGAAGGTGGGTGCCCGTCCCCATTCCCGGCCGGGGGGGCTGCGGGACCCTCGCCCAGCCCCGTGTCCCCCCCAGGCTCTGTCCACGGACTCGGTGGAGCGGCTGCCTGTGTACAACAAGTCGGCGTGGCGGCACTACCAGGCCAGCCAGGAGGCGGGGGACTGGTGTGTGCCCAGCACCGAGCCCAAGAACACCTCCACCTACCGCGTCCCCTGAGCCCCCCGCGCCCCCCCGGCCGGCCAGGACCCCCCGGCCCCACTCACGGGGTGTCCCCCGCTGCCCCGGGGGGGGCTTTGGCATCCCAGTTCTTTGGGCTCCTTGGGAAGTGCGGGACACGGGGGGTGTCCTGGCATCCCCACCCTGGTGGCACTTAGGGACGGAGCTGGGGGGGGGTTGGAGCAGCGCCTGTTGCCCCCTCACCACCCCCCCAAACTTCCCACCCGCCCCAGGGGGTGCCCCCCATCCCAGCAAGGGACGGGTCCTGGCCCAGTAGGACCGGTAGCACTTCCCTGCACCCACGGGCCTGATGGGGTGGGGGACCAGGACCCCTCGCTCCCCACGTTCCTGTCCCTGTTACCCCCCTGTTGTTGCACTATGGAGCTGTCCCCACCCCCACACCTGCTCCACCCCCCCTCCCATCCCCCAAATTCCCCCTTGACCCCCGCAGACCCCTCCCCACTGTCAATAAATTGGATGTTGACTGAAGCCCTGTGGTGGTTTGGGGTCCTGGTGCCTCAGTTTCCCCTCTCCAGGCTTGGGCGGGTTCAGTCCCGGGGTGGCCCTTGGGGACACGGGCCTGGGGAGCTGCTGCGTGTCCCCAGTCAGGTCACTCTGCTCACTCCGGTTTGCACTGGCCCTTGATACCCTTTTATTTCCTGGGGTGGCCCCTGGGGGCTGTGGGGGGGCGGGGGTCACCCCCTGCCCCCGGTTTGGGGGTGCCCGTGTGTGGAGGGGGTCGGGCCGCGCCCGGTGCCCTCCTGTGCCGGGGGATACGGGGGGAGGGGGCGGGGACCCCCGGCCCCTCGGGGGTGGTGACGGGTGGGGGTGACAGGACAGACCGGGGGTGTCCCTGTGCCCTCTGCATCCGGAGAAGGGGCCCGGGGGGGTCCCGGCGGGGAGGGGGCGGCCGGAGCCGGGCGGGGGCAGGTGCGGCCCCGCTGTCCCCCGGGCTGTCCCCCGGCGTGTCCCGGGGGGGCTGCGGCTGGGGAGGGGGTGCGGGGGTCTCCCCGTTCAGCTCCGCCGCTGCTCCTGCTCCTTCTTCTTCTGCTTCTCCCGCTGCTTCTCCGCCTTCTCCTGGGCCTTGCGCTCCCTCTCGGCCGCCGCGCTCAGCTCCTTCAGCCGCCGCTTCAGCACCGCACGCTCCTGGGAGCTGCCCACGCCCAGCGCCTGCGGCACCGCGGGCTGGCCACCGACACCCCCGAGCCCCCGGGGCACCCCCAGGCCCTCCCCGGCCAGCAGCTCCTTGGGCTCCCACAACCGCCCGTCCTTCCCTCGGCATCGTCCCTTGGAACACCCGGAGCCTCCCGCGCCATGGAGCGGCCAGCTCGGACAGCGGGGTTTGGATGCCCATGGAACCCCGCTCTGGGGTACCCCGAACCCTCCCAGACCTTCCTGCCCCATGGAACCCCGCTCTGGGGTACCCCGAACCCTCCCAGAGCTTCCTGCCCCATGGAACCCCGCTTTGGGGTACCCCGAACCCTCACAGAGCTTCCTGCCCCATGGAACCCCGCTCTGGGGTACCCCGAACCCTCCCGCACCTTCCTGCCCCATGGAACCCAGCTCTGGGGTACCCCGAACCCTCCCGCACCTTCCTGCCCCATGGAACCCAGCTCTGGGGTACCCCGAACCCTCCCGCACCTTCCTGCCCCATGGAACCCAGCTCTGGGGTACCCCGAACCCTCCCAGAGCTTCCCGCCCCATGGAACCCCGCTCTGGGGTACCCCGAACCCTCCCAGAGCTTCCTGCCCCATGGAACCCCGCTCTGGGGTACCCCGAACCCTCCCAGACCTTCCTGCCCCATGGAACCCCGCTCTGGGGTACCCCGAACCCTCCCAGACCTTCCTGCCCCATGGAACCCCGCTCTGGGGTACCCCGAACCCTCCCAGACCTTCCTGCCCCATGGACTCCCCCACTGGAGCACCCAGAACCTCTCGCCCTCCATCTTTTGGGGTCCCTGGAGCCCCCCCGGCCCCGCACCTTGAGCTTGGCCCCATCGAGGTGCAGCAGGCGGGCTCCGTCCACGCCGTGCTCCGCAAAGTCCCGCACGTAGCGCTCCAGGCCCAGGCTCTGCAGCCACTGCCCCACCTGGCCGCACGTCCAGCCCGCGGCCGCGCCCGCCGGCTCCTCCAGCAGCTGCGCACGGGGGTCAGCCGGGGGTCCCGGGGGGGGACAGCCCCGGCCCCGCGCCCCCCGCGCCGCTCTCACCTCGTCCGAGGACTGGGACAGGGTGTGGTAGGGGTACGAGCACTTGGGGGGCCCGGGCAGGCGGGGGCTGGCGCTGGACGGCGGCGAATCCTCGCTCAGCGTCGAGTCCTGGGGCAGCGGGAGGGCTGGACCCACAGCGACCCCCAGAGCCACCCCAGTGACCCCCAGCGACCCCCAGAGCCACCCCAGTGACCCCCAGAGCCACCCCAGTGACCCCCAGCGACCCCCAGAGCCACCCCACAGCCCCCCAGTTGGGCTGCCAGACCCCTCAGGGCGCTGATCCCCCTAAAGCCACCCCAATCCTACAGAGCTTCGGACACCCCCGATACCTGTCCTGACTCGACCCCCGCAAAGCCACCCGGACCCTATGGGGCTTTGTCCCCTGTCCCCAGGGCTGGTGTCACCTCCCCTCTCAGAGCCTCCCTGCAGGCCCCAGGCCGGTCCCCGCTCACCTGGGAGGCCGATTTGGGGGGGCTGAGCCGCTCGTGCCGGGGGGACCCCGCGGGGGACGCGGAGCCCGGGGAGCCGGAGCCCCTGGCGCTGTCCGAGAACCACGAGAAGGGCAGGAACGGGGACCCCGAGGGGCGGCCGGGCCCCTCCGCCGCCTCCCTGGGGACAGAGCAGTGTCAGGGCGTGGGGGCTGTCCCCAGGCTGTCCCCAGGCTGTCCCCAGGGCTGTCCCCAGGGCTGTCCCCAGGGCTGTCCCCAGGCTGTCCCCAGGGCTGTCCCCAGGCTGTCCCCAGGCTGTCCCCAGGGCTGTCCCCGGCCTGTCCCCAGGGCTGTCCCCAGGCTGTCCCCAGGGCTGTCCCCAGGGCTGTCCCCAGGGCTGTCCCCGGGGCTGTCCCCAGGCTGTCCCCAGGCTGTCCCCGGGCTGTCCCCAGGGCTGTCCCCAGGGCTGTCCCCGGGCTGTCCCCAGGCTGTCCCCAGGGCTGTCCCCAGGCTGTCCCCAGGCTGTCCCCGGGCTGTCCCCAGGGCTGTCCCCGGGCTGTCCCCAGGCTGTCCCCAGGCTGTCCCCAGGCTGTCCCCAGGCTTTCCCCAGGGCTGTCCCCAGGCTGTCCCCAGGCTGTCCCCAGGCTGTCCCCAGGGCTGTCCCCAGGGCTGTCCCCAGGGCTGTCCCCGGGGGGAGTCCCTCACCTGCTGCCCATGGACAGGCGGTTGCTGCTCTTCTCCTTGCGGCTCCTCCCAGAGGACGCCCGGCGCAGGGTCACCCTGGGGACAGGGGTGGTGACTGAGGGGCTGGGGCGCCAGGACCCCCTCCCTCCCTCCATCCGTGCCTCCACCTTCCCCCCATCTCTCCATCTATTTTTCCATCTTCACATTGTACTTCTCCATCCCTTCATCCATCCCTTCATCCATCTCCCTCCATCCCTTCATCCATCCCTTCATCCATCCCTTCATCCATCCCTTCATCCATCCCCCTCCATCCCTTCATCCATCCCTTCATCCATCCCTTCATCCATCCCTTCATCCATCCCTTCATCCATCCCTTCATCCATCCCTTCATCCATCCCTTCATCCATCCCTTCATCCATCCCTTCATCCACCCCTTCATCCATCCCTTCATCCATCCCTTCATCCATCCCCCTCCATCCCTTCATCCATCCCTTCATCCATCCCTTCATCCATCCCCCTCCATCCCTTCATCCATCCCTTCATCCATCCCTTCATCCATCCCTTCATCCATCCCCCTCCATCCCTTCATCCACCCCTTCATCCATCCCTTCATCCATCCCTTCATCCATCCCTTCATCCACCCCTTCATCCATCCCTTCATCCACCCCTTCATCCATCCCCCTCCATCCCTTCATCCACCCCTTCATCCACCCCTTCATCCATCCCCCTCCATCCCTTCATCCATCCCTTCATCCATCCCTTCATCCATCCCCCTCCATCCCCCTCCATCCCCCTCCATCCCCCTCCATCCCCTCCATCCCCTCCCCGCCCCTCCTGCCCCTGCCCAGGCCGGGCTCTCACCCCAAATCCAAGAACTTCCTCCGTGTTTTCTTATCGAGCCCCACGGTCGGGCTGGCGGGCTCGGGGGGGCTCATGTCCCGGCTGTCATCTGCAGGGGTGGGGGCGGGCTGTCACCCCCTGTCCCCCCCAGGGGTCCCCCGGGGGGCTCGGGGGTCTCACCTTCGCTGTGCTGCCGGGGCCGGGGGTCGCGGCGGGCGAAGCCGGGGGAGCTGTCGGAGCTGGGGCAGGACTGGGGCGCGGAGGGGCCCGACAGCCCCTCCTGGGACGGGGTGTTGGTGAGGGGCCGGTAGCGGCTGAGGGGGGGCGTGGGGACCGGGGCGTCCCCCAGGCCCGGCCGCGCCACCCCCGCCTCGAAGGAGAAGCCGTCGGTGCGGGAGAAGGGCGAGGGCGTTGGGGGGCTGCCCTCGCCCTCAGTGCCCTGCGGGGGGCACGGGCAGGGGGGTCAGACCCCCACAGTCCCCCAGACCCCCATCCCTGCCCCCCAAACATGACATCCCCCATCTCCATCCTCGGTGTCCGCCGTGCCCCCCACGCCTGCCCCCGGTGACACCCCCAGCCCTGGCACCCCTGACACCCTCCCCGGTGACACCCCCAGCCCTGGCACCCTTGACACCCTCCCCGGTGACACCCCCAGCCCTGGCAGCCCTGACACCCTCCCCGGTGACACCCCCAGCCCTGGCACCCCTGACACCCTCCCCGGTGACACCCCCAGCCCTGGCACCCCTGACACCCTCCCCGGTGACACCCCCAGCCCTGGCACCCCTGACACCCTCCCCGGCGACACCCCCAGCCCTGGCAGCCCTGACACCCTCCCCGGTGACACCCCCAGCCCTGGCACCCCTGACACCCTCCCCGGTGACACCCCCAGCCCTGGCACCCCTGACACCCTCCCCGGCGACACCCCCAGCCCTGGCACCCCTGACACCCTCCCCGCTGTCCCGCGGTCTCACGGCGGCCTCGGGCCCCTCGTCGCCCTCGGTGGAGCTGGCGCTGTCGCGCAGGCGGGAGCGCGAGGGCCGCTGGCGGTGGCCGCGGGCCAGGAGCCGGGCGCGGGCCTTGTGCAGGCTGCTGTCCAAGCGAGGCGTCTCTGGAACCACAGCGGTAAAATCTGGCAGTGAGAGAGACACCGGGGCGCACACACACGGACGGACGGACGGACGGACACACGGACACCGGGATGGCGGGCGGGGGGATGGACGGGGAGAGAGAGCGGGAAGGCGGGGGTGGACAGAGGGACGGACGAGGAGGGAGATTGGGGTGGGCGGATGGACAGACAGACGGATGGATGGACAGAGGGAGGGACGGACAGACGGAAGGATGGATGGATGGATGATGGATGGATGGATGGATGGATGGATGGATGGATGGATGGATGGATGGGCAGAGGGATGGACGGACAGACGGATGGAGGGATGGACAAACAGAGGGATGGATGGACAGATGGATGGATGGACGGACGGACGGATGGGAGATGGAGGGAGGGATGAGCAGGGGGCAGGGAAGCGTTGCAGGCAGGTGGGCGGACAGGGAAGGCCAGCCCAGTGGAGAAGGGACAGAGGGACAGAGGGACAGGGGGGACAGAGGGACAGGGGGACAGAGGGACAGAGGGACAGGGGGACAGAGGGACAGGGGGACAGAGGGACAGAGGGACAGGGGGGACAGAGGGACAGAAGGACAGAGGGACAGAGGGACAGGGGGACAGGGGGACAGAGGGACAGAAGGACAGAGGGACAGAGGGACAGAGGGACAGAGGGACAGAGGGACAGAGGGACAGGGGGACAGAGGGACAGAAGGACAGAGGGACAGGGCAGGAGAGTCAAAGGGCAGGTGGGAGGTCCCGGGAGGACAGGAAGGGGCACAAGGAGAGGGGAGCATTGGGGACATGGAGGGGGCACCCCGGTGGGGCGGGACAGGGGACAGGGGGACAGAGAGAGGTGTTCAGAGATGCCCCGGCACGGGGGCACGAGAGTGGGGTGACCCTGGGGACAGAGTGTCCCCGTCCCCCAGGAGGAACCCCCCCAAAATCCGCCCCCTTCTCTGAGCCCTGTGCCCGGCCCCAGCCGAGGGGGGGCTCTGGGCACGTCCCCTGCGGTGTCCCCGGGTCCCCATCACCCCCATCCCCGTGTGCCCTGCACGGGTCCCCTCGTCTTTGTCACCCCCGCGCGTGTCCCCGTGTCCCCTTCCCCGTGCACATCCCTGTGCCCCCACACCCTGCCACACAAGTGGCACACACTGTCCCCAAGCCCAGATCGGGGGTCCCCCCTCAGCACAGGAGGACACTGGGGGCGGGCGGGGACCCACGGGTGGCTCTGCCCCACAGGTGGCTCTGCACCCCATGGGTGGCTCTGCCCCACGGGTGGCTCTGCCCCATGGGTGGCTCTGCACCCCACGGGTGGCTCTGCCCCACGGGTGGCTCTGCACCCCACGGGTGGCTCTGCCCCCACGGGTGGCTCTGCCCCACGGGTGGCTCTGCCCCACGGGTGGCTCTGCCCCACAGGTGGCTCTGCCCCACGGGTGGCTCTGCCCCACAGGTGGCTCTGCACCCCACGGGTGGCTCTGCCCCACGGGTGGCTCTGCCCCACAGGTGGCTCTGCCCCACAGGTGGCTCTGCACCCCACGGGTGGCTCTGCACCCCACGGGTGGCTCTGCCCCACGGGTGGCTCTGCACCCCATGGGTGGCTCTGCCCCACGGGTGGCTCTGCCCCACGGGTGGCTCTGCCCCACAGGTGGCTCTGCACCCCACGGGTGGCTCTGCCCCACGGGTGGCTCTGCCCCACAGGTGGCTCTGCCCCACGGGTGGCTCTGCCCCACGGGGGGTTCTGCCCCCCAGACCCCCCAGGAACTCACCGAAAACCTCGTCCGTGTCCTGCAGCTTGGAGACCGACATGGTGGGACAGAGCTGGGGACAGAGGGGCGCTCAGGGGGGCGGGCCCAGCCCCTCCCGTGTCCCGCGGGGACAGAGCGGCGGGGAAGGGGTTAAACCCGCCCGCCGCCGCTGCTCGGGGAGCCCCGGGGGGAGCGGGGGAACCGGCCAAGGGAGGGGTCGGCACCGGCGGGGGGGCTGGACCGGGGGTGGTGTCCCTGGGGTGGGGCTGGACCGGGAACGATGGACCGGGAACGATGGACCGGGAATGACGGACCGGGAACGATGGACCGGGAATGCCGGACCGGGAACGATGGACCGGGAATGATGGACCGGGAATGCCGGACCGGGAACGATGGACCGGGAATGCTGGACCGGGAATGCCGGACCGGGAATGCCGGACCGGGAATGCCGGACCGGGAATGACGGACCGGGAATGCCGGACCGGGAATGGTGATCGGGGATGAGTCTGTACCGGGAATACCGAAGGGATGGGGCTGCCCCGGAGGAGGGGCACTACCGGGAATGTACCGGGGCTGTACCGGGGATGCTCTGCCGGGGCTGGGGCCGTACCGGGGGCTCTGCCGGGGCTGTACCGGGGGATGCTCTACCGGGGGCTGGGGCTGTACCGGAGCTGTACCGGGGCTGGGGCTGTACCGGAGCTGTACCGGGGGATGCTCTACCGGGGCTGGGGCTGTACCGGAGCTGTACCGGGGCTGGGGCCGTACCGGAGCTGTACCGGGGCTGGGGCCGTACCGGAGCCGCTGTCCAGGGGTGACGCCCTGCCCGATCCCTCCCCCCTCCCCACTCACCCGCGCTCCTGGGGCATCCTGATCGCCCCCGGTCGCCTCCCGCCGGGCCGGGCCGGGCCGGGGTCGGGGCCGGGCCGGTGGCGGGGCCGGTGGGAGCGGAGGGCGCTGCCGAGCCGGGCCGGGCCGCCCCGCCGGGCCGGGGGCCGCGGGGGGGGCACAGGAACCCGGAAACGGCGGGGGCGGGGTCTGCCCCGCCCGGAGCGAGCCCGGGGCTGAACGGACACCGGGGGGGGACACCGGGAACCGAGGGACACGCGGGGAAATGAACGGACACCGGGGGGGGGACAGCGGGAACCGAGGGACACGCGGGGGAATGAACGGACACCGGGGAGGGGACACCGGGAACCGAGGGACACGCGGGGAAATGAACGGACACCGGGGGGGGGGGACACCGGGAACCGAGGGACACGCGGGGAAATGAACGGACACCGGGGAGGGGACACCGGGAACCGAGGGACACGCGGGGGAATGAACGGACACCGGGCGGCACCGGGGGACACGCGGCGGTGCTGAAGGGACAGCGACCGGCGGGACACGGGCACGGCGGTGCCACCCGCCCGTCACCGCGTCCCCAACCCCAGCGGTGCCCCCCAGTCCCTCCCAGTGCCCCCCCCACCCTGCCCACTCCCCTCTGCCTCCCCCCACCCCAAATCACTCCCAGTCCGCCCAATCCTCCCCAGTGTCTCAATGTCCCCAATCCTCCTCATCCTCCCCCGCGTCCCCCCACCCTCCGTGTCCCCTCCGTGTCCCCAATCCTCCCCCCACCCCTTCCTCCTCCTTGCCGTGACCCCAAATGATTCCCCGAATGATTCCCAGTCCCCCTCCCCAGCCTTCCCAGTCCCCCCAGTGCCCCCAGTCCCCCCAGTCCCCCCGGGCCCACCCCCGGCAGAAGGAGGCTCGGGGGGGAGGCCGAGGCCGCGTTTATGGGGCGGGGGGCGGCGTTTGTGGGGCGGGGGGCGGCGGGCGCTCAGAGCGGAGCGGTGCATACATAGGTACATTATATATAGTATATACACCCACAGGTACACGTGTGAGATTAAATAACCCCGGCCCCCCCCCGGGGCCCGCGCTCCCCGGACCCCCCCCTCATTAAATAGCCCCCTCCCCCCTCCCCGAGTGGCTCCAATCCAGTCGGACCCCCCAGCCCCGCCCCCCCCCCCCGCCCCGCGCGCCCCCCCCCCCCGCCTCCCCCTCCCAGTATAACCAGCTCTGGCTCCCAGTTGCCCCCACATCCAGTTACTGTCGGAGACTCGGGGGCGGGGGGCGCAAAATAGAAATGAAAAATAAAGGGGCTCCCCCCGGGCCGAGAGGGCGGGACCCCCCCGGAGCTGGGGGGGTGTCCCAGCCCCAGAGAAATGCTGTGGTTTTTTTTTTGGGGGGGGGGGTATTTACAGGTGAGGGGGTGGGAGCATCGCCCCCACCCCAGAGGGGACCCCCGAGTGTCCCCCCCCCCCGCCCAGGGAAGGCGAAAGCCCCGGGCTCGGGGGGGGCGTTGGCGGGGCCGGGGGGCAGCGGGGTGTCCCCACAGAGGGGTGCCAGGCAGCCCCCCATTCCCGGGGGGGGGCAGTGGGGCGGTGCCCCCCCATCCCCTGCGGGGCTTGGCAAAGGCTCGGGGGTCCCCCCCTGCCCGGCGATGGTGGCACTGAGGGGAGGGGGGGACACTTGGGGTCCCCCCCATGGCGGTGGTCCCGGGGTCACCTCGATGTGGGGCTGGGGGTGAGTCCGTGGGGGGGGGGGGGGAGGCCCCCGGGCCCCCCCGGCCGCGCTCCAGTGAGTCCCAAGAGAAGGAGCTGGGTCTGGGGGGGGCTCCCGGTGTCCCCCCCTGCGCTCCCCAGCATGGCTCACATTTGGGGTGGGGGGGACATTGTCCTGTGTCCCCCCCCCCCAGCGTCCAGCCCGGTGCCAGCTGTGTCCGGGGGCGGGGGGGGTCCAAGGGGGGGGGCGGGGGAGGCCTGGGGGGGGCCGCGCCCCCTCCCCACGGGTCCATCACGTCACCACGAGACTCACACTGGACACAGACACGAACGCGGGGTGTCCCCTGTCCCCCCCCGGACCCCCCCCGCTGTCTGTGCCCCCGTGGGGGGAGTGGGGGGCACCAGGAGGCCTTGGGGTCTCGCCCCCTCCCCGCTGGGGAAGGGCTGGGGAGGGGAGGGGGCAGGGCCGGGGGGGGGGGTGGGGGTCAGAGGGGCCCCCCCAGGCCGGAATCGCTGCGGTTTGAGGGTGGTTTAGGTCGGGTTGGAATTTTTCAAAGTCTGCAGCTTGGCCTCCAGTTCGGAGATCTGAAAAACAGCAAAGGGGACAGGTCTCAGCGGGGGGGGCCGGGGGGGACACACCGGGGACGGCGGGGGGGACACGGGGTGGGGATCCAGCGCTGGGGGGCGGGAGATGGGGACACAGGACATGGGGGGGACAGGGGGGACACCGAGGGGTGCGGACACGGGGAGGGGGAGTGGGGGACGGGGGGGACAGAGGGACACGTGGGGGGCACACGGGGGGGGCACAGGGGTGACTGGGGGGGACACGGGGGGCACACGGGGGGCACACGGGGGGCACAGGGGGGACACAGAGGCGACGGGGGGAGCACAGGGGTGACAGGGGTGACAGGGGGGCACAGGGGGGACACACAGGGGACACACAGGGGACACAGGGGTGACAGGGGGACACACGGGGGGCACACAGGGGACACACAGGGGACACACAGGGGACACACAGGGGACACAGGGGTGACAGGGGGGCACACAGGGGACACACAGGGGACACACAGGGGACACACAGGGGACACACAGGGGACACAGGGGTGACAGGGGTGACACACAGGGGACACACAGGGGACACAGGGGTGGCAGGGGGACACACGGGGGGCACACGGGGGGCACGGGGGGGGCACAGGGGTGACTGGGGGGGACACGGGGGGCACACGGGGGGCACAGGGATGGGCTGGGATGGGGAGGGGGCTGCAGGCAGGTGCTGGCTGAGTCTCTGTGGGATGGCAGGGGACGTTTTGGGGGTGATGGAGGTGGCTGAGTGGGGGGGCTCTGCTGGCTGTTGGGGACCTCCCCGCTGTGCCCTGGTGCCCCCCGGCCGGGCAGGGCCCCCGTGACCCCCCCGGGCGGGATCCTTTGGGATCCGGTGATCCCGGGGGATCCGCCCTGCCCCGCACGGCCCCGGCCCCACGGCGGGGCTGGCGCGGGATCCGTGGGGCTCGATGGGGGATCCAGCATGACCAGCATGGGATCCCAACGCCCGTCCCCGGGATCCCCGGGATCCCCGGGATCCCCGGGATCCCCGGATCGCCGCGCGCGGCCGGGATCCGCGGCCCGGGCACATCTCTCTCGCTCCCTTAGGGGATGTCGGGCCCCAGAGCGGAACCCGGGGCAGATCCACTGCGATCCAGAGCGGGATCCAGGCCCGGCAGGAGGCTCGGGGCGCCCGAGCAGATCCCGAGCCGATCCCGAGCGATCCGGCGGCGGGAGCAGGGTCCGGCGGGAGCAGATCCCCCACGCTCCGGCGTGGGATCCGCGGCTCAGTCCGGAGCTCCGGGGCCGCCCGGCGGGGTCCGGGGGCCGAGCAGATCCCGGCGGCCGAGCAGATCCCGGCGGCCGAGCAGATCCCCGGGATCCATCGCTGGCGCGGCGGGAGCGGCGTGGCCGGGCGGGGCGGGGGGTCAGGGACATCCCGCGTCCCGGCGCCCCGTGCCCACCTTCTCCTGCAGCTTCTCCATCTCCTCCTTGTGCGCCAGCTCCGACTCCTCCAGCACCCGCCGCTGCGCCGTCTCCTTCTTCAGGAACTCGATCTCCCTGCGGGGACGCGCAGGGGTGGCCGCTCGTCCCCACGGCCCCAGGGACCGCGGGGTCTGGGGGCTCGGGGGGCTCGGGAGGCTCGGGGGGCTCGGGGGGCTCGGGAGGCTCGGGGGGCTGCTGGGGCCGGGATCTCCGTGGCCGGGGATGCTCAGGGAGGAGCTGCTGCCCCTCGGACCGCGGGATCCTGGAAGGGCTCGGGTTGGAAGGGAGCTCAAGGCTCACCCAGGGGCAGGGACGCCTCCCACGGCCCCGGGGTGCTCCAGGCCCCCTGCGGCCCGGCCTTGAGGGACCCACGGCCAGGGGAAGGTCCCTGCGGTGGACAAAGGGTGCCCAGGGAGGATTTGGCACCTCGGGGATCTGTCCCTGCCCAAAGGGACCCCTCGAGGGTTCCACACCAAGGGCACAGGGACGGGGGCTGCCCGGGGAGGAGCCGGTGTCCAGGGGATGGACACACGGCCAGGGGATGGACACACGGCCAGGGGATGGACACACGGCCAAGAGATGGACCAATGGCCAATGGACCCACGGCCAGGGGATGGACACACGGCCAAGAGATGGACCAATGGCCAATGGACCCACGGCCAGGGGATGGACACACGGCCAGGGGATGGACACACAGCCAAGAGATGGACCAATGGCCAATGGACCCACGGCCAGGGGATGGACACACGGCCAATGGACACACGGCCAGGGGATGGACACACGGCCAGGGGATGGACCAATGGCCAATGGACACACGGCCAGGGGATGGACCAATGGCCAATGGACCCACGGCCAGGGGATGGACACACGGCCAGGGGATGGACACACGGCCAATGGACACACGGCCAGGGGATGGACACACGGCCAGGGGATGGCCCGGCCCAGGGGATGGCCCAGCCCAGGGGCACAGTCTGTGCCCAGGGACAGGGGTGCCGGGGGATGGGACACTCTGGGGACGGGTCCCTTCCCGAGGGGACAGCGGGGGCTGCCCTCACTCACTTCTGCTGGTACTCCTTGATGAGCCGCTTGGCCTTGCTGTACTTGCGCTCCAGGGTCTGGTACTGGGCCTGGGTCTCCTTGAGGTGCTCGTCCACGGCCTGGCACAGGTTCTGCGCCTCCATCCAGTACCCCTCCAGCTTCTCCATGCGCTCCTTGTTCTCCTCCACGCTCTGCTCCAGCTGGGCCTTCTCGGCCCTCCAGCGCGCCTTCTCCTGCTCCAGGCACTGCAGCTGGGGACAGCGGTGTCACCACGGGCTCCCCGCCGGGGAACGGCCATGGGAGGTGGCACAGCATGGCGTGGCATGGCACAGCCGGGTGACACAGGCAGGTGACAGAGCCAGGTGACAGAGCCAGGTGACAGACAGATGACAGGTGACAGACAGGTGACAGAGCCAGGTGACAGGTGAGAGGCAGGTGACAGGCAGGTGACAGGCAGGTGACAAGCACGTGACAGGCAGGTGACAGAGCCAGGTGACAGGCAGGTGACAGGTGACAGGCAGGTGACAGAGCCAGGTGACAGGTGAGAGGCAGGTGAGAGGCAGGTGAGAGGCAGGTGAGAGGCAGGTGAGAGGCAGGTGACAAGCACGTGACAGGCAGGTGACAGAGTCAGGTGACAGGCAGGTGATACGCAGGTGACAAGCACGTGACAGGCAGGTGACAGGTGACAGGCAGGTGACAGAGCCAGGTGACAGACAGATGACAGGTGACAGACAGGTGACAGGTGAGAGGCAGGTGACAGAGCCAGGTGACAGACAGATGACAGGTGACAGCCAGGTAACAGCCAGGTAACAGCCAGGTGACAGGCAGGTGACAGGCAGGTGACAGAGCCAGGTGACAGACAGATGACAGCCAGGTGACAGGCGGGTGACAGCCAGGTGACAGGCAGGTGACAGGCAGGTGACAGGCAGGTGACAGCCAGGTGACAGGCAGGTGACAGGCAGGACGTGGCCATGCAGGGCAGCTGGAGAGGGGCATTCAGGGTGTCCCCCCCACCCCGGGCAGGCAGGACCCCCCCTCACCTTCCTCTTGAGCTGCTGGATCTCAGCCTCGGTCACGGCGTGTTTGATCTGGAGCTGTGGGAGAGCCGGGGGGGCACGGGGTGGGCACAGGGTGGGCACAGGGTGGGCACAGCCCCCCCCCGGGCACCCCCTGCCCTTCCCCGACCCCTCCTCACCTCCTTGAACTTGTGCACCAGCTTCTCGGGGTCCATCTCCACGGGGGACAGCGCGTCCTCGTTCTCGGCCAGCTCGAACACCTCGATGGCCATCTCCCCGCTGGGGAACATGGGGCTCATCTCCTCCTCCTCGTCCGTGGCGTATTCCCCGGTCTGCGGGGGGCACGGGCCGGCCTTGGCACCTGGGGGTCCCCAGAGTGCCGCCCCCGGCCCCGTGTCCCCTGTCCCCTCACCTCCTCGTCATCCTCGGTGTACTGGGTGTAGCGCTGCTCCATCATCTCCCGCTGCCACCGCTCCTGCTCCAGCGTCTGCTGGATCAGCTGCGCCACCTCGCTCTGCTCGCCCGGCTTCTCCCGCCCGATCAGGAACCTGGGGGGCACCGCGGGTCAGGGGGCACCGCGGGTCAGGGGGCACCGAGGGTCAGGGGGCACCGAGGGGCAGGGGAACCGAGGGGCAGGGGAACCGAGGGGCAGGGGAACCGAGGGGCAGGGGAACCGGGGGGCAGGGGAAGCAAGGGGCAGGGGAACCAAGGGGCAGGGGAACCAAGGGGCAGGGGGCACCGCCGGGCAGGGGGCACCGAGGGGCAGGGGACACCGGGGGGCAGGGGCACCGAGGGGCAGGGGGCACCAAGGGGCAGGGGACACCGAGGGGCAGGGGAACCGAGGGGCAGGGGAACCAAGGGGCAGGGGCACCGCAGGTCAGGGGAACCAAGGGGCAGGGGAACCAAGGGGCAGGGGCACCGCAGGTCAGGGGAACCAAGGGGCAGGGGAACCAAGGGGCAGGGGAACCAGCGGGCAGGGGAACCAAGGGGCAGGGGAACCGGGGGTAGGGGGCACCGAAGGGCAGGGGCACCGCGGGGCAGGGGAACCAAGGGGCAGGGGGCACCGCAGGTCAGGGGAACCGGGGGGCACAGGGGACATCCAGGGGACACACCCAGGGGACACCCGGGGGACACTGAGACACCCAGGAGGCACAGGGGACATCCATGGGACACACCCAGGGGACACCCGGGGGACACTGAGACACCCGGGGGGCACAGGGACACTGGGGGAACACAGGGGACATCCATGGGACACACCCAGGGGACACCCGGGGGACACTGAGACACCCGGGGGGCACAGGGGACATCCATGGGACACACCCAGGGGACACCAAGGGGACACAGAGACACCCAGGAGGCACAGGGGACATCCATGGGACACACCCAGGGGACACCCGGGGGACACTGAGACACCCGGGGGGCACAGGGACACTGGGGGGACACAGGGGACATCCATGGGACACACCCAGGGGACACCCAGGGGGCACAGGGACACACAGGAGGCACAGGGGACATCCATGGGACACACCCAGGGGACACCCGGGTGACACAGCCAGGGGGGACAGGGGGACATCCCCGCACCTCTCCGGGAGCGCTGGGTTCAGGGGGCGTTGTGGGGGCTGGGGATGAGTTGGGGGCACCACGGTGACACTCTGGGGGGAGATGGGGCGCTCTGGGGACAGGCTGAGGGGACAGGCCGTGGGGCAGGGATCCCCAGGGCGCTCAGCACGCACTGGGGGGGTCCCGGGGGTCTGGGGGCTCCTACCGGACGCGGCCCTTGGTGTTCCTGAGCACGGAGGCGGCGAAGCTCTGCGTGACCCCCACCAGGCTGGTGCCGTCCACCTCCACGATCAGGTCGTTCACCTGGATCCTGGGGACAAGGACAGGTCACAGCCCCTGGCCAGCCCCGGCAGGGCGGCGGCAGCCGGCAGCTCCCGGCCCTACCTGCCGTCCCGGTGCGCCGCCCCTCCTTCCGTCACCGTCTTGACGAAGATTCCCAACTTCTCCAGGCCCATGTCGGCCCCCGCGCCCATCCCGATGATGCTGATCCCGAGCCCTTCCGAGTCTGCGGGGACACACACAGCCGTGTCCTGCCCGGCTGGCACCTGCAGGGCGCCCTGGGGGTCCCGGGGGGGCGCTTTGGGGGGGCAGGACCCACCTTTCTCCAGCTCCACGGGGAACAGGTCGAGCCTCTCCACCCTCTTCTCCAGCTCGTACTCGGCCGAGGCCGCCATGGGATCCACGTCCTCATTGCGGCGGTCGTAATCCTCGTTGGAGTAAGTGCTGAACACCTGGGGGGCGAGGGGGGCTCAGCCGGGGGCGGAAACCCCCCTGGGACCCCAAAATCTGGGATGGGAACCCCAAAAAACTGGGCTGAGAACACCAAAAATTTGGGCCTGGGACCCCAAAAATTTAAAATGACAACCCCAAACACCAAAAATTTGGGCCTGGGACCCCAAAAATTTAAAATGACAACCCCAAAAAACTGGGCTGAGAACACCAAAAATTTGGGCCTGGGACCCCAAAAATTTAAAATGACAACCCCAAAAAACTGGGCTGAGAACACCAAAAATTTGGGCCTGGGACCCCAAAAATTTAAAATGACAACCCCAAAAATTTGGGATGAGAAGGGTTAGGGGTAGGAACGGCAAAAATTTGGGCCTGGAACCTCAAAAATTTCAGATGAGAAGCCCAAAAATCAGAGCCAAAACCCCAGAATGCTGCGCCTAAAACCTAAAAAACAGAACCGAAGACCCCAAAACCCTGAGTCTAGAGCCTAAAGAACCCGAGTCTAGAACCGAGTCTAGAACCGAGTCTAGAACCAATCTAGAACCCGATCTAGAACCTGCTCTAGAACCTCTAGAACCCGATCTAGAACCTGCTCTAGAACCAATCTAGAACCCGATCTAGAACATGCTCTAGAACCTCTAGAACCCGATCTAGAACCTCTAGAACCCAGTCTAGAACCTGATCTAGAACCTCTAGAACCCAGTCTAGAACCTGATCTAGAACCTGGTCTAGAACCCGGTCTAGAACCGAGTCTAGAGTTTGAGGCTGGAACCCAAAGGGAGGGAGGGAGGGAGGGAGGGAGGGAGGGAGGGAGGGAGGGAGGGAGGGAGGGAGGGAGGGAGGGAGGGAGGGAGGGAGGGAGGGAGGGAGGGAGGGAGGGAGGAAGGAAGGAAGGAAGGAAGGAAGGAAGGAAGGAAGGAAGGAAGGAAGGAAGGAAGGAAGGAAGGAAGGAAGGAAGGAAGGAAGGAAGGAAGGAAGGAAGGAAGGAAGGAAGGAAGGAAGGAAGGAAGGAAGGAAGGAAGGAAGGAAGGAAGGAAGGAAGGAAGGAAGGAAGGAAGGAAGGAAGGAAGGAAGGAAGGAAGGAAGGAAGGAAGGAAGGAAGGAAGGAAGGAAGGAAGGAAGGAAGGAAGGAAGGAAGGAAGGAAGGAAGGAAGGAAGGAAGGAAGGAAGGAAGGAAGGAAGGAAGGAAGGAAGGAAGGAAGGAAGGAAGGAAGGAAGGAAGGAAGGAAGGAAGGAAGGAAGGAAGGAAGGAAGGAAGGAAGGAAGGAAGGAAGGAAGGAAGGAAGGAAGGAAGGAAGGAAGGAAGGAAGGAAGGAAGGAAGGAAGGAAGGAAGGAAGGAAGGAAGGAAGGAAGGAAGGAAGGAAGGAAGGAAGGAAGGAAGGAAGGAAGGAAGGAAGGAAGGAAGGAAGGAAGGAAGGAAGGAAGGAAGGAAGGAAGGAAGGAAGGAAGGAAGGAAGGAAGGAAGGAAGGAAGGAAGGAAGGAAGGAAGGAAGGAAGGAAGGAAGGAAGGAAGGAAGGAAGGAAGGAAGGAAGGAAGGAAGGAAGGAAGGAAGGAAGGAAGGAAGGAAGGAAGGAAGGAAGGAAGGAAGGAAGGAAGGAAGGAAGGAAGGAAGGAAGGAAGGAAGGAAGGAAGGAAGGAAGGAAGGAAGGAAGGAAGGAAGGAAGGAAGGAAGGAAGGAAGGAAGGAAGGAAGGAAGGAAGGAAGGAAGGAAGGAAGGAAGGAAGGAAGGAAGGAAGGATAAGAAAGATGGGGTGCCTCAAATCCCTGGGGGTGCCCCCTCGCCCCTCCCTGGCCCAGCTGGGATGTGCCACCAGGCCGCTGTCCCCAGGCTGGTGACATTCCCTGTCCCCTGGGGGCTGTCCGGGAGGGGCTGGCAGATGTCCCTGGAGGGGCCCCGGCCCCTCGGTGCGGCGGAGCGCTGGATTAGGGACAGCACACGGGGATAAAGCCTGGCCACAAAGGGCATTAGGGATGAGTGTCAGGGGACAAAGGCCGGTGACACCCAGGGACGGGCAGGGCAGGGGACACACCAATGCCCCCCTGTCCGCAGGAAGGCCCTGGGGGGCTGTGGGGGTCCCCTGCGGTGCCCCCCATCCTGTCCCTGGGGGATTTGGGGTGTGGGAGGGGCCTGCAGCGGGTGCCGGGGGGAGGGGCTGGAATGTGTCCCCAGCGCGGGGCTGGGAGGGGGTCCCCAATGTCACCCACCCCCCTCCAGTGGGTTTGGGGGGCTCAGCATCACCCGGGAAGGGATTTGGGGTGCTCTGACACCTGGGTGTCCACCCCACCCACCCCCACAGGTGCCCCCCAGCTGAGAGGCTTCGGGTTGAGCAGAGCACCCCAAAACCCCCCCCATCCGCGGGGTGAGAAAAGCACCCAAAAAACCCCAAAACCCCCCCATCCACGGCCAGGGCACCTCCCCCCGGGCCGGGCCGGCTGCGTCCCCCGAGGCCACCGTGGGCACGCAGCCCCGCAGCTCAGGGCCACCGGTGTCCCCTGGCCGGGCCACGGCAGTGCCTGTCCCCCGTCCCAGGTGGGGCCACCCACCCGCTCTGACTCAGAGCCAGAATATAGGCCGGGCTCTAAAAATAACCCGGCTCCGGCACAAAGCAACCGCTGCTCCTGCGGTCGGGGGGATCCGTGCGGCAGGGAACACCCCAAAATAGCTGCACGGCCCCTTTATCCCCCCCCCCCATCCCGGGTGGAGACCCCCGAACCCCGCAGGATCTCTGCCGGGAGCGGGGGGTGCTGCCGCCCACCCGGCCACGCTGCCGAGGCACTTCCCCTTCCTCCCCTTCCTCCCCTTCCTCCCCTTCCTCCCCTTCCTCCCCTTCCTCCCCTGCTTCCCCTTCCCGAACCGTCCTGGGCACGGCTTTGGGCACGGGGGGGGCACATCACGGCCACCGTGTCCCCAGGGACCCCCAACCCCGGGGGTGGCCCAGCCCCGGCCCCTCACACCGGGCTCTTCCGGGCATCCCCACCCAAAATATCGAGCGGTTTTGGGCCGGCCCGGTCCCGACGGGGGGGTGGCACCGGCTGCTGTGCCTGGCCCACCGCAGCGGGTCCCAGCGCCACCTGTCCCCATCCCAGCGGCCCTGGGGTGTCCAGGCACGGCCCTTCCGTGAGCAGCTCACCAGCCAGGCCCTGCTTCCCCCAGCACGGGGACAGGGACGGGGACAGGGACAGGGACAGGGACAGGGACAGGGACAGGGACAGGGACAGCCCTGTCCCACGGGGGGCACGGGCACACAGACCCCCCAGACCCTTTTCCTGTCCCCACCAAAGGGGTCATTCTATGGGGGTCACACACCCCATGCTGGGCTGGCCATCACCCTGGGGTACCCCTCACCCTGGGGTACCCCTCACCCCGGTGTGCCCCTCTCCCTCGTGCCCCTCTCCCTGGGTTCCCTCCCCTCTCCCCAGCCGCCCCCATGCCCAGCCAGGCTCACCTGGATGGGGGCCGTGCTGAACTGGATCTTGCGGTTGGGGACGGGCTCCTCTTCCTCGGACAGCCCCGGGATCTCCACGCAGCCCGACTCGGGCTCGTACAGCCCTTCGGCCTCCTCCTCCTCCTCCAGCCCGCTGCCCCCCGAGTCCTCCCCGAGCCCGCTGTAGGCACTTATGTCCACCAGGTCCGCCTCGGAGAAGTCCTCCTTCTTGGCCTCCTCGGAGCCATCGCCCTCCTCCGCCCGCTCGCCTTTGACGCCCTCCTCGCCCGCGGCCACCCCCGAGCCCCCGTCCAGCCGGGGGGCTGCGGCCGCCGGACCCTCGTCCCCTTTGGCCGCTTGTGGCGCGGGCACCGCTTCACCCGCCGCCGCCTCCTCCTCCTCCTCCTCGCCCTCTCCGCTCTCCTCCACCTCCACGGGCTTGATCTTGCAGACCTCCTGCACCCTCGGCGCCTCCTTCTCCGCCGGCCGCCCGCTCTTCCCCGCCGCCTTCTCCTCGTCGGGCGGCCGTGCCCGGCCCGGGGCGGCGTGGCCATCGCCCGGGCGTGCGGGCTCGGCTCCGGCCGCGAACACCCTGGGCCTCTTGGCCACCACCTTGGCGTTGAGCGGCGCGGCCCTGCCCTGCGCCTTGTGCAGGTTGTTCCTCAGGTCGGCCTTCTCGAAGACGGCGCTGAGCTGGCTCACGGTGGGCGACACGGCGTCCGCGTCCAGCTTGTCCAGGGACTCGGTGCTGCCGTTGAACCTCACCACCACGTCCAGCTTGCGGTCCTGGAAGCCGGCGCGCTCCTTGCGCAGCAGCAGCTTGGTGGTGGTGGCCTTCTCCTGCGGGCTCCTCTCGAAGATCTTGCGGGTCTCCTGCAGCTTGGAGAAGGGTTTGTCGGGCTTGGAGTCGAAGCGGCTGACGCGCTCCGAGACGCTGGTGCCCAGCTTGAGGAGGCTGCCCTGGTCCACGCTGTCGCCGAGGCTGCCGGCTCGGGGCAGGGACAGGCGCACCGGCTTCTCCTTGGCCTTGGCCAGGTCGCAGGCGCCCTCGGGGCCGGGCGCCGTCCCCATCTGCAGGAACATGTTCTTGATCCGATGCACGTTGGAGCCATACTTCTTCCCGCGGCTCTTCTTGCCGTCCTCGCCATCGGCCTCCTTTGTGGGCGCCAGGGCCTGGATGGTGGCCTCGTAGGCGTTCCGGTGCGGGGACGCGCTGCGCAGCCCCCCGGCCCCCGCCGCGCCCCCGGCCGAGGGGGACCCCCCGGCCCCGCCGGCCTCGGTCCTCAGCATGGTCCCGGCGCCCGCATCGCTCGCCGCCACCGCCGCCGCTGCCCCCGGGCCCCGCTACCGCGCCATGGGCGGGGGGCTGTGCCGGGGGGCTGTGCCGGGGGGCAGCGCTGCCCCGGCCCGGTCAGGCCATGGCCATCCCGCGGGCCCCTCCGCCGCGGCGCTTCTTCCTTCCTGCCTCCCTCCCTCCTCCTCCTCCTCCTCCTCCTCCTCTTCCCCTTTCTGCGCGCCGGTGATGGAGCCGCCGCCGCCGCCGCCGCCGCCGCGCTCTGCCCGCCCCGCTGCCCGCAGAGCCCTCTGGGTCTGAGCAGCGCTCGCTCTTCCTCTTCCTCAGCCGCGCTTCGGCCTCAGCGCCGCCGCCGCCGCCGCAGCCCGGCCATGGGGACCCCCCTGCGGTCCCCTCCCCACGCCCGCAGCGGGGTCCCCTCCCTGCGGCGGGGCCCCCCCGGCAGCCGCGCTGTGCAGTGTGGGGCCCCCCCCGCCGGCTCGGCCGCTGCTGCCACCCCCCGCCTCTGTCCCCGCGTGTCCCCCGCCTCTGTCCCCGCGTGTCCCCCGCTTCTGTCCCCGCGTCCCCCTCCCCAGATCTGTCCCCGGCTCTGTCCGCATGTCCCCCACCCCCTCAGTTCTGTCCCCATCTCCCCCCAGCGCTGTCCCCGTGTCCCCTCAGTCTCGTCCCTGCACCCCCCAGTTTTGTCCCCAACCCCCCGGATCTGTCCCTACATCCCCCCCATCCCGTCCCCACATCGTCCTTGCCTCATACCCCCCCGACTCTGTCCCCAGCTCCCCCCATCCTGTCCCCATGTCCCCCCCAGGTTGGTACCCACGTCCCCCCGCGCTATCCCCGCGTCCCCCCCAGTTTGTCCCCAGTCCCCCCAGGTTGTCCCCGTGTCCCCTCTGTGCCCGCATCCCCCCGCTCCCGTCCCCACACGTCCCCTGCTCCCCCCGCCCGGGGCCTCCCCACCCCCGAAGCCCCCCCGGTGTCCCCCCCAGGACCCCGGTTGTCCCCCCAGGACCCCGGTTGTCCCCCCCAGGACCCCGGTTGTCCCCCCCAGGTGCAGCGCAGCCCCCACTCGGTGTGGCGGGAGGGGACACTGAGGCAGGGGGCGGGGGAGGGGGGTACACTGCAGCCCCCCGTTCTGCAGGGGATATTTTGGGGGGGATTATTTGGGGTTTTTATTGTCTTCCCACCGAGTGAGAGGGCGAGGGGGGCACACCCGACCCCTGCGGCCGTGCTGGGGGTCCCCGCTGTCCCCTGTGCGGGGAGGGGGGACAGGGGACACCCCTGCTCCGCAGTGTGGGGGGCGCGGGGGCAGCAGGACCCTGCAGATGTGTGACTGTCCCCTCCCCGTGTCACCTCCGGCCCTTTGTGCGTGACGAGCGGTGACGCGACACGGGGGGGGCGCCCCCCCCCACGACCACCCCTCCCCTCCCCTCCCGCCACCGCCCCCCCCGCGGGTCCCGCTCGTGTCGCCGTCCCCACGGGGGGGGCACACGCGTGTTCCCGTGTGGCTGCTGCCCCTGCCGGGGGGGCCTCGGCTGTCCCCAAGTGTCCCCAAGTGTCCCCCCCGTCCCTCTGAGAGGGGGCACCGGGACAAACCCGCCCTGGGGACACCTCAGGGTCCCTCCGGGGGACACGGGAGCCCCTCGGCAGCCGGTGGCGGTGGAGGGGTGTCCCCTGCCGGACCCCCCCGAGGCCCCCCCGGCCCCGCTGGCTCCGTCAATCAGCGCTGGCCCCGTTCCGGGAACATGGAGGGCCCCGAGCTGCTCCGGCTCTGGGCGCTGGCAGGCGAGTGACAGCCCTGTCACCCCCGGGGGACACGGCCCGGGACCCCCGGCAGGGAGGGGAGGAGAGGGGGGACCCCAGAGTGGGGAGGGGTCGCACAGAGGGTGCAAGGCGGGGGAGGACAGGGGGGGGAACGGGGCTGGGACGTGACAGAGCTAAAAAAAACCGCCCTGTCCCGGGTGCCAGCGGGGTCTGGGACAGGGTGGGGACATCAGAGGGACTTTGTGTGACGGCCAGGCCGAGGGAAGGTGCTGGGCCCATCCTGTCCTTGTCCCCTTCCCCTCCTGAACTCCTCCGGCTCTGCCTGGGGACACCTGGCCCTGCAGGGACCTTCCTGCCCCTCGGAGTGTCCCCAGGGCTCTCTGGGCACCTGCGGCTCGTCCCGGCGTCCCTGGGCGCTGGGGAAACTGAGGCAGGGAGGAGCCGTGCTCCCAGCCCTGGCCTCAGCCCCGTGTGTGGCCGCAGCCCTGGCCCTGGGGGTGTCCCGGGCCGCTGTCCCCGAGCACCGCGTCCTCCCCGACCTCCGCCTCTCGGCCGAGACCGGAGCCGTCTTCGTGCACGAGCTGGAGCGGGAGCTGTTCCTGGAGGCCTTCTCTGGGAGCGAGGATGATGATGGTGAGGGCCGGGATGGGGGGCTGGGGGACTGGGGGAGGTAAAATGGGGGGCACTGGCCAGTGGTCCCCACCGGGTTTGCCCCAGCTGGGCTGTCCGTCTGTCCATCCGTCCGTCCATCCCTCCCCTGCACACATTTGGGGCTGCCCGGGCAGGGTGGGGGGCACAGCCGGTGACATTCCGTGCCCACCCCCCGCGTGTCCCCGCGGCCCCGGTGACATTCCGTGCCCGCCCCCCGCGTGTCCCCGCAGCCCCGGTGACATTCCGTGCCCGCCCCCCGCGTGTCCCCGCAGCCCCGGTGACATTCCGTGCCCGCCCCCCGCGTGTCCCCGCAGCCCCGGTGACATTCCGTGCCCGCCCCCCGCGTGTCCCCGCAGCCCCGGTGACATTCCGTGCCCGCTCCCCGCGTGTCCCCGCAGCCCCGGTGACATTCCGTGCCCACTCCCCACGTGTCCCCGCAGCCCCGGTGACATTCCGTGCCCACTCCCCACGTGTCCCCGCAGCCCCGGTGACATTCCGTGCCCGCTCCCCGCGTGTCCCCGCACCCCGGTGACATTCCGTGCCCGCTCCCCGCGTGTCCCCGCACCCCGGTGACATTCCGTGCCCGCTCCCCGCGTGTCCCCGCACCCCGGTGACATTCCGTGCCCGCTCCCCGCGTGTCCCCGCACCCCGGTGACATTCCGTGCCCACTCCCCACGTGTCCCCGCACCCCGGTGACATTCCGTGCTCGCCCCCCGCGTGTCCCCGCAGCCCCGGTGACATTCCGTGCGCGCCCCCCGCGTGTCCCCGCAGCCCCGGTGACATTCCGTGCCCACCTGTGGGACCACCCGGACCTGCCGCGGTGGCTGCGCTTCGTGCAGCGGGACCCGGGCCAGCCCGGCTTCCTGTACGGTTGCCCGCTGGCCCCCGAGCTGGGCACCCACCGCATCCAGGTAGGGCCCCCGCGGGGTCTGGGGTGACCCGGGGGCAGGGGTGGCCCATCCCAGGTGTCCCCATGTCCCCTCAGGTGCTGGCCTACAACCGGCGCACCTTCGCCACCGCGTCCCGGCTCCTCCTCATCAGCGTCACCCCCGCCCCAGGTAAGGCCTGAGCGCCCCGAACCGCCGGGCCCGGCCCGGGGGTGTCCCCGAGGGTGCCAGCCGTGTCCCCGCAGGTGGGGACGCGCCGTTCCAGGCCGAGTTCCTGGTGGGGAACAGGAACGTGGAGGAGCTGCTGCCGGAGGCGGCTCGGGAGCTGTTCCTGCAGGCTTCGGCGGGGCTGTGGCAGCGCGGGGACCTGACCCTCACCAATGTCACCTCGGCCCTGCACCGCGGCGCCCGCGTCCCGCTGCCCATCCCGGGCCGCAGGGAGGGGTACGGCGGGGCCTGGGGGGGGCCGGGGGGGGGCTCCCGGGGTCTCCCCGCGGGGGTTTTGGGGTGGCACGAAGGGTGGAGGCGGGCGTGCGGGGTGTTCTCACGGCGGGCGGGTTTCGGGCTGCGCTGCCCCGCAGGGTGTACGTGCAGGTGGGCTCGCACAGCCCCTTCTCGCCGTGCCTGCTGTCGGCCGTGTCCCCGCAGAGCCGCTCCCGCTGTCACCGCGGCCAGCGGCCCCTCGCCTCCTGCTACGACACCTTCGCCCCGCACTTCTCCATCCGCTGGTGCAACCTCACCCTGGTGAGACCCCCGGAGTGTCCCCGCCGCCCCCCGCCGCCCCCCCAGCCCCTCCCGACCCCCCCTTTTCTCTGCAGCTGCAGGTCCGGCCCAGCCCCGGGACGCCGGGGCCGGGGCGGGGGTCGGGGGTGCTGGAGGAGGGGGGCGGATTCGAGCCCCCCAGCGGGGCTGTCCCCCGGGAGCTGCTCCCCGCTTTCCTGGTGACGCTGCTGGTGCCGCTGGCCGTGGCCGCGCTGCTCTGCCTGCTCCTGGGCCACCTCATGTGCTGCCGCAGGGAGGGACGGTGAGTCTGGGGTCCCCCCAGGCTGCCGGCACACGGGGACCCCGGCCCGGCTGTCCCCTCCACCCGCCGGGACCCCGGAACAAGCCGGGCGTGGCGAGAGCCCTTCTCACCCCAATTATCGGGGTTTTCCCTCATTTAATTTCTGTTTTGTAGGGAAAAACGGGACTTGCAGACCTCTGAGTAAGTCCTGGTTGAGCTGTGGGGGTGCTGGGGGCTGCCTTGGGGGGCTGTTTTGGGGGGGCTGCTTTGGGGCTGTTTTGGGGCTGCCTTGGGGGGCTTTGTTACGGCCGGGCGAGGGGGCGGGGGCGGGCAGGAAAAGGGGGCCAGGGGGGCTGTTTGGGGGTGTCAGCAGCTCCGTGGGGGTGTCCCCGCAGCCTGCAGCTGCTCCACCACGGCTCCATCGCGGGGGACACGCGCGAGCTGCGGCTCATGGCCCGGAGCCGGGACGTGCCCCGGCCGCTCTCCACGCTGCCCATGTTCAGCATCCGCACGGGCCAGCGCCCCCCGCCCCGCCACGGGGCCCGCGACCCCCTCATCCCCCAGCCGGCAGCTTCTGGGGGGTCCCGGGCCCACTGAGGCGCTTCTGGGGGGACCCAGGACCACTCAGAAGGTTTTGGGGGTCCCAGGACCACTCAGGAGGTTCTGGGGGGTCCCGGGCCCACTAAGGCGCTTCTGGGGGGACCCGGGCCCACTCAGGAGGTTTTGGGGGTCCCAGGACCACTCAGGAGGTTCTGGGGGGTCCCGGGCCCACTAAGGCGCTTCTGGGGGGACCCAGGACCACTCAGGAGGTTTTGGGGGTCCCAGGACCACTCAGGAGGTTCTGAGGGGTCCCAGGCCCACTCAGGAGGTTTTGGGGGTCCCAGGCCCATTCAGGAGGTTTTGGGGGTCCCAGGACCACTCAGGAGGTTTTGGGGGTCCCAGGACCACTCAGGAGGTTTTGGGGGTCCCGGGCTCGATCAGGAGGTTTTGGGGGTCCCAGGACAACTCAGGAGGTTTTGGGGGTCCCGGGCTCGCTCAGGGGGTTTTGGGGGTCCCGGGCTCGCTCAGGAGGTTTTGGGGGTCCCGGGCTCGCTCAGGAGGTTTTGGGGGTCCCGGGCCCACTGAGGCGGTTCTGGGACAGCCCCAGGCTGGGAAAGCGGGGTCCGGGGAGGTTTTGGGGGGATAAAAGAGGGAGGAGGAGCTGCCGGCCCGGCCGGGCTCTGGCGGGAGGATTTGGGGTGTCCCCGCTTTAGGGTGAATTTTGGTGTGGGAATAATTAACCCTTTCGTGACGAAATGAGGCTTTTCTGCTTTATTTACGGGGTGGGTTTGGGGGTGCTCAGCCACGACCCCTCCCCATCAAAACTCACAACCCCCCCCCCAAAGTCTGGGGTGACTCCGAGTGCCCCCCCCAGCCCTGCGGGGGGACAGGGGAGCGCGATGGGGCCGGGGGGTGGGACAGAGGGGGGGACACACTCCCAGAGCCCCCCCCGGACCCCCCCAGCTCACCTGGCTGTCCGTGTCCGCCCGGAGCCCCCAAACGCCGCGCTCAGAGGCGGGCGCCCCCCAGGACCCCTCCCCGCAGCCAGGGCTGCCCCCGGCCCAGCCCCTCGGAAGAAAGAGCCCCTTTGACGGAGCCGGGGGGGGAGGAAGGCTCGGGGGCCCTGCGGAACAAGGGCAGCCATTGATGCAGCGGGACAGGGGCGGCACCGAGGGCTCGGCCCCGCCGCTGGGGAGGGGTCCCCGCCTGCCCCCCGCCATGGGGAGGGGGCACAGGGTGGGCACAGCCCCCCCGGACACCCGTCACCAGCCAGGGGCTCCTAGTGGGGCACCCCCACACTGGGCCAGCCCCTCACCCCTCTGCCCCAGTTTTGGGGGGTCTCCTTGTGCTCACCCCACTGCTCAAATCTCCCTTTCGGGGGTCACTCTGAGCTGAGCCCCCCCAAGCTGCCCCCCAGCCCTTCCTCCCCTCGAGCCCCCCCCGATCTGGGGACACAGACCCCCCCCCAAGCCCCTTCCTTTGGGGGGTCCCGGCCGCTCTGCCCCCCCCAGCCCATCCCAACCTCCCGCTGGGGGTGGGGGGTGGATCCCCCCTTCCTTCCTCCCCCTCCTCACCCCGGGATGGGGCTGGGGAGGAGGAGGAGGAGGAGGAAGAGGAGGAGGAGGAGGAGGACGGGCCGGGAGCGGAGCGCAGAACTCGGCGGGAGCAGAGCGGGATCGGCCGGGAAGAGAACGGGATCAGGGATGAGGAATTCCCACCATCGCCCACCCAGGACCCCCACCCCCCGAGCCCCCCGAGAAGCGGCGCAGAGCAGCCCGAGGTTGGTTGGATCATTTCACATGCCTTTATTTCAGCAGTCAGGAAAAAAAAAAAAAAAATATAAAAAAATCCATTCAGAACTTTCTTTTTTCTCTTTTTTTTTTTTTTTTTTTTTTTTAAAAAAAAAAAAAAAAAAAAGGAAAAGAAAGAAAACCCCCAAAACCACTTTAAAATTATTAATTAATTATTATAATACATTATACAGAATAGGTACAAACCCAGGGAAAAACCGGGAGCTGGGCCCGGCTAAAGGGAGTGGGTTCGTGCCCCTCCGTGCCCGGGGAGGGATGGAAGGATGGAAGGATGGAAGGATGGAAGGATGGAAGGATGGATGATGGATGATGGATGGATGGATGGAGTAAAAGCTGCCGGAAGATGATGAGCGGAGCTGAAGTTCCAGCCTGGAAAACCGATGGATTCCTTTTCCCCCCCCCCCGGAATTTTTCTGCCTCTTGCTTTGCGGGATTTGCTCGTGGGGTGAAGGATGGGGAGGGTCGGGGGGGGTGGAATAGCACCTTTGGAAAATTCCCGAGCGGAGCTGAGCAGCAAAAAAAAAACAAAACCGGGGGGAAACAAACCATAAAACAGAGGGGAATTAAAGGAGAGCAAGCTGAGACCTCTTTGGAGGTTGTAGCACCAGGCGGTCCCGGGGTTGAGTGTTCCGGGACCAAAATTTAAAGAGAATATTTAAAAATAATAATAATTAAAAAACGAAAACACACACACAAAAAAAAAAAAAAAAAACCAGGATAAAAATCCTGAGGGAAAGAAACCTCCAAAGGAAAAATCGAAATAAGAGAACAACAGAGCAACCAAAGAGGAAAAAAAGGGAGAAAAGGGGGGGAAAATTAGCACCTTTGCTCTGAACCTGGCAGGAAAGTCCCGGCACGGCTGAAAAGCTCCAAACGAAGCTAAAAAAAAAACAACAACAAAAAAAAAAATAAAATTAAAAAAGAACCCCAAAACTCCGAGTGAAAAAGGCGATGAAGCACCCCGAGAGCGGTGAGGTAGCCATCCGGACAGGGGCGTCAGCGCAGGGCCGGAGCTGCTCCGCGGCTTGGGAGGGAATTGCTTTTGCTGCCTGAATAAAAATAAAATCAGCGACAAACAACGGACAAAACAAACCCCCCCTCCCCCCCCCAAAAAAAAAAAAATCACCATAAAAATTAACCAGAAGGAAAGGAAATGGAGAGAACTCAAAATCAGCGTTATCCGAATAAAAACGTGAAGGGGAGAGGGGAGAGAAAGAGGGAAAACGAGGGGGGGAAAAAGCAAATTATAGCCAGGAGTTCAACATCTTCCTCGCAGCAAAAATTCAAATTCTAATGAGATGCAAGAAGCGAAGGGGCTGGCGGGGAGGGTCCTGGGGGTCCCGGGGGGCTCAGGGACCCTTTGGGGAGCTTTTCCATCTCCGGGGCTGAGGAATGAGGGGGGGCAAGCAAGCGAACCCACTTCCTGGTGATTTTGTTTGAAAAAGTCATTTATTTGTTGTTTTTTTTAATATTTTTTTGGGGGGTTGAATGCTTTTTTTTGGGTTTTTTTTTGGGAGGGTTTTTGAGGTTTTTCTCTTAGGGCAACGCAACCGGAGTTGTTTTAGAGACGCTGGATAGAAACCGACACAAATTCAAGTCCATGTGAAATTTTCTCCTTTTTTTTTTTTGGTTTTTTTTTTTGGCTGTTTTTTTTTTGTGTTTTTTTTTTTTTATTATTATTATTATTTTTATCATTATTATTACTCTCTCCTGTCACGCGTGGGGCATCCGGGGTTACAAGAAGCACACGGGGCCGATGTCGATGCCGAATTCCTGGTCCGGAGCGCCGACGTCCATAGGAGCCAAATCGATGATGGGCAGGCGCGAGGTCTTCGTCGTCTTGTACTCGATGACTGTCTTGCCCCAGGCGCCCGTGTGACTCTGCGGGGACACCACGGTCACCCCCCGTCCCCAGGGGGTGTCCCCGTCCCCCCGGGGGCTCCCCCGGTACCCACCGTGCAGCCGTCCTCGGTGACGCCGTAGGTGAAGCGGCTGTTGCCCTCGGCGCGGATCTCGATCTCGTTGGCGCCCTGCAGCAGCAGAGCTTTCTTCAGGTTGCCGCTGGCCTGCTCCATGTAGGCCACGCTGTTCTTGCAGTGGTAGGTGACGTTCTGGGAGGCCTCGGTGGCCATGAGGCGCAGGAAGGTCAGCTGGATGGCCACGTCCGCCGGGTCCGAGCCCTCGCCGCCGTACTCGAACTGCGGGCAGGGACGGGGGTGAGCGCGGAGCCCAGCGGGACCCTGAGACCGACCCCGAGCCCGAGCCTGACCCTGAGACTGACCCCAAGCCTGACCCTGAGCCCAACCACGAGCCCAGCGGGACCCTGAGACTGACCCCGAGACTGAGCCCAACCACAAGCCCAGCGGGACCCTGAGACCGATCCCGAACCTGAGCCGGACCCTGAGACCAACCCCGAGCCCGAGCCGGACCCTGAGACCGACCCTGAGCCCAAGTCGGACCCTGAGACCAACCCAGAGCCTGACCCTGAGCCTAACCACGAGCCCAAGCCAGGCCCTGAAACCAACCCTGAGCCCGAGCCCAAGACCGAGCCCAACCACGAGCCCAAGCCAGACCCTGAGACTGACCCCGAGCCCGAGCTGGACCCTGAGACTGACCCCGAGCCCGAGACCAAGCCCAACCACGAGCCTGAGCCCAACCCCGAGCCCGACCCTGAGCCCAACCACGAGCCCGAGCCGGACCCTGAGACCAACCCCGAGCCCGAGACCGAGCCGGACCCCGAGCCTGAGCCCGAGCCCACCTGGAAGCCGTCGCTCATGCTCTCGCCGAACCAGACGTGTTTCTTCTCCTTGGGGTTCTTGCTGAGGTACCAGTTCTTGCGGGCGATGGACGCCTGGGTCGGGTACACGCACGTCTCGCCCGTCTCCAGGTTGCAGAAGACCTTGATGGCGTCCAGGTTGCAGCCTTGGTTGGGGTCGATCCAGTACTCGCCTGAGGGGACAGGGACAGGGTCAGGAGAGCGGGGACAGGGGACAGGGGAGGGACAGACAGGAGGGGACAGGGGAGGAACAGTCAGGAGGGATGGAAGTCAGGAACAGCCGGGAGGGATGAAGGATGAAGGTGAGGAACAGCCCCGGGGGATGGAGAATGGAGGTGAGGAGCAGGCAGAGGGATGGAGCTGAGGAGAATCCAGCAGGGAACAGGTGAGGAAGAGCCAGGGGATGAAGGATGAGGCTGAGGAACAGCCCCGGGGATGGAGAACGGAGGTGAGGAGCACAGGAGGGAGGGGTGGGTGAGAGATGAAGGATGGGAGATGTTGAGGATGAAGGGAGGAAGGTGAGGAGCAGCCGTGGGAGATGAGGAGGGAGGTGAGGAAGGGGAAGGAGGGAGCCAGGGCGGAGCGTGGAGCAGGCAAAGGAGAGGAACAAACAGGGAGAGGGACGGAGGAGGGAGGATGGAGGGGAGAGCAACCAGAACAGACAGGACAGACGAGGGGAGGCGCGGGGGGTGGGAAAAGGACAGAGGTGAGGAGCAGCAGAGGGGACAGAGGTGGGGTGAGAGCCCCGAGGGGTCGGCGGGGAGCGGGGGGACACGGACCGCTCTTCCAGTCGCCGTGGCACATCTTGAGGTCGCGGCAGGTGCGGGCGGGGTTCTTGCGGGTGCCCTCGGGGCTGCGGATGTTCTCGATCTGCTGGCTCAGGCTCTTGAGGGTGGTGTCCACCTCCAGGTCTCGGTCGCGCATCACGTTGGCATCATCGGCCCGGTAGTAGCGGCCGCCGTCGTGAGCCTTCTCCTGGGGCGGCTGGGGCAGGAAGCTGAAGTCGAATCCGCCGCTGGGAGGGCCGGGAGGACCGGGGGGCCCGGGGGGGCCGGGGGGACCCTGCGGGGGGACAGGAGGAGGATGGTGACGGAGGAGCGGGCGCTGAGGGCGGCGGGCTCGGGGAGGGCGGACGGCTCGGGACCTACAACGGGACCGACGTCTCCGGTGCGGCCGCGGGGCCCGGGGGGGCCGATGGGGCCGGGCAGCCCGTTCAGCCCGTCCTTGCCAGCAGCGCCGGCGGAGCCGGGAGGACCCTGCGGGACGGGAGAAAAGGGTGAGCGCGGCCGGGCAGAGCCGTCCCCTCCAGCCCCGACCCACGTCCCCAAGGGGTCGCCGATGGCGACCGGGCCCCCCCGCGGGGCCACAGCCGTGACCGGGCCCCCCCGCGGGGCCACAGCCGTGACCGGCTGCCGCAGCTCGTCCCGGGACTCACTCGGGGACCGGCGGGACCAGAAGCACCAGAAGGACCTTGTTCACCAGGAGAGCCCTGTGACAATGGAGGAGGAAGAAGAGGCGACATCAGAGGTGACATCAGCGTGTCGCGCTGCCTCCAGGACGCGGAGCAGCGCCCGGGGCCACCGGCACCGCACGGGACTTACGGGAGGACCAGGTGGGCCCTGGAGACCGGAGAAGCCTCTGTGACCCTTCATGCCTCTGTCACCCTGTTCGCCGGTTTCACCTTTGTCACCACGGGGACCTTGTGGACCCTGCAGGAGGAGGAGGAGGAGGAGGAGGAAGATGAGTTGAGCCAGTCCCTGTCCCCACGCCTGTGGGGACACAGAGGCACCGAGGAGGGCAGAGCAGAACATCACTTACAGCAGGACCACGAGCACCAGCAGGACCAGGGGGGCCAGCGGGACCTTGGGGACCCTGGGACAGGAGAGAAGGGGACAGGTTAGGGCATCCTGAGCCTCCTGCTGCTGGGGGCAGAGCCACCCCGAGAGGTGCTGAGCGGGGCTGGTGGCACCTCTGGCTTGCAGGAGCTGAGCCCGGGGCCAGGCCCCAGAACCGGAGCCCTTTCGGTGTCCCCGGGCCCGGGGGTGCAGGGGGGGCTCAGGGCAGAGCGTCACTTACGGTCTCACCACGATCTCCGTTCTTGCCAGCAGGACCGACGGGGCCGGGGGCACCGGGGGCACCGGGAGCACCGGGAGGGCCGGCGGGGCCGGTCTCACCGCGATCGCCCTGCGAGGAGGAGGAGGAGGAGGAAGAAGAGGAGAGGTCAGTGTGGGCCAGCACAACCCCATCACCCCTCCCGCACCCCTCAGAGCCCGCTCACCTTGGGACCAGCAGCACCATCACGGCCGGGGGCACCTTCAGCACCGGGAGAGCCCTACGGGGGGCAGAGACCCTCGTTAGGGGTGGGGGGTCACGGGGGGGTCTCACCGAGACCCCACCTGAGCGGGAACACCCTCAGCACGGGGGGTCCGTGCCCCCCAGCCCCGGCGGTGGCCACGGGCTCTCACCTCGCGTCCGGCTTCTCCGGGGGGTCCGGCCAGGCCGGGGGGGCCCATGGGGCCGGGGGGGCCGCGCTCGCCGGGGGAGCCGGAGGGACCTTGTTTGCCGGGTTCACCCTGCGGGGGGACACAGCGGGGGCTCACGCACCGCCGGACACCCGGCCCGGGGGGTGACAGAGCCCGCAACTCCCGGGAGCCCCCCGCTACTCACGGAGGGGCCGGGCAGCCCAGGGAAGCCTCTCTCGCCTCTCTGGCCGGGGAGACCAACGACACCGCGCTGGCCGGCGATACCTTGGGGTCCGGGCGTGCCGGGAGCGCCCTGCGGGGACAAACGGAGCCTCAGCGGGGACAGCGGCGGGGTCACCCTCGCGGCGGAGGGGACAGCGACAGCGGCAGAGGAGCGGAGGCTCCGGCCGGGGGGTGACTCACGATGGGGCCGTCAGCGCCGGGGGCTCCCTTCTCTCCGGGGGGACCGGGGGGACCGGCGGGTCCCGGCTCTCCGGGCCGGCCAGCGGGGCCGGTCTCACCGCGGGCTCCTTTGCCGCCTTCCTTCCCGCTGGGGCCGGGCGGGCCGGGGAGGCCGATGTTGCCCTGAGCGGGGGGGAGGCCATGGAGTCAGGCCGGGACCCCCCCGCTGCAGCTGAAGGGCGGCCAGGGGTGGCCCGGTGCCAAGTGGGACAGGGCGGCCACGTGCAGCAGCTGGATGGTGCCTCCCGTGTCCCCAACACCACCCGGCAGTGTCCCCAACACCACCCGGCAGTGTCCCCAGCATCTCCTGTCCTGTGTCCCCAGCATCTCCTGTCCTGTGTCCCCAACACCACCCGGGCAGTGTCCCCAGCACCTCCCGGGCAGTGTCCCCAACATATCCTGTCCTGTGTCCCCAACATCTCCTGTCCTGTGTCCCCAACACCACCCGGCAGTGTCCCCAACACCTCCAGGGCAGTGTCCCCAACATATCCTGTCCTGTGTCCCCAACATCTCCCGGGCAGTGTCCCCAACATCTCCTGTCCTGTGTCCCCAACATCTCCTGTCCTGTGTCCCCAGCACCCCTGTCCCGTGTCCCCAGCCCCCCTGTCCCGTGTCCCCAGCCCCCCACATCTCCCCAGGGGCACTCACTGAGGGGCCGGGGGGTCCAACTCTTCCAGCAGCACCAGGGAAACCAGTAGCACCCTGCAAGGGAGGAAAGCTGCCATCAGTGGGGTTCAAAGGTCCAGGGGACAATCCCCCGGCCGGAGTCACTGCAGGGAACCGCGGGGGTGGTGGTCAGCAGGAAAGTGCCCCCCTGGGGGGCTGATTTGGGGGTATAAAATCGAACCCCCCCTTTCCCCTCCGCTCTGGGCCCTGCTGGGATGGAACTGCCCCACCCTGGTGCCATCCCCAGACGATTTTGGGGGCGCAGGGCCGGAGGTGCCCCAGGGTGTGGGGGGAGCAGAGCCGGAGTTGAAGCACCTCGGGGTTGTTCACACCCGGGGGTGTCCCCAAACTCCCCCAAACGCCCCCTCCCCACAAGAGCGCTACTTACAGGGGGTCCAGCACTTCCGCGAGCACCTTTGGGACCGGGAGCACCAACAGCGCCCTGGGCAGGAGGAAGAGGAGGAGGAGGAGGAGGAGAGGGGTGAGCTGCTGCGCTGTGGGGCTGCAGCCCGGGCAGTCGGGGGGGCTGAGGGGGGCACTTACAGCAGGTCCGGGAGCACCAGTGGGGCCAGCGGGGCCGGGGGGACCGGCGTCACCCTTGGCTCCAGCATCCCCAGTTTCACCTTTAGCACCAGGCTGGCCGTCAGCGCCCTGCGGGACACGGGGCCGGGCTGAGCGCGGGGGGCTCCGAGCCACCCTGGGGGGCAGGAGCGGGCCCCCGCCCGGGGGGGGGACGGGCCGTCGCACTTACGGGGGGGCCAGCAAATCCAGCAGGACCGGGAGGGCCGGGCTCGCCGCGGTCACCCTGGGAGAGACGGGAGGGAAGGGCGTGAGACAAGCGGGGGGCGGCCACCACGGCCACCAAGGAGCGGCCACCCACGGCAGGGCCATCAGCGAGGGCGGGGGACACTTACGGGAGCACCACGGGCACCAGTGGGACCAGCGGGACCGGGGGGACCGGCTTCACCCTGGGAAAGGGGAGGAAAAGGGAAGAAAAGGGATCAGGGCTGTGGCTCGGAGGTGGCGGTGACTGCCTGGACACATCTGTCCCTGCGGGATGTCCCCACCTTGTCACCAGGAGCACCAGCGGGGCCGGGGGGGCCGATGGGACCGGTCAGGCCTCGGAGACCGTCCTTGCCAGGAGCACCATCAGCACCTTTGGGACCGGGGTCACCCTGCGGGGGGGGACACAAGGGTGGGTTACGGGGACAGGTCCCTTGCGGGGGTTCACCCCTCTCTGCACTGAGACATCCCCGGTTCTTCATCCTCCCTGAGACAGGCTGGGACCATCCTCCTCCTCCTCCTCCTCCCAAGAGCTGGGCTCTCAGCTCGGGATCGTCCCCGAGGGATGGGGACAGAGGTGCCACAGAGCATCCCCTCCCCAGGACGCTGCTGCCCACCAGCCCCGGCTCGGGGGCACATCCAGCCCCGAGGGGATGCTGAGGGGGGCACAGGGACGGAGCGGCTTACCGAGGGGGACCCCGGGGATCTGGGGACACCGGGGATTTGGGGACCCCGGGGATTTGGGGACACCGGGGATTTGGGGACACCGGGGATCTGGGGACCCCGGGGATTTGGAGACACCGGGGATTTGGAGACACCGGGGATTTGGGGACACCGGGGATTTGGGGACACCGGGGATTTGGAGACACCGGGGATTTGGGGACACCGGGGATTTGGGGACACCTACTCTGTCACCCTTGGCGCCTGGCAGGCCGGCAGCACCACGCTCTCCGGGCATACCCTGCAGACCGGGGGGCCCTTGGTTCCCGGGGGCTCCGGGAGCACCAGCATCGCCCTGGCAAAGAGGGAAAACGGGGATTAGTGAGATCCCGGCACCGCAAACCCATCCCGGCTTCAGCCGCGGGGGCCAAAGCCTCAGCCGTGCCCCGCAGGCTGGGGACAGTCCCCCGCCACTCCCGCCTGGCACCCACCTTAGCACCATCGTTACCGGGAGCACCGTTAGCACCACGAGGACCTTGGGGACCGGGGGGACCTTGGACACCGCGTTCTCCAGGGAATCCTCTCTCACCCTGGGGAGGGGAGGCAGGACAGGCCCCGTCAGGGCCGTGGGGGGCGCTTTGGGGTGCCCAGAGTCGAGGGGACACACGGGGGTTCAGCTTACCCTGGCACCGGCGGGACCGGGGGCTCCGGCGTCTCCGGGGACACCCTGGGCGGGAGGGGGACGGTGACGAGTCAGAGGGGAACGGGTGGCACTGGGGAGGGGCAGAGGGGTCCCCGGGGTGCCCCAGGGGTCCCTCATTCCCTGGGCAGGGCTGGGATGCCCGCTGCCCCCCCAGTGGAGCGGCCGGGGTGCCCCGGGGGGACCCCAGCAGCGATGGGGAGGGGACGGGAGGGTCCCCAGTGCCCACACTCACCTGCTCACCGGGCTTGCCAGCCTCGCCGGGGGGGCCAGCGGGGCCGGGCAGACCCTGGCGAGGAAGAAGAGGAGCCGTGAGCCACCACGGAGGGGACAAGGGCAATGTCACCCCCACTGTGGGCGCTTTGTCCCCCTGCCGGGGAAGGGGACAGCCCTCACCTGGAACCCAGGAGCACCAGCGGGACCTTGTTCACCTCTTTCTCCAGCGGGACCCTGGGGGACACAGGACAGGCATGGAGGGGGGCGCGTGGCTCCCGAGCCCCTTGCCCGGTGGCCGGGCGTGGCCCTGGGCGGCCGCGGGCCGGGGGATACTCACGGTGGGGCCGGGGGGACCTTGGGCACCGGTTTCACCGTCTTTGCCAGCAGCACCCTGGGGAGGAGGGACGGGAGGGTGCTCAGAGCAGCCCCCGCAGGGCTCCGAGCCCCCCCCGAGCTGGGCGTGGGCCTGGACACGGCCACGGCGTCCTTCGAAGGCCGGGAGACACCGCGGCGAGCTGCCCGCAGCCGCGTCACCGCCGCTGTCCCCGCTCCAACAGCGCCGGGAGCCACCGGGACCGGATCCCAAACACCTCATCCCGCTGTGGCCTCGGGCCGGGAGCCTTCCCTGGCTGCCCTGGGCCACCTCACACCGCATTCACACCCCACTCACACCCCACGCACTCACATTCACACCCCACTCACACCCCACGCACTCACACTCACACCCCACTCATTCACACCCCACGCACTCACATTCACACCCCACGCACTCACATTCACACCCCACTCATTCACACCCCACTCATTCACACCCCACTCATTCACACCCCACTCACATTCACACCCCACGCACTCACATTCACACCCCACTCTCATTCACACCCCACTCACATTCACACCCCACGCACTCACACCCCACTCATTCACACCCCACTCACATTCACACCCCACTCACATTCACACCCCACTCACATTCACACCCCACTCATTCACACCCCACTCATTCACACCCCACTCACATTCACACCCCACTCACATTCACACCCCACGCACTCACACCCCACTCATTCACACCCCACTCACATTCACACCCCACTCACATTCACACCCCACTCTCATTCACGCCCCATCGCGCTGCCCCGTGCCAGGGCGGCCCTCGCTGGCACCTCAGGCTGGGGCGATGCTCTCTGGTCCCATCCCTGTCCCCATCCCTGGCCCCATCCCTGTCCCCATCCCTGTCCCCATCCCTGTCCCCATCCCTGGCACCATCCCTGTCCCCATCCCTGTCCCCATCCCTGTCCCCATCCCTGGAACCACCCCTGGAAACATCCCTGGCACCATCCCTGTCCCCACCCCTGTCCCCATCCCTGTCCCCATCCCTGTCCCCATCCCTGGCACCATCCCTGGAACCATCCCTGGAACCATCCCTGTCCCCATCCCTGTCCCCATCCCTGGAACCATCCCTGTCCCCATCCCTGTCCCCATCCCTGGCCCCATCCCTGGCACCATCCCTGGAACCACCCCTGGAACCACCCCTGGAACCATCCCTGGAACCACCCCTGTCCCCATCCCTGTCCCCATCCCTGTCCCCATCCCTGTCCCCACCCCTGTCCCCATCCCTGTCCCCATCCCTGGCCCCATCCCTGGCCCCATCCCTGGCCCCCCACACTGGGGCGATGCTCCTTTCACCCTCCCTGGCACCCCACACCACCGTGACCCTCTCTGTCACCTCCCACCAGGGTCACCCTCCCTTGTCACCTCCCCCGGGCTCTCTGGGCCGCGCCCCGCACTCACCACGGCTCCGGGGGGACCGGGAGCTCCTCTCTCGCCAGGTTTGCCGGGTTCGCCCTAAAACCAGAGCGGGAGGAGCCGGTGAGGACAGCGGGGAGGGGGGACAGGTCTGAGCGTGCCGCAGGGACCGGGGGGCGGCGGGACCCCCGCGGAGGGTGACACTCACCGCAGCACCTTTGGGACCGGGGAATCCCATCACGCCGGCCTGGCCTCGGGCTCCGGGGGGCCCGGGGGGGCCGGGGCGTCCGTCTTGACCAGCGGGACCCTGTCGGGGGGAGCCAGCGCCCCGTTAGCGGGGCCCGAGGAGAGCCAGGGCAGGAGGGGACAGCAGCGGGGACAACTTACAGGGGGGCCGGTCTTGCCGTCGGGCCCGGGGCTCCCGGGGCTTCCAGTCAGACCCTGCGGGGCAGCGGGAGGGGCGTCAGGAGCTCAGGAATTCCAGGGGATGCTCCAGAGACCGGGAGCATCCTGGAAAGCGGCTCCTCGGCCGGCACAGAGAGCAGGACAGGCCTGCGGCCGTGCTGTGTCACCGTGTCACCGCGTCACCGCGTCACCGTGGCACCGCTCACCTTGGCACCGGGGAGTCCGGGTTCCCCGGGGCGTCCAGCTTCACCAGGAGATCCTTTGGGGCCCACGGGGCCGGGGGAGCCGCGCTCGCCGGGGGGACCCTGGGAAGGGGGGACAGAGGTGACCCAGCCGCAGGACAGCAGCCGGGGACCGGGACAGGGCCGGGTCCCCGCAGGTGGCGGCGACACGGAGCCGCTGTGGCCACCGTGTGGGCACAGGTGACAATGGCCAGAGTCGCCACGGCGCCGCTGACGCGATTTTCTCCCGCAGACGGACGAGAGCACCCACCTTGGGACCGGCGATGCCATCGGCGCCAGGGAAACCGCGGCTGCCGGGAGCACCCTGAGGGGGACACGGCAGGGTCAGGGTGGGGACACGGGGGCACCTCGGGGGACAGGGGAGGGGTGTGACACAGCGGGACACGGCCACCAGTGAGAGCAGCGTGAAGGGACTGCGGTGTCACCGCCGTGTCACCAGACATGAACAAGGTTCGGCCTCTGGACACCGGGAGATGGGAGGAGGACGGGGATGGGCACAGGGACAAGGCAGGGGTGGGGACAGGGACAAGGCAGGGATGGGGACAGGGACAAGGCAGGGGTGGGGACAGGGACAAGGCAGGGGTGGGGACAGGGACAAGGCAGGGGTGGGGACAGGGACAAGGCAGGGATGGACACAGGGACAAGGCAGGGGTGGGGACAGGGACAAGGCAGGGATGGGCACAGGGACAAGGCAGGGATGGGGACAGGGACAAGGCAGGGATGGGGACAGGGACAAGGCAGGGATGGGCACAGGGACAAGGCAGGGGTGGGGACAGGGACAAGGCAGGGATGGGGACAGGGACAAGGCAGGGATGGGCACAGGGACAAGGCAGGGGTGGGGACAGGGACAAGGCAGGGATGGGGACAGGGACAAGGCAGGGGTGGGGACAGGGACAAGGCAGGGATGGACACAGGGACAAGGCAGGGGTGGGGACAGGGACAAGGCAGGGATGGACACAGGGACAAGGCAGGGATGGACACAGGGACAAGGCAGGGGTGGGGACAGGGACAAGGCAGGGATGGGGACAGGGACAAGGCAGGGGTGGGGACAGGGACAAGGCAGGGGTGGGGACAGGGACGCTGCTACTCACACGTTCGCCAGCGGGGCCGGGCAGGCCGGCGGGGCCGGGCTCACCACGGGCTCCTCTCTTGCCTTCCTCACCAGCGGGGCCGGGGGGGCCTTGGACACCAGCGGGACCCTGGGGAAGGAGGCGAAGGGATGAAGACCCCCGGGAGGGGCCGGAGCCAGCAGGGGCCGCGCCCCCAGGGACACATCGGGGGGTCACTCACGGGTTCGCCTTTGGCACCGGTGTCACCCTTGTTGCCTGGAGCACCGGGCTCACCCTGGAGGGGAGAGAAGAGAGAAAAGGTTTTAATGCCGGGCTGAGGAGCACAGGAACCCCCGAGTCGCGTCCGATGAGCCCCCAGAGGAACAAGGAGCCAGCACCTGCCACCCCCCGCCCCGGCAGAGCTGCAGGGACCGTGGGACACCTCAGGAGGCGCCTCCAGGTGGGACCGCAGCAGTTTCCTGGAGCAGAGGGAAGGATCCCGGGCCGGGAAGGGGCAGCTGGAGGAGGCCGCGGATACTCACGGTGTTACCCTTGGGGCCGGGGGCACCGCTGGGACCCTGGGGTCCGGAGGGACCGCGGGCACCGGGGAAGCCGGGAGCGCCAGCAATGCCGGGAGCGCCCTGCAAGAGGCACAGGAGGCGGTGAGGAAACAGCGCGGCCCTCCCTGCCCCGGCCGGAGGGGACACGGGGGACACTCACGGTGGCGCCCTTGGCACCGGGTTGGCCGTCAGCACCGGGGTTGCCCTGCGGAGAGAAGGAGGAAGAGGAGGGTCACGGCGGGGCTGGCAGGACGTGAGGCCGAAGGACAGGGAGCGCTCGGATGTCACTTACAGCAGGACCGGCAGCGCCAGCAGGGCCGGGGGGACCGGGCTCACCACGAGCACCTTGGGGACCTTCGCTGCCACGAGCTCCCTGGGGACCGGTCTCACCCTGGGGAGGAAGAGGAGGAGGAGGAGGAGCCGTGAGCGCCAGGGCTGCCCTGGCCCCCGGCAGGGCCGGTTCCATCAGCGGCTCCTTGCCCCGGAGGCACGGCCGGGAGAGGTGCCCGGGACACGGCTGGGGACACCCCCAGCGGGTGGCAGTGCCAGCCCACGGCACCTCGGCCTCGGAGACCCCCTCCCCTTCCCAGAGCCCCCCACCCCACGCTCCCAGCGCCCCCCAGTCCCTCCCAGCCCGGCAGGCCCTACCTTAGCACCAGCGGCACCGGGGAAGCCGGGGGGACCAGCGGGACCGGTGGGACCCTAAACGGGAGAGAGGGCGGGGGTCAGCGGGAGGATCCGGGGCCCATCCCGGGGGGATCCCCGGGCAGCAGAGCCCTGGATCCCGGCCAGGATCTCCCTCCGGAGGAGCTGCAGGAGGGTGGATGGGGCCGGGGGTACTTACGGGGGGACCGGCAGCACCGGGGGCGCCGTCATTGCCGCGAGCGCCCTGCGGGAGAGGGGACACGGTGAGTGACCCGCACGGGAGGGACAGGTGACCCCCAGCCCCCCGTGCACGGGCAGGGGTCTCAGCCCTGCCCATCCCAAATACTCACAGCTGGGCCAGATGGGCCGGGACGGCCTCTCTCGCCGGGAAGACCACGAGGACCCTGGGGAGGGGACAGAACACGCTTAGGACACGTTTGGGTCACCTGGCTGGACACTCCCCCCTTGCTGAGCCTCCTCCCATCCCTGCGCCCCCCCGCTGCTGCCCACGGTGACGTTTCCGAGGGGTCAAAGCCCTCCCGCCCCATTCCCAGGTGGATTCCGGAGGAGGAGCCGGGTCCCCTTCAGGGCTCGCCCCCCGTCCCCTCCTGCCCAGAACCCCCCGCACCCCCCGCTCCTGCGCTCACCATCTGCCCGGGAGCTCCGTTCTCTCCGGGGCTGCCGGGCTCTCCCTAAGGAGGAAAGGACACCGTGAGGGACCTGCTCTGCAGGGAGGGGACAGCGGTGACATCGCCAGGACAGGGGTGACACTGCCACCGCTCCTCACCTTGGGGCCAGCAGGTCCAGGCTCACCCTTGGCACCATCCAGACCACTGAAACCCTGGGGGGCAGGACAGAGAGAGGGGGTGGGGGGGTCAGGAGGGGACCCTGGGTGAGTCAGGGGTCCCTCGTCCCCTGAGTGTCACCAGCACGGGAGGGGGGACTCACTCTGTGTCCCTTCATGCCCGGCAGGCCGGCGGTGCCGGGGAGACCTCGAGCGCCCTGTGGGAAACGGGAGGAGGTGACGGGGGCGCCGGGGGGGCTGTCCCCACACCAGAGCCCCCCTTTCCCGAGGAGGGGACAGCTGGGGGTGTCCCCTCGTGTGTCTCACCTGGGGGCCGGGGGGACCCCGCTCTCCGGGGCGGCCAGGCTTGCCAGCTTCACCCTGAGGACAAGGACACGGCCTTGGTGGCACGTCCCCAAACAGGCAGCTCCTGCTCGCCTGGGGGGGCCGGCAGGGCCACCAGGCCCCAAAGCGGGGGGGACACCATGGAGAGGCCACTTACATCATCTCCGTTCTTGCCAGGGGGGCCAGCGGGACCTCGGGGACCCATGGGACCCTAGGAGAGAGGGAGGGCAGGGATGAGGGTGCTGAGGTGGCAGCTGTCCCCTGTCCCCCTGCCAGCCCCACTGCCATGTCCCAGAGCAGGGACAGGGTGGCCACAGGCAGGGCTGGGAGCAGCAGCATTGTCCCCATCCCCGGGGGACGTGGTCTGGAGCAGCAGGTGGAGCACTCACAGAAGCACCAGGCTCTCCAGGTTCTCCAGGGGGACCTTGGAAACCTTGAGGACCCTGTGGAGAAAAAATAAAGGGAAAAAAATGGGTCAGAAAGTGAGAGGTTTGGGCCTGGATCCCCCAGGGGCAGTGACGCTGTCCCCCCCATACGGTGGCATCAGGACTTTGTCCCCTCGTGCTTCTGCAGCTGCCAGAAAGGGTGTGACACCCTCTGACCTGTCCCCCCAGCACCCAGAGGGGCTGTTTGTCCCCAAACCCAAATGGACAGGAAGAGGTGACACTCACGGGAGCACCGGGAGGGCCGGGGAGACCACGGGGACCAGCTGGGCCCTGGGGGAGAACAGAAAGGCTCATCAGTGTCACCCTGTCCCCATCCCCACCACCACCCCCTCCCTGCCCCTATTGCCACCCCAACACCGTGTCCCCATCCCTGTCCCCACCTCCAGCCACTCCTTGTCCCCACTGCCACCCCAGCCCTGTCCCCATCCCTGTCCCTATTGTCACTCCATCTCTGTCCCCACACATTCCCTGTCTCTATTGTCACCCATCCCTGTCCCCATCCCTGTCCCTCTCCATTGTCACCCATCCCTGTCCCTGTCCCTGTCCCCATCCCTGTCCCTCTCCATTGTCACCCATCCCTGTCCCTGTCCCTGTCCCCATCCCTGTCCCTCTCCATTGTCACCCCATCCCTGTCCCCTCCAGGCCCAACATCCCCCCCAAGTGCTGGTGCTGGGTGACATCCCCGGCACAGGGAGCACTGCTGTCCCCCTGCCCAGCTTCACCCCCCGTGTCCCCCAGTGTCCCCCAGTGTCCCCCCGTGTCCCCCAGTGTCCCCCAGTGTCCCCCCGTGTCCCCAGGCTCACCATGGGCCCGGGCACGGCCATGCCGCCGGCCTTCTCGTCGTAGCCGTAGGACATTTGGGGAGCGAAGTTCTGCGGGAGAGGGGGGAGAGCGGGGGGTGAGGGGGGCACGGGACCCCCGGGGGGGGCTGCGCCACCAGGGACCCCCCCACACTCACTCCGCCGAGGCCTGGGGGGCCGGGGGGGCCGGGGGGTCCCGGGAGTCCGGGCTGTCCGGGAATTCCATCTCTGCCAGGGGGGCCGGGGAGTCCCTGGGGAGAGAAGAGAGGGGGGTGAGCATCAGTGGGGTTGGGGTGAGCATCAGTGGGGTTGGGGTGAGCCCAGAGGGATTGGGGTGAGCATCAGTGGGATTGGGGTGAGCCCAGTGGGATTGGGGTGAGCATCAGTGGGGTTGGGGTGAGCATCAGTGATATTGGGGTGAGCCCAGAGGGATTGGGGTGACCCCAGAGGGATTGGGGTGAGCATCAGTGATATTGGGGTGAGCATCAGTGATATTGGGGTGACCTCCAGTGGGATTGGGGTGACCCCCAGTGGGGTTGGGGTGATTCCGGCAGGATTGGGGTGAGCCCCGGTGGGATTGGGGTGATTCCAGAAGGATTGGGGTGAGCCCCAGCGGGATTGGGGTGAGCTCAGCAGGATTGGGGTGAGCTCCAGCAGGATTGGGGTGAGCCCCGGTGGGATTGGGGTGATTCTGGCAGGATTGGGGTGAGCCCCAGCAGGATTGGGGTGAGCCCCAGCAGGATTGGGGTGAGCCACAGCAGGATTGGGGTGAGCCCCGGTGGGATTGGGGTGAGCCCAGTGGGATTGGGGTGAGCCACAGCAGGATTGGGGTGAGCCCAGTGGGATTGGGGTGAGCCACAGCAGGATTGGGGTGAGCCCCAGCAGGATTGGGGTGAGCCCAGCAGGACTGGGGTGAGCTCAGCAGGATTGGGGTGAGCTCAGCAGGATTGGGGTGAGCTCAGCAGGATTGGGGTGAGCTCAGCAGGATTGGGGTGAGCATCGGTGGGGTTGGGGTGAGCCCCAGCAGGATTGGGGTGAGCATCGGTGGGGTTGGGGTGAGCTCAGCAGGATTGGGGTGAGCCCCAGCAGGATTGGGGTGAGCCCCAGCAGGATTGGGGTGAGCCCCAGCGGGATTGGGGTCCCCGCAGAGAAGGGGGGCTCCGAGGGGTGGGTGACACCCACCCTGTCTCCTTTGGGGCCGGTGTCTCCTTTAGGACCCTGTGGGGCAGAGACAGAACAGGTTAGAGAAGGCCGGGGGGGGGGGTTGTGGTGACATTTGTGGGGGCTGCGTTTTGGGGGACCCTTACCTCTACTCCAGCACTCTCTGGGTAGGCAGGGGAGGCTGTGGGGGGAAAAAGGGGGTTCAGAGCAGCCCAGCATCACCCGCCCCACACCCACCCCCGGGGGGCGGGGGGGCACTCAGCCGGGGGGCGGGGGTCGCTGCGGTACCGTCGGTGTCGGGACAGATGGGGCAGCACTCTCCGAAGGGGATCTCGGCGTTGGGGCAGTCGGAGGTGTCCTCGCAGATCACCTCGTCGCACAGGATGTTGCCGCTGTCGCAGACGCAGATCTGGCACGGTTCTGGTTTCCACACGTCCTTGTCGTTGTAGGTGAGCCCATCCTGGATGCAGCTCCCGGTTTGGACTGGGACGGGACGGGCGGCAGCGTCGGGAGGGGCGGAACGGAGCCAGCCCCGGCTCTCCCCCCTCCCCTCGGCCCCCTCCCCGCTCCCGCAGCGCTTCTCCCTTCATCTGGTTCTCATCAGCCCCGCGCGGTGACACAGGAAAAGCTCCACAATAAACTCTTCCCACATCGGCTGGAATTTAAACAAAAAATCCCCGCAGCCGCTCGCTCGGGCCGGCGGGGGCCAAGGCAAACACCCCCGGGCAGGGCAGGGGGGTCCCGGCACCCGCGGGGGGCGCGACGGGGCCGGGCCGGGCCGGGCTGGACCCCAGCTCGGAGCTGAAATTGGATCCGGGCGGCTGCGGGATGGGGCTGGATCGGGCCGGATGGGATCGGGGAATGCGTGGGGAGGGAGGGCAGGGCGAGCAGCCAGGCTCGGGGGTGGCCCCCAGGTGGGGAAGGGTCCTGGAGTGAGGAGGGGGCGCCAGCTCATGGAGCAAACCCCTCCCTAAAATTTAAAAAAAAAAAAAAAAAAAGGCAAAGAATTTTAAAAAAGGGCCAAAATAGGCAAAAGAAAAGAAAGAAAAAGGGAAAAAAAAAAAAAAAAAGTTAAGAAAAAAAAAAAAAGGCAAATGGAAAATGCAAAATTCTTCTGGGGAAGAAAAAAAAAAGAAAAAAGGCAAAACGGGAGTGGGAAAGGCAAAATCCAGAATGGGAAATGCAGGACGGAGAACGGGGAATGGAGAAGGGGAAAAGCGGGACCGGCATTGTCAATGCAAAATGCATAATAATAATTATAATTAAATAATATGATAATGATCATGATAATAATAATAGTAATAATAATAATAATGTATTTAAGGAAAGTACCCCCCCAAAAAAAACCCAAAAAGGACAGAATTGGGCAAAAAGCGATGGGCGGCGGCCGCAGGGTCCCCCCGTGTCCCCCGTGTCCCCCTGGCGCAGGTGGCACGGGGGTCGTGGCGGGGGGGTGACCCCAGCCGTGCCCCCGGCCCGCGCCGCTGGCAGCCCCCGCTCCCCCGGCTGCCGAAACATTTTGCTTATGAATCATCCGAGACTTTTCTAATTCTTTCCTGATGGCTTTCGCAGATCCCGGGGCTGGGGCCCCCCCTCCTCTCCCCCCTCTTCTCTCTCCCGCGCTCTTTCCCCCCTTTCCTTTCCCTTCCCGGCCTCCTCCTCCTCCTCCCCCTGGTCCCGGCTCCCTCCTTCCCCGCCGGCTCCTCTCCACCCTTCCTTCCCTCCCCGCTCTTGGCAGGGCGCCCCGACTCCTCACCCCCACAGTCCCCCTAAACCCCAATTCCCCCAACCCCGAATCCCCACAGATCCTCTTCTCTTTTTTAGGATTTCCCCCTCATTTCCCTGCTTTTCCCCCTAATTCCCCTCTCGGCTCCGCACGCCCACCCCGAGCTGCTCCTTGCGGAGCCCGGGGCAGCCGGGCCGGGCTCTGCCGGTGCCGCCGGTGCCGGCCCAGCCCCGCATCCCCCCGGGGTGAGGAGCATCACCCAGCGCCCCCTACTCACTGTCTTCCTCTCCTTGCCCGCGGGTGAGTAGGACGGTCGCTGCTATCAACAGCAGTGACCGAGAATCCACAAAGCTGAACATGTCTAAATATTAGACATGTAGACTCTTTGGGGTCTCTTTTGTTCTTAGCTTGGGGTCATACGGGGCCGATGCAACCCTGGAGCTCCAAATCCAGACCCCAGCAGAAACTTCCTACTGCCCTTTGCCCGCTTCTCCTCCGGCCCTTTTATTCGATGCTCCGCCGCGGGGAGGAGGGACCCGGCTGGAGCAGCGGATTTTGGGCGGCCCCCTCGGCCAATCAGAGGCACCCAGCGAGTCGGGGGGCACCCCCTGGCCCCCCCCGGCCCGTGTGGCCGGGCACACGCAAACACGGCCGGGCACACGCGAACGCGGCCGGGCACACGCGTGTGCTCCGCAGCGGGGCCGGGGGCCGGGATGGACGGGATCGGGGTTTTGGGGGGTTTTGGGGGGGTTTTAGGGGGTTTTGGGGTGCGGGTTTTTGAGGGGGTGTGGTTTTTTTGGGGGGGTTCTGCACACTCGGGGGTGTCTGCGGGGCTGGCTGGGTGGGGACAGCCGATGTGGCACGTGGCGCTTTGGGGACCCCGGTGCCACGCGACGCCGGGGGCTGCAGCGAGGCCCTGCCGCCCCCTCCCCAGAGCCGCCCCCCGGCTGGGGCACCCCAAAACCCACCCAGGGCTCCCCACCCCCCTCCAGCCGGACCAAACCCAAGGCCAAGGCCAGCAGCCCCCAGAGCATCCCTTGGACGGTCCCCAGGAGCATCCCCGGGGGGACCCCAACCCCAAAGCCCCTCCAAGAGCCACAGACCCCCCCCAGCCCCTCCCCCAAACCCCTCACTTTGTGTTTTCAGCCTTTTCTTTCCCTTTTTTCCCCCCGGTTTCCCTCGCTCCGCTCGCTCCCCTCGCTCCCCCCCTGGCACGGCTCCACGGCCGTTTCCACATTTGAAGGAGCCACGTTGGTTGGAAAAAGCAAAAGCTCCTGGACAATGATCCACAACCTACCGTGCAATTTGGGGAGGGTGTAATTACCCAAAAAACATCCACGTCTGTCCCGGGGCCGGCCGGGAGGGGCACGGCCACTGTGGCACCGGGGGAGGGGGAGCTCCCCACCCTCGGCCCGGATTTTTGGGGATCGGGGTGGGAAATGGGGCCGGGGGGAAGGGAAAAGGTGGGTTCAGCCCCCCAGGCTGCGCTGAGGGGCTGTGGGCTCGCGGGATACTGGGAGCACTGGGAGCGCTGGGAGCGCTCCGTTTGCCTCCATCGGCTCTGTGCTGAGAGCTTGAGGGCTCAGGGGGGATACTGGGAATACTGGGAATACTGGGAACGCTGGGATCGCTCCATCTGCCAGCCCCCCCGCTATGCTGAGGGTTTGAAAGCTCGTTGGAAAGCTGGGAATACTGGGAGAACTGGGAGCACTGGGCTCGGCCTTCACACCTCGCCCCCGCCGCCAGGGTTTGGGGTTTCACTGGGTTACTGGGAATACTGGGAGCACTGGGAATACTGGGGATACTGGGGATACTGGGGATACTGGGGATACTGGGAGCACTGGGAATACTGGGAATACTGGGGATACTGGGGATACTGGGGATACTGGGGATACTGGGGATACTGGGAATACTGGGAGCACTGGGAGCGCTCCGCTCGTCCCTCCTGCCGCTGCGCTGGGGGGCTGCAGTGGGACTGGAATTCTGGGAATTCCGGGAATTCCGGGAATTCTGGGAGAGATGGGCTCAGCCCTCACACCTCTGCCTGCCCTCCCAGCACCGCGCGAGGCTGGGGATACTGGGAATACTGGGATACTGGGGATACTGGGGATACTGGGAATACTGGGATACTGGGGATACTGGGGATACTGGGGATACTGGGAATACTGGGATACTGGGGATACTGGGGATACTGGGGATACTGGGATACTGGGGATACTGGGGATACTGGGATACTGGGATACTGGGGATACTGGGGATACTGGGAATACTGGGAATACTGGGGATACTGGGGGTACTGGGATACTGGGAATACTGGGAATACTGGGGATACTGGGCATACTGGGATACTGGGATACTGGGGATACTGGGGATACTGGGGATACTGGGAATACTGGGGATACTGGGAATACTGGGAATACTGGGAGCACTGGGAGCACTGGGAGCACTGGGAGCACTGGGAACACTGGGAATACTGGGGATACTGGGAGCACTGGGAGCACTGGGAGCACTGGGAATACTGGGAATACTGAGAACACTGGGAATACTGAGAACACTGGGAACACTGGGAATACTGGGGATACTGGGAGCACTGGGAGAACTGGGAGCACTGGGAGCACTGGGAATACTGGGAATACTGGGGATACTGGGAGCACTGGGAGCACTGGGAGCACTGGGAGCACTGGGAGCACTGGGAATACTGGGGATACTGGGAGCACTGGGAGCACTGGGAGCACTGGGAATACTGGGAATACTGGGGATACTGGGAGCACTGGGAGCACTGGGAGCACTGGGAATACTGGGAATACTGGGGATACTGGGAGCACTGGGAGCACTGGGAGCACTGGGAGCACTGGGAGAACTGCCCCACATCCATTCTCCATTCCCGTGTCCATTCCCGTCTCCGTGCATCCGAGACACGTTGCAGGCGAAGCCTCCTCCAATCCTGCCCCGGCGACTCGAAAAGCCCTGGCCGGGCTCCAGGCTGAAGATGTGTCTTTAATTTTTGCAGCATGACAGAAAAGAAAAGAATGTCATCGGCTTGGGTGTTTTTTTCTTTTTTTTTTATGTATATATGGAGAGGGAGGGGAATCAAAAAAAAAAAAGGGGGGGAAGGACGGGATGATGCCACCTCATCAACCCCGGCCGCCCGCCCCAGGAATGCGGGACAAGGGGTTGGGGGCTGGGAAAAGGGAAGAATTCCCACTTTGAATAAGAAGAAAAAAAAAAATAATAAAGAAGAAGGAGAATATGAGAGGGAAAAAAAAAAAAAAAAGGCTGGAAAAGTCGTTAGGATCCTCGGAAGCAGAACGGGAGACGGCGAGCACAGGCCTGGGCTCCTGCAGGGTTTGGGGTGTTCAAGAGGGGGGCACCCACCCGGGACCCTCCCGCTCCTTGGGGGTGTTGGGGTGTCACACTCGGGCCCCCCTCAGCTTTTGGGGGAATCCCAGAGCCTTTCCCGCGTGTTCCAGACTGGTTTTTACTGGTGCGAACTGGGCGTGTGGCCAGAGGGGTGAGAATGGAGGCAGCCACCCCAAAAAGATGAGGGTCACCCCAAAAACTTGGGGGCCACCCCAAAAATGGGTTCGTCTAAAAAGAAGCCACGGTGGTCGTGCCAAAAAAAGTCGGGGAATGCCCAAAAATGCAGGGGGTGCCCCAAAAGTTTGTAGGCGTCCCAAAAATCCCTCAAGCACCTCTGGGCCGGGGGTTACCCCGAGGGTGGGGGGCGAGGATGAAGGGGGGGCAGCCCCCCACCCGTTTTGGGTAGGAATCAGGTGAAAAGGGGGTTCGGGGTTTGTTTGCCGAGGAGCTGGAGCAGACAGCGGCATCTGGAGCGAGTTAAGTCCCCGCGGCAGCCCAGACACATGGATCGGATTAATTCCCTGCGCTCTCCCCCCGCTTCGCTTCCCTCGGCAGCCCCGGGAGCCGCTCCCGGGCCCGGCGCCCCCCATCGCCCCCTCCCCATCCCGCGCCCCTCGCTGGCCCCGCCCGTGGGGATGGGGACGGTGCCCTGGCAGGTGCTGACCCCACACGGGGGGTCCCCTGCCGCTGTCCCCCGTGTCCCCCCAGACCCACCGAGAAGCCCCTTGGGGCGGGAGACCCCCCTCCGCACGGACCCGATCCCTCCCGACCCCCCCAACCCCCGCCATGGGGACGTGGTGGGCGCGCTGTGCCTCAGTTTCCCCCGCGGCGGCCGCAGCCTGGCACCGCCCCGGCTATTCCTGGTGGCCTCCGGCCCTCGGCGCCCTCAATTGTGGCGTCCGGGCAGAACCCCGTAATCACGGCCGCGACTCCCCGGCTATTTCCAGGGAAAATTGCTTAAATTGGCCTCCGGGATGCCAACGCCGCCCTCGGCGGGGGCACCGCCGGCCCGGGGGGGCTGCAAAGGGGTGCTCGTGTCCCCACCGGGGACCCCCGGCTTGAGGAGGGGACCTGGTCCTGCTCGGGGGGCCCACTGGGATGGGGAGTTGGGGTGCGACCCCTCCCAGGGGCTGGGACCCCCCTGCGGGGCTCATTTCCCCCTCTGCACCCCCGCATTCCCCCCGCACCCAGGGCTGGGACCCCCCCCGGGGGGTTCATCCCCCCCTGCACCCCCTCACCCCGGGGCTCGGGTCTGGAGCAGAGCTGGGGGTGGGCGGGGGGAGTTTTGGGGGGTCGAAGGGCTCTGGAGGGGTCCCAGGCCGGGAGCAGCCGCCCAGCCCAGGCCCCACTGTCTGGGCTCGCGGAGCCGGGATGGAAACTCTGAGGGACGAGCTCCACGCCGAACATTTTCCGTTCCCGACTCCCTTTTTTTCCCCTTTCTATTCCTCTTTTTATTTTTTTTCCTTTTTCTTTTTTTTTTTTTTAATTTTTTTTCCCTTCTCCTCTTCAGTTTCATTGAAGATTTTGCTGCCCCCGGGGCACTCTGGGGAGGGGGCGACGCTGCCCAGCCCGACCCCGGCCGGGGCGTGGGGGCACCCCGAGCACCCCACAAGGGGGGATTCCTCATCCCTGAACCCCCAGGAAGAGAATCCCGGGGAACCCAGTCCTTGCGGGAGCGGGGACAGGACAGGGGACAAGGATGGGGTGGGGAGGGACGGGGATGGGGACAGGGGACAGGGGACAGGAGGGACAGGAGGGACAGGAGTGACAGGAGGGACAGGAGGGACAGGGGACAGGAGGGACAGGAGGGACAGGAGGGACAGGAGGGACAGGAGGGACAGGGGACAGGAGGGACAGGGGACAGGAGGGACAGGAGGGACAGGAGTGGCAGGGGGACAGGAGGGACAGGAGGGGCAGGGGACAGGAGGGAGAGGGGACAGGGGTGGCAGGGAGCAGGAGTAGGAAGGGGACAGGAGGGACAGGAGGGATAGGAGTGACAGGAGGGACAGGAGTGACAGGGGACAGGAGGGACAGGGGACAGGAGGGACAGGGGACACGAGTGACAGGAGGGACAGGAGGGACAGGGGACAGGAGGGACAGGAGGGACAGGAGGGACAGGAGTGACAGGAGGGCCAGGGGACACGAGTGACAGGAGGGACAGGGGACAGGGGTGGCAGGGGACAGGAGTAGGAAGACGAGCGCTCCCGCGCTGCCGGAGGCTCCGGAGCCTGGCTCGGAGCTCTCCCGGTGACCTCATCGGCCGTGGCTGGCCCGGTGCCCGCGGCCTGGCGGGGACGGTGGCTCCGGTGCCACGTGGCCGGGCCGTGGCTCTGCCAGCACCCGCCTCGCACCCTCCGCCACCGCCCCCGCGGGACAGGGGGGGTCCCGGGGGTCCCCTGGGGGAGGGCTGTACCCCAAAGCCTTCCTGTGAGGGGCTGGAAACCCCCAGAGCCCCCCAGGAGGGAGGGGGTGAAGGTTTGGTGGCTTTGGGGGGGCAGAGCTGTGGGGTGTACCCTGGATCCCAAAGGGCTCCTCTGGCACCGACCCCTCCCCAAAACCTGCCGGTTTGAGGGGGGGTCTGAGCGCCAGTGGGGAGCCGGGCTTGGGCTGGGGGATTGGATTTGGGTTGGGGTATTTGGGTTGGGGGGAGGAGCTGTTGGGGTGGGGTCCTCAGGTGCTTTGGGTTCTTGGGGTAGAGGAGTTTGGGGTGGGGGTGTTTGGGTCGGGGGGTTCATGGGTTGGGGTGTTTGGGTTGGGGGTTCATGGCTTGGGGTGTTTGGGTTTGGGGGTTCATGGCTTGGGGTGTTTGGGTTGGGGGTTCATGGCTTGGGGTGTTTGGGTCGGGGGGTTCATGGCTTGGGGTGTTTGGGTCGGGGGGTTCATGGGTTGGGGTGTTTGGGTTTGGGGTTCATGGCTTGGGGTGTTTGGGTTTGGGGGTTCATGAGTTGGGGTGTTTGGGTTTGGGGGTTCATGGCTTGGGGTGTTTGGGTTTGGGGGTTCATGGGTTGGGGTGTTTGGGTTTGGGGTTCATGGCTTGGGGTGTTTGGGTTTGGGGGTTCATGGGTTGGGGTGTTTGGGTGTTTGGGTTCCTGGGCTGGGGGCTGGACCCAGCTGAGGACTCGGGATCCCCCCACCCCAAAGGAAGGGCCAGGGAGGGGGAGTGGGCCCCGCGCCCCCCCGGCCCCAGCGAGGGTCCCTCCAGCTGGAGCTCGGCCCAGCAGCAGCAGCAGCAGCGGTGCTCCAGCTCTTCCTCCTCCTCCTCCTCCTCCTCCTCCTGCCCGGCCCCACGTCAGCACCTTCCTCCCGGCCCTCCCTGCCCGCTCCCCCAGTTCATCCCAGTTCCCTGCTGGGGGGGGTTTAACCCTTCCCTCCCCGCCTGGGGGTGTCCCCCCAGCCCCACGGAATCCCCCAAACCGCCGGGGATCCCCCAGCGCCACCGTTATCGCACGGGGTCCCCGCTCCTGATGGGGTGTCCCCCGTCCCTTCCCTGCCCCCCGACCCCCACAGTGCCCCCCCCGGCCCTTCCCTGCCCCCCGACCCCCACAGTGCCCCCCATCTCCACGGAATCCCCATTTCTGACGGGGTCCCCTCATCCTTTCCATGTCCCCCCCATCCCTCCGGTGTCCCCCCACCCCCTCGGTGTCCCCCCCATCCCCGCCACGTCCCTTTGGCAGGGGGACGCGGCCGTCGTGGAAACAGAGCGGGGGGGCCGGGGGGGATTGGGCGTGGCCGCGTGGGCGTGGCCTGCGGGGAGGGGGCGAGGCCACCCAACAAAAAGTTTTCAAAGGGATTCAATTGGGGCGAAGCCAAAAATCTATAAAAGTCTTCCCCCCCTCTCCCCCCCCCCGGAGAAAACCAACCACCCACCCCCACCCTGGCCATGCACACGTGTGAGGGGAAACTGAGGCACGGCGCGGCCGGGGGGTGGCCCGCGGTGTCCCCTTGTCACGGGAGGTGCCGGGGACCCCAGGAGAGGCAGCAGAGGGGAGCGAGGGGGGCTCCCCCACCTCAGCCCCCCCTCCGCGAGCCCCCCGGGAGCAGCCGTGTCCCCACACGGGGACAGCGCCGGTGGCAGGACACATCCCCGGGCCGCTGCCTCCTCCCTTGGCGGGGCTGCCCAGGGCCCGCAGCCCCCCCGAAATCTGGGGCAGGCGCAGGATGCCCTTGGCTCCCACCCCACCCCTGACACGTCTCCGGCGCAGCCTCCACGTCGGCAGCGGGAGGGGGCCCGGGGGCTGAGCCGGGGGGGCTGGGGGGGGTCCCCGCCTTGTGCCGGGCCGGGCCCCGCCCTGCTCACCCCGGGGGGGGCTCAGCACGGGGACCACCCGGCCGAGCAGCGCCCTCGGGGCCCCAGGGGAGCGGGCAGGGCTGGGGACACCGCCACGAGCAGGGCTGGGGACACCCGCACTGTGCCATGGGCAGGGCTGGGGACACCCACACTGTGCCATGGGCAGGGCTGGGGACACCCGCACTGTGCCAGGGACAGCACTGGGGACACCCGCACTGTGCCAGGGACACCACTGGGGACACCCGCACTGTGCCAGGGACACCACTGGGGACACCCGCACTGTGCCAGGGACAGCACTGGGGACACCCGCACTGTGCCAGGGACAGCACTGGGGACACCCACACTGTGCCAGGGACAGCACTGGGGACACCCGCACTGTGCCAGGGACAGCACTGGGGACACCCGCACTGTGCCAGGGACAGCACTGGGGACACCCGCACTGTGCCAGGGACAGCACTGGGGACAGCAGGGACACAGCAGGGACACTGCGCCACGGGCACGCGCTGTGTGCCACCCCCGAGGGCTGTGGGACACCGGTGACACCTGTGGCACCCACGGGCTCACCCCCGAGGGGGGCAGGGCTGCTCCGCAGGGCTGGGGGGGATAAAAGGGGGTTGTGGTGACCCCAAGGGGGGCTTTGGGGGTGATGGTGCCACACTGTGGAGTGTCCCTTGGCTGTGACACTGTCCCTTGTGCCAGCTGCCTGTCTGTCCCTTCTCCCGTGTAACCTGTCATCCATCCATCATCCATCCATCATCCATCATCCATCCATCATCCATCCATCATCCATCATCCATCCATCATCCATCCATCCATCCATCCATCCATCCATCCATCCATCATCCATCATCCATCCATCATCCATCCATCCATCATCCATCCATCCATCCATCATCCATCATCCATCCATCATCCATCCATCATCCATCATCCATCATCCATCATCCATCCATCCATCATCCATCCATCCATCCATCCATCATCCATCCATCCATCATCCATCATCCATCATCCATCCATCCATCATCCATCATCCATCCATCATCCATCATCCATCCATCCATCATCCATCATCCATCATCCATCCATCCATCATCCATCATCCATCCATCATCCATCATCCATCCATCATCCATCATCCATCCATCATCCATCATCCATCCATCATCCATCCATCATCCATCATCCATCCATCATCCATCCATCATCCATCCATCCATCATCCATCCATCATCCATCATCCATCCATCATCCATCATCCATCATCCATCCATCCATCCATCATCCATCCATCCATCCATCCATCCATCATCCATCCATCATCCATCCATCCATCATCCATCCATCCATCATCCATCCATCATCCATCATCCATCATCCATCCATCCATCATCCATCATCCATCATCCATCCATCCATCCATCATCCATCCATCATCCATCATCCATCATCCATCCATCCGTCATCCATCCATCCATCCATCATCCATCATCCATCCATCATCCATCCATCATCCATCCATCCATCCATCATCCATCCATCCATCATCCATCCATCATCCATCCATCCATCATCCATCCATCCATCCATCCATCCATCATCCATCCATCATCCATCCATCCATCATCCATCCATCCATCATCCATCATCCATCATCCATCCATCCATCATCCATCCATCCATCATCCATCCATCATCCATCCATCCATCATCCATCCATCCATCCATCCATCCATCATCCATCCATCATCCATCCATCCATCATCCATCCATCCATCATCCATCCATCATCCATCATCCATCCATCCATCATCCATCCATCATCCATCATCCATCCATCATCCATCCATCATCCATCCATCCATCCATCCATCCATCATCCATCCATCCATCATCCATCCATCCATCATCCATCCATCATCCATCATCCATCCATCATCCATCATCCATCCATCCATCCATCCATCCATCCATCATCCATCCATCCATCATCCATCCATCCATCCATCATCCATCATCCATCCATCATCCATCCATCATCCATCCATCCATCCATCCATCCATCCATCATCCATCCATCCATCATCCATCCATCATCCATCCATCCATCCATCCATCATCCATCCATCCATCATCCATCATCCATCCATCCATCATCCATCCATCATCCATCCATCATCCATCCATCATCCATCCATCCATCCATCCATCCATCCATCATCCATCCATCCATCATCCATCCATCATCCATCCATCATCCATCCATCCATCCATCCATCCATCCATCCATCCATCATCCATCCATCCATCATCCATCCATCCATCATCCATCCATCATCCATCCATCCATCATCCATCATCCATCATCCATCCATCCATCCATCCATCCATCCATCCATCCATCATCCATCCATCCATCATCCATCATCCATCCATCCATCATCCATCCATCATCCATCCATCCATCCATCATCCATCATCCATCCATCCATCATCCATCATCCATCCATCCATCATCCATCCATCCATCATCCATCATCCATCATCCATCCATCCATCATCCATCCATCATCCATCCATCCATCATCCATCCATCATCCATCCATCCATCATCCATCATCCATCCATCCATCATCCATCCATCCATCATCCATCCATCCATCCCATCTGATTACTTTCCACTCTCTGTATTTATTTTACTCCCCTGTCCCTCTGTCCTTCCCTCCCTTCTCTCCCTTCCGGGGGTCCCGGTGTTCAGCCCGGTGTGTGTAACCGGTGTCAGGGTGTGCAGCCCGTGTCACTCCCGTGTCACACCCGTGTCACTCCCGTGTCACAGCCGTGTCACACCCGTGTCACGCGTGTGCTCTCAGGGCAGACCCCCAGGGCCACCCCCGAGCCCGGGCGATACGGTGGTGGCCCCGTGATGGCGCTGCCGGTCCCGCTGGAGCCCCGGCTGGCCCGCTGGAGCCCCGGCTGGCCCGCTGGAGCCCCGGCTGGCCCGTTGGAGCCCCGGCTGGCCCGCTGGAGCCCCGGCTGGCCCGTTGGAGCCCCGGCTGGCCCGTTGGAGCCCGGGGTGGCCGCGCTGCCGGCGGTGTCCGGCTCCAGCCCCCGGCCGGCAGCCAAATTCCTCCGCCTCCGCAGGAAGCCGTCGGCGCTGGCGGCGCAGCGGGGCCGGGCCCGGCCGGAGGGATGCCGGAGGGATGCCGGAGGGATGCCGGAGCGGGAGAGGGCTGGAGGAGAGAAAGCAGGTCAGCCCCGAGCCGCCAGCGTCACCCTGGCAGCGGCAGCGGCGGCTCCTTCGAGGAAGCAGGGCGAGGATCCGGCCCCGTGACGTCCCTCCGGCACGGCCTGGCCCGGGCTCGCTCGCTCGAGGAACCCGCCCGGCCCCGGAGAGCCCCAGACAGGGGGGTTTGCTCCCCACATGAGCATGAGGAGGGGGCGTCTCCCGGCGTGGGGCTGGCTCGGCCAGCTGGCCCGGGAGCCTCAAGGGTGGGATGAGAGAATGTTCAGCTGGGGCAGTGCCGGCTCCGTGTCCCTGTGATTTCCATCCCTGCTCCCATCCCTGGGCATCGTTCCCATCCCCAGGTGCCGTTCCCGTCTCCAGGTGCCGTTCCCGTCCCCAGGTACCGTTCCCGTCCCCAGGTGCCGCTCCCACGCCCCCGCTGTCCCTCGAAGGCCGGGCGATGTCCCTGGGTCCCGCTCCGGCTCTGGGCTCACCCCGATCCGCGCTCCCGTTCCTGGGTGCTGCTCCCGACTCTTCCCTGGCCGGAGCCCCTCTCCCATCCCCGCCTCCATAAACCCTTCCCCCCACCCTGTCCCCCTCCCCGCGGTGGGAATCGGGGGGTCCCTGCCCTTCTCCCGCGCTCCCTCCCCTCCTCCCGGCGCTGCAAACACAAACAGGGCTCAGTGGAAAATGTGACCGGCCGATAACTGGGGCCGGGCCGGGGCCAACTGGAACAGCACGGGCTTGGCTGCGGCCCCGCTGAGCCCGGGGCGGGCGGGGGGCCGGGGGAGCCGCCGGGGGGACAGCTCGGGACTCCCTCACACCTCGCACCTCTCTGGCACCCGGCCTGGCCACGGGCACGGGACACGGGCCAAGAGGGGACACGGAGCTGCTCAGACTCTGGTGGCACCTGGCCCCGGGCCAGCCCTGGCCTGCAGCGGGGTGGAGACCCCAGGGATGGTGACAGGATGGAAATGGGACCCCAGGGGTGGTGACAGGATGGAAATGGGACCCCAGAGATGGTGACAGGATGGAAATGGGACCCCAGAGATGGTGACAGGATGGAAATGGGACCCCAGGGATGGTGACATCCATCCATCCATCCCCAGGGATGGTGACAGGATGGAAATGGGACCCCAGGGATGGTGACAGGATGGAAATGGGATGGTGACAAGAGGATGAGATGGCCAGGGATGGTGGCACCCGGGCAGCACGGAGATGCCCAGGGGCAGGACAGAGGTGCCCGTGGGTGATACTGGGTGGGCAGGACAGAGATGCTCAGGGATGGTGCAGGATGGGGAGGTTGGTGACACCCTGCGATGGTGACAGATGGGGACAGTTAAGATGCTCAGGGATGGTGACGTGGGCAGGACAGAGATGCCCTGGGAGGATGGAGATGCCTGGGAATTGTGCTGGATGGGGGCTGGAGATGTCTGGGGTGGTGGAACACGGGCAGGACAGAGACACCCGGCGATGGTGGCACGTGGGTGGATGGAGGTGCCCGGGATGGGGCAGGACAGGGAGGATGGAGGTGCCCGGGGAAGGGGCAGGACAGGGAGGATGGAGGTGCCCGGGATGGGGCAGGACAGGGAGGATGCAGGTGCCCGGGATGGGGCCCGGGGAAGGGGCTGACAGCGAGGATGGCGGTGCCAGCTGGGCAGGAGGCAGATGCCCGGTGCCGGTGCCAGATGGGGAGGATGCAGGTGCCCGGGGCCGCTGCCAGGAGGGCACCGGGAGGCGCAAGCCCGGCCCCGCGGCCGGAGGTGTGTGGGCCGGGAGCAGCCGCGGCCGAGGAGCCCGTTTGTTTCTCATTAGCGGCTCTTGGCAGGAGCTGTGGAAAAAATAGCTTCAAACAGGGAGCTGGAAGGGAAAAGGCTGGGCCGAGGGAGGGGAGAGGGGCCGCGGTGGGGAAGGGGGGCACGGGGCCAGGCGGGGGCGGGGAGGGGGCTGGGGGGACGGTGGCCTGGATGGAGTGTGGGGATGGGGGGGACACCCGGGGTCCTCCGCGCAGCGTGGCGGTGCTCGGGGAGCGGCGGCGGGGTCCGTGCGGGGATCTCGGGCGCGCCAGTGCACACTCGGGCACGCTTGCACACGCGTGTGCACAGCCCACGGTCCGGGCGGCCCCGGGGAGGGGACAGGGACGCACGGCCGGGGACCTCCATCCGCATCCCAGGGAAACTGAGGCACCCCGGGAGCGCCTGCAGGCCGCCGGCCCCGCCCCGCCGTGGGGTCCCCCCCGCAGCACCGGCGGTTCTCACGTTTTTGGGGGGCTCCGTCACCGCCGCTCACAGAACCGCGAGCGCCGGCAGCGCGGCCCGGAGCGGGCGGGGGCAGCGCGGGGCCCGGGGTCCTCCTGCCTCGTGCCAGGACCCAGCGGTGACAGCGGCGCGTCCCACCCACGGGTGGCCGTGCCCGGGTGGCACCGGAGCCCGGCTGTCGCGCGTGTCCCCGCCCGGGACCCCGGCCTGGCCCGGGAAACGGGAGAGCGGCGGGACGGGGTCACCTGGGGACACGGGCGGGGATGGCGCTGGTCCCTGAGCCGGGGCCGGTGGCACCGTGGCAGCCTTGGCAGCGGGAGCGGGGCTGGCACAGCCGGCCTGCAGGCACAGGCTGCGTGTGCCGGGCCATGATGGGCGTGTGTCCGTGTGTCCGTCCGCGTGTCCGTGTGTCCGTGTGTGTGTCCGTGTGTGTGTCCGTGTGTCCGTGTGTGTGTCCGTGTGTGTGTCCGTGTGTCCGTGTGTGTGTCCGTGTGTCCGTGTGTCCGTGTGTGTGTCCGTGTGTCCGTCCGTGTGTCCGTGTGTCCGTCCGCGTGTCCGTGTGTCCGTGTGTGTGTCCGTCCGTGTGTCTGTGTGTGTGTGTCCGTGTGTGTGTCCGTGTGTCCGTCCGTGTGTCCGTGTGTCCGTGTGTCCGTGTGTCCGTCCGTGTGTCCGTGTGTCCGTCCGTGTGTCCGTGTGTGTGTCCGTCCGTGTGTCCGTGTGTCCGTGTGTCCGTGTGTGTGTCCGTCCGTGTGTCCGTGTGTCCGTGTGTGTGTCCGTGTGTGTGTCCGTGTGTGTGTCCGTCCGTGTGTCCGTGTGTCCGTGTGTCCGTGTGTGTGTCCGTGTGTCCGTGTGTCCGTATGTCCGTCCGCGTGTCCGTGTGTCCGTGTGTGTGTCCGTCCGTGTGTCCGTGTGTCCGTGTGTCCGTCCGTGTGTCCGTGTGTGTGTCCGTCCGTGTGTCCGTGTGTGTGTCCGTCCGTGTGTCCGTGTGTCCGTGTGTCCGTGTGTGTGTCCGTGTGTGTGTCCGTGTGTGTGTCCGTCCGTGTATCCGTGTGTCCGTCCGTGTGTCCGTGTGTCCGTATGTCCGTCCGCGTGTCCGTGTGTCCGTGTGTCCGTCCGTGTGTCCGTGTGTCTGTGTGTCCGTGTGTCCGTGTGTCCGTGTGTCCATATGTCCGTGTGTCCGTGTGTGTGTGTGTGTGTGTGTCCGTGTGTCCGTCCGCGTGTCCGTGTGTCCGTGTGTGTGTCCGTCCGTGTGTCCGTGTGTCCGTGTGTCCGTCCGTGTGTCCGTCCGTGTGTCCGTCCGTGTGTCCGTGTGTCCATGTGTCCGTCCGTGTGTCCGTGTGTCCGTCCGTCCGTGTGTCCGTGTGTCCGTGTGTCCGTCCGTGTGTCCGTGTGTCCGTGTGTCCGTGTGTCCGTGTGTCCGGGTGTATCCAGGTGTGCCCAGGTGTGCCCAGGTGTGTCCAGGTGTGCCCAGGTGTGCCCAGACGTGTCCAGGTGTGCCCAGGTGTGCCCAGGTGTGTCCAGGTGTGCCCAGGTGTGCCCAGGTGTGCCCAGGTGTGCGCACCCTCCGTTCCCGCTCCCACCTGCCCCCGCAGGATTTCACTCCACCCTCCCCGCGCGGGATCAGCGGGGACAGAGCCCCGGCAAACTCCGCCCGCCCAGGACAGGGGGAGCTCACCTGCCTGGGGGGGGGCTCTGCCTCACCGGGAGGCCGATTTTGGGGTGTCCCCAGCAGGGCACGGGAGGACATGTGCTGGCAAATCCTCCGCTAAGCCCTTGAGCCAATTTCGCGGCCGGAGCCGCCCCGGTGCCCCGGGCAGCCCTAAACCCCTTAGGGGATGATCCTGCTTAGGGCAGGCCCGATCCCCTCAGCCCTCCGGGGCTTCAACTCCCCCTCCCCAACCGTCCCTTGTCCCCCCGGCAGCCTTGTCCCCTCCCCGCCGCCTCCTCACCCCTTGGTGGCCGCTCACCCGCTCCGTCACCCACTGCCACGGTGTGGGGCGATTCCAGATCTCTGGGGGTCCCCCCGGGTCACCCCCAGGTCACCCCCGGGTCACCCCCGGGTCACCCCCGGGTCCCCCCCGCTCGCCCGGCGCGGGGCTCAGGGCGCTGATGGGATTTGGGAGTTTACGGTGCTGAGCCGGCGGCTCTTCACACCCGCGGGAGGATCCCGCTCCTTCGGCCTCACCGCTGGCTCCTCGCCCTCCCCTCCCGGCTCCCGGCAGGGCCAGGGGTCCCCTGCGACACCCTGAGCAGCCCTCGTGTCACCCCAAGCACCGCTGGTGTCACCCCGAGCCCGCCCTGCCCACCCAGGCCACCCTCCCACCCCCCCGCTTGGGGACAGCCCCCCTCGGCAGGGCACCAGCCCCCTTTGGCACGGTCCCACCCCTAAAAAAACCCCAGAGTGGCCTAAATCACCCCAAAGTGACGCACGGCGGGGTGCCCCGAGCCCCCCCACCCAGGGCAAGGTCCGCAGTGGGGCAGGGAGGGTGCAAAGGGCGGCGGGTGTGGGGTGCAGGGCGCGGGCCCTGGGGTGTCCCCGGTCCAGAGTGCGGCTGTGGCACCGAGGTGACGCGGCGGTACCGGGGGACACCGGGTTCGTTGTGGGGGGGACCAGGGGGCCACGGCCCGGAGGGGTTCCTGGGGAGGGGGCGAGGGGAGGGGACATGGAGAGACCCCGGGAGCCCTGCGGGAGCGGGGACAGGGCTGGAGGGGACAGACACCGCGGGGTGCCGGGGAGGGGGGGACGTGCCAGCCCCCAGCACGCACCTCTTGGTGTCCCCAGGGCCATGTTCTTCATCATCGTCATCACCTTCATAGCCATCATCGTCCTCCTCCTCATCTTCCACCTCTTCCGCAAGCTCTGCCAGGACCCCGTGCCGCCCCCCGCCTACAGGAGCCCGCAGGGCCCCGCTCCGGGCCCGCCCTACCGAGACCCCCACGGCCCCGCGCCCCCCCCGCTGACCCTGCTGCCCACCCTGCCCACCCTGCCCAGCGGGACCGTCCCCCTGGCGCTGGAGCCCCCGCCCTACAGCGAGGTGGGTCCCGCCCGGCCGGGGGGCTTGGGCTGAGCCCGGAAAGGGGGTGGGGTGGGGGGTGTGGGGGATGGGATGTGGGGTGGGGGGTGCTGGGGCTGCCTTGACCCCAAAAGGGACACCCCCCTTCCCTGGGGCACCCCCTGGAGCACCACCCTGACCCGCCCCCCCTCGCCCTCAGGTGACAGCGAAGCCCTTCCTGTACCCCCTGCCCCAGGGGCCGTGCCCCCAATGTGGCCACGACCCCACAGCTCAGCCCCCCTGCACCGCCCGGACCTAGAGGTGACCCCCTCCAAGGACAGCTGGTGACAACTCTCCGCTCGGGGGGACACGGACCCTTCGGGGCCACCCGGGGCCGTGTCCCCCCATTTCCCCAAACCATCCCACCGAGAATTCCCCTATTTATTATATTTAAAAGTGTGAAGAATTCCGGGCTCTGCTGGTGTGAAGGGCTGGGGCAGTACAGAGGGAGAAGGGGGGGAAGTTTAAGGTGGGTCCTGCACCCCATATTCACCCCCAGCTGTGGGTGCTCCCTGTGCCCATCCCCATCCCACCCACATCCCATTCTCCATCCCCATCCCAACCCTCTCTCCATTCCTGTCCCTATCCCCCTCCCAACCCTCTCTCCATTCCTGTCCCTGTCCCCATCCCATCCCTCTCTCCATTCCTGTCCCTATCCCCATCCCATCCCTCTCCATCCCCTCAATCAGAGGTGCAGGCTGCAGGGACATCGGGCTGGGACATCGGGGTTTATTGAGCCGGGAGCCTCTCCCAGCCCGGGGCCATCCCCGAGGACAGGTGTCCCCCAGGACAGGTGTCCCCAGGCCCGCTGTCCCCTCACGCCGTGTGCCGGCCCTGGCGCCGCTTGATTTTCCTCTTGAGGAGCAGCAGGTCCAGGTAGAGCAGGCGGCCCAGGATGGCCGAGGCGCAGAGCAGCCCCCCGTGCACGGCCCCCGCCAGCCCGCAGGAGAACACATCCTGCCCTGGGGACAGCCAGCAGGCACAGGGCCACCCCCGGGGGACACAGAGACACCCCCGGGGGACACAGAGACACCACCGGGGACACAGAGCCACCCCAGGGGGACACAGAGCCATCCCCGGGGGACACAGAGCCACCCCCAGGGGACACAGAGCCACCCCCGGGGGACACAGAGACACCCCAGGGGACACAGAGCCACCCCAGGGGGACACAGAGCCACCCCCAGGGGACACAGAGCCACCCCCGGGGGACACAGAGCCACCCCCGGGGGACACAGGGCCACCCCCGGGGGACACAGAGCCACCCCCGGGGGACACAGAGCCACCCCAGGGGACACAGAGCCACCCCAGGGGACACAGAGGAGCCACCACCGTGGGGCGCGTGGCCACAAGCGCGGGCGGGGGGGACCCTGGGGACAGCGGGACGCGGGGACACAGCCCCTCACCTGTCAGGTAGAGGTTCCTCACGGGCGTGTCGGGTCTCAGGGCGGCCACCACGGCGGGGCTGAAGCGGCGCAGGTCGTGCTCGGTGCCGTACATCTCCCCCCGCGCAGCCCCCAGGTAGTGCTGGTTGGTGAGCGGCGACGCCGCCTCCACGAACTCCACCTGCGCGGGACGGGGGCTCGGGGCGTGTCAGGGGGCACGGCCGGACCCCCCTGGGGCACCCCGAGCCCGTGGGACACCCCAGCCCGTCCCTCGGGGCACCTTGTCCCGCAGGTGCGGGAAGCGGAGCAGGGCCCGCTCCAGCAGCCGCTGGGCGATGTCCATCTTGTAGCGCCGGTATTCGGGGCCGCGGTGCCGGGGGCGGCTCCCGGCCCACTCCTCGAACCACTCGAACCGCGCCATGGTCAGGATGGTCATGCAGGACTTGCCTGCGGGGCGGGGACAGCCGGTGACATCCCGGGGGGTGGCGGTGGCGGTGCCACCCCCGTGCCGGGGGGACCGCGGAGCCTCTGAGCCCGCGGACGGGAGCGGGGGGGGACGCGGGGGTCCCCCCGAGCCGTACCTGGGTGCCGCTGCTCGTACGTGGGGTCCTTGGCGGCGGGGAAGGTGATGAACATCATGGCCAGGTTCTCGGGGACGTCGTCGCGGCTCAGGGCGGCGTACCGGGTCATCCTGCGGGAGAACAGGGACGTGACCCCCCCGGGCCCCCCGGCAGCCGCCGCGCCCCGCCCGGGGTGCGGGACCCTCACATGGCATCCAGGTCGTTGTGGGGGTAGATCCAGAAGTTGGTGGGGGGCAGCCCCAGCTCGGCCGCGCTGCCCCGCAGCCCCACGAACACCAGGAAGGAGCCCATGGCCGGCCGGACCATGGCCAGGAGGGAGCGGACACCTGCGGGGACACCGGGTGACACCGGCCGTGCGGGGGACAGGGGGTGACTCCGACCCTGCGTGTGCGGGGGACAGGGGGTGACACCGACCCTGCGCGTGCGGGGGACAGGGGGTGACACCGACCCTGCGTGTGCGGGGGACAGGGGGTGACACCGACCCTGCGCATGCGGGGGACAGGGGGTGACACCGACCCTGCGTGTGCGGGGGACAGGGGGTGACACCGACCCTGCGTGTGCGGGGGACACGGGGGTGTCAGGAAAGACGAGGACGTGGAGGTGCTGGGAACACCAGAGATGCTGGGGACATGGGGACAGGGGGACACGGGGACACACGCGCCGCATTACCGGGGTGGCTGCGCACGTGGGGGGGCAGAAGCTTCCCGAAGGTGTTGAAGACCCCGGCGTCGGAGATGACGAGGGGGGCGCGGATCTCCAGCTCCTCTTCGCCGGGCCCCGCCCGCACCGCCACCCCTGGGGACCGAGGCGGGGGCTCAGGGGACACTCGGGGCGCTGCCACCGCGTCCCCCCGGAGGGCGGGGGTGGGGGGGGGTCCCGGCGCTCACCCAGGGCGGTGCCGGAGGCGCTGACGAGCACGCGCGTGACGGGGGCGCGCACGAGCACGGCCCCCCCCGCGCGCTCGATGACGGGCACGGCGTGGAAGGCGACCTCGCTCGCCCCCCCCCGCGGGTACCAGGCCCCGCGCTGGTAGTGGTGAACCATCAGCGCGCTCACCAGGAAACTCGAGTCCTTCGGGGCCGTGCCTGCGGGGACAGGGGGACAGCCCGCCCGTGTCGCGACACGGTGCTCCTCGTCACGACATCGCCCTGCCTTGTCACCGCCCAGCCCTCCCCCGTCACCACGGTGCCCTCCGCTATCACGGCGCATCCTTCTACTGTCACGACACGGCCCTTCCCACCCGCGATACAGCCGCCCCCATCCCGACACAGCGCTGCTGGTATCGTGATGGTGCCACCCCCGTCGCGACACAACCTCCACCGCTGCAGTACCCTCCCTATCGTGACAGCGCCTCCCTGTCGCGACAGCCCCTCCCTGACCGTAGAAGAGGTATCCGAGCAGGGCGCGCAGGTCGGGGTTGGAGGTGAGCCGGGCCGCGGCCTGGCTGTGGCTGGTGGTGGCCATGCGGAACACGGGGGACAGGCGGGGCAGGACGCCCGAGCGGAGCACGAGGGTGACGAGCCAGCGCGGGGACAGCTTCAGCAGGGCCAGCAGCGCCGCGTGCCGCGAGGCCACCTGCGGGACAGCTGCCGTGTCCCCGTCACCACCCACGGCAGCGCGGGGACAGCTCGAGCACGGCCAGCAGCGGCACGAGGCCACCCGCGGGGCGTCACCACGTGCCACCGGCGACACCGTCCTGAGGACGGTCACTGCTGTGACCCCAGAGCACCGGGGTCACCATCCCGAGCTGACCCCTCCTTGGGGACATGCCAGTCCCACGGGGAGGTGACCCCGGGGGCCGCACCTTGGAGAGCTTCATGAACTCCCTGATGGCCTCCTTCTCGGCGGGGAACTGCTCCTCCAGCGCGGTGACAAAGGCCACCTTGCCCGAGCGCAGGAGGTAGCGCTGGGCTCCCAGGGTCACCTCGTCGTACGGGTCGGGCAGGCGGTGCCAGCAGAGCTGCCCGTCTGTCACCTGGTCCAGGGCCACCCGCAGGAGGCTCCCCTCGTGCAGCTGCCCCACGTAGTGGATGCCTGTGGGGACAGGGACACGGTGTGGGGACACCGGGGACATGGCACGGACACACGGCGGGAGAGCAGCGTCTGCCTTTGGTGTGTCACACTGAGGGGTGGGGGTGGCATCTTGGCGTGGCAGGGACACGGCAGGGACACGGCAGGGACACGGCAGGGACATGGCGGGGACATGACTGGGACACAGCAGGGACACAGCAGGGACATGGCAGGGACATGGCAGGGACATGGTGGGGACATGGTGGGGACACAGCAGGGACATGGCTGGGACATGGCAGGGACACAGCAGGGACATGGTGGAGACAGGGTGGGGACATGGCTGGGACACGGCAGGGACACAGCACACAGGTACTGAACACACCGGGGCTGGTGGAGGTTCACAGTGGGGCCACAGGGACAGGGGGGTGACAGGGGGTGACACAGGGGGTGACACACGGGGTGACACACGGGGTGACACACGGGGTGACACAGGGCTGCCCGGGGGTCGGGGGTCCTTACCCACGTCGAACTCGAAGCCGTGCTGCTGGAAGGTGTGGCAGCACCCCCCGGCCTGGTCGTGCTGCTCCAGCACCAGCACCCGCCGGCCCGCCTTGGCCAGGGTGGCGGCCACCGCCAGGCCCCCCACGCCACTGCCGATGACCACAGCGTCCAGCTGGGCCGGCACGCGCTGGACACTGAACCCTGCGCATGGCGTGTGACAGTGACAGCCAGGGGACACTGAGCCCTGTGCCACACAGGAGCCACACACAGACACACGGACACGGGACACACGGACACAGGACACACGGACACGGGACACACAGACACACGGACACGGGACACACGGACACACGGACACGGGACACACGGACACACGGACACAGGACACACGGACACATGGACACACGGACACAGCACACAGGACACAGGACACAGGACACATGGACACACAGACACACGGACACACGGACACACGGACACACGGACACACGGACACACGATGGACACTCACCCTGCTTCAGGACCCTGTCCCGGGCGCGCTGGTCAGTCACCAGTGGCCGCGGTGGCTCCAGGGGTGGCCCTGAGAAGGGGTTGCCAGAGGGGGCCAGCAGCCGATGGGCCACCCTGCCCAGGGCCAGCACGGCCAGGGCCACCGGCAGCAGCAGCAGCAGCACGGGCCACATGGCTGTCACTGCGTGTGGCTCTGGACGGACACGGCACGGACACGGCACGGACACGGCACGGACACGGCTCGGACACGGCTCGGACACGGCTCAGACACTGCCCGGACACTGCCTGGACACTGCCCGGACACTGCCTGGACACTGCCTGGACACTGCCTGGACACCGCCTGGACACTGCCTGGACACCGCCCAGGCCGGCGCGTGCGGCCCCAGCCCTTATAGCCACGGCAGCTTAGGGACACGGGGATTATGGACAGGCCAAGACAGCGGCTTTAGGGACAGCACCGCTTAAAGACACAGAGCATGGACACAGCACGGACACAGGGCATGGACACAGCACGGACACAGCACGGACACAGGGCACGGACACAGGGCATGGACACAGCACGGACACAGGGCATGGACACAGGGCATGGACATAGCATGGACACAGGGCATGGACACAGGGCATGGACACAGAGCATGGACACAGCATGGACACAGGGCACGGACACAGCACGGACACAGGGCATGGACACAGGGCATGGACACAGGGCATGGACACAGGGCACGGACACAGGGCACGGACACAGAGCACGGACACAGAGCACGGACACAGGGCACGGACACAGGGCATGGACATAGCATGGACACAGGGCATGGACACAGGGCATGGACACAGAGCATGGACACAGCATGGACACAGGGCACGGACACAGCACGGACACAGGGCATGGACACAGGGCATGGACACAGAGCATGGACACAGGGCATGGACACAGCACGGACACAGCATGGACACAGGGCATGGACACAGGGCATGGACACAGGGCATGGACACAGCATGGACACAGGGCACGGGCACAGCACGGACACAGCACGGACACAGGGCACGGACACAGGGCATGGACACAGGGCATGGACACAGCACGGACACAGCACGGACACAGGGCATGGACACAGGGCATGGACACAGGGCATGGACACAGCACGGACACAGCACGGACACAGGGCACGGACACAGGGCATGGACACAGCACGGACACAGGGCATGGACACAGCACGGACACAGCACGGACACAGGGCACGGACACAGGGCATGGACACAGGGCATGGACACAGGGCACGGACACAGGGCATGGACACAGCATGGACACAGGGCATGGACAGAGCACGGACACAGCACGGACACAGGGCATGGACACAGCATGGACACAGGGCATGGACACAGCACGGACACAGCATGGACACAGGGCATGGACACAGCATGGACACAGGGCATGGACACAGCACGGACACAGCATGGACACAGGGCACGGACACGGAACCCACGGACACGGCTCCGGACACGGCACCCTGTAGGACTCTATGGCACCGCATGTCACCCCATGGTCCTGGCACCCCACAGCACCCCGTGGCACCCTGTGACACCTGTGACACCTGTGACACCTGTGACACCCTGTGACACCTGTGACACCCCTACCCCATGACACCCCATGACACCCTGTGACACCTGTGACACCTGTGACACCCCTACCCCATGACACCCTGTGACACCTGTGACACCCTGTGACACCTGTGACACCCCTACCCCATGACACCCCATGACACCCTGTGACACCTGTGACACCCTGTGACACCTGTGACACCTGTGACACCCTGTGACACCTGTGACACCCCTACCCCATGACACCCTGTGACACCTGTGACACCTGTGACACCCTGTGACACCTGTGACACCCCTACCCCATGACACCCTGTGACACCTGTGACACCTGTGACACCTGTGACACCTGTGACACCTGTGACACCCTGTGACACCTGTGACACCCCTACCCCATGACACCCTGTGACACCTGTGACACCTGTGACACCCCTACCCCATGACACCCTGTGACACCTGTGACACCCTGTGACACCTGTGACACCCCTACCCCATGACACCCCATGACACCCTGTGACACCTGTGACACCTGTGACACCCCTGCCCCATGACACCCCATGACACCCCGTGACACCTGTGACACCTGTGACACCCCGTGGCACCTTGTGACACCTGTGACACCCCTCCGCACACCCCCACAGCCCCCCCGTGCCCGCGGCTCTGCTGACCCCTCCCGGCGGCACCAAGGAAGGGTCCCGTGTGTGTGAAGGTGACACGCGTGTGACACATTCCCCGCACCCCCAGCCCGCCCTGCGCCCTCACACCGCTGGGAAATGGAGATTTACAGATAAAAAACGGGTGACACAGGTGACACGGGTGACACGGGTGACACGGGTGACACGGGTGACACGGGTGACACGGGTGACACAGGTGACACGGCTGACACGGGTGACACGGGTGACACGGGTGACACGGGTGACACGGGTGACACCAGCTCCCAAGCCACCCTCGCATTCACCACAAGGGACAAACCCATTTTTCTCTCCTTTAATAAAATCCACAGCAAAGTACCAAAAAGGAGCAAATGGCGGCAGGGACGGGGGGGACACGGGGGGGGCTCTGGGCAGGGGGGACACGGGGCACACCCTGCACCCCCCGTGTCCCTGTCCCTTGGGGACACCCCGTGTCACCACCCCAGACCCCCGCCGGCGAGTCCGCAGCCACAGCCCCCCGCTGGGTTAATGACAAGGTTAATTACAAGTCAGTTAAGGGTTAGTTAAGGGTTAATTACAGGGAGGGGGTTATTGCTACCCGGGAAGGGGTGACAGGGGACACGAGGGACAGTGAGGGACCCCCCACCCTGGTAAAGGGAGAACCCCCCGAGGAGGGGTTGTGGCCTGGGGGACAGGAGGGGACACCCGGGGCCACGTCAGGGCTGGGTGTGACCCCCCCAAACCCGCACCCCCATCCCCGCTCCCCAGCTGGGACAGGGGGGCTCCCCCAGGCTCTGGCAGTGACTCAGCTGGGTGGGAGCTGTGCCCCCCACGGGACCCCTCCGGCCGCCTCTGCCCCTCCCCACATTTGGGGCGGTGTAGGGGGGACAGAGGGGTCGGGCTCGGGCTGGGGGGGGTCTGCAGAGAGCCGCCCCCCGCGGGGCCGGGCACGGCGAGCTCATCGCACCTCTGGGTGAGACACAACCCCCTCGGCCCCCCCCGGCCCTCCTGGCTGGGTTCGGGGGGGCGAGGGGAGGGTTTGTGGGGTCCCTAATAGACCCAGGTGACGGGGACCCACTGGGGCTGCACGCGCAGGTGCTCCATGGCCTCCCGCAGCCGCCCGAAGGTGCGCTCCAGGTCATCGTTGGTCAGGCTCAGGTCGAAGTAGTGCCCGTACCCGCGCTGGATGCGGTTGCTCTCCTCCACCGTGCGCTGGGCGTCCGCCTCCTGCACCCCAAAGCCTGCCTCAGTTTCCCCATCGCCCGCAGGGATGGCGGGGACCAGCCACTGCGAGCCGCGTGTCCGCCTCCTGCACCCCAAAGCCTGCCTCAGTTTCCCCATCGCCAGCAGGGATGGCGGGGACCAGCCACTGCGAGCCGCGTGTCCGCCGCCTGCACCCCAAAGCCTGCCTCAGTTTCCCCATCGCCCGCAGGGATGGCGGGGACCAGCCACTGCGAGCCGCGTGTCCGCCTCCTGCACCCCAAAGCCTGCCTCAGTTTCCCCGCCCCTCCCCGGCCCCCGGCGGACCCGCACCGTGAGCTGCTTGGTGGCCACGCCGCTCTCCAGGGCCGCCCGGTTCATGGCTCGCAGCCTCTCGGGCCCGGGGGCCTCGATGAACACCACGTAGGGCACGAACTCCGCCGTCCTCAGCACCTTGACGGCCTGGCCGGGGGGCACAGCGCTCAGCCCCGCGGCGGGGGCTCCGGGCTGTCGCTGTCCCCCCCCGGCCGTGTCCCCACCTGCGGGTTCACGTCCAGGATGCACATCCTGCCCGTCTCCAGCACGGCGCGGATGGAGTCGATCCTGGTTCCGTACAGGTTCCCCTCGTACTCGCCGTGCTCCAGGTACCGCCCGGCCTTGATGTCCGCCTCCATCTCGCCCCGCGACACGAAGCGATAGCCCTGCCCGTCCCGCTCGCTCTCCTTCGGCTTCCGGGACGTGTCTGCCCGGGGACACCGCGGTGACACCGCAGGGACACCGCGGGGACACCGCGGGGACACCGCAGGGACACCGCAGGGACACCGCAGGGACACCGCAGGGACACGGCAGGGACTCCACAGGGACACGGCAGGGACACCGCGTCCGGCCCGAGTGGGCCTGGGGACACGGCTGAGGGGACGGGAATGGACACAGGGGACAGGGATGGACACAGGGGACAGGGATGGTCACAGGGATGGTCACAGGGATGGTCACAGGTCACAGGGATGGACACAGGGATGGTCACAGGGGACAGGGATGGTCACAGGGATGGTCACAGGGATGGACACACGGGGCACGGATGGTCACAGGGATGGTCACAGGGGACAGGGATGGTCACAGGGGACACGGATGGACACACGGGGCACGGATGGTCACACAGATGGTCACACGGATGGTCACACGGATGGTCACAGGGGACACGGATGGACACAGGGATGGTCACAGGGATGGTCACAGGGATGGTCACAGGGATGGTCACAGGGGACACGGATGGACACACGGGGCACGGATGGTAACATGGATGGTCACACGGATGGTCACAGGGATGGTCACAGGGATGGTCACAGGGGACACGGATGGTCACACGGATGGTCACACGGATGGTCACACGGATGGTCACACGGATGGTCACAGGGGACACGGATGGTCACACGGATGGTCACAGGGGACAGGGATGGACACAGGGATGGTCACAGGGGACAGGGATGGTCACAGGGATGGTCACAGGGGACACGGATGGTCACAGGGATGGTCACAGGGGACAGGGATGGTCACAGGGGACAGGGATGGACACAGGGATGGACACACGGGGCACGGATGGTCACAGGGATGGTCACAGGGGACACGGATGGACACACGGGGCACGGATGGTAACACGGATGGTCACACGGATGGTCACACGGATGGTCACAGGGGACAGGGATGGTCACAGGTGACAAGGATGGACACAGGGATGGTCACAGGGGACAGGGACGGTCACAGGGGACACGGATGGTCACAGGGATGGTCACAGGGATGGTCACAGGGATGGTCACAGGGATGGACACACGGGGCACGGATGGTAACACGGATGGTCACACGGATGGTCACACGGATGGTCACAGGGGACACGGATGACACGGGCGGGGACAGGGGCACTCACAGGGGATGGTGGTGCCGTAGCGCGCCTGGTCAGACATGATCAGTTTGTTCTTGAGGCTGCGGCGCCCCACGCCCTGAGCCCCGATCAGCACCAGCGTTTTCCGGCGGAACGGCGGCATCCGCGCCACCTCCTCGTAGATCAGCAGCTCGTGCCGGTCGAACTCTGGGCGGGGGACAGGGCTGGCAGCCGTCCCCGGGGACCCCGGGGCACCCTGTCCCAGCGGGTGCCACCACCGCTCCCCCGGCCACTGCCCCGGGACACTCACCCGCGTTCTTCGTCGTCAGGTACATCATCCTCTTCTTCCTCTTCCCGCTGAGGCTGCCGCACAGGGCCCCTGCGAGGGCGAGGGGCTGCTGAGCTGGGGACAGGGACAGGGACAGGGACAGGGACAGGGACACGGGAGCTGCGACAGGGACAGGGACAGGGACAGGGACAGGGGCAGGGACAGGGACAGGGACAGGGGCAGGGACAGGGACACGGGAGCTGCGACAGGGACAGGGACAGGGACAGGGGCAGGGACAGGGGCACGGGAGCTGGGACAGGGACAGGGACAGGGGACAGGGACAGGGACAGGGGCACGGGAGCTGGGACAGGGACAGGGACAGGGACAGGGACAGGGACAGCACCCTGCCTCGGGGACAGGGGCACAGGAGCTGGGACCTTCCTCAGCGCGGTGGGGACATCACCCTGAGAATCGGGGACTTCCTGCGGGACAATGCCCTGGGGACAGGACCTTGGGCCGCCGGGGACATTGTCACACGGCGCAGGGGACCCGCCGTGCTCCCCCCTCGGGAGGCGGCCGTTCCACGGCCTGCCCCGCCAGGTGTGTCCCCCGCGGCCAGGCCGATGTCCCCGTACCCGACGTGGGGGCCACCTCCCCGTCCCGCTTGACGAAGGCCTTGCGCTTCTCCTCCAGCAGCTGGCTGGGCACCAGCCCCGCGCTGCCGCCCTCCACGTGGCACGCCTGGGGACACAGAGCCACGCATGGGGACCCCCCTGGGCTCCAGAGACCCCTCCGACCCCACAGAGAACACCCCCAGCTGCGGGGACCCCCCCAGGTCCCACAAGGAACCTCTCAAGTTCCAGGGACTCCCAATTTCCAGGAACCCCTCGGCTCCAGCCCCCCCAAATCCCGATGGGGACACACATCCAGGAAAGCCCCGAATTTCCAGGGACCCTCCCCTGCTCCAGGGATTCCCCCAGTTCCCAGGTAGCCCCTCAGCTCCAAGGACCCCCCCCCGAGCTCCAGGGCCCCCCCACTTTACAGGAATTCTCCCAGGCACACCCCAAGTCCACAGGGACCCCTCCATCTCCCCCAGAACCTCCCAGCCCCAGCACCCCCTCTCCCTCCGTGGCCCAGGACGGAATCAAGGAGCCACAGGCCCCCCAGAGCACCCCCCAGGGCCCCCCTGACCTGCCACCAGTTGGGGTCATCCTGGTTGACGATCTGCAGCAGGTCCCCGGCCATGAACTTGAGCCCGGCCTCCTTGCAGGGGATGAGGCTGTCGGTGGCCGGGTCGTAGTCGAAGTGACACTTGACGAACACCTGAGGACCGGGGGATGAGCGGGAGGGACCCCCCCGCACCCCCGGGATCCTCCCTGTGCCCCCCCGGCTGCCTCAGTGTCCCCAGCGCCCGTGTCACACGCTCCCCCCGCCGGGGCGCCCCCGCCGTGCCCGGCTCAGCCAGGCCCGCACGGCCCCCGCGCACACCCAGAGGGCTCCGGCCGCCGCCGCCGCCCCCCACGCGACCACCACGGCGACCCCCAGGCACAGCCCCACGGCCACGGCCAGGCACACCAGCGTGCCCAGCGCCGCCAGCGCCGCGCCCGCGATGGCGCACATGGGGACGGGCAGGGACACGCGCCCGTGTGGCCCCAGAGGCAGCGGGGGGACAGCGCTGGAGGGGACAGTGCTGCAGGGACAGCGCTGGAGGGGACAGCCCTGGCAGGGACAGCCCTGGCAGGGGACAGCGCTGCTTTGTCCCCTCGGAGACGGGGGTGGCTGGCACGGGGTGGGGAGCGGCAGCACAGGGCGGGTGTCACCCGGCACCCAGGGCTGTGCGGGGACCGGGACAGGGCAGGGACCGGCAGGGGCCGCAGGGAGGGCACGGGGGGGGACACGGGGGTCCCGCCAGCCAAGGGACACGCGGCACGGACAGGGGGACAGCGGCTCGCGGGGCTCGGGGGACAAGACGGGGATGGGGACACAAGGCAGGGGGAGCTGTGGGCAGGGTGGTGAGTGCGGGATGCGGGGAGGGATGCGGGGAGGGATGCGGGGAGGGATGCGGGGTGGGATACAGGTGGGATGTAGGTGGGATGTAGGTGGGATGTAGCTTGGGATGCAGGTGGGATGTAGTTTGGGATGTATTTTGGGATGTAGTTTGGGATGTAGTTTGGGATGCGGGGCGGGATGCGGGCCAGTACCTGGCGGGGCGGGATGTAGTTTGGGATGCAGGGTTGGATGCAGGTGGGATGTAGTTTGGGATGTATTTTGGGATGTATTTTGGGATGTATTTTGGGATGCAGGTGGGATACAGGTGGGATGTATTTTGGGATGTAGTTTGGGATGTAGTTTGGGATGTAGTTTGGGATGTATTTTGGGATGTAGTTTGGGATGTAGTTTGGGATGTATTTTGGGATGCAGTTCGGGATGTAGTTTGGGATGCAGGTGGGATGTAGTTTGGGATGTAGTTTGGGATGTATTTTGGGATGTAGTTCGGGATGTATTTTGGGATGTAGTTCGGGATGTATTTTGGGATGCAGGTGGGATGTAGTTTGGGATGCAGGTGGGATGTATTTTGGGATGTATTTTGGGATGTAGTTTGGGATGTATTTTGGGATGTACCTGGCGGGGCGGGTGGGGCTCCTGGTAGCTGGGCAGGATCTTGAGCACGACGCTGCCGCTGGCGTGGCGCAGGCTGTCCTGCAGCGCCCGGGGGTCGCTGCCCACCTCGCGCCCGTTCACCTCGCGGATCACGTCCCCCACGTGCAGCAGCCCCTGCTGCGCCACCATCCCCCCGTGCAGGATGCGGGCGATCACCAGCTCCCCCCGCTCCACCCGGAACGTCACCCCCTGAGGGGACAGCCCCGCTCAGCCCCCGGCGGGGACACACCGCGGCACCCGTGACACCCGCCCGGCACCCAACAGGAGCCCCGCTATCACCCCCGTACCCCAAAACGCTCCCCGTCCCCCTCAAGAAGCCACCCGGCACCTCGCCGTGCCCAGGGCACCCCGAAATGCTCCATCACCCCCCAGTGCCAATACCCCATAGTGCTGCCGGCGTCCCCAGCACATCCCAGGACCCTGAAATGTCCCGCCCTCCCCTCCTCACGCGCCCCGCGGCCCCCCCGGGCTCACCAGGTTCTCCCCGGCTGCCTTGCGGATGCCCACCATGCGCACGGCGTCGGGGGGCACGGGCTGCGAGCCCAGGGACGCCTCCGGGCCCGGGCTGCTCGGGGGGGGGTCGTAACTCTTGGCGGCCACCGAGTCGTGGGTCTCCAGCAGCGACTGGGACAGGCGGGGCGGGGAGCGGGGGTCACCCCCGTGTCCCACGCGCCTGGCACACGCGTGCCACCGCGCCTGGCACGGGACAGAGGCTCCCGCTCGCGTCCCACGCACCTGGAAGTGGGGTTCCCGCAGGATCCGGGCCAGCTCCGCCGCCGCTGCCTGCACGTCGGGCCGCGCCAGGCGCCCGATGTCCCGCAGGATCTCCTGCACCAGCGCCAGGTTGTCCCCGCGCACCGCCTCCAGCTTCCGCTCCTCCAGCCGCTCGTGGGCCTGGGGACACCGCGGGGACACCCGGGACAGGCGGCTGAGGGCAGAGACCCCCGGGGCTGGGGGGATCGGGGACCCCCGGGGGAGGATTAGGGACCCCCGGATGGAGCGGGGGGCGGGGATTAGGGACAGCAGAGCTGTTTGGGACCCCCAGGGCCAGGGAGTTTAGGGACCCTCAGGGCCAGAGGGATCTGGGGGTGCTGGGGGCGATTAGGGACCCCTGGGGGCAGGGAATAGGGACCCCCAGGAGGTGACAGAAACACTGGAGCCTCCCCCCATTCACACGCGGGGGTCACCCCCAGACCCCCACACGGCCCGGGGGTGCCGGGGGGGGACCCGCGCCCCCCGTGCCCCCGTACCTTGGCCAGGGAGCGGACGATGGGGCTCTCCATGATGCCGCGGAGGAAGATGAGGTCAAGGTCGGCCACCCCCGGGGTCCCCGGGAGCCCCATCAGGTTGTCCAGGACCTGCTGCATGGCTGGGGGGGACACGGGGGGGACACGGGGGGGACACGGGGGGGACACACACAGGGACACCGGGCGGGGGGGGAGAGGAGGAGCAGCAACGTGGGTGAAAGTGCAGGCGGGGGTGCTCGTGTCCCCCCCGTTCCTGTCACAGTCACCCCTGGCCCCCCGCCCCCATCACGGGGACAAGTGTCGGGGTCCCCTGAGACAGGGAAATGTCCCCTCCTCGTTCAGCCGCAGGGACGGGGACGGAGCCCCGCAGCTGCCACCGCGCAGCCCCCCGGAGCAGAGTAACGGGAGGGGGCTGCAGGGGGGCGGTGGAAGGGGGGTGGTGCGATGGGGGGCGATGAGATGGGGGGGGCGATGCAATTGAGGGGGGGCCGCATCCGGGGCCGCGGGGGCGGGAGCGGCTGCGCGGCTGCGCTGCAATGGCGGGGGACGATGGCGATGCACCGGGGGGGCGGGGGGGGGACATCCATCAGCCCCCCCCTCAATCCAGGGGGGTCACAGCACCACCCGAACCCCTCAACCCCATCTCCCGCCGCCCGTCTCATCCCCCACCGCATCCCCGCCCCACGGCGCCCCCCGAGCGGCATCACCGGCCCCGGGGGCATCGCCCCCGGCCCCTCCCAGCCCCCGGTACCTGGGGGAGCCGGGGGGGCGCGGGCGGGGCCCGGGGCGTGCGGCGGGGACCCTGGGCCGGGGCGGCTCATGGCTGCGGGGCCGGGCTCCCCCGCCCCAGATCCGGGTACCGCCGCCCCCCCGCAACCCCCCGGCCCCGCGTGGGGCCCCCACCCGCGCCGGGCCCGCGCCCCCCGCCTTGCACACGCGTGTGCCCCGGGCGCGCTCCGGCCGCTTTGCCCCCCCCCCGGCGGCGGGGAGGGGGTCGGGGGTCGGGGGTCCGGGGGGGGTGCCGGCATCAGCTCACGCGCGCGGCCACGGCTCGTGCACGCGCATCTCCCGCGTGTGCACGCGCACGTGAGCACCCACGCGTGCAAAACACCCGAGCGCGCTCACGCGCGCGCGCCGACCCCGCGCACCCCCCCCACCGCCGCCGCGCGCCCGCGTGCGCGCGCCCCCGCTGACCCGCGCTCCCCGCGCGCGCCCCCGAGCGTCTCCCACGCGCGTTCCCGCTCGCGTGCAAAGGCACGGGCGCGCTCCCCGCGGCCCCCCCGCCGTGCCCGCTCACCCTCGCTCCACGGCCGTGCTCGCGCACCCGCCCCGCGCGCGGGTGGGACCCCCCGGCAGCGCCCCGCGGCGTGGGGAGGGGGCCGGCGGGGGCTCGGCCCCTTTAAGGGGGCGGTGGGAGGGGGGCGGGAGCGCGGATTTAAAGGGGCCGCGCCGCGCCCGCGTGCAAGGCGCGCGCGCCCCCGCCCGCGGAAACCGCGCGCGCGCGGACGAGGACGCGCGCTCGGGTCCCTCTCGAGGGGAGCCCCCCCCCTCCCCCCCCGCACACGCGCGTGCCCGACACCCCCCCCCGACCCTGCCCCCTCGCGCGTGCACGGGGGGCGTTTGCCCCTCCCGGTGCGCGCTCACCCGTGACCGAGGCGGGGGCGGCCGCCGGCATCGCTGCGGAGCCGCGGGACAATCGCGACTGGCACCGACCGGACGGGGACAGGGACGGGGACAGGGACGGGGACAGGGATGGCCGCGTAGGCGTGTCCACAGTGCCAGCACCCCCAGTGTCCCCAGCACCGCCAGCCGGTGTCCCCAGTGTCCCCAGCACAGCAGCCGTGTTCCCGACACCCTCAGTGGCCCCGTGTCCCCACCAGCATCCCCTCTGTCCCCAGTGTCACCGCCGTCCCCAGACACCCCCCGTACTCCCAGTACCCCCACTGCCTCCAGCCCAGTGTCCCCAGTGTCCCCCGTGTCCCCCGTGTCCCCAGTGTCCCCCAGTGTCCCCCGTGTCCCCAGTGTCCCCCGTGTCCCCCGTGCCCCCAGTGTCCCCCGTGCCCCCAGTGTCCCCCGTGCCCCCAGTGTCCCCAGTGTCCCCAGTGTCCCCCGTGTCCCCCGTGCCCCCAGTGTCCCCCGTGCCCCCAGTGTCCCCAGTGTCCCCAGTGTCCCCCGTGTTCCCAGTGTCCCCAGTGTCCCCCATGTCCCCCGTGTCCCCCATGTCCCCCGTGTCCCCAGTGTCCCCCGTGTCCCCAGTGTCCCCGAGCAGGCAGAGGCAGGACAGGCGGTGGCTGCAGGGGGGGATTTATTGCCGGGGGTCTGTCCCGGCCCCGCGGTGCCGGTTCTGGGGGGCTCGGGGGTGCAGCGGGGGCGGGGGGGCTGCACCTTCTGGGCGTCTTCACCCACTCGGCCCCGGCCGTGTCCCTGAAGCAAAAGGGGGGCTCACGCAGGGTCCCCAACGCCTTGTCCCCTTCCCCACTGAGCCCCCCTGGATCCCCCAGCCCCGTGTCCCCCACCCTGACACCCCCAGGTACCCCCTGGATCCCCCAGCCCCGTGTCCCCCACCCTGACACCCTCCAGGGTCTCCCCCTGGATCCCCCCGGGCTGCCCCGCCCAGAGCGCCCCTTCCCCCCGGGCTGTCCCCGCTGGGGAAACTGAGGCAGGGCCGGCCCGGGGGGCTCCTCCCGCCCCCCCCGTGCCTCACCTGGGGCTCAGCACCCCGGAGCGCCCCGGGGCTCCTCGGCCAGCGCTCGCCCGCCCGCCCGCTTCCCGTACCTGCAACGGGGACGCCTTATGGGGACGGGGGGACACCACGGGAGCGTGTCCCGATAGGGAGCGTGTCGCGACAGGGAGCGGCTCGTGCTGGGGAGCGCTTCGGGACGGGCAGCGTGTCCCGGGGGGGAGCGCATCCCGATGGGAGCACATCGGAACGGGGAGCATGTCGTGACGGGGAGCATGTCGCGATACGGGAGCATGCCGTGACGGGGAGCATGCCGTGACGGGGAGCATGCCGTGACGGGGAGCATGTCGCGATACGGGAGCATGCCGTGACCGGGAGCATGCCGTGATGGGGAGCATGCCGTGATGGGGAGCATGCCGTGACCGGGAGCATGCCGCGATACGGGAGCATGTCGCGATACGGGAGCACAGCGGGACGGGCCCTGCTCACCGCGGCCGGGTGACCACGTTCAGGTACTGCTGCAGGTCGTTGTAGAAGCGCAGCAGATCCTCCACGGGCGCGTCGTCCCCGGGGTACTCGGGCTGGGCCGGGGCCGCGCGGGGCCGCAGCGGCAGCAGCGCCAGAGCAGCGCAGGCCACCAACAACAGCGGGCGCGGGGCCATGGCTGCCACGGCGACAGCGACAGCGACAGCGACAGGGGCACGGACAGGGGCACGGACAGGGACAGGGGCACGGACAGGGACAGCGACAGCGGCACGGACAGGGACAGGGACAGGGACAGGGACAGGGACAGGGACAGGGACAGGAGCTCACACCCGTGCGCACCGCGCAGGGATGGGAACAGGACAGGCTGTGCTCTGACACAGAGCCCACACACACCTGTGCACACCTGGACACATCTGGACACACCCCTGCACACCTGGACACACCTGTGCACACCTGCACACCTGCACACCCCTGCACACCCTGTGTCCCAGCCCTGCACACCTGGACACCCCTGCACACCTGGACACTCCTGTACACCCCGTGTCCCACCCCTGCACACCCCTGCACACCCTGTGTCCCAGCCCTGCACACCTGGACACTCCTGCACACCTGCACACCCCTGCACACCCCGTGTCCCAGCCCTGCACACCTGCACACCCCTGCACACCCCTGCACACCCCTGTACACCCCGTGTCCCACCCCTGCACACCCCTGCACACACCTGTACACCCCTGCACACCCCGTGTCCCAGCCCTGCACACCCCGTGTCCCAGCCCTGCACCCCTGCACACCCCTGCACACCCCTGCACACCCCGTGTCCCAGCCCTGCACACCCCGTGTCCCAGCCCTGCACCCCTGCACACCCCTGCACACCCCTGCACACCTGCACACCCCTGCACACCTGTACACCCCTGTACACCCCTGTACACCCCGTGTCCCAGCCCTGCACACCCCTGCACACCCCGTGTCCCAGCCCTGCACACCCCTGCACACACCTGTGCACCCCTGCACACACCTGGACACCCCTGCACACCTGGACACCCCTGCACACCCCTGCACACCCCGTGTCCCACCCCTGCACCCCTGCACACCCCTGCACACCCCGTGGCCCAGCCCTGCACACCCCTGCACACCCCTGCACACCCCTGCACACCCCTGTACACCCCGTGGCCCAGCCCTGCACACCCCTGCACACCCCTGTACACCCCTGCACACCCCGTGGCCCAGCCCTGCGCACCTTCAGCCTTGCTCAGTTGCACACGGGTGCCCCACGCGTGTCCCCCGTGTCCCCTGCACACCCCGCTTGTCGCGGCCCCGCTCTCTGCCCACCCCGCCCGCTCCCCGTCCCCTCTCACCTCCTTCCTGGCGGGGGACAGGCGACACGAGGGGGCTGTGCCTGGCACGGGGGTGTCGCTGCCGCTGCTGCCGCTGCCGTGCCGGCCCTTTTATCCCCCCGTGTCCCGCTGATGTCACCCTGGTGCCCCCTCGGACTGGGAGGGGGGACAGGGGCCAGCGTGGGAGGTGACAGGGCCAGCTGGCCCCTGGTTAATGTTTGACCCCGCGCTGAGGGGGCTCCCGGAGGGGACAGGACGTGGACACGGGTGTCCGGCCCCACGGAGGGACACAGGGACAGGGGTGGGGACATCCATCACTGCTGGGTGCCCCCACCACCGCCCCCCACCCAGTGCGCCCCAGTATCCAACCCCAGTGTGCCGCAGCCCCCAGCCCAGCCCAGCCTCCCCTACTCACCCTCTCCAAAATTCCCACCCCTCACCCCCTTCCACTCCCCTCCTTTCACCTCCCAATCGCTCCCCACCCCCGACCCCCGTCCCTGCACCCCGACACCTCCTGTCCCTTGTTCTTCCCACCCCCCTGCCCCCCTCCATCCCCCCTCCATCCCCTCCATCCCCTCCATCCCCTCCATCCCCCCTCCATCCCCTCCATCCCCTCCATCCCCTCCATCCCCTCCATCCCCTCCATCCCCTCCATCCCCCATCCATCCCCTCCATCCCCCCTCCATCCCCCATCCATCCCCTCCATCCCCCCTCCATCCCCCCTCCGTCCCCTCCATCCCCTCCATCCCCCCATCCCCTCCATCCCCTCCATCCCCTCCATCCCCTCCATCCCCTCCATCCCCCCTCCATCCCCCCTCCGTCCCCTCCATCCCCTCCATCCCCCCATCCCCCCCATCCCCCCTCCATCCCCTCCATCCCCTCCATCCCCTCCATCCCCTCCATCCCCTCCATCCCCTCTCCATCCCCCCTCCATCCCCCCTCCATCCCCTCCATCCCCTCCATCCCTCCTCCATCCCCCCTCCATCCCCCCCATCCCCCCCACCCCTCCATCCCTTCCATCCCCTCCATCCCCCCCATCCCCTCCATCCCCCCTCCATCCCCCCTCCATCCCCCCTCCATCCCCTCCATCCCCTCCATCCCCTCCATCCCCTCCATCCCCTCCATCCCCTCCATCCCCTCCATCCCCTCTCCATCCCCTCCATCCCCTCCATCCCCTCTCCATCCCCCCTCCATCCCCCCTCCATCCCCTCCATCCCCTCCATCCCCTCCATCCCCTCCATCCCCTCCATCCCCTCTCCATCCCCTCCATCCCCTCCATCCCCTCTCCATCCCCCCTCCATCCCCCCTCCATCCCCTCCATCCCCTCCATCCCCTCCATCCCCTCCATCCCCTCCATCCCCTCCATCCCCTCTCCATCCCCTCCATCTCCTCCATCCCCTCCATCCCCCCCATCCCCTTCATCCCCTCCATCCCCTCCATCCCCCCGCGCCCCCCGCGCCCCCCGCGCCCCCCGCGCCCCCCGCACTCAGCGGACCCGCCCGTGCCCACGAGCTGCTCTTTATTGTCGCCGTGCAGGGACCACGCGGGGCCCCCCCGACAGCGCTGGGGAGGGGACGGGGTCGGGGGCTCCCCCCGACAGCGGGACGCCCCCGGGCCGGGTTCTGGGGGTCCCCGGCCCTCCAGCGGGGGGTCCCGCGCTGGCCTTGGGTCCCCTGGGGGGACCTGGAGAGATGGGGAGGATTTGGGGGACAGGGGGGCTGGGCGGGGCGGTCACCACGAGGAGTCATCATCGAACCTGCGGGAAGAGCCGGTGTGAGAAAAGGGGGAACGAGACCCCCGACCCCCCCCGGGACCCCGAACAGCCCCGGGACCCCCACCCCGGGGTGCGGGCGACAGCGCAGCCCCTGTGTGCGGCCAGGGAGGGGGACGGCGACGGGGACACTCACCGTGACCTGTCACTGCCGGCCCCCAGGAGCAGCTCCGCCACCGCGGCGCCGGGGCTGGAGCGTTTCCCGTACCTGCGGGACACGGGAGCGCGCGGGAGCAACGGGGACCCCGCGGGAGCGCGCGGGAGCAACGGGGACCCCGCGGGGGCGCGGGGACAGGGACGGGCGCAGCGAGGGGGACGCGTGTCCGGCCCTGTCGCTCACCTCTGCCGCGTGACCAGGTTGATGTAGTGGCGAAGGGCCGAGAAGTACCGGGCCATCTCCTCGGGGGACGCGTCGTCCCCGGGGCTCTCGGGTTTCGGGGGGTACGCGGCCGCCAGGCACAGCAGGACACAGAGGGACACGGCCACCAGCGCGCGCCACGGCCGCGGGGACATCACCATCTGCGGGGGGCGGCTGCGGGTGGGGCACCCCCATCGCCCCCGGGACCCCCGAGCCAGCTCTGCCCCCCCACCACACCCCGGGACCCCGTTCCCCGTGGGAATGTCACACCCCCAGAGCACCCCCAGCTCCCCAGAGCTGTGTTTCATCCCCCCCCCCGGGACCCCAGCCCCCCTGAAGGGACATCTTCACCCCCCGGGACCCCCCCATATCCAACGGGGACATCTCCCTCCCGGAGACCCCCCCCCAGTGTCCCCAAGGGAACTGTCCCACCCCCAAGGACCCCACGTGCACCCCAAGGGACCCCACAGGTCCCCAAGGTGACTGTCCCTCCTGGGGTCCCGCCCTCCCCTCAGGGACCCCCCGGGACCCCAGCCCCGTCCCCGCACTCACGATGGCGGAGGCAGAGGTGACAGGTGGGGCCTGGCCGAGGGGTGACAGTGCCGGGGACACGGCGGCTCCTGCGCCCGCCCGGGGTTTTATAGCCCGAGGGGGGCTGGTGGCTCCTCCCTCACGCGTGACAGACCCACGGGCACGCAGGACCCTGCCCCCCCCGCCACGGGCAGGCGACACGTGCCAGCACCTTGTCACTGTCCCCCGGCACAGCCCCCGGCCCGGGGCAGCGGGGCTGGGGAGGACAGAGCGGGGCGGGGGGTAGGACAAGGCTGGGACACACGGACACGGGGACAGGGGGACACGCGGACACGGGGACAGGGGGACACGCGCGTGGCCACAGGACACGGACACGGCAACGCCAGACGGGCACGGGACATGGGCACAGATGTGTGGTGTCACCACGGCACGGGCAGGTGAGACAGGAACATGACAGATGTGACACAGCCCTGGCACAGGGACACAGGACAGGGACACAGGACAGGGACACGGGTGTGACACAGCCCTGGCACAGGGACACAGGACAGGGACACAGGACAGGGACACGGGTGTGACACACAGCCCTGGCACAGGGACACAGGACAGGGACACAGGACAGGGACACAGGACAGGGACACGGGTGTCACACACAGCCCTGGCACACAAACCTGCCCTGGGACAGCCTCGGGGTGTGACAGGGGGACACAGGGACATCAGCCACACCCAGGGACACAAACATGGCAATGGGACAAGCCACCCACGGGGGACAGTGAAGGGGACAGACACACCCGCAGCCACGGCTGCCTCAGTTTCCCCAGACCGGGCACGAAGCCGCCACCACGGCCCTGTCACCGCAGCCCCCGCCGCCGCCATCGATCGCTGTCACCTCCCCAGGACGGATGAGGTGGCCTTTCCAGCCCCCCAGTCCGTTATGGATTTACCATTAAGGAGCAATCACCGGCTCCGGGGGAAACTGAGGCACGGCGGGACGCGGCGGGGACGTGCCCGCCGGGCAGGGGCCACCAAAGCCACCGCGGGGCTGCGGCGATGGGGAGAGGTGACAGAAGGGGGTCCCCAAAAACGCCGGGATGGCCCCACCGCATCTCCGGCCGGGCTGGAGGGGACACGGCCCGTGGGGACACCGGGGGGACACGGGAGGGTGCCAGCCCCGGCCGGAGGGGACACGGGAGGGTGCCAGCCCCGGCCGGAGGGGACACGGGAGGGTGCCAGCCCCGGCCGGAGGGGACGCGCTCCCCACTCGTGCCCCGCTGTCACCCGGCGGGCGGCGTCGGCGGGGACGCGGCTGGTGGCAGTGGCGGGGGCTGTCCCCCGTGGCGTGGCCGCTCTGTGACACCCGCCCGGAGCGGGGGACACGGGCGGGGGGTCCCGGCCGAGCGGCGCCGGGCTCGGGCAGCGCTGGGAGGGGGGAGCGGCCCCCGCAGCCCCCCCAGCCACGAACCTTTCCCGTCCCCGCGGCCGATGCGGAGCTGACGGGACCGAGGGGGCTGCGGGGACCCCCCCGCGGGGAAACTGAGGCAGGGGGGCTGGCTCCCCCCAGCCCCGCGCAGGGGGGGATCTGCCCCATCCCGGGGTCTGGGGAGAGACCCCGCCACAGCGACAATGTCACCGCGTTGTCACAGACGTCCCCCGGCCCGGGGTGGGGGGGGATCGGGGCGCGGGTGGCCCCCAGCGCCCCCCGGCAGCCGCGGGGGGGTCCGGGGGAGCTTTCTGCCCCATTTATCCGAGTGACAGCAAACAGACATTTTCCAAAGGTCACAGGATGGCTCTGCCGGCGGGGGGGCGCGGGCTGCACCCCCCGGCACGGGGGGGACCCCGACGGGGACAGGGGGGTGTCCCCTGCGTGCCCCCCCCGCTGCAAGGGCAGCGAGGAGGAAGAGGAGGGTCTGGGGGCGAAGGCGGGGGGCTGGAGCAGCCGGGGGGGCCCGGGGGGTGAGGAGCCGCGGTGGCCCCCCCGGGCAAACACGGCTCTGCCGCCTGCCCGCGTTTTATGGCCCCGGTTCCGCCGGAGGCGCATTAGGGCCCCCCCGAGGAAGCCGCTTATCAGCCCTGTTTGCTTTTCCGGGACACACGGACACCTGTCCCGGCCCCGGGGGGGACACACGGACACCTGCACAGCCCTGGGGACACACGGACACCTGCACAGCCCTGGGGACACACGGACACCTGTCCCGGGGGGGACACACGGACACCTGCACAGCCCTGGGGACACACGGACACCTGTCCCGGCCGGGGGACACACGGACACCTGTCCTGCCCTGGGGACACACGGACACCTGCCCCGGGGGGGACACACGGACACCTGTCCTGCCCCGGGGACACACGGACACCTGTCCCGGGGGGGACACACGGACACCTGCACAGCCCCAGGGGGACACACGGACACCTGTCCTGGCCGGGGGACACACGGACACCTGCACAGCCCCGGGGGGGACACACGGACACCTGTCCTGCCCTGGGGACACACGGACACCTGCACAGCCCTGGGGACACACGGACACCTGTCCCGGCCGGGGGGACACACGGACACCTGTCCCGGCCGGGGGGACACACGGACACCTGCACAGCCCTGGGGACACACGGACACCTGCACAGCCCCGGGGGGGACACACGGACACCTGCACAGCCCCGGGGGGACACACAGCCCGGGGACAGCCCGGGGACAGTGAGGACAGCCTGTGGGGACCCCGGGGGTTGCCAGGCGCTCCCTGGGTCCCTCTGGGACCCCCACCCGTGCCAGAGCACCCACAGCTCCTCCCCCGGGTCCCCAGAGCGGGACCCCTCAAGCAGCTCCTTAAGGCCCTGTCCCCCCCAAAGCGGCTCCCCATGCAGGTCCCCCAAAACACCACAAGCTGCCAGAGCTCTGCCCCCCGAGCCCCCCAGAGCATCTCCCCCAACCCAGCTCCCCCCAAAAGTGACTCCTCTGAAGCCTCTTCCCCCAGAGCAGCTCTCCCCTCGACATCGGCTCCCCAGAGCGTTCCTGCCCTGCAGTTCCAGGACCCCGAAAGCAGCTGCTGCCCCCCGAAGCTGCAGCCCCTCCCCTGGCACCCAAACCCCCCAGGGTGAGACATTAAAGATTTCTCAGTGCATCAGTAAAAATACATTTTCTTGTGGGGGGAGCAGTGACACCCCTCAGCAGGGAGAGGGGCCCTGGCCACACAGTGGCCGCCACCCCCCAGGCAGGACCCCCCACCCGTCCTCCGCCACAATTATCAAATATTTACAAACAACACAAATAAAAACAAAATCAACCAATAAATAGTGATGCTCCTTAAAAAAACCCCTCCCAGCCCCGATCCCCAGCTCATCCCACGCCGTCCCCTCATCCGTCGGTGGCCAGGATGACCACGGCCCCGAAGATGCCGACGTTTTGGCCGATGAGCTTCATCTGGTTCCAGAACTCGACGCGCCGCAGGGCGTGCCAGTAGCCCAGGTTGCCGTCGATGAGGAGGATGGCCAGGGGCAGCAGCACGGCCAGGACCTGCGCCGCCGCCCGCACGTAGTAACCCGACAGGAAGGCCAGGGCCAGCAGCCCGTAGAGCAGGAACAGCAGCTGCAGGGCCAGCTCACCCCCCAGCAGGTGGTCCAGGTAGGCCAGGCGGTCCTCGGTGCTGTGCTGCAGGGAGTAGGCCTGTGGGGACAGGGGACAATGGGGACTCTGGGGACACGGGGGACTCTGGGGACACTGGGGATAGTGGGGACATTGGGGACACTGGGGACACTGGGGACACTGGGGATAGTGGGGACATTGGGGACACTGGGGACTCTGGTGACACTGGGGACTCTGGGGACACTGGGGACAGTGGCAGCAGGGCGAGTGATGGGGATGGAGCTTCTCCTGCAGGGACCTGTGTGCCCAGCCCACAGCTGTGGCCACTGGCCCTGGCTGTCCCTTGGCTGTCCCCCAGCTGTCCCCAGGCTGTCCCCCAGCTGTCCCCAGCTGTCCCCAGGCTGTCCCCATTACCTGGCAGATGAGGTAGATGCCCAGGAACACCTGTCCCGTGGACTGCAGGGAGCGGCTGCGCGGTTTCTGCCGGTACAGCTCCCCGGCGCCGCTGGCCAGGATCAGGAAGCCGCCGATGATGGCGATGGTGCGCGAGTACATCCGCACCTGCGGGGCCACGGCGGCGTCACGGCTGCCCTGGGGCCGCGGGGGCCATGGGGCCGCGGGGGCTGCGGGGGCTGCAGGGGTCTCACCTTCAGCCAGTCGCCGTAGTGGACGTGGCCCCCGACGTGGGCGGCGTAGGTGGCCACCGCCAGCTGCAGCGCGGCCCCCAGCGCGAACCAGCGCCGCTTGACCCCGAAGGACATGAAGCTGGCGCAGAGCACGGCCACGCCCATGTCCACGTACAGGTACGGCACCGGGATGTCCGGCTTCCTGCGGGGACGGCAGCTCCGGCACCCCCAGACTCACCCCGAGCCCCCAGACCCTCCCTGGGGTTATCGGTGAGGCACAGCCCCTCTGTGCCCCACACAGCCCCTCCGTGCCCCACAGAGCCCCTCCGTGCCCCACACAGCCCCTCCGTGCCCCACACAGCCCCTCCGTGCCCCACACAGCCCCTCCGTGCCCCACACAGCCCCTCCGTGCCCCACACAGCCCCTCCGTGCCCCACACAGCCCCTCCGTGCCCCTCCGTGCCCCCCACTGCTGCTGGGACCCCTTCCCCACAGCCCAGCGCTGCCCCTCAGCCCTGGGCAGCAGCTCTGGGCCCCACTCAAACCCCCCTGAACCACCCCAAACCCCCCTGAACCACCTCAAACCCCCCAACCCCACCTCAAACCCCACCTCAAAGCCCCATGAACCACCCCAAACCCCCCAACCCCGCCTCAAACCCCACTCAAACCCCCCTGAACCACCCCAAACCCCCCAACCCCACCCCAAACCCTCCTGAACCACCTCAAACCCCACAGACCCCTCTCAAACCCCACCTCAAACCCCCCTGTCCCAGCCCCACCGAGGGTCCCTGTCACCCGGAGCAGCCCCACACTGACCCAGGAGCCCCCCAGGAGCCCCCCAGCCCCTCACAGCCCCCCCAGCCCCCCACACCGCCCCGCGTTTCTCCCACGCCCCACACCAGGCTCCGGCCCCCAGCCCCTCAGAGCCCCAAACCCACCCGCGGACTCTCCCAGATCCCCCCCAGCCCAGCCCCACGCCCGCCCCTTCCCGCCCGGGCCCCCTCCCCAGCACCACTTGCAGGCGCCCCGGCCCGTCCCGAGCCCCGGGCGCGCACCGGCGCAGGTCGGCGCGCTCCGCGCACAGCAGGAGCCCGCTGAAGCAGTGCCAGAAGGGGAAGCGGGTGAGCAGGACGCCGCCGCCCGCCGTGAGCAGGCGAAGCGCCCGCCGCCTCCACCCGCGGCCCGCCGCCATTACCGGGCTGTCCCGCCGGAAGTGCCGCGCCGGAAGTGCCGGCTCGCGGACCAATCAGCGCCGCCCAGCGCCCCGCCAAGGGGAAGCCACGCCCCTTCATTTGGAGCACGCTCATTGCGCTCAGGCCGCGCCCCTCCGTTCAAAGCGCGTTCGCTGCCCCGGAGCCGCGGCCCCGCTCTGAACCGCCGCTCCCACCGAGCCTCCACCCTGCCCTGGCCCGCGCCTTCTCCATGAACCCGCGCCTCTTCCAGCGGAACCCCTGCCGTGCCCGACACCGCGCCAAATCAACCCCGCAACCCCTCATTGCCGCGCCAGGCCCCGCCCCGTCAGAGCAAACCCCGCCCCCGGACACGCCCACTCCCCATGGTCCCGCCCCCATAATGTCCATACATAATAAAGCTCCGCCCATAGCCACGCCCACTCCCCGGCCACGCCCCCGATGCCACGCCCCCATTGAGCCCTCACAGACTCCGGTGATGGTTAAAAAAATTTCGGGTTTTTATTGTTTTTTGCTAAACAAGACTAAAAAATTTTCCTTTTTTTTTCTTTTTTTTTTTTTAATTTTTTTTTTTAATCTTTAACTTTTCTAAAGGCAGGGCTTGAATCGTTTTGAGTTTGATCTGCTTTTTTTTTTTTTTTCTTTAATAATAATAATAAAAAAAAAAAAGAAAGGAAATAAAATGAAGAGGGGGGAGGATCGTGGCAAAAAAAAAAAAAATAAAATTAAAAAAGAAATTAAAAATTAAATGAAAAAGGGCAAAAAAGAATTTAAAAACATAAAGGAAATGGGGAGAAAACCCCAAATCCAGGTTCTGGCTGCTCCCAGGGCAGGTTAGAGGGATTTTTTGCCACGACCCTGCTAGAAGCAGACAAATATTTAAAGAACATTTTAATATATATTCATATATATATTTAAAGATAAGAAAAATAAGACTAATTCAAGCCTTGCCCTGTGCAAAGAAAATTAAAACGAGACCACGTAGGTCACAAGGGTCCCGGGTGGGCCACCACAGTCAGCTCGTTAACTTTATTTTCTGGGGGGCATTTTGGGGAACAGGGAGGCAGGAATTGGGAGGAAAAGGAAAAAAAAAAAAAGTCCAAAAAATAAAATTAACAGAGTCTGACTGGCTGGAGGGAGAAACCATGGCGGAAAAACAAAGTCTGTTAGTCAAGTAATGCGTGAGGAGCTTTAAATTATTCTTTTTTTTTTTTCTCGTTTGTTTTAAAGTCTAAAGTTTGGAATTGGTTGAGATTCCCAAGAGAGAGAGAGAGAGAGAGAAAAAAAAAAAAAAAAAAAAAAAAAAAAAGGAAATAAAAGTTGAAGGTGCCCCCAGTGCCACCTCCGGGGAGGGGACACGGGGACGGGGTGAGCCCGAGGTGGCCTCAGGATGAGAGGGACGTGTCCTTCTGTGTCTGCTGTGCTTGTGAACGCTGCAGGACCTTCTGGCTCTCCACGTCCCGAAAGTGTTTCTCCACCTGCAGGGGAAGGGGGGATTTAGGGGAGGAACGGTGCCCAAGGGGGGCTGCAGAGCCCCGGGAAGGGCTGGGGTGTCCCCAGGGAGGTGACACCCGCCCTGCCTGTCCCCTCCTCAGCGTTCTCAACACACAGCTGGAGGGAGGAGGGCAGGGGGATGGCCAGGATGGGCTCCTGGGTGTCCCCAGGGACGTGTCCCCCCCCCAGCACCCCCAGCCCACACTCACTATTTTGCGTACGTGGCTCAGGGCGCTTCCCTCTTTGCCTTTACAGTTTTCCACCTGGTACGGAGGGGCAATGACGACTTCTTCCATCACAACTATGTTCTTCTCCTGCCATTTACAGTCTTTAATGCTGAGGGGAGGGACAACGCCATCAGGGAACGCCACCTGGCCTGGGAAAGCCACCACTGCCCCCCGGGGTGGGTCTGTGTCCCAGCGAGAGGGCAAAGAGCCCCCCTGGTCACTGCAGCTGGAGAGGGGTGGGAGCCCAGGGGGGTGGGATGTGCCAGCAAGGGGCAGGGAGCGGGCAGGGAGCCACCCTCCCTCCCTGAGATCCCACCCAGCACATCCCAGGACACGTCAGAGCCTCCCAGAGCGACCCAGCAAAGGGAATCCCCCAAAAAGCAGCCTGGGGACCCCGAGGTGGGCACTGGGGACCCCGAGGCGGGCACTGGGGACCCTGAGGCGGGGCACTGGGGACCCCGAGGCGGGCACTGGGGACCCTGAGGCGGGCACTGGGGACCCCGAGGCGGGCACTGGGGACCCTGAGGCGGGCACTGGGGACCCCGAGGTGGGCACTGGGGACCCCGAGGCGGGCACTGGGGACCCTGAGGCGGGCACTGGGGACCCCGAGGTGGGCACTGGGGACCCCGAGGGGGGCACTGGGGACCCCGAGGGGGGCACTGGGGACCCCGAGGCGGGCACTGGGGACCCTGAGGCGGGGCACTGGGGGCCCCGAGGTGGGCACTTACGTCTTATGGATGGTCTGGAAGAGCTGCTGCCCCTCCAGAGAGACACCAGCACTAATTGCATATGCCTGGCTCATCTTCTCCTCCTTCTCCGTCCGCGCTTTGTTGGCAAGCTGGGAAAACACGGGGACAGGGAATTGGGCTGGGAGCAATGAGGGGGCACAGGGACCCCCCGACACAGCTCTGCCCCGTGTGATTCCAGCTGAAATTCCCCTGCTGAGGCACCCTCACCACTGCCGGAGATTTGGGGGATGGTGGTGCCACCTTTCCACGTCCCCCTGTCCCTTCCCCGTGGCCTCTTCTGAATCAGTTGTGGCATTTTAGGTGCAAACCACCCTCACTGCTCCCTTTACTTGGGAGGGAGATGGGGAAAAGGAGCCTGAAATACCCGACAGGCTGGGAGTAAACGCTCCATGCAGGAGTACGAGCAACTTTAGCCTGCAGCAATTGATTTGCTCCCAAAAAATAACCAGAATTGGTTATCTGGGAGTGGCATCCGTGTGTGGGGAGGTGTGATTACACACAGGGTGCTGGAATAGAGATGGAAAACCCCGACCCTGGCATCCCCCATGTTGAATCCCATGGATGTGGGAGGAGAAGGATGCAGCGCCTGGAGGCAGCAGCCCTGGACCAGCTGCCTTTTCCTGGCTGGAGATGCCGCAGTGGAGGAGCCACATCAGCATCATCCCTCCTCTTCCTCCTCCTGGAGCCTCCTCATTCCTGGGAGCACACCCAGAGCTGGACTGGCTTCCTGGCGCTGGCTGAGGGGGTTTCACCCCTCCCGAAGCCCCTCGGGGTAGGGAAAGGCCGAGCTCCCTCTGGCTGGGGACACTTCAGTGCCTCTCCCAGCCGTGTCCCCTCTCAGTGCCCTGGGAGCAGTCACTGCAGGGGCACGGGGACGCTCCCCGTGTGCTCCCCGTCCTCATCCCAACAGGGACAGGAGCCTTCCTCACCTTCACAAGCCACCCACCCCATGCCATGGTAGAACTGCTCTGTCCAAGACCCCCAGGCAGGCTTCCAAACCAGGCACAACGTTCCACAGGAACTTCCCTGCACCCCACACCCTTCCCTGCCCCTCATCCAGGTAGGGCAGCCATCCCGAGGCTGGAGAACTGGGATCCTGACCATCCACACTGGGAAGGGCTGGAACTGTGGGACCGAGCATTGGGGATCCCCTGTGCCGTGTCCTCCCTGAGCAGATCCCCCTTCCCCAGCCTGAGGTTTAGATCCCCTCTGTCCCAAGCCTCTGGCTTCCCCGAGCCTTGGGATGCTCCAACAGCAGCTGCTGCACCCAGACTTGGGGACAGCCCTGGGGAGAGGCCACCGGGAGGTGACCGGACACCCCGGAGAGGTGCCAGCAGCACCCCAGCATTTCCACAGGGATCCAGCCATCACCCATCACTCCCCTGCAGCACCACGTGCTCCCCCTGCCCGTCCACGCCTGCCAAGAGGAAGCGGATCAGGCTCCTGGATGTGAGCGCTGCACGGAGCTCCAGGGCTCCCCTGCACACACCTTGTGCAGGCGGCATGAATGGATGAGTCACCTCCCCGCTCCCTCAGGATCAATGACGGAATCGGCAGCACGCAGGGAGGGACCGCCAGGGCCACCAAGGTTCGTGCCAGGGCCACCAAGAACCACGCCAGGCTCCCCCAGTGCCAGGGTTGCCCTCATGCCACCTGGGTGGCGATGGAGGGGATCCCTCCAGAATCTCCTGCAGTGGCAGATGGCTGTGCCGAGCTCCTCTGGTGGCACAGGGGGTGTTCCCAAAAGTCCCCAACTCTCCGGGTTCCCTGCAGCACCACCAGCACTCCCACGTGCCCAGCCCTCCTCCTCCTCCTCCTCCTCCCAGTACAACCAGTACCAGCCACCAACATCCCAGTCCCTGAACATCCATGGGGAAGGGGATGTGGGGCAGGGCCCCACAGAACTCCCCTCCTGCCACTGGAGTGGCCCTTCCAGCTCGACTCCACCTGTAATTTCCCCACACACCAAATCCACAATCACTGGGATGCTGGAGAAGACCAGAGAGCACCGGAATTCCTGAGGGGGTTCCCTCGGGCTGCGCTCCCAGCCGTGTCACTCGCTGCAGTGACAGCCAACAGTCACATCGTGGTGGCAGCTGTGTCATCCCGGACCTCGGAGGTGTTAATCCATCGGGAAGGGACCCGGGGAGGGGATGGACACCCAGCTGGTGCCACCTGCTGTGACACAGAGCCTCGGGAGAGGTGTCCCTGTGGGACACGGAGGTGACAAGTGAGCCCCCCACAGCTGGATTCAGCCCAGCACCGAGGGCTCGGGGTCACCTTCCCTTTCTTCCCAGGATGGATGAAAAGCAGTTCCTCAGAATTCCATGAGCTCCACATCTTCACCCCTCCTGTCCTCTCCAAAACGCCAGTCTAGACCCAAACCAGCATCATCCAGACCCCAAACACCACCACCTACCCCAAACTACCAAAACCCAGGCTCCAAACCCAAGCCCCAAAACAAGATCACCTTAGATCCCAAAAATGCCCCAAAATCCAGGTCCCCAAATGCAAAAATCTAGACATAAAACCCATGCCCCAAAACCACCCAAAATCCAGGCCCTAAATGCCAATATCCAGACCCTAAACCAAACAAAACCCAGAGCCAAATGGCCAAAGCCCAGAGCCAGAATGGAGCTGGGGGAAGCTGTGCTGGGAGCAGGCGAGCTCCAGAGGCGAATCCCGCTGGATCCCTGCAGGATTCCCGGGGATCCCTGCGGGAGGGGCTCTCTCACCTTGCTGACGTTGAGGGAGGCTAAAGGGGGAGGCGTTTCCGTGCGGTCATTGATTATTTCCACTTCTGACACGTACTGTAAGTTTACGAGCAGGATGTCTGCGTGGTTGGGCTTGCCACTGGAAGAGGGGCATTCTGGAAGGGGGGGGATTAAGGAAAACAAATCCAGAGGGAGGTTTTTATAGGTGGGACACAGCCCAGGAGCAAACCGGGACAGGGTGGGTTTGTGGGAAGCTCCTCTGCTCCCTTGTCCCCTCTTGGGATAAGCAGTGATCCCAACAGAGCCGCTCCTCTCTCTCTGGGCCCATCTGGGGCTGATCCTGGTCTATCCCAGCTCCAGACTGAGTTTTCCAGTCCTGGTCCACCAACACCAGCCCACCACCACCACTGGCCTGAACCAGCACCACCAAATTTGCACTTTTTCCACCAGAACTCTTTCCTCTTGCGGGCAGCAGCCTCCCTGGGAGCATTCCCTGTTCTGGAAGAAGGGAATTGCCAGGAGAGGGACGCACAAGGTTTGTTGTTGGCACTGCTCTGTGAATGAAACACCCCCAAAAAAAACCCCATCCCTTCCAGAGCTGCCAGGGATCCCTGCACTATCCCCAGCTCCCATGAGGATGGACAGAGGGATGGAGCAGGGAGCACGGCACGGAGAGTGCCAACGCCATCTCCTCCTGGAACAGATCCCCCTGGAGATCCCTGCTCCCCTCCCAGCACCCCTGAGCACAAGGTGGAGCCCCCCCTAAAAAAAGCCAGGGAATTCCAATCTTTCCCTTTGGGGGATGAGCTGGAGCATCCCAGCTTTGGGAGGAAGAGGTGGAAGGGAAGCGCTCAGCCCTCTGTGGGGCAGACAAACAGCACTGAGCAACCTGTTGGATCCTCTGGGATTTTCCTGCTGTCTCTAGCGGGACCTGGGAGCTCCCCTGGCTCCAGCCACATCCCAGGCACCCAGGGGGCCTTCTCCTATTGTGTTTCCCACAGCTCCAGCCACAAAACCCTTTCCCAGCTCCTCATTCCCTGCAGAACCCACCCCTGGGCCCCCAGAACTCCAACGCCAGCCCTGAGCTGAGCATTCACCTTCCCCCCTCTCCTGGGTGCTTTCCAACAGCCCTTGGCTTTTCTCATTCCCTGCAGATTCCAAACAAAACCATATCCACATATATTCATACTGGGGGGGCCGGGAACGCCCCACTGCCCCCACACACCCCAATACAGGGTTCCTCAGTGCCCCCCAAAAAACCTCCAGGACAAGTCCCCCCCCATTCTCCCCAAAACTGGGTGTTCTCTCTCCCCCAGTTTAATCCAGTGCAGGGCTCCCCACTCGCCCTCAAAAGCTCTTTATAATACAGGGCCCCTCATTCTCCCCATTCACCCCAATACAGGCTCCCCAATCCCCCCCAATCCCCCCAATCCAAACCTCCTCACTCCCCCCAAAAACTCCCTCTAGGACACCCCACATCCATTTACCCAACACAAGACCCCCGCCTCCCCCATTCTCCGGGGCACAGGGCTCCTGAACCCCCCGCTCATGGATCACAAGGGCCCCCAATCCCTCCTCACCGATCCCCCCGTTCACCCCCACAAAAGTCTCTCCAATTCCCCCAAAACCTCCCTGCCGGACTCCCCACTCCCCCCCTCCCTCGGGGGTCTCCCCGCTACCCCTCAAACCCCTCCCTGTCGCCGCCCACCTCGATCCCCTCACACCCCCTCCCCTCCTTCCCCCCTTTCCCCTCCCTCCCTCACGCCCCCCCCGCTCCCCATCGGGCGGGCCGCAGAGGCCCGAGCGGGCCGCGCCGGGGCCGGGACCAGCGCGGCGAGGCGCGGGCGGGTGGATACTGAGCGCCAGCATCTTGCTGGGGTAGTCGAAGGCGACGACCTCGCCCTGGAGGCGCTGCTCCTGGCAGGTGCGGCAGGACACCTGGCTGCCCACGCTGAAGTACTCGCCCGGCGCCGCCATCTTGTCCGCCCGCAGCGCCCGCGGCTCCGCTCGCCTCGGCCAGGCGCGGCGGGGGCGGGGCCGCGCGGCAGCGAGGGCGGGGATTGGCGCTCCGCCCCGCCGATCTGCTCCGCCCCGCGCCCTGATTGGCTGAGCGCACCCCGGCCGCGGTTTGTTCCTCCCGCCCCGCCGTAGCGCGCCGCCCCGCGGGCGGTGATGGGAAGTGTAGGCAGAAGAGGGCGCTGAGAACGGCGGGAGGGAGTTTTGAGGGGTCCCCGGGATGAAGCCCCCCCCTGAGGTACCTTCCGCCGGTACCGGGGGTTGGGGAGCACCGCGGGGAGGTTTGAGGAGGGTCAGGGCGGCTCAGAGGCTGCTGGTTGGCATGGGGAGGCCGCGGGTCTGATGTAAGGGAGACCCCAGGGAGGCCTCAGGCCTGAGAGCAGAGGGAGGCCCAGAGGGGCCCCAGGGAGGCCCAGGACCCGCTTCAGGGACACCCCAGGGAAACTCCAGAGAAAACCCGGGGTGGCTCCAGGGAGGACTCCAGGGACACCCCAGGCCTTCTGCAGAATCACCTCAGGGAGACCCAGGAGGTTTCCAAGGGAAAGCCCCAGGGAGGTGGTGGCTCTTGGGAGCATCGCAGCTGCTCCAGCAAATCCCCAGCAATGCCCTGATCCTGCCCAGGTCCCAGAGCCACACGCCTGTTCTACCCCCCGGGCAGAAATTTGGGAGCCATTTGTGGGCAATCTTCAAGTGGTGAATGAGTCCCTGAATCAGTGCCAAGGCATCCCTCGGGATCCAGCCGCCTCCCACCCTGTTCCCAAGGGATCCCTGGGGATCCAGCCGCCTCCCACCCTGTTCCCCAGGGATCCCTGGGGATCCAGCCGCCTCCCACCCTGTTCCCCAGGGATCCCTGGGGATCCAGCCGCCTCCCACCCTGTTCCCAAGGGATCCCTCGGGATCCAGCTGCCTCCCACCCTGTTCCCAAGGGATCCCTGGGGATCCAGCCGCCTCCCACCCTGTTCCCAAGGGATCCCTCGGGATCCAGCTGCCTCCCACCCTGTTCCCAAGGGATTCCTGGGGATCCAGCCGCCTCCCACCCTGTTCCCCAGGGATTCCTGGGGATCCAGCCGCCTCCCACCCTGTTCCCCAGGGATTCCTGGGGATCCAGCCGCCTCCCACCCTGTTCCCAAGGGATCCCTGGGGATCCAGCCGCCTCCCACCCTGTTCCCAAGGGATCCCTGGGGATCCAGCCGCCTCCCACCCTGTTCCCAAGGGATTCCTGGGGATCCAGCCGCCTCCCACCCTGTTCCCAAGGGATTCCTGGGGATCCAGCCGCCTCCCACCCTGTTCCCCAGGGATTCCTGGGGATCCAGCCGCCTCCCACCCTGTTCCCAAGGGATCCCTGGGGATCCAGCCGCCTCCCACCCTGTTCCCAAGGGATTCCTGGGGATCCAGCCGCCTCCCACCCTGTTCCCAAGGGATCCCTGGGGATCCAGCCGCCTCCCACCCTGTTCCCCAGGGATTCCTGAGGGGATCCGTGCGGGGGCTGATGTCCCTCCTGTGTCCCAGCCCAGTGCCATGGATGCCCTGCATGAGGCCGGGATCCAGGCAGCCGTGGCCCTGCAGGCTGGGCCGCCCTGGCTGGAGCAGTTCTGGCTCTTCCTGACCTCCCACCTGGACCCCGGTGCCATCTACACCATCTGCTTCCCACTGGCCCGCGGGCTGGACGACCACGTGTCCATGATGGTCCTCTGGATCGCCCTCGTGGCCGAGTGGCTCAACGTGGTCCTCAAATGGTGAGGGGGGACACGGAGCGGGGCTCTGGGACACTCCCTGCTCCCTGCCTGTGGAATTCTGGGCACAGACTGCCCGCTCCCTGCCTGTGGCGTTCCACAGGGTCACCGGAGCTGCCCCAAGCATCTGCCAGGAATTCCTGGCAGAGAAAACCCCAGGAGGCGTCAGGGCTGCCAAGGGATCCTGTCCTCCCACTGTGGATCCTCCCTGGATCCTTTGGGATGGGCTGTGGGGATCCTGCCCTCCTGGATCCCCGGGATGGGCTGTGGGGATCCTGCCCTCCTGGATCCCCAGGATGGGCTGCAGGGATCCTGCCCTCCTGGATCCTTTGGGATGGGCTGTGGGGATCCTGCCCTCCTGGATCCCCTGGATGGGCTGCAGGGATCCTGCCCTCCTGGATCCCCTGGGATGAGCAGCAGGGATCCTGCCCTCCTGGATCCCCTGGATGAGCTGCAGGGATCCTGCCCTCCTGGATCCCCTGGGATGGGCTGCAGGGATCCTGCCCTCCTGGATCCTTTGGGATGGGCTGTGGGGATCCTGCCCTCCTGGATCCTTTGGGATGAGCAGCAGGGATCCTGCCCTCCTGGATCCTTTGGGATGGGCTGCAGGGATCCTGCCCTCCTGGATCCTTTGGGATGGGCTGCAGGGATCCTGCCCTCCTGGATCCCCTGGGATGGGCTGTGGGGATCCTGCTCTCCTGGATCCCCGGGATGAGCAGCAGGGATCCTGCCCTCCTGGATCCCCTGGATGAGCTGCAGGGATCCTGCCCTCCTGGATCCCCTGGGATGGGCTGCAGGGATCCTGCCCTCCTGGATCCTTTGGGATGGGCTGCAGGGATCCTGCCCTCCTGGATCCTTTGGGATGGGCTGCAGGGATCCTGCCCTCCTGGATCCTTTGGGATGGGCTGTGGGGATCCTGCCCTCCTGGATCCCTGGGATGGGCTGCAGGGATCCTGCCCTCCTGGATCCCCTGGATGAGCAGCAGGGATCCTGCCCTCCTGGATCCCCTGGATGGGCTGCGGGGATCCTGCCCTCCTGGATCCCTGGGATGGGCTGCAGGGATCCTGCCCTCCTGGATCCCTTTGGGATGAGCTGTGGGGATCCTGCCCTCCTGGATCCCCTGGATGGGCTGTGGGGATCCTGCCCTCCTGGATCCCTGGGATGAGCAGCAGGGATCCTGCCCTCCTGGATCCTTTGGGATGGGCTGCAGGGATCCTGCCCTCCTGGATCCCCTGGAATGAGCTGCAGGGATCCTGCCCTCCTGGATCCCCGGGATGGGCTGCAGGGATCCTGCTCTCCTGGATCCCTGGAATGAGCTGCAGGGATCCTGCCCCCCGGCGTTCGGGGCTGGCTGTCTCTCCCACGGCTCCGTGCTCTCCCTGCCCGCAGGTTCCTGTTCGGGGAGCGCCCGTACTGGTGGATCCACGAGTCGGGGCTGTCCAGCCGGGAGCAGCTCCCGCTGCACCAGTTCCCGGTCACCTGCGAGACGGGCCCGGGTGAGTCACGGCTCGGGCAGCCCCGGGATCCACGAGGATTCCGTGTGGGAATGCCGGGCTGGAAGCGGGAAAAGCCCGGAGCAGCGGGGAAGGGTTGGGCTGGACATTCCCAGCTCTTCTCCCCTCAGCCCCGTGTTTCATCCCCCAGGGAGCCCCTCGGGCCACTGCATGATCCTGGGGGCGGCCCTGTGGCCGATTGTCACCGCGCTGAGCACGGCGGTGTCCCGGCACACGCGGAGGTGAGTGCGGGCTGTGCGGCGCTGGCTGGATCCCGCCCTGGCCCCGGCTGAGCCCGTTCCCTTCCAGCCGGCTGCTCAGGCTGGTCCCGTTCCTCGCCTACATCCTCCTGCTGGTGGCCATGGGGCTCTCCCGGATCTTCGTCCTGGCCCACTTTCCCCATCAGGTGGTCACCGGCTCCCTGGCAGGTGAGGGGAGGCACCCCAGCTCCTTCCCGTTCCCCCCAGCCCCTTCCCAGTCCATCCCAGTGCCGACCCCGCCTGTTCCCGCTGCCAGGGATGGCTCTGGGCTGGGGGCTGCAGCGCTGGCCCCCCAACTTCCTCAAGTGCCGCTTCTTCCTGGTGACGGCCCTGGGGCTGCTCCTGGGCGCGCTGGCCCTGCACGGGCTGGCCACGGCCGCGGGGCTCGACCTGGACTGGTGAGTGCCCGGGGCCAGGGGGGTCCCGAGGGGGTCCCAGGGGGTGTCCCAGGGGGTCCCGAGGGTGTCTCAGGGGGTCCCGGGAGTCCCAGGAGGGTCCCAGGGGTGTCCCAGGGGGTCCCGGCGGGGTCCCAGGGGGTCTCGGGGGTGTCCCAGGGGGTCCCGGCGGGGTCCCGGGGGTCCCAGGGGGGTCCCGGGGGTGTCCCAGGGGGTCCCGGGGGTGTCTCAGGGGGTCCCGGGGGAGGTCCCAGGGGGTCCAGGGGGAGGTCCCAGGGGGTCCCGGGGGTGTCTCAGGGGGTCCCAGGGGTGTCCCAGGGAGCAGGAGGGTCTCGGGGGTACCCCAGCGATCTGCCCACAGGCAGGGGGTTATCCCCAGGGAGCAGCCCTCCGGCTGGAGGGAGTTACCCCAGGAATCTCCTCCCGCAGTGTTTTTGGGGGGTGCAGGACTGACCCCAGGGATATTTCCCCCCTCCCCGGGCTCCAGGGATCCGCTCCCCAAGCCGTTCGGGGAGGGGGCTGTCCCCAAGCTCTGTCCCCGGAGCGTTTCGGGGGGCTCACACCCCAAGCCCCGCGTTCCCCCCGCAGGTCGCTCCGTCGGGCCAGCGCCCGCTGCTCGGACCCGAGCTGGCTGCGGCCCGAGACGCGGCCCTGGGCCTCGCTGTGCCGGGTGAGCGGCAGCGCGCTGGGGCTGGCGCTGGCCGCCCGGCACCCCCTGAGCCGCCGCGCTGCCCGGGAGCTGCGGGGGCTGGAGCCGCCGCTGGGCAGCGCCACGCTGGGGCTGCTGGCGCTGGACGTGCTGCACAAGCTGCCCAAGAGCGAGGACACCGCCCTCTGGTACCTCAACGTGGGCGCCCGCTACACCCTGGGGCCCGTGCTGGTGGGCTCCCTCCTGCCCCAGCTCATCCTCACCCTGCGGCGGCTCCGGGCAGCCCCCTGAACCCCCCCATTCCGCTCCCGCTTCATCCCCGCCTGTCCCAGGGACCCCCACACGGAGTTTGGGGTGTTTGCTCTGCTCCCGGTTCATTCTCACACTCCTTTTGCCCCAGGGACCCCCCCAAATTGAGTGGGGGGGTCTCAGTTCAGAGCCTGTCCCGGTTCATCCTCACCTCGCGTTGCCCCCCGAAGTGGGTGGGGGGTTTCTGAGTTCCCGGTTCGCTCTCACTCCTGCCCCCACCCTGAGCGCTCGCCCCCCCGGCCCAGGGACTGCCCCCCACCCCGGGAAGGGGTTCCCTGCTCCCGGGGGCTCCGTGCCCATCCCCGGGGGGCTCCAGGCCGGGGGACCCCCCCCGGGCAGAGCTGGGGGTGCGCGGCGGCTCTGGGGACACGGCACAGGGACAGCCACGGGGGGCGCGGAGCTGCCTCCCCCCGCCCCAGCCCCCCCAGTTCTCCCCTCTGCAGCAGGGATGGGACCCCCAGCCCCCCGGGACCCCCCCTCTTAGCTCGGTGTGGGGGGGGGCTCCCCCCGTTTGGAACCAAATAAAGCACCGAAACCAAGCCGGGCCCCGAGTCCTGCGGGGGGGACACGGGGGGGGGAACAGAGCCCCCCCAGCCCGGGGGGCGACAAAGGGGACCCTCCCTGCGCCTCTTGCTGTGCCCGGGGAAACTGAGGCACGCGGGACGGGGGGGGGGGAAGGGGACAGAGAGAAGCGACGCGGGGACAGAAGAGGGGACACGGGGCAGCAGCAGCACCCCCCCGGCCCCCCCAGAGGCAGCGGGCCCGGCGGGTATTGCCAGAAACAGTTTATTTCTCCAAGGACGAACATGGGGGACATCTTACAAAACAGCGAGCGGGAGCGGGGGGGACACGGCGACACACGGGGGGGACACCGGCACAAAGCAAGGCGGGCACGCTGCCGGGGGGCCGGGACCCCCCTCTCCCCACGCCCCCCCCCCAATCCAGAGGCGCTTCCCCGGCCTGGGATGGGGAGGGGGATCCCCCCCCCCCCAACACTCGGGGTGTCCCCAGGCTTGGGGACAGCGGCGGGGACCTCGCTGCCATCCCCCGCTCCTCATCCTGCAGCGGGCTCCTCCCTGGCCAGGAGAGGGGACAAGGACAGCCTCAGCCCTCTGTCCTAATCTGGGAGCACCCCAAATTCCCCCCAGCCCTGCAATAACCGAGCCCACGACGCGCTGTCCCCATCCCCGCCCCCCCATTAAAAAAATACTATTAAATAATCAATCTGTAATAAAATTATATCCCTTTTTTTGGGGGGGGGGAGGGGGGGAGTTGGGTGGTTTTCTCACTTTTAAAGCTAAAATCGCTCCGAGGCCCCTCCGGCTGGTGACAAAACAGGAAAATAAAGTGGTTTTTCCTCTTTTTTTTTTTATCTTTTTTGGTTTTTTTTTCCCTCTCCTGTAAGGACAAATTTGATCCCAACAAAAGCGCCGGGGTGACAAAGGGACAGGGCAGGGGGACAGGGCTCGTCCCTTTTGTCTCGTGTCCCTGTCCCAAACGGGGAGGCCGAAGGGAAAATAAAACAAAGCCAAGAAAATGAAGAAAACCCAAAAAACGAAGGGAAATTAAGGCATTAAAAAAAAAAATAATAAAAAAAATACTTACTTAAAGGCACGAATATTTCCCATCGCCTCCCCCGGGGGGGGAACGGGTGCCAGGGAGGGAACGAGGGGGGAGACACAAAAATAGGCGGAAAATAAGGAAAAACCCCGAAAAAAAAATCAGGAGGAGCCCCAGGGGGGTCCGGGCAGTGCCGGGGGGACACGGGGGGACACGGGGGGACACAGGGGGGACACAGGGGGGACACAGGGGGGGACAGGGGGTGCTGGTGGAACCGCTGCTGCACAAGAGACACGACCGCAAACACCGCGGGGAGCCGGGGGCACAGGACGGGCGGGGGGATTTTTTTTTTTGTGTTTTTCTCCTCTTTTTAATAGAAAAAGAAAATATTTTCCTCTTTTTTTTTTTTTTTTTTCTGGTTTTCCTTTCGTGTTCTGCCTTTTTTTTTTTTTTTTTTTGTCTTTTTTTTTTTTTTTAAGTGGTTTTTTTGTGTATTTTGGATTTTTTTTTATCCTTTTACTGTGATTTTTTTTTGTGTGTGTGTTTTTTTCGTCTCTTCCGGGTGTTCCTTGGTTTTTCCGGACGATCCGGGCTGGTCAGAGCGCGGGCTCGGCCTCCATGGGCTCCTCCGCTGGCCTGGGCAGGACAGGGACAAGTGTCTGTCACCCCCAGTGTCCCCCCCAGTGTCCCCCTGGCTCCATTCACATCCCCCCGTGTCCCCCCAGTGTCACCCCCAGTGTCCCCCTGGCTCCATTCACATCCCCAGTGTCCCCCCAGTGTCACCCCCGTGTCCCCCCAGTGTCCCCCTGGCTCCATTCACATCCCCAGTGTCCCTCCCGTGTCCCCCCGTGTCCCCCCCGTGTCCCCCCCCGTGTCCCCCCGTGTCCCCCCCGTGTCCCCCCAGTGTCCCCCCGTGTCCCCCCGTGCCCCCCGTGTCCCCCCGTGCCCCCCGTGTCCCCCCGTGCCCCCCCCGTGTCCCCCCGTGTCCCCCCGTGTCCCCCCGGTGTCCCCCGTGCCGTACCTGCCCCGGGGGTCTGTCCCCGCCTGCTCGGCCCCCACGGACAGCAGGGCCATCGCTGTCACCGTCTCCGCCTCCTCGCTGTCCCCTCGCTGCGCCTCCAGCAGGGAGCGGCCCACGGCGGCGGCGAAGCGCCGGACCGAGCCCCAGTGGCGGCCTGCGGGCCGGACACGGCTGGCACGGACCCGGGACCCCCGGGACCCCCGGGACCCCCGGGACACCACCGGGACCCCCCCGGGACACCCCCGGGACACCCCCGGGACACCCCCGGGACACCCCTGGGACACCACCGGGACACCCCCGGGACACCCGGGACACCCCCGGGACACCCCCGGGACACCCCTGGGACACCCCCGGGACACCCTCGGGACCTCCCCGGGACCCTCCCCAACCCCCCGGGACCCCCCAGGGACCCCCCGGGACACCCCTGGGACACCCCCGGGACACCCCTGGGACCCCCCCGGGACCCCCGGACCCCCTGGGACACCACCGGGACCCTCCCGGGACACCCCTGGGACACCCCCGGGACCCTCCCCAACCCCCCGGGACCCCCCCGGGACCCCCCTGGGACCCTCCCCAACCCCCCGGGACCCCCCCGGGACCCCCCTGGGACACCCCCGGGACCCTCCCCAACCCCCCGGGACCCCCCTGGGACTCCCGGACCCCCTCGGGACCCCCCCGGGACCCCCCCGGGACCCCCCCGGGACCCCCCCGGGACCCCTCCCCAGCCCCCCGGGACCCCCCTGAGCCCCCCGGGACCCCCCGAGCCCCCCGCTCTCACTCTGGATCTCGATGACTTTCTCCAGCGTGGCCACCGCGTTCACGTTGGGCTTCTGCTGCAGCAGGGCCGGGTCCAGCGGCTCCAGCTGGGGGGGACACGGCGTGAGCCCCCCAAAACTGCCACCCGCACCCCCAGAGCGACAGCGGGGACACGGCGTGAGCCCCCCAAAACTGACACCCGCACCCCCAGAGCGACAGCGGGGACACGGCGTGAGCCCCCCAAAACTGACACCGGCACCCCCAAAGGGACAGCGGGGACACGGCGTGAGCCCCCCAAAACTGACACCCGCACCCCCAGAGCGACAGCGGGGACACGCCGTGAGCCCCCCAAAACTGACACCGGCACCCCTAAAGGGACAGCGGGGACGGGAGCGGAGCCCCCCGCCGAGCAAGGAGGGGAAACTGAGGCACGGCACGGGCTGTGAGCCCCGGAACGGCCCCGGGGCAGGGCCGGGGGGGCTCGGGGGTGTCCCCCGTACCTCGAGGCCGAGCAGGGCGGTGACACACGCCTCGGACGCGTCGCAGATCGCTGTCAGGTCGTGTCCCCCCTCCAGCGCCAGCACCACCCGGCCCCCCGCCAGCATCATCAGCTGCTTCGTCAGGTGCCCGAAACCTGGGGGGCACCGGGGGGGGGTGAGGGGCGGCCGGGCCGGGGTCCCCGCCCCGAGACGCCCCCGGACCCCACTCACACTTGGCGGTGACGGAGTAGCCACCCAGCGGGGACAGGTGGCCCTCGACGGCGTCGAAGCCGGCAGAGACCAGCACCAGGTCCGGGGAGAACTCGTTGGCGATGGGCATCACCACGGTCCTGGGGGCAGCGGCGGCTCGGGACCCCCCCAGGGCTGGGGGAGCCCCCCGAGAGGGCAGGGACCCCCCCAGGGCTGGGGGAGCCCCCCCAGAGGGCAGGGACAGCCCAGGGCTGGGGGAGCCCCCCGAGAGGGCAGGGACCCCCCCAGGACGTGGGGATCCCCCCCAGAGGGCAGGGACCCCCCCAGGGCTGGGGGAGCCCCCCGAGAGGGCAGGGACCCCCCCAGGGCTGGGGGAGCCCCCCGAGAGGGCAGGGACCCCCCCAGGGCTGGGGGAGCAGGAACACCCCCGAGGTGTGCAGGGACCCCGCAGGATCCAGGGGACCCCCCCGCTGCACAGAGACCCCTCCCCATGACACAGAGACCCCTCCCCAGGACACAGAGACCCCTCCCCAGACACAGAGACCCCTCCCAAAGGACACAGAGACCCCTCCCCGGGACACAGAGACCCCTCCCAAAGGACACAGAGACCCCTCCCAAAGGACACAAAGACCCCTCCCCGGACACAGAGACCCCTCCCCAGGACACAGAGACCCCTCCCCGGGACACAGAGACCCCTCCCAAAGGACACAGAGACCCCTCCCGGGACACAGAGACCCCTCCCCCAGGACAGAGCCCCCCCAGGTGCAGCCCCCCACCTGAAGGCTGTCAGGTACTCCACGTCCCCGATCGGGGGGTCCACGCCGCCGGTCCAGGCGATGTTGATGTTGTAGCCCACGCCCAGCCCGCTGCCCACCTGGGCACAGCCACAGGTGACCCCCCCGTGCCACAGCCAGGGCCGGGGGGGGCACGGGGGAGCCCCCAACCCCCAGATTCCCCCGGTACCTCCTCGGGGGCGCCGCTGCCCGGGAAGAAGTTGCCGTCGTCGTAGCGGTGCAGGGAGATGTAGAGCACGTGGGGGTCGCTGTAAAAGGCCTGCTGGGTCCCGTTGCCGTGGTGGATGTCCTGGGGGGACGCCCGGGCGTCAGGGACCCCCCCCACGGCCACCCACGGGGTCCCCGAGGCCTGTGGGGTCCCCCCTGCCCCACCTTACCCAGTCCACGATGAGGATCCTGCCCACGCTGAGCCGCTGCTGCAGCAGCTTGGCCGAGATGGCCACCGAGTTGAAGAAGCAGAAGCCCCTGGGGACAAGGGACACGGGACATGGGTGGAGGGGGTGGCCCTGCACGGGGGTCCCGACCCTGTCCCTGCACTCACATGGCCGTGGACTCCTCGGCGTGGTGGCCTGGGGGGCGGATGACGGCGAAGCCATTCTGGGGGACAGAGAGGGACACGTGTGGCACTGGGACACAGCCGGGCCAGGCGTGGGGCAGAGAGGGCCATGTGCAGGGTGACAGGGACACGCAGGGTGACAGGGACACGCAGGGTGACAGGGACACGCGCTCACCTTGACCTCCCCTGCAGCCACCTTGAAGGCCAGCTCGAGCAGGCAGCCCACGGCCGTGCGCACCGCGCTGGACGAGTGCAGCTCGTTCCACACCGTGTCACTGTCCACCTGCGGGGACACCGGGGCTCAGCGGGGCACGGCCACCCCGGGGACACCCCCGGCCCGTGCCCCACACTCACCCCGATGCCCCCGCACGGCAGCACCGCGTACGTCTTCGGAGTGATGGGACCTGCGGGGTCAAGGGGTGATGGGGACGAGGGGACACAGGGGTCCTGGGGGACAAGGGGACCCCCGAGCACCCCAAGGGAACCCCAGGGGACAGGGGGATCCCACGGCACCCTCGGGCACCCCAAGGGAACCCCAGGGTACAGGGGGATCCCATGGCACCCTTGGGCACCCCAAGGGAACCCCAGGGGACAGCGGCACCCACGGGACCCCTGAACACCCCACGGATTGGGACCCCCCGTGGGCCACGGACTGTCCCGGCCACCCCAGGGGACGTGGACCCGCAGGGAACAGAGGGATCCCGAGGAACAGGGCAGCGAGGTGACCCCAGCTCCAAAGAGGGGGGTCCCAGGCTTTGGGGACCCCCGGCACCCACCCAGCAGCTTTTTGCTGTCCAGTTTCTGGCGGTTGAGGGGGCTGGTGCCGTAGAGCAGCGCGTGGTGCTCCGAGTGCACCGTCTGGATCTCCTCCAGCGTCGCCTTCCTGCCCCGGATGCGCTGGGAAGGGGCACAGGCTGAGCCCCCCGGGCTCCCGGCGCCCTCCCGCCCCCCCGGGCCGCGGGGAGCCCCCTCACCTCGCACTTGCCGAGCAGCCCCGTCTCCTGCAGCCGGGACCAGATGCTCTGGATGCGGCCGGCGTGCTCGGGGTGGATGGTGGTGTTGCCGCAGGTGCACTGGTGCTTCAGCATGAACGTGTCGTACACCACGCCTGGGCACAGCACAGCTGGCACAGCTGGCACCCCGGGACACCCCCAGGGAGGGGCAGCCCCGGGGGGAAGGGGGATCCCCCGGGATATGGGGACCCCCGGGAACCCCCGGGGACAGGGGGAACCTGTGGAGCAGGGACCCTCCGGGCACCCCAGGATTTGGGAACCCCAGGGAATCCCGTGGGAGAGGAACATCCACAACCCCACCATGGAATGGGACCCTCGGGGAGGGGGCACAGCCCCCCTGGCATCCCCCGTGGGACGGGACCCCCCCATCACCCCGGGGCACAGGGACCCCCCGTGCCCCCGGGGCCGTACCTGTGGTGAGGAGGTGCTTGGGGGGCCCCTCGGGCGGGCCGGGTTTGACGCTGGCGGGGGACGATTGGGTGCGGGCCAGGGCGGGGTGGGGCAGAGCCAGGACCCCCAGGGGGGGCGCGGGGAAGAGCAGCGGCGGCGCCTCGGGGTACACCTGGGGAGGGGGCGGGGATGAGTCACGGCCGGGGACGTGGGGGGGTCACACACGGGGGCGGCGGGGACAGGGGACAGAGGGGGGATGAGTCACCGACCCTTCCGAGTCATCGCTGCGGCAGCGCAGGGCGGCTGGCTCCCCAAAAACGGGGGGGGGGACACGCGACACGGCAGGGAGCAGAGCGGGGGGCACGGGGTGCTCGCACAAAGGGGGGCACGGGGTGCTCGTGATGGGGTTTGGGGGGATGGAGGGAGCCGGGGGGGGGTTTGGGCCCCCCCGAAGTCTCACCTGCTTGTAGGTGACCCCCAGCTCTGCGACGTCGGGGTCCCCAGGGGGCTCGGGCTCGTCCCCGCTGTCACCCGGCTCCTGGCAGCCCTCGGGCTCCTGCGGCTGCTCCGGGGGGTCCCCGGCCTCTGGGGACACGAGGGCGAGGGGGGGACCGAGGGGGGGCCCGGGGGGGCCTCTCTCACCCGGGGGGGGCGATTGCTGCTCCGTCAGCTCCTCCTCCGTCTCCTCGGGGTGGGTGGGGGGCTGCCGTGCCAGCTCCCCCCCCTTGGGGAGCAGCTGGGGGCACGGGGGTCCAAGTGATCCCCCACGGCCACCCGGGACCCGCCCCACGCCCCAGTCACCCCACAGCCACCCCACGGCCCCCCTGTACCCGGCCTGTGCCCCACAGCCACCCCCACACCTTTGTCCGGTCCTTCCCGTGCCTCAGTTTCCCCTGCTAGCACCGCCCCTCCCCGCTGTATTTTGGGGTTCAGCGGTGCCCCAGTGACCCCCAGCCCCTCCGGAGCCCCACAGCCACCCGACAGCGACCCCCCTTCCCATTCCCACCGCCGGCCCCGCTCCCCCCCCGCGCCCCCCGCGCCCCCCGCCCACCTTGGCCAGCTGGAGCTGCTGCTTGTCGAGGAAGTGGTGCTGGAGGGGGCCGTGGGGGAGGCTCTGGGGGCTCTGGGGCAGCGGGGATGACTGCGTGCGGCTCAGGGGCCGGTGCCGCGGCACTTTGCTCCCGCGGGGACCCCCCCCGCGCTCCCCCGTCACCAGCGGGGACTGCCCGTGCAGGGGCACTGCGGACACGGCGTCACTGCGGCTCCCCGAGACCCCCGAGACCCCCGAGACCCCCGGCGCGACTGGGGGGGGGGCGTGGGGGCCGCGGCGGGGGGAACCGGGCGAGGACTGGAGAAAAGTCCGGGGGGAAACTGGGGAAGGGAGGGAGGGAGAGCCGGGAAGGAGCGAGGGGAGAACCGGGGCAGGACCGGGGGGAGAACCGGGGCAGGACCGGGGGGAGAACCGGGGCAGGACCGAGGGGAGAACCGGGGCAGGACCGGGGGGGAACCGGGGCAGGACCGGGGGGGGAACCGGGGCAGGACCGGGGGGAGAACCGGGGCAGGACCGAGGGGAGAACCGGGGCAGGACCGGGGGGGAACCGGGGCAGGACCGGGGGGGGAACCGGGGCAGGACCGGGGGGAGAACCGGGGCAGGACCGGGGGGGGAACCGGGGCAGGACCGGGGGGGAACCGGGGCAGGACCGGGGGGGAACCGGGGGGGAACCGGGGGGGGAACCGGGGCAGGACCGGGGGGGGAACCGGGGCAGGACCGGGGGGGAACCGGGGGGGAACCGGGGGGGGAACCGGGGCAGGACCGGGGGGGGAACCGGGGCAGGACCGGGGGGGAACCGGGGCAGGACCGGGGGGGGAACCGGGGCAGGACCGGGGGGGGAACCGGGGCAGGACCGGGGGGGAACCGGGGCAGGACCGGGGGGGGAACCGGGGGGGAACCGGGGGGGGAACCGGGGCAGGACCGGGGGGGAACCGGGGCAGGACCGGGGGGGAACCGGGGCAGGACCGGGGGGGAACCGGGGCAGGACCGGGGGTGGAACCGAGAGCCAAGCGGGGAAGTGAGGGAGGGCCGGGGGGAGGCGGGCGGGGAGTGAGGGGGTCCCGGGGGTCGCGGGGGTCGCGGGGGTCGCGGGGGCTCACCGGCAATGAGGGTGCTCTGCTGCCGCGCCTGCTCCAGCAGCAGCACGTGCTGCAGCAGCGACGGGGACCCGGCCGGGGCGTCCCCGTCCAGGGCCACCCCCAGCAGGCACCCCGGGATCGAGGACGTGCTCAGGAACTTCCCGGGGAGGGCGGCCCCGGGGCGCAGCGGGGACACCCCCGGGGGCACCCCCGGCCGCTCGCCCTCCGCCTGCGGCGACAGCTTGGGGGACACCTGCGGGGACAGCGGTGCCACCGGCGCCCCGTGCCACCCCCGGGGGTGCCAGGTCCCCGTGCCACCCCCGGGGGTCCCCACACGGCTGCCGTAGGGTGCCAGACCCCCGTGCCACCCCCCGCCGTACCCCCGTATCCTCCCCGTGGCGTTCCAGGTCTCAGTGCCACCCACCGCGGTGTCCCCGTGTCCCCAGGGGTCCTCACGTTCCCTCTGGGGAGGGCCAGGTCCCCGTGCCACCCCCCGGGGGTCCCACCACGGGCGCCAAGTCCCAGTGCCACCCAGCACAGGGTCCCCGTGCCCCCCACTCACGGGGAGGTGGGCGCTGGTGACGGTGACAGTGGCCTGCAGCCCCAGGGACAGGTTGGGCAGCGATGGGGACGTGTAGAGGCTGAGCTGGGCCCCGTCCAGGGCCAGGGCACGGGGCTGGGGCAGGAGCTGCTGTGGCACCACGGCAAACACGGCATCAGCGCGTGGGGGACACGGCAGGGACACGTGGGGACACGTGTGGGGACACGGCATCAACGCGTGTGGGGACACAGCAGGGACGTGTGGGGACAGGGCAATGACACACGTGGGGACACGGCAATGACACGTGTGGTGACACGGCAGGGACACGTGTGGGGACACGGCAATGACACATGTGGGGACACAGCAATGACACATGTGGGGACACGGCAGGGACACGTGTGGGGACAGGGCAGGGACACGTGGGGACACGGCAGGGACACGTGTGGGGACAGGGCAATGACACGTGTGGGGACACAGCAATGACACATGTGGGGACACATGTGGGGACAGGGCACGCTCAGAGCCCCCCGCACACGCGCGTGTCCCCGTCCCTGTCCCCGGGCCGTACCTCGCTGTGGATGTTGGGGACAGACGCGGCCAGGCCGTTGTGGGCACCGTGGGAGCTGTTGGGGGAGCTGGGCCCCGAGCCGGGGGCGCTGCTGCAAACCGAGGACACTGCGGGACACGAACGCGTCACACGCGGGCAGCGTGTCACAGCGTGTGTCACGGCGTGTGTCACAGTGTGTGTCACGGTGTGTGTCACACGCGGGCAGCGTGTCATGGTGTGTGTCACACGCGGGCAGCGTGTCACAGCGTGTGTCACAGTGTCACCCCGTGTGTCACAGTGTGTGTCATGGTGTGTGTCACACGCGGGCAGCGTGTCACGGCGTGTCACACGCGGGCAGCGTGTCACGGCGTGTGTCATGGTGTGTGTCACAGTGTGTGTCATGGTGTGTGTCACAGCGTGTCACACACAGGCAGTGTGTCACGGTGTGTGTCACACGCGGGCAGTGTGTCATGGTGTGTGTCACAGTGTGTCACAGACGGGCAGTGTGTCATGGTGTGTGTCATGGTGTGTGTCATGGTGTGTGTCACAGCGTGTCACACACAGGCAGTGTGTCATGGTGTGTGTCACGGTGTGTGTCACAGCGCGTGTCACACACGGGCACGGGGACACTGACACTGTCACCCCGTGTGTCACCCCGTGTGTCACACACTGACACCGTCACCCCGAGTGTCACGCCCTGACACTGTCACCCCGAGTGTCACACACTGACATTGTCACCCCCTGTGTCACACACTGACACTGTCACCCTGTGTGTCACACACTGACATTGTCACCCCCTGTGTCACCCCGAGTGTCACACACTGACACTGTCACCCCCTGTGTCACCCCCTGTGTCACCCCGAGTGTCACCCCGTGTCACCCCGTGTCACCCCGTGTGTCACCCCCTGTGTCACCCCGTGTGTCACCCGCTGTGTCACCCCGTGTCACCCCGTGTCACCCCGTGTGTCACCCCCTGTGTCACCCCGTGTGTCACCCCGTGTCACCCCCTGTGTCACCCCCCGTGTCACCCCCCGTGTCACCCCGTGTCACCCCGTGTCACCGCAGCCCCGGCGCCCCGCGGGGGCCGTGGGGCAGCAGCGGTGGCTCGGGGACGCGGTGGCTCGCGTGTCCCGGCCGTGAGCGCAGCCCGTGTCCCCCCGCGTGTCCCCACGCACCCGCGATCTCCGCGTGGCGCTTGCGGAAGGCGCTGAGCACGGAGCCGTCGCGGCGCCGCAGGAGGGGACTGCTCCTCCGCTCCGCCACCTTCTGCTTCAGCCGCGACCGCACCTTCAGGTTGGGCTCCGAGGCTGGGGACCCCGACACGTGTCACCCGGAGCTGGCACCGGCACCCCCGCGGGCGCGGCGCCCCCCGCCCGCACCCACCGGTTTTGCGGAGCGGGAAATCATCGCGGCCGTCGTAGGTGCCGAGGAGGGGGAGCTTGTAGGACGGGGGGGTCCCCGGGCTGCCGGTCTGGGGGGGGGAACTCTGGTCCAACGAGGTGTGGTGAGCCCTGGAGGCGGCAGAGACCCCGCTAGGACACCCGTGCCACCCTCGCGGTGCCTCGGGGGGGGTCCCGAGGGGCTCGGGGGCACCTACCAGCATTTGGGGTGCTGCGGGAGGGAATGGTTGGGGGCGCCGGGGCCCGGCTCCTTGGTTTTGCTGAGCAGGAACTCCTGGAGCTTCAGCTTCACCTCGGTGCTGGCGATGGCGCCTGGGGGCACGGGGGGCTCAGGGGGGCAGCACGCCCCACACCCCTCCCCAGAGAAACCCCAGATCCCGCTGCACCCCCCGGCCCAGCGCCCCCCAATCCCCCCGGCCCAGCGCCCCCAATCCCCCCGGCCCAGCGCCCCCAATCCCCCCGGCCCAGCGCCCCCGGCCCCGCTCACTGTCACGGCCGCGCTCCTTGGGGCGCAGGCTCTGCAGCTGCTCCAGGCGCTGCTGCTCCAGCTCCTGCCGCTCCCGCTGCCGCTGCTGCTCCAGCTCCTGCTGCCGCCGGGCGGCCAGGGCCTCCTGCTGCTGCTGCGGGGCGGGGGGCACCGCGCTGGGACCCCCGGCCGCTCCTCCTCACCTCCACGCTGCTCACAGCCCCGCCGTCCCCCCATGGCTCTGTCACCCTCCATCAGCGACACCCCACGGCTCCGTCACCCCCGCTGTCCCCCCCAAATGACCCCATCAACCCCAATATCCCACCCCACGGCCCCATCCCCCTTCAACAGCTCCATCACCCCCACATTCCTCCCCCACAGCTCCATCACCCCCACATTCCGCCCCCACAGCTCCATCACCCCCACATTCTGTCCCCACGGCTCCATCACCCCCAGTACCCCCCCAAATCCCCTTCCCCCCCAGACTGGTGACACCCCACGGCTCCATCACCCCCACCAGCTCCATCCCCCCCCACCCACGACACCCCCGAGCTCCCCCCCAGCCCGGGCCTGCCCCCCACCCACCTTGAGGTGCTTCTGGAGCTGGACCTGGTGCTGGCGGGTGAGGTGCTCGTGCTGCTTCTGGAACTCGGCGAAGAGCAGCTGCTTCTGGAGCTGCTGCTGCTGCTTCAGGGCCACCAGCTCCCGCTGCAGCTGCTGCTCCCGCGCCGCCGCCAGCCCCGCGTCCACCCCCGCCTCCGGCCCCGGCCCCTCCGGCCCCTCCGGCCCTGCCGGACACGCTGGGTCGGGGGGGAAAAGGGATGGGCACGTCCCGGGAATGATGGAGGGGGCTGGGAGTTGGTTAAAGGGGCGCTTTTGGGGTGGTCCAGGGTTTGGGGGTGTCCCAGGGTGATGGGGGTGGGGGGGCTCGTTTGAGGGGCGCTTTTTGGGGGCGTTCCAAGGATGGGGCAGAGCCGGGGGAGGTTTGGGGCAGGAGCTGGGGGTTGTCGGCTGCATTCAGGGGCTGTGCGGGGGTGTCAGGGAAGCCCTCGGGGGTCTCCCGCCAGCCCCAACCCCCTGGATCAACCCCCACCTCAGTTAACCCCCCCAAAAATAAAAACGGGGGCGTCTCCCCCCCCCAATCCGAGCCCCTCCACCTGCAGCACACCCCGAGTGCTGCGGGGGGGCAACAGCGACCCCCCCCCCGAACACCCCCCGGCATCCCCGGGGGGCGCAGACCCCCCGGCAGCGGGGACAGGGGGCGGGGGGCGGGGGGGGCTCCCGGTGCACGGTAACGGTGACCCCCCCCCCCCAGCCCCCTCCCCCGGCCGCACGTCGGGCACTGACGCGTCCCCGCACGGACCCACGGACGTCACCGTCACCACGGACCCCCCATCGTCACCGTCACCGTCACCGTCACCCCCGGCTCCGACAGACCCCCCCCAAGGACAGCCAGCCCCCCCCGGTGTCACACAGCCCCCCCGGTGTCACACAGCCCCCCCCGGTGTCACACAGCCCCCCCCAAGGACAGCCAGCCCCCCCCGGTGTCACACAGCCCCCCTGATGTCACACAGCCCCCCCCCCGGTGTCACACAGCCCCCCCCCCGGTGTCACACAGACCCCCCCGGTGTCACACAGCCCCCCCCAAGGACAGCCAGCCCCCCCCGGTGTCACACAGCCCCCCCCAAGGACAGCCAGCCCCCCCTGGTGTCACACAGCCCCCCCCGGTGTCACACAGACCCCCCCCGGTGTCACACAGCCCCCCCCCGGTGTCACACAGCCCCCCCCCGGTGTCACACAGCCCCCCCAAAGCCGCCAGGGCCCCGGTGGGTGTCGGGGGGCAGTGGGGGGTGTCAGCACCCAGCCCCCGGAGGTGCCAGCCCGGCACTCTGGGCTCAGTGGTGGCTTTGGGCCACCCGCCCGCCCTGAGAGGGACAGGGGATGTTTAACCCCTCCCTGCCCAGGACCCCCCGAGAGGCGCCCGTGGGCACAATGGGGGTGTCCCGTGGGATGGGGACACGGCAGGGGCTGGGGACAGGGCTGGAGCACCTGTCCTGCCACACCTGTCTGTACACCTGTCCTGCACACCTGTCTGTACACCTGTCTGTACACCTGTCTGTACACCTGTCTGCACACCTGTCCTGTACACCTGTCTGTACACCTGTCTGTACACCTGTCTGTACACCTGTCCTGCACACCTGTCCTGCACACCTGTCTGTACACCTGTCTGTACACCTGTCTGTACACCTGTCTGCACACCTGTCCTGTACACCTGTCTGTACACCTGTCTGTACACCTGTCCTGCACACCTGTCCTGCACACCTGTCTGTACACCTGTCCTGCACACCTGTCCTGCCACACCTGTCTGTACACCTGTCCTGCACACCTGTCCTGCACACCTGTCCTGCACACCTGTCTGTACACCTGTCCTGCCACACCTGTCCTGCACACCTGTCCTGTACACCTGTCTGTACACCTGTCCTGCACACCTGTCCTGTACACCTGTCCTGCCACACCTGTCTGTACACCTGTCCTGCACACCTGTCCTGCCACACCTGTCCTGTACACCTGTCTGTACACCTGTCTTACACACCTGTCCTGCACACCTGTCCTGCACACCTGTCTGTACACCTGTCCTGCACACCTGTCCTGCACACCTGTCCTGTACACCTGTCTGTACACCTGTCTTGTACACCTGTCCTGCCACACCTGTCCTGCCACACCTGTCTGTACACCTGTCCTGCCACACCTGTCCTGTACACCTGTCCTGCACACCTGTCCTGCACACCTGTCCTGCACACCTGTCTGTACACCTGTCCTGTACACCTGTCCTGCACACCTGTCCTGCACACCTGTCCTGCCACACCTGTCTGTACACCTGTCCTGCACACCTGTCCTGCACACCTGTCCTGTACACCTGTCTGTACACCTGTCCTGCACACCTGTCCTGTACACCTGTCTGTACACCTGTCTGTACACCTGTCCTGCCACACCTGTCCTGCCACACCTGTCCTGCACAGCTGTCTGTACACCTGTCCTGCCACACCTGTCCTGTACACCTGTCTGTACACCTGTCCTGTACACCTGTCCTGTACACCTGTCTGTACACCTGTCCTGCACACCTGTCCTGCACACCTGTCCTGCCACACCTGTTCTGTACACCTGTCCTGCACACCTGTCCTGCACACCTGTCCTGCACACCTGTCCTGCACACCTCTCCTGCACACCTGTCCTGTACACCTGTCCTGCACACCTGTCTGTACACCTGTCTGCACACCTGTCTGCACACCTGTCCTGCACACCTGTCCTGCCACACCTGTCTGCACACCTGTTCTGTACACCTGTCCTGCACACCTGTCCTGCACACCTGTAGTGCACACCTGTCCTGTACACCTGTCCTGCACACCTGTCTGTACACCTGTCCTGCCACACCTGTCTGTACACCTGTCCTGCCACACCTGTCCTGTACACCTGTCTGTACACCTGTCCTGCACACCTGTCTGTACACCTGTCCTGCCACACCTGTCCTGTACACCTGTCCTGCACACCTGTCCTGATGCCAGCGGGTTTGGGGCGGTCTCGGGGGGTTTTGGGGGCGCGGGGGGCGGGCCCCACTCACCTGGGGCGGGCAGGGCAGTGTGCAGCGGGACACGGGGCAGGAGCTCCAGTGGGGGCTCGCGGCCGGACCCCCCCTCTGCGGAGAGACACCCGTGACCCCCCGAACGGGCTGGGGGGGCCACGTGCACCCCCCGACCCAGCTCAGCGCCCCAAATCCCCGGCCAGGGAGGTGCAGCTTGGGGGTCACAGAGCACCCCCGGTTTTTGGGGTGATGGGAGCAAATGCGGCCCCCCCACTGCAGGCGGGGCAGGGCTGGAGGGCCCCCCCCGCCCCCCCAATCCAGGCGATTCTCTCCGGAGCCTGGAAATAGCCGGCTATAAATAGGGAATTGTGCCGGGGGGGGGCACGGCACATCCCGGGAGGGGATGCGCTCTGTCCCTCCCCCCCCACACACCCAGCTGCACCCCCAAACTGCCCCGGGGGCTGCGGGGCACGGGCTGCCCCGGCTGGAGGAGGCTGTGGGGGGCCTGGGATCCCCACGACCCCCCCCCGCCTCCATCCCACCCCCCCATCCCCCTAATTGCCGGGGACGTTAATCCGCATCAGCGCTGCCGGGAATAAAACCTGGGATGTGCCGAGGGGGGATTAACCCCCGCTTTGGGAAAATGAAGGCGGTCGGGCCCCCCAGGCCCCTCAAGACCCCCGGACTCCCCCAACGGGAGCACCCCAAGAGGGGCTGGGGGCACGGATGCCAGCCCAGCGTTTCCCACCGGATCGGTGACCCCAGGCGGCTCCGCAGGGCCGAGCCGGGGGCTGGAGGGGGTGACAAAGCGCTGAGGTGCGGAACCCCCCCTTTTGGGGACGGGGGCCTCCCCCCGGTTACGGGGACCCCCCCCCAGCGCCCCGGCCCCGCTGGCCCGGCCGTGCGTAACCCCCCCGGCACCGCCACGTTTATTTACCAGGCGTTAATCCCAAGCCAAGACTTTTAATAGCCGGGATATTTCTGGGACACCCCCCGCCCCCCCCGCTGCCCCCCCCGGGGTGCTTTGGGGCTTGACGTCAGCCCGGCTATTTCTGGTGCTGCCAGCGGGCAGGAGGCCGCGGGAATGGCCCCTCCTGGCTCCGGACCCCCGGCCCGGCTCCGGACCCCCGGCCCGGCTCCCGGACCCCCGGCCCGGCTCCGGACCCCCGGCCCAGCTCCCGATCCCCGGCCCGGCTCCTGGACCCCCGGCCTGGCTCCGGACCCCGGCCCGGCTCCGGACCCCGGCCCGGCTCTCGACCCCCGGCCCGGCTCCCGACCCCCGGCCCCCGGCCCAGCTCCCGACCCCCGGCCCGGCTCCCGACCCCCGGCCCGGCTCCCGGACCCCGGCCCGGCTCTCGGGCTCCCTTCCCGCTGCTCGGAGCCCCGTTCCCAGCCCCAGGCTCCTCTCCCGGCTCCCATGGCAGGGCGGAGCGGGGGCCTGGCCCGTGCGGGACCCTCCAGAGGTGCTGGCACATCTGGGGGACCCTCAGGGATGGGGGGGGAGCAGTGGGGACCTCCAGGAGCTCCGGGAGGGAAGGAGGGGAGCGAGCGCCCCGGGACCCCCCGGTTCTGGGATGAGGCTGGGAAAAGGAGCCCTGGGGGTGACGGAGCCGCCGGGGGTTGATTGGGGAGCGCTGGGGTGGCCTCTGCCACATCCCCGATGGCCCGGCCGAGACCTGTCCGGCTCCTCACAGCGGCCGCAAGGTCACAGCACCCCCGAGGGGTCCCCGAAGCCCCCGGACGGACCCAAAGCCGGGACGGGACCCCAAGGAAAGCGGCCCGGGGACGGCAGAGGCGGCCAGGCCGTGTCCCCGTGCCACCGTGTCCCCGTGCCACCGTGTCCCCGTGCCACCGCGCCGCGTGCCAGCCCCGTGCCAGGCACGGCCGGGCGACGCTCCAGCCCTGCGGCCGCTCCAAAAATACCGGCGGGCAGCTCGGGGGGGCCGGGGACGGAGGGGACACACACCCCCGTCCCCAACCGGCGGCGAGTCCTTCCAGCGGGACACGGGGCGCTGCCACCGCCGCGGGCCTCAGTTTCCCCTCCAGAGGCCGCGGGTGTCGGCGCTGCCGCGTGTCCCCTCGGGGAGGGGACAGGAGCGCGTCCAGATGTCGCCGGAGTTCCCAGCGGGATAATTACAGGGCGGCTCTGCCGGGGAGCCAGCGGGAGCTGGGGCACGGCCCTCGTGGTCACCACGGCTGTCCCCAGGGGGCCGCGGGGACGCGCCCCCGGTGGCATAAAGAGCCACGTGTGAGCCGGGCCACGCCGGTGACAGGAGCCGTGCCTCAGTTTCCCCTCACAGCGGGAGGATGCCGGGCCCTGGGAACACCGGGAAGGGGGCGGTGGCACGGGCTGGGATAAGCGGGGGAGGGGGTGGCCGGCACGGCCCCGGTGCCCCCAGGAGCCAGGGCACCTCCAGGGCCGTGCCCTGCCGGGTGGGACGCTGCTGCGGCCCCCCGGCACCCCGATATCTGGTGGCAGCCACCCCGAGGGGCTCCAGGGCCGCGGCGGGGACACGGCGGTGACCGCGGCGTGCGGAGCGGCACTCGCCGCGGTGCCCAGGGGTGCAGCCCCCCGGGCCGGGCTCTCACCTGTGTCGCTCTGGGGGTCCATGGTGGCCGGCGGCTGCCGGGGGGGCTCGCAGAGGCGCGTGTCCGTCAGCGCCGGCCGGGGCACCGGGGCTGTGCCCGCGCCGCCCGGGAGCCCTGCGGGACCAAGCGCCTGTCAGCACCCCGGGACCCCCAAAACCGCCCCCAGCATCCGGCGGGGCCCGCACCGAGCCCCCCCGAGCACCCACCCAGGGCAGGATGTGGGGATGTGGCCCCGCTGTCCCCCGGGGTGGGGGGGCCTGTGGACACCCCCAGACGGGACCCGGGGGGTCCGCAGGAAAAGGGGGGCTCCGCAGAGGGGGGGCCCAGGGCGATAGCAGGGAAGGACCCCCCGGCCGTGCCACCCCCCAGGGACACGGATGGGACCCCCATAAGGACACGGGTGCAGGGGGGGACACACGCTGCCCCCCCGCGATGCCCCCGGTGCTGTAACCCCCCCCCAACCCGGGGGTCTGGGGGTGTCACCCCCGAGGGCCACGCGGCGGGACGGACCCCACGGGGGGGCACGGGGCACTCGCGCTGCCGGCGGCGCCGAGCCCGGCGCGGTGCAGCGGGGCCCCCCCGGCCCCCCCGCCCGCGGAGCGGCCGCGCTGCGGAGCCGCCGCCGTTCTGGCGCACGGGCCCCCCGACACTGCGGGAACCCCGAACCCGCAGGGCCCCCCGAGCGCACGCGGAGCCCCCACTGCACGGTGCAAAGCGCATCGCACCGGGACCCCCGAGCCGCGCCGGGACCCCCGAGCCGCGCCGGGAGCGCTCACTGCAGGGCCCCGCCGAACCGCAGCGGGATCCCCAATCGCGGCGGGATCCCCGAAACTGCGGGGCTCCCCCGAACTGCACGGGGCCCCTCTGGACTGCAGGGCCCCCCCCTCCGCCTGCACGGGCTCTCCCGCCTCGACCCGCACCGGGACCCCGGAACGCACAGGACTCCCCCCGCCGCACCGGGGTCCCCTCTTGCAGCTCCCGCAGCGGAGCGCACCGGGACCCCCACTGCAGCCCCCCCGACCCGCAGCGGAGCCCCCCAGCGGAGCCCCTCCCAAACCGCACAGGGATCCCTATCGCAGCCCCTCCCGCGGGATGCACCGGGCCCCGCTGCAGCCCCCGACCCGCGCGGGGCCCCCCCCCGCTGCAGCCCCCCAAAATCCGCACACGGGTCCCCCACTGCGGGCCCCCCCCGCTCCGCACGGCTCAAAGCCCCTCACCCCCGCGCCCCCCAAGCGCACAACGACCCCGCACTCGATGCCACCCCCACCGCACAGACCCCCCCGCCCCGAACCGCACCGGACCTCCGGGATCGCAGCCCCCCCGCTACTGCACGGAGCCCCCCCCGGAGCCGCGCGGGGCACCCCGGCACCGCGGATCTCCCCCCGCCGCGGGCCCCCGCCCCGATCCCGCGGTCCCGGTGCCCGCCCGGGTGCCCCCGTACCTGGGGTCCCCCCGGTGCCGCCCGGCGCGCGCCCCGCCGCCCCCCCGCCTCCTCCTCCATCTTCGCCGCGCGGCCCCGCCCGCCCCGACAACAACATTCGGTGACGTCACTCGCGGTCACGTGACGGCGCCCAGTGCTAAAAATAGACCCTTGCACGACCCCCTCCCCTAAAGGGGCGGGGCAAAAAGGGGGGCGGGGCCAAATAGGGGGCGGGGCCTCATTGCGCTTTAAAGAGGCTCGCGGGGCGGGCGAGTGTGGAACGGTGTGGGTGTGTGATGGTGTGTGAGTGTGCAAGGGCACGGGAGTGTGAATGAATGAGTGCGAGGGAGTGTGAATGAGTGCGAATGAGTGCGAATGAGTGCGAATGAGTGTGCAGCGGCGCACAAATATGAACGCACAAGGGCACACACGTGTGCATGACGGGGTGATGGGCCGTGGAGCGCACTCACGCGTGCCACAGGCTGTTGTGCTGCCTGGCACACGCGTGTGCACTCCCAGGCGCTCGCTGTGCAGCCGCTCCTGCACACGAGTGCATGAACACACAGGTGTGAACAGACGTGTGCAGCAGGCCAGGTGGGAGACGCTCCGCGGGGCACACGCGTGCTGTGTGCCCGTGAGCAGCCGCACATCAGCGTGTCACACACGCGGGACACGCACGGACACACGCGCGTGCCCATGCGTGTGGTGTAGCAGGCCCAGGGGGTGGGAGGGTCACTCAGCCTGTGCCGCGGGGGCGTGCGGGGATGAATCACACCGGGCCGGGGCCGCGCTGAGTCACCGGCGGCGCCGCGGGGCTCGGCCGGGTGACGCGGGGGCACACGCGTGTGCACATGTGACACGCGCGGGGAAAGGGGGTGCGTGGCCCTTTAAGGGGCGCGGCTGCGCTTCCTGCCCGCCGCCAGGGGGCGCGCGGCGCCGCAGGGGAACTTCCGCCCCTGCCCCGGGGCCCGCGGGTTCGAGTCCCGGCCCCGCCGCTTCCGCCTCCGGGGCCGGGCCGGGGTCGGGCCGCTGCCATGGTAACGGGGACGGGGGGACGGAGGCGGTTTCGGGGTCCCCTGGGAGAGATCTGGGGTCTCCACGGCGGGGCCGCGGAGGGCCCCCACGAAGGGATCGCTGAAGGCCCCGCGCGGTGAGGGGGGGCAGGTGCGGGGCCCTTCCGGGGGCCCTCGGTGACACCGAACGCCCCAGGGCGGGGACCTCCGGGACCACCGGGGGCTCCCCAGCTTGTTGTGTCCCTCCCAGTCCCATCTTCCCCTTTTTCCCGCAGTCCTGCCACTTGCAGAAGCTTTTTGGGAGCGGCGGGGAGCTGGAGGATGAGGTGAGGGACCCGCAGTGACCTGGGGACCCCCGAGGCGCGGCCGGGCCCTGCTGGCCCCCCCTGGCTGAGCACACGGAGCCCTTCGCATCCCCGGCGTTTATTTTCCCACAGGATTTCCTCTCCGCTGTGGAAGATGCAGAGAACCAGTTTGTGATCTCCGGGCATTCCTCAGCCAGCATCATCCCGGTTCTTCCCCATAAACCCCATCCCAGTGAACCCCATCCCAGTGAACCCCATCCCAGTGAACCCCATCCCAATAAACCCCATCCCAGTAAACCCCATCCCAGTAAACCCCCCGCCCTCCGGCCCCTCTCTGGGCAGGGTGAGCGTCCCGTGGGGCTCCAGGGACCCCCATGCTGGGGAGCAGCGCCGCAGGATGAGCTGGACAATGCCCTTTTCCTGGCCGCCTGCAGGGAGCTGGAGGCTCCCGAGGTGCCGGTGGCGGCCGGCGCTGCCCCGGTGCCCCCCGGGCGCTGCAAGGAGCCGCCGTGGAAGTGCCCAGGGAAGGAGAACGCTCAGGAGTGTGGGATCCCCAAAAAGCTCAGGGTGGGAGAGGAGCCGCTTCCCGGCTCCAGGGGGCTGCAGGACAGGCAGGGCCCCCTCCCCAGTCCCAAACTGGTGCTGCGGCCCAGCGCGGCCGGTGCCTGCGCCCCCAGACCCTCCCCTCCCTCGGGAGAGCCGGGAAGCGCCGGAGGCTCCGTCCCTGCTCCGAGGGCTCCGTACGTGAGGCCTGTCCAAGCACCCCGAGCAGGGAGCAGCTCCTCGGTGCCCTGGACCCCCCCAGCACGGAGCAGCCCCCAGCCCCAGCTGCCCCCCAGACCCCCCTCAGGCCCCCCCAGCTCCGTGGAGCCTCCGCTCCAGCAGCCCCCCGGCTTCCCGAATCCCCCCGTGGCTCCCAACGCTCCCGGCCCCCCAAAGCCCCCGGTGGTCACCAACCACCTGGTGCAGCTGGTGACAGCGGCCAGCAAAGCCCCCAGGGGACCCCCGCGAGCCCCCCCACGCAGGGAGAGCCGGCGCTTCCCGGGGCCAGCCGGGATCCTGCCCCAGCAGGTGGGGAATGGGGATGGGGATGGGGATGGATAGAGATGAGGGTGGGATTGGATGGGGATAAAGATGTGATAGGGATGGGGTCAGGAGTGCAGTGGGTGGGCACAGGATGGGAACGGGAATGGGATGTGGGCTGGGATAGGGTGGGATGGCAGCAGCCGATGAAGCAAAGCAGATCCCTGGACATCTCTGCCTGTCCCACAAGAACTCTGGGAAGCTGCTGGAGGAGATCCTGGTGTCTGCTCCCCAAACTCCGGCTCACGGGGCTGTGGCGAAGCCGCGGGCTCAGGTAACCCCCCTGTCCCCCCCTGCTCCGGCAGGTCCCGGTGGGAATCCCACTGGTGCTGCTGGGGCTCCCAGAGCGGGATGCTGAGCGGGGACGGAGCCCCTGGGCTCGGTGACCGTGGATGTCCCTGACCCAGGCACTGCCCAGCTCCCCGCTGCCCACGGAGGAGGATTTCGGGAAGGGGCCCTGGCTGGCCATGAAGACGGAGCTGGGGCTGGATGAGAGAGACCCCAGCTGCTTCCTCCGCACCTACAGCGTGGTCATGGTGCTCCGCAAGGTGAGGGTGGCCCAGGGTTCGGCTTCTGCTCTTCCCTCACCCCTCAGAGCTGCTTTTAGGGCTGGGAATGGGGCTGAGCTGAGCTGGGCACAGACACCCACATCCCCGTGAGTGACAAGGGTTGTAGAATTCTGGAATATCCCACACGGGAAGGGATCCACAGGAATCACAGGGTTCAACTCCCAGCCCTGCCCAAGGTTATCCTGAAATCCCTGTCGTGCTGTGCAGGCAGCCCTGAAGCAGCTCCCAAAAAACAAGGTCCCCAGCATGGCTGTGATGATCAAGACCCTGAGCAGGAGCAGCGCCGGCGCTGGCGCCGTGTTCCGGGACCCCACGGGTGAGTGGGGCAGCCCCTGTGCCCCAGAGGGGCTCCCCTGTCACTCCTGGGGCTCACAGGTCCCATCCTCGTTGCCAGGGGAGATGCAGGGCACGGTGCACCAGCTGCTGCTGGAGCAGAGGCAGAGCGAGCTCCGGGCCGGCTCCGTGCTGCTCCTGAGGCAGGTGAGGAGAGCTGGGGGGACTGCTGGGGGGTGATCCAGCACATCACCTGTTCCCAACCCCCGGAACTGAATGCAAATATTGGGATAAGGGGGTAAGAGGAACTCGTGCGTTCGTGTGGTGCGTCCCCGTTCCCATTCCACGGCACCCTGGGACTGCAAATATAAATACAAGAAAAGGATCTCCCACAGTTTTGCACCTCGGATTTTTCTCAACTATTCCTAACATTTCACCCTTCATCCTAAAACTTCCATAAATGGGGAGCTGTAGCTTTGGGGAGCTGCTCTGCAGGCGGGAGCTGGAGCTGGCTCTGCCCCCTCTGCAGGTCGGGGTCTTCTCCCCCTCCCACCGCAACCACTACCTCAACGTGACCCCCAACAACCTCCTCCGCATCTTCCCGCCTGAGCCCGAGGGCTGCTCCCCCCGGCAGGTGAGGGGGGGTGCTGGTGGCCCTGGGGGCTGCCGGGCCCCCCAAGGGGGTCTGGGCTATGGGGACCCCTGAGAGAAAGGGGGAGGGGTGGTTAAATCCCCCAGTATTTCATCCCCCACTGGGTTTTGCAGGTCCCTGCCCAGGCTGAGCTGATTCCAGACCCCCTTGCACAGCCCCCTCAGGGTGTCCCTGTTCCTGAGGACTGGGGACGGTCGAGGACAAGTGGACACAGCGCAGAGCAGCATCCTGGGGGCTCCTCCCTGTGCCCACCGAGCTCTGGTCCCAGCTGGGAAGAGCCGGTGGGAGCTGATGGATGTGACACGGGTGAGTCAGACCCACGCTGGGAGGGGAGGAAAAGCTCCCTGTCCTGTGGAAAACAGGGCCTGGTTCCCAGCCTGAACAATTCCACACACACAAAACTCACGGATCCCATCCCACTGTGCCGTGCAGATGACCTGGACGGGCTCCTGGGGGAGCTGCCCGAGGATTTCTTCTCAGCCCCGGCTCAGGTTGACTGCGGCTGAGCCCAGCAGCTGCTGTGAGGGTGACGCTGCTGGGGAGCAGGTGACACACCTGCCACCCTCCTGCTCCTGTCTCTGCGTGTCTGTGCTGTTTGTTGTGGAGCTGAGAGCTGGGGAGAGCCGGGGGGACTCAGCGCTGTCCCCGCTGCTCCGGGCACAGCGGCCCCTCTCGCTCCCAAACCTGCATTAAAGGGCTCTTTTGTTTCTGCATCACCTGTGTCCTCGTGTGTCACCCCTCTGTCCCCTCCCTGCTCCCCCTGCGCAGGAGGGGCCGTTCCCCCCAGGGTCTCACAGGGCTGGGGGGGCCCAGGTTCCCCCCATGGGACATCGGCACCTCGCACCCACAACAGGTTAAACTCCCTGGCACCCCGTGACTCTGTTTACCGCCCAGCAGTTATTTATAGGGCTCTGGGATTCGATTCCACATCCGTGTGTGGGGCACAGCCCTATTTATAACCCCCCGGAGGCCGCCGCTCGCTGTCCCGCGGGTCCCCCCCTCCCTCCCGGGGCTCCCATGGCCCACGAAACCTTCGCCTTCAGCTCCTCGGCGCTGCGCTCGCTGCGGCTGCAGCGGGAGCTGCTGGAGCGGGAGGAGCGGCGGCGAGCCCTGGCCCGGCAATCGGCCTCACGCCGCTCCCTGCCCGGGACCCCCCGCGCCCCCCCGAGCCCCCCCCGGCGCCGCCAGCTCTGCCGGGACCCCGCCGTGCACAACGCCCTCTACGCCGGGGACCTGCCCCGCGTCCAGAGCATCTTCAGGGACGAGGCCGCCGCCAATTTGGTGCTGGAGATGGTCAGCGAGGAGCTGGTGTGGTCACCGGAGCAGGGTACGGGGCTGGGGGGGACTGGGGGTCCTTCCCTCCCGTTCCCCTCCCTTCCCTCCCGTTCCCCTGCCAAGCAAGTGGGGAGCCGGGAAAAGGGGAGCCGGGAAAAGGGAGCCGGGAAAAGGGGAGCCAGGAAAAGGGAAGCCGGGCTGGGGGAGCAGGAATGGGGAAGCCGGGCTGGGGGAAGCCGGGATGGGGGAGCCGGGATGGGGGAGCCGGGATGGGGGAGCCGGGCTGGGGGAGCCGGGATGGGGGAAGCCGGGCTGGGGGAGCCGGGATGGGGGGAGCCGGGCTGGGGGAGCCGGGCTGGGGGAGCCGGGATGGGGGAGCAGGAATGGGGGAGCCGGGCTGGCTGCTGCGGTGTGTGGGGACTCTGGGGCAGGGTGGGTGCTCAGGGCAGCCCCCACGGGCGCCCCACTGCTCCCCCCGCTCCGGCAGGGCTGGGGGTGGCTGGGGGGGTGCAGCGGCGGCTGTGCTGTCCGGCAGCCCCCGGTGCCCGCTGACCCCGCAGGGCTGTGGGTGCTGAGCCCCCGCCGGCAGCACACCTCCGCCCTGCGCATCGCCGCCGCCCGCGGCTACGAGGACTGCGCCCGGCACCTGCTGCTGCGGGGGGCGGCCGTGGATGCTGTGGTGGGGGGCCGGGCCCCCCTGCACGACAGCGCGGCCGCCCCCCACCCCAACTGCGCCCGCCTGCTCCTGGCCTTCGGGGCCGACCCCAACGTGCTGAGCGCCGACGGCTCGGCCCCGCTGCACCTCTGCACCGCCCCCCACAGCCTCAGGTAAGGGGGGTCCTGCCTGGGGGGCGGCTCAGCTGCAAGAGAGGTGAAATCGCCATTCCTGCCCCACAGCCGCGGGCCCGCGGGGTGTCCTGGGAGGGGCCCCGGGGTGTCCCTGCGGGTGTCCCATGGGAGCCAGGGCTCCAGTATGACCCGGAGCGTGTCCCTAGGGGTGTCCCGTGGGAACCACATCTCCCTGGCATGTCCCGGTCGTGTCCCCTGGGTGCCGCGTCCCTCCGAAGCGTCCCCTCACCCTTCGGGCCCGCTCCAGGTGTGCGGAGCTGCTGCTGGCGCACGGGGCGCAGGTGAACCTGGGCACGCGTGACCGCCAGGTGACAGCCCTGCACGTGGCGGCGCGCCAGGGCCTGGTGGCCCACGTGGAGCTGTACCTGCACCACGGCGCCGACCCCTCCCAGCGCACCCACCAGGGCGAGACCCCCCTGAACGCGGCGGCCGCCGCGGCCGAGCGCCCCGAGGACGCCGAGCGCTTCCTGCGCGTGGCCGAGCGGCTGCTGGCGGCCGGCGCCGAGCCCGGGGCCGCGGGGCGCAAGGGGCACACGCCGCTGCACAACGCCTGTGCCAACGGGCACCCCGCGCTGGCCCGGCTGCTGCTCCGCCACGGCGCCGACGCCACCGTCCCCAACGGCGCCGGGGACACCCCCATGGACTGCGCCCTCCGCGCCGTGCGCGAGTACCGGGAGCAGCAGCCCGAGGAGACCATCGCGCTCCTGCTCGACCACGGCGCCCTCCCCGCGCACCCCAAGGTGGGGGACGGGGGTGGCGGGGGGCGCGGGGTGCCGGCGGTGCCGGTGTCCCGCCCCGGTGACACGGCTGTGCTGGCAGATGCTCAGGCTGTGCTGCCAGCACCCGCCGGCGCTGGAGGTGATGCTCAACGCCTACGACCGCGTTCCTCCCGCCGACGGCTGGGTGGAGGCCGTGCCCCCCGAGCTGTGGGAGGTAACGGGGTGTCCTGGGGTGTCCTGGGGTGTCCTGGGGTGTCCTGGGTGTCCTGGGGTGTCCTGGGTGTCCGGGGTGTCCTGGGGTGTCCTGGGGTATCCTGGGTGTCCGGGGTGTCCTGGGTGTCCTGGGGTGTCCTGGGGTGTCCTGGGGTGTCCTGGGGTGTCCTGGGTGTCCTGGGTGTCCTGGGTGTCCTGGGGTGTCCTGGGGTGTCCTGGGTGTCCTGGGTGTCCTGGGATGTCCTGGGGTGTCCTGGGGTGTCCTGGGGTGTCCTGAGTGTCCTGGGTGTCCTGGGATGTCCTGGGATGTCCTGGGTGTCCTGGGGTGTCCTGGGTGTCCTTCCTGGGCCGTGCCCGTGTCCCAGCCCCAGCTCACTGACCCCCGTGTCCCCCCACGCAGGAGCACCGGGAGTTCTACGCCTCTGCCGTGCGCATGGCGGGGCGGCCACGGCGGCTGCAGCACCTGGCGCGTGTGGCCATCCGGCGGCACCTGGGCACCCGCTGTCACACCGCTGTCCCCAAGCTGGCACTGCCACCCTCCCTGCGCCGCTACCTCCAGCTGCCCATCGAGGGTCTCATCTCCTGAGGGCACTCCATGTGTCCCCTCCATGTCCCCCACTAGTGTCCACTTGCTGTGTCCCCCCCGTGCACTGGTGACAATAAAGGACATGGCAGAGGTGGCTCTTGAGGCGTCTTTGTCCCTGTGGGCTCAGGGCGGGCAATGGCAACTGCTGTGGGGACAGGGGACTGTGGGGACAGGGGATGAGGGGGGACAAAGCCAGGGGGTCACAGGTGGCAGGAAGGGGACAGATGGGCCCTGGGGGAAGTGGGGGCCGTGGAGGGGGTGACAGCCGCGGCCGCGGGGTGTCCGCTCCGGTGCTGGCCAGGCCCCGCTGGGGGGGTCAGCCCGGGGTCCCCGCGATCTTCCTGCGGCCCCGTCCCGCCGCGCCCGTGACCACGCCCCCACCGGGCCCGCCCACCTCACGGCCACGCCCCCTCTCGGGACCGCCCACTCGGGGCGTGGTCCATGGCTCCGCCCCTTGGCCACGCCCACCGGGCGCGGCCGTGACGCAGCGCTCGCGCGCCCGCCGCCCCCTCCCGCCCCCTGGCGGCGGCGCCGTGTGACGTGGCGCTTCCGGCGCGCGGGCGGCGGCGGCGGGAGGCGGTGAGTGGGGGGGCACCGGGACCCCCGGGGATGGCGGGGACACTCCGGGACCGCGGGGGCTGGCAGGGACACACCGGCACCCCCCGGGATGGCCGGGGCTGGCAGGGACGCACCGGCACCCCCGGGGCTGGCCGGGACCCCCGGGTCATACGGGCACCGGTCGGGAAACACCGGGACTCGCCCGGTTCCTCCCGCCCCGCCGTGCCTGGGCCTCGCTGACGGCATCGCTCTGCTCTGTCCAGGTCGGGGATGGCCTGACCCTGCCCCGCTGGGCACCGAGGGGCTGCGGGACCCCCCGGGACCCCCCGGACCCTCCGCCCGGCCCGGTAAGGTGAGCGCAGCGCTGCCGCTTCGGTGCCTCGGGAGCGAGGAGGAAAATCCGCAGGCAGGAGCTCCCGCCGGGCACCGGGAGCGGCCCCGGGATCTGTTCTGAGCCCGAAGGCGGCACCGGGACAGCCCCGGGCGTCCCCGCCGCCCAGCTCGGTCACACCGGGCACCGGGAGGGCCGGGCGGGGATAGAGGTCCCGTGGCGGGGATGGAGCCCCCGGCCGCCCCCCTCATCCTGGGGGTGGGGGACGAGGTGACGCTGGTGGCCGGGGTGGCCGTGCTGGTGCTGGCGCTGGTGCTGGCCTGGCTCTCCACGTACGTGGCCGATGGCGGCAGCCAGCTCCTGGGCACCGGGGACGCGGCCGTGATCCGCCTCGGGCCCCTCCCGCCCTACGCGGGGCCCGCGGGGGCGGCCGAGGCTCCCGAGCCCCCCAGAGCCCCCGAAACCGCGGAGGAGAAAACAGAGGAGGAACGGGGGGCGGCGGCACCGGGGGACAGCGGGAGCGCCCCCGGTACCGGCCTGGAGCCGCTCCTGGACGCCCCGAGCTTGTCGCAAGGCCCGGCTGAGCCCGGAGCCCCCGGCGGGGAGGACCCGTGCCCCGGCCTCATCAAGATCCGCCTCAAGTTCCTCAACGACACCGAGGAGGTGGCAGTGGCCCGGCCCGAGGACACCGTGGGGATTCTCAAGAGGTGAGTCCCGAGGGACCGGGGACACCGGGAGCCCCCCCAGCTCCTGTGCCCCGCTGCAAACAGCCCCCTCCCGCAGAACGGGGGAGGGCTTTTATCCCTCCTGCTGAGCCAAAAATACCGAGGGGTGTGGGTTTTGGAACAAGGAGTTTAAGAGAGACGGCGGTGGCGCGGTGGCAGTGCCATCGCTGTCACCTCCCCGTTTCCACCCCGGCTGGGGCCGTGAGCGCCGTCTCTGCCACCTCCAACCTCTTCTCCTCCCGCAGCAAATACTTCCCGGGCCAGGAGAGCCAGATGAAGCTCATCTACCGCGGGCAGCTGCTGCAGGACCAGGCGCGGACGCTGCGCTCACTGCGCATCACCGATAACTGTGTCATCCACTGCCACCGCTCCCGGGGGGCCTCCGCGGCCACCCCGGCCCTGCCCGAGCCCGGCCCCGCCGGCCCCGCGGCCCCGGGGCTGCCCCTGGCCGGGGGCACCCTCATGGTCCCCACGGTCATGGTGGTGCTGGCGCTCGGTTGGTATTTCCGCATCAACTACCGGCAGCTCTTCACGGCCCCGGCCACCGTGTCGCTGATCGGTGTCACCGTCCTGGTCACCTTCCTGGCCTTTGGGGTGTACGGCCAGGCGGGCTGAGCGCGGGGCTGGGGGGGCACCGCGCTGTCCCTGTCACCGCAGCCCGGGGAGCTACGGCCCAGCCTTGCTGCCGGACTTTACCCCCCAAAAAGGGGCTGTGCCCCCTCCCCAAACTCCATTCCCTCTCCCCCAGCCCCAATCCCAGCTCGGGGGAGTGGGACAGCACTGGAACGGGCTATGGCTTCTTCCCAAGGACTTTTAAAAGCAAATAAAGGGTGTCAAGTCACCCCAGTGATTCCTTCCTGCCCTGGGGGCTGCTCTTCCCCACCCACCCACGCTTTTGGGGGGGTTATAGAAACAAATCCAGCCCCACCCGTGGTGAAAGGAGTGGGGGGAGATGGATGGGAGGGGTAAAGGCCCTGCTTAATAATTAATTAATTAATTAATTAATAATGAGCCATAATTAATGCCAGGGATACCAAGTCAAGATGCAGTTTTATTTACAGGGGCAGCCACAACCCACGCACGGGACACACAGACCTCACAGGGGCTCAGCTCCCCCGCGGGGGGGACACTCACAAACACTGGGGGGGGCGAGGACACCGAGCTGGGGGGGTCACAGGGCATGGTCTGAGCCCCCCCAAGCCCCACTGCAGCCCTTGGACCCCCAAATTGCAGCGCCTCTCCCGCAGCTGACGGGGCTCAGGCTGCCTCCCCCCAGCTCGCCGTGCCCCCCCAGGCAGTTTGGGGTGGTCCCCCCGTGTTTTGGGTGCCCCCAGCCCCGTCCTCGGCCCCGGGGCACGCGAAGGCCAGCTTGGCATGCTCCGGTGGCCGGAGCCCCCAGCCCCAAAGCCACACCGGGAGGGAGCACGCGGGGGTCCCCATGCAGCCGGGGGGCCCCGCAGCGTTCTGAGGTGCCCAAGGCTCTGCAGGACCCCCCCAGCCCAGCCTTTAGCAGCAGTTTGAAAACAATAGTGAATCCAGAGTCGAGAGCACCATAGATTTGTGAGTCCCAGCGAGAGGATGAGCCACGGCACCGGGCTGGGGGGACAGACACGGCCCCCCCTGGGGACGTATGGCCAAATGGGGGGGTCAGACAGCCATGGAGGGGGGACAGCCCTGTCCCCAGCACAGCCCCTGCGGTGGAGAACAGCTGTGGGGAGGGGATCACAGGGCAGGGGGTGACCTGGATCCAGCCAGAGGGACCTGTCCCCCCCCGGCCCGCACAGCGGGGCGCTGGTCCCGGCCCCCCCAAACAAAAGCAGAGCCTGGGGGGTGCAAACACATGCCAGAGCTGTGGGGGTCCCCAGTGAGCCCCGACTGCAGCAGCAGGTCCCCAGGCAGGCGCAGAGCTGTCCTGGGGACACGAGGAGTGGGGGGCCCTGCGCTGGAGCCGGGCTGTGCTTCCCCCCATTCCCAGCTCCCCCCAGAGGTCCCTGCCAGGTTGGGGTCCCCCTCCCCCAAACAGTTTGGCACAGGGATGGTCACAGCAGCTCCCCCCACCCCCAGACCCACCCCCAAACAGCCCCAAACATGAAGGATGCAGCATGCAGCCCCCTGTGACCCCCCTGTGTGGGCACTGCCAGGCCCCCGAGACCCCCAAGAGCTGAATGCAGGCACAGCTGAGCAGATTTGGGGGTGAGAGGGTGCCCGCCTGTCCTCTGAGTGTGAAACACCCCCTCCAGTGTGACCCCCCTCCTGAGCCAGCCCGACCAGCGAGTGCCAGCCCGGGGCAGGGAGGGGAGGCCGCTCCAGAGTGGGGGGCTCACCCCAAAACCCCAGGGCAGGGGGGATTCACAACCCCCTGAGCCAGGCCCGGACCTGCCCAGGGTGTCCAGGTGCCCCCCACCCCAGTGGGTAAGTGAGGAGCGGGTGTGGGGGGCACGGCTGGCTTTGGGGGTGCTGGGAGGGATGGGGGGGCTGTACCCCCATGTCCGAGGGAGATGCCCCAACGGGAACCTCATGAACAAAAACTGTCACAGAATAAATAGAGGCACGGGGGGCAGGGGGAGGAAGGGGGGCACTAATGGGGCTCCCCAAATCCAGCCCCACTCCAGCGACAGCCGAGTCCTCTGTGCTCCGGTACCCGCCTTGTGTCTGGCCTGGGGGTGCCCGGGGGCTGTCCTGGCCCCTGTCTGTCCCTCTGTCCGTCCTGCCCCTCCCCAGCTCTGCGGGGCTCAGTTGATGTCATCATAGATGCTGGGGGTGTGGGGGGCGGGGGGCTTGGGCTTCTTCTTCTTGCTGGAGCCGAGCCCTGGGGCACCGCTCACCAGCCCCAGGTGGGGCTTCTTCTTCTTGGTCTTGCGGGACTCGGAGTTGTTTGTACCTAGGAAGAAATGGGGGTGTCAGGGAGGAGATGAGCCCCAAAACAGAGTGGATGATGCCCAACTCTGGTCAACACCCAAGAAAATGTACCCCAAAATGTTCCTCCCCCTCTCAGGTTGGGGACAAGGTGCTCCAGGCTTTGGAGCCACGGTCTGTTCAACCCTCCTGTGCTGGGGAGATGCCAGACCAGCCCACACAAAGGGATCTGCGCCCCAGGATTTGTCTGTGCCCCAGGATTTGTCCCCCAGGGCCCCAAACACTCACTGGCTTTGGAGGAGGCCGAGTCGGAGGGGGAGATGTCGGAGGAGCCGTCCCACTGCAGGCGGCTCATCAGGGCCTGGCTCTCGGCCACCTCGAAGCTGTCGTTCTCCACGCTGCCCTCGGCCTCGGGCAGGGACCTGGGCACAGGTGTCACACAGGGATGGTGGGGACAGACACCCCAAAATGCCAGGGGGATGCTCAGGAGCTCAGCCCAGCCCCCACCGCCCCGCTGGGCCACAAATCCCAACCCCAGCCCTGGGCTCCCGTCCCCTCCAGGCCCCCCAAGGCTGTCCCTGTCCCCAGCCCCCCCTGGCACCCCGTGGAGTCCCTGCTCCACAGGACGGTGACCCCGGCACCTCAGGGACCCCGAGTCTGCAGCCACTTACGCCGAGGGCCCGAGGAGGTAAACCCGGACTGCCCTGCGCTGCTCATCCGTGTGCTGGGGACACCGCAGGGACCTGGGGACGAGACACGGCACTGAGATGGCCTCCCCCCTCCCACGGGGATGGGGGCATGTCGGGGAGCCCCCCAGAGCGAGCAGGGCCAGGCTGGGCCGCCCTCACCTGGTGCACATCTTCTTGGTGTGTTCGGAGATGACCCCGCATTGCTGGGGAGGGAAGGGACAGGTGAGTTTGGGGGGACAGGTGAGTGACCATCACAGCCCTGGGGCCCCCAGCCTGGTGTCCCAGACAAAGCAGCCGGTGCCCCACGATCAGGACGTGCTGCATGCCACCATTGCCAGGCTGGAACCAGCCCCAGTGGGACGAGAGATCCTGGGGGTCCCATCCCCGGTGGTGCCCCCCGTCCCTCCTGCCCCGTCCCCTCACCGTGGTGAGCAGCGTCCGCAGCTCCTCGGGACCCAGCGTCTCGTAGTTGATGCCGGCCGAGTTGCTGTACTGGGGGGCACAGAGCAGGGTCAGGGCTGGGGGGCAGCTGGGGGGCAGCTGGGGGGCAATACGGCCCCCTGGGGTGGCAGAAGAGGGGCTGGCAGCCATCTCCCCCCATCCCAGGCTCACCTTGAAGGGATCGGGGTTCCCGCCGATCTCGCCTGGGCGGGAGGAAAGGTGAGGGGGGTCCTGCCCACAGCCCGGGACCCCCAGGGCCCCCTCCCACCGCCACCGGCCCCGGCCAGGGACAGCCCCGGCTCCCCACAAGCCCCTCCCACCGCGGGTGCCCCACCCACCGCAAATACCCCACCCCTGCACGTGCCCCACCCAGCCAGGCTCCGCCCCCAGGCCGATGCCCCGCCCCGATGGTGTGAGCCCCCTCCCCAGTTCTCAGCCCCAGCCCAGGGGTCCCTCACCATTTTTGTGTTTCAGGGACTTGGACCTGCGGGGCGAGTTGGGGTTCTGCAACGAGAGGGGGGTGTTGGGGGTGTCCTGTGTCCTCCCCACGCCCCCCACCCACCCTCCCCCGCACCCCTCACCCCCTCACCTTATCCGATTTCCTCTTCTTCGCTATGGGGAGAGACACAGAAAGGAAAGATTTGACCTTTTCCAGTGGATGCAGCCCCAGAGCCGCTGCCTCCCCAGGGCTGGGACCGCCACACACGGCTGCTCTGCCCCTACACACCCACCCAGGAGCGGGGCTCGGCGGCCACAGGGCCGGCAGGACGTGTCCCCCACCCCTCAGGACACCAGGGACCCCTCCCCACCTTTCTTCTCGGAGCCGTAGGACCAGTCGTTGTCATTGATGTCATCGTTGTCCTCCTGGTCACTCTCCGACTTGTTCAGGTTGTTGCTGCTCGCGATCCTGAGCGGGGAGGGGAGGGAGATCGTGGCCAGGGTCTGCCCCACGTCCTCCACGGAGCCTCAGGATCTGTCCCGTGTGCCCCACAGTGCCCTCCCGCCCTCCCCTGCACCTAGGGATCCAGACAGGATCCCCAGGAGCCACCCAGGTGGGGGACAGAGGAGCCAGGGCTCCCAGCTCATCCTCCCGGGAGGGATAAACTGCTGGGGAGGAGCAAGAGGAGCTCCAGGGGGGAACCAAGCTGGACACCCCACAATGGACATCGAGGACTGGGGAGACCCAGACACCGAACTGGCATCCCGGGCTCATCGGTGCCCAAACGCACAGCACCCCACAGGGAGGGGAGCCCGGCAGCCTCAGGCCCCCCGTGCCTCGGTTTCCCCACGGGGGGCTCCCCAGCCCTCGCACCTGCGGTTGGCGATGCGGCTGCTGTTGCGGCCCATGCCCAGGCACTTCTCCAGGTGCGGGGCGAAGCGGGAGGCGGCGATGCTGCGGCTGCAGTTGGGGCACACGCACTCCTTGTTCTTCCACTGGTTGTACACCTGCCCGAAGATGTCCACGCCCGGCTGGTCCACGATCTCTGCGGGGGGACACGCTCAGCCCCTGCCCCGAGACCCCCGAGCTGCTCTGGGGGTCCCTGGGGCTGCCAGACGCTCCCCACAGCCTCAACGGGACTCGGGGGAGCTGAAACCGGCGGCAGTGCTGCCAGGGGGTCTCTGCCACCTCCCACCCGTGCCCCAGCTGTGACCCCCAGGGCGTCACCCCGACTCTGGGGGACCTGAGGGGCTCACCAAAGTCCTTCATGCTGTCGGGGTCCGTGTCATCCAGGAAGAAGTACCCGCACTTGACAGCCCGGTGCACCTCGAAGCACAGCCCCAGGCAGGCATCCTCCACCAGCTCCGTGTAGATCTCGTGTGCGATGGCCTGGGGGGCCCAGGGGGGGCTGTTAAGGAGGGGAGGGGCCCACACAGACACCCCAAGGGACAGACAGACCCCAGGGGGGGCAGCTCACCTCCAGTTTGCTGTTATCCAGGCCAGACAAAGACATATCCTCCATTTTCATTTGCAGCTGCTTGCGGAGAAGTCACGCCGAACGTTCATAGCACGGGACACGGGGGCTGGGGGCACGGGGGGGGTCTCACTGGCACCTCAGCCTTCACCTGCACACCCCTCCCAGCACCCTGCCCAACCAAAATCCCACTGCACACCCTGGGATGTCCTCAAGGTGCACTCTGGGGAATCCCCAAGAGAGAGTCTTGGGGTTAAACACTCCAAGAGTGAAGCTGGGGGGGCTCGAGGGGTCTCTCAGCTGGGCAGGACCCTCCCCAGGCTGGCATGGATCCCCTCCCAGGCTAGTGGGGGACACTGGCTGCCAAGGGCGGGATGCCCCCGGTGCCCCACTGTGTCCATCCTGTTGTCCCCACGCCCCTCAGGCCAGCCTGGGACATGTCTGGCCTTCACAGAAGTGTCAAACCCCACCAGGAGCCCCACCTCAGCCCCCCATTGCCTCTGGGCTGAAGGTGAGCACCTTCAGTGTCCCTAAACTGCCCCCTCCCAGAGCAGGTGGGTTTTGCTGCATCACCCTCCCCTGCAGCACACGCAGGGGGGACAGGGCAGGGAGGGGAGCACCGTGTGCCCCCCCAGAATGGGGCCTGGCCTCCCCCAACAACAACAACAACAACGGGAGTCTGAAGACCCCAAACCCTCGGTGAGACACCCAGAGCACCCAGCGGTGCTGACCAGTGGAATCCCTGATGGTCATGGAGCAGGGGGGACTCTGAGCGGCCACCGGGATGGGGGACACAAGAGGGGTCTCCACATCCCCTGTACACACCCCAGTCCCGCTGATCCTTCCACAAGAGGAAACAGGGGCTGGAACTGGCTCAGCCCTCCGGACCCCCCCAGGCTGAGGCAGAAAAGGGAGAGGCTCGGGGGGGCTCAGGGGGTCTCCCATAGGGCTGGGGGGCCCAGGGAGGGTCCCAGGGGCTCTCAGGATCAAAGCAGAGGGTGGGGAACGAGGACTCACAGGGACTGGGGGTCCAGGGGTGGTCTCGGGAGCTCTGAGGAGAGGAGGGTGAGGGGCACTGCCAGGAAAGGGGGATATGGGCGGCTCAGGGGGGTCTCCCGCAGCTCTGGGGGAGACAAGGGAGGGCCCCGGGGCTCTCGGGAGTGGATGGAAGAACAGGAAAATGGGAGGGGAAGGGAGATCTCTGGGCCGGGGCAGTCTCACATAGGGCTGGGGGGCCCAGTGAGGGTTGTGCGGGCTCTCAGGAACCGGGGGGGCAGGAAAGGGGGTGGAACGGGATCTCAGGAGTCCCCAACAGGTCGGGGGGGGCCCTGACCCTGGGGGCTCTCAGGTACAGAGCGAGGGAGGGGGAAGGGGAGGCTCAGGACCCGGGGATCCTGGGGAAGGTCCCGGGGCCTCTCGGGACGGGGGGTGGGAGGGCACAGGCGGGGCGGTCCCAGGGAGGATCCCGGGGCCGATCCCGGGCGGATCGCGGGGTCCCGAGAGCCGAGGGGGAGGTCCCGGGGCGCCCCGGGGCGGGGTCAGCGGGCCCCTCTCCGGTGCGGCGGGGCCCCACGGCCGGGCAGGGCCTCGGAGGGCGGGAGCTCCGGGCCGGGAGGGGCGGGTCGGGCGGTCACTCACCGGCGCGGAGGGTTCGCCGGGGCCGGGGCGCGGCCGGGTCAGCGCCCCCCGCCGCTCCGGCGCGGGGCCCGGCGGCGACTCGCCATGGTCGGGGCCGGTCCGGGGCCGGTCCGGGGCCGTGCCGAGCGGACGGAGCGGCCGGGCCGGGCCTGGCGGTGCCTCCGCCCGGCGGCGGCGGCGGCCGAGGGGGGTGAGGGGGGTGAGGGAGGGGCGGGGCGGCGCGCCCGGCGCGCGCACGGCCCGGCCCCGCCCCCGCGGCCGCGGCCAATGGGGAGGCGCCGTCAGAGGCCGCGACCAATGGGAGGGGCCGGAGCCGCCGCCGCCGCGCGGGGCCTCGTCAGAGGCGCGGGGGCGGGGCCAGAGAAGGAGGGGCCTAAAGGGGGCGGGGTCTGAAGGGGGAGGGGCCCGAAGCTCCCCCCCCACCCCACCGTGGATGGAACCTCGGCAGGGACCCCCAAGCCCCGGACCCAAGGATCCCCCACCCCAGGGACCCACCGCCCCCAGGGGTTCCCAAGGATCCCCCCATTCCTCTGGAGCCCCATCCCAAGGATCCCCCACCCTTACAGACCCCCAGACCCCCGATGCCCATCCCTACAGACCCCTCTGACATTCCAGATCCCACCCGCTCCCCCCAGCAGATCCCTGTGGATCCCCCAGTGCCATCAGCCCCAGAAATGACCCCCAGGGATTCCCTCCCGCACTGGATCCCCCCCAAGAGGGAGGAAAAACACTTCTCACACTTGTTCTTTTTTTTTCCTAAAGTTTTATTTTTTATAGTAATGACATGAGAACAGAAACATTATTTTTCACTTTATTATACAAAAAAAAAAAAAAAAAAAAAAAGAAAAAAAGGCAAAACAAAAAACCCCAAAAAACTCAAAAAATAAACGAAACGAAACAAAACAAAACAAAACAAAAAGAACCGAAACCCCAAGCAAACCGGGAAACCGGGGACGCGACCCCCGCGTCCCGCGCAGCCGTACAAATTCCGAGTCGGGATTATTATTATTTTTCTTTTTTTTTTTTTTTTCCTTTTTTTTTGTCTTTTTTTTAAACCTACAAAAACACTCTTTAAATATTAGAAAAAAAAGATGATTTTTTTTTTTATCTTTTTTTTTTTTTTTTTTGGTGTTTTTTTGCCTTTTTTTTTTAACGTAATTCACAAGAACTTCCATCTAAAGGATCCCGGGATTTTGTGGCAGTGCCAAAATGCACTCAGGAATTCTCTTGCAGCGCAAACGTCTTTCCCCCCCCTCCCAAATTGTCGGCGCTGTAAGAATTTTTCTTTTTTATTATTTAATTATTTTTTTTTTTTACCTTTTTTTTTTTTTTTTAACAGAAAAAAAGGTGGGGGGAAAAAAAAGGTGGGGTTTAATTTTTTTTTTTTTTGTCTTTTTTTTTGTACTAAAAACACATCCACTAAAACACGACAGTGCTGGGTACATTCAGCAGAAAAAAAGGGATGGGGGGGGTTCCCCTTAGGGGATTTTGGGAGGGGAGGCGATTAAAAACTGGGAAGAAAATGAAAGGAAAATCCCAAATGGATTGGGGTAACGGGGAGGGGGAAACAGAGGGACAGACAGACGGACACTGAGGGGGGGACACCATCTGGGTTCTCTTCAGGGCCCCGGTCCCGGGGGGACACGGGGGGATTGTCCGTGCGGGAGCACCCGGGTTCACCCCCTTCCCCACAGCTTTGGGGTCAGTTTGCCCAAAATGGTGTTTTTTCAGCCCAAACTGAGGCCAGGACGAGGGGTAGGTACTGTCCCCACCTTCCCCTCGGCGCTGAGGGGGTCCCCAATGTCTTTGTGGGGGGCTGGATTTGGGGTGCTGAGAGCAGCAAACCTGGGCTGTGACAGAGCTGGGGGTGTAGGGACTCCCCTCCAAACCCTAAATCTGCAGCATGGCCCCCCCTTCTGCCCCCCAGCCCTGCAGAGATTTGGGGGAAGAGAAAAATGGCTAAATTACAGCCCTAGAGGGAAAAAAACCCCTCAAATCCCCCATCCCCTTCCCTGGGACCCCCCAAATCCTGTCCCCCAGCTCCTCTCCAGGAACAGGATGGGGGGGGGGACAGAAGAAACAAATCTTGAGACCCCCCCCAATTAGAGTGGGGGTCTGGGGGGGTCCCCAATAACACTGAGTGGGTCTCTGGGGGGTGGCACGGGGTGGGGGGACAGAACCCTGCAGGGCGGTGCCGTGGGATTGCTGGTGCTCGTGTCTGCTTAAAAAAATGGGGGGGGACCCCTGGCAGGCCCCCCATGCACCCACCCCAGCCCCTGCGGCCCCGTCCCCCTCCCGGGGAAGGGGGCATTGACCCCCCAAAATAAACCCAAACCACACCAATATTTACAGCATGGCCCGGGAAGGGCTGAGACCCCCCCGGGGGGGCGTGAACTGGAGGTTACTGGGGTTAACTGGGGCCCCCCAGGAACGAAGGGAGAGGAGCAGCTTCAGCAGAGACAGAGAGGAAAACGGGGGGCTGGGGGAGGAGGGGAGGGAAAAGGGGTAGCGGGAAAAACGGGGAGGGAGGAAATGAAAAATAAAAGATGGGATCTTTCTCGTTTTATAAAAAGGAAAAAAAAAAAAAACAAAACAACAACAAAAAAAAAAGAATAAAATAAAATACAACGGCACAACAACCACCGACAACAGAACGGGGGGACCCCGAGCCCCCCCTTGGTCACGCTGAGCCGCGGGCCGGGCGGGGGCGGCCCCGGAGCCCCCCACACTCACACTCACACTCACACTCACGCCCCCAGCCCCGCGGGGACACCGCGCGCCACCGGCCGCTCCCAAGTGCCGTGGATGTGGAGAGCCCGGGCAGCTCCCGGGGCACTTTCCAGACTGTACAAGGTTTTTTCAGGGCTGGGGAGGACCCCCAAGATGCTGGGGGGGTGCGCAGAGGGCTGGGGGGGTTGCAGGGAGGCATTGTCCCATCGGCTGAGTCCTGAGCCCCTCGGCTCGCGCTCCGCGCCCGCTGCCCCGGGGGCTGCGCGGGGACGGGGTTTTTCCTCCCATTTCTGGGTTTTTCAATTAAAAAAAAAGTGTGGGGGGTGTTGTTGGTTTTTCGTTGGTTTGTTTTTTTCCTGTGTGTTTTTCTTCTCTTTCTAGAAAGTCCAGAGCTGGTAGCGAGGGGGTTATGGGAGTAGGGATGGAGAGACACCTCCCTGGAAAGGATGAAATTCCAAAAAAAAAAATCGCTTCCCCTCGGGAGCGAAGCGGGGGCAGGGGTGGGGGGCTCTCTCCTCGCCCCCCAGCCTGGGGGAAGCAGCCCCTGATTCCCCTCCATAGTGTGAGCTCGGTGGAGGGGTCCCCCGGCCCCCGCTCCCCGCGCTGGGGGTCCCACGGGGGGGCAGGAGGAAGAGGAGGAAGGATTTCGAGGGGCTGCAGGGGAGATCTGGGACCGAAACCGAGAAACCAAACGACGTTACGAAGAGCTTGGCCGATCAGTTGGAGTCGGAGTCGGAAGAGTCCCCCGAGGAGGAGGAGGAACTGCTGCTGCCCTCCGAGTCGTTGTCATCCTCGTCCTCATCATCCTCGTCCTCGTCATCCTCGTCGTTCTGGGAGGCGGGTGGCAGAGAGGAGGGGGAGGTCAGGGCAGGGTTAGTCCATCGTCACCCCCGTGTCCCCTGCTCCCCTCCCCGCCGGGGTGAGACCCCCACCCTCCCATGGCTGCCCCCCGGGATCTGGGGGTGGAGGAGGGACGCGGGGCAGGAGCCAGGAGTGAGTTTGCAAGGGCTCAGCTCGGGGTGCTGGGGGGGACGTGCCGGAGCAGCGCGCGGGGTCCTGCCCTCACCTCTGCCACTGCCTCGCTACACGATCCGAGGGAGGCTACCCGACCCGCCTCGTGCCTCAGTTTCCCCCCTCTAAAGCCAGGGAAGGAAGAGGCGTGAGCTGAGACCAGCGAGGGGGTGGAAACACCTCACCTGTCCGGTGGCGAGCACAAGGCACGGACACGGTTTCTGGCCCCAGCGCCATCCAGCATACTCTGATTTCAGTTGCACCGGTGTAAAGCTTTGACTCTGGTGACTTACTCGGCATTCACACTGGCGCAAACGGAGCCGAGACCAGACTCAGTATCTCCACCAGGAAAAAGACAGGAGATTTTTCTCTGCTCACTGGGGGCTCTGCACACCCCCCCGCACCTCTACAGTCCCGAGGCTGCTCCTGACTATGCCCCGCGGCTGCTCCTCTTGCCCACCCCGGGCACACCGGGGGGATCCTGCTCCCCTTCTCCTCCCCGTGTCCCCCTGCTTCCCGGGGGCTGCTCTGCCACGGATCTATCTGAGCCCAGGGGGAGGGGGGCCCCGTGCCCTCCCCGTGCCACGGCCTCACCTCGTCCCCATCCTCGCTCTCCTCCTCACTGCTGGACTCTGAGGAGTCGCCGCCTTCCTCTGATGAGTCACCGTTATCATCATCATCATCCTCATCTTCATCGTCATCTTCCTCCTCCTCTTCCTCCTCGTCATCGTCCTCTGACTCCTGCAGGACAGGAGGGGCTTGCTGAGTCCCTGGACCTCCATGGGTGCAGCTCCCACCCCATCCTGGACCATTTCCCTTGGGGTTCCCCCAGCCATTGAGCAGACCAGCTGATTCCCTACCCCACACCTTCCTGGGAGCCTCTCCCCATTTATGCTGAGAATTGCACCAAAAAGGCTCCTCGAGCGGGTACCCGGGGTCCAAATCCAACCTGGCTGGGTTCTGAGCAGGGATTTGGGGAAAGTTTACAGTCTCGAGGGCAGGGCAGGCAGCTGGAAACACAAGGGATGCCCCAAACAAGGGGTGTGGGTCCCCCGACACGCTCCCCAGGGAGGGGGGCCCGGGGCGTTGTGACTCACCGACTTGGACTGCATGGTTGGCTTCATCTTGGGGTTGGGACCCCGGATCTTCCCTATGCTCTTGCGCTTCTGTGGGAACAAAACAAAACCCTTTAGGGCTCAACTTCAGCTCCTTCCCAGCGTCCAGCCCAGAGAAAACCCCACTGCTGAGCTGCCACGGGGACAAATCCCCGCTGGAGGGGCTCTCTGGAGTGTGGCACATCCAAAGCTCACTCAGGACTGAGCCTGCCCAGCCCCGAGCCCCCAGGCTCTCCAGCCCAGCCCCGAGCCCCCAGGCTCTCCAGCCCAGCCCCGAGCCCCAGCAATGCTACCCCACCCCCAAACTCCCGGGATCCCACCATGGCAGCGCCACAGGGATACTCACGTTGGAAATGTGTTCCTTGTACGCAGCCCGCTCCTGGGGCGAGAGGCTCTGTGGGAACAGGGACACGGTCAGGGATGGGGGGCACGGAGCAGTGGGGGATGGAGAGGGACAGGGCTCTAGCACAGGGCACAGCCTCCTCCTCTGTGTAACTTTTATCCTTTTCAGTTACAAAATGTCAAAAAATGGTTTCCGGAAGAGGGCTGGGAACAGAGACCATGCTGAGCACTCTCCCCAAAAGCAGGGGATCCCAGAGACTCGCACCAGGCATCGGGATCCAGCACCCACCTTGAGCCAGATGTCGAGGTGCACCTTGTACTGTTTCTGCTGCTCCTCTGCCAGTTTTTTGTAGTGGTCCTTCTGGCCCTGGGAGATGCGCTGCCAGCGGCTGCCGATCTCCACCATCCGCTCCTTCAGCGGGAGGTGGTTCAGCTCCCCGTTGGACAGGAGCTCCTGGGAGAACTTCTGGTAACCGTTCCTGCACGGGGAGAGCGCAGGGACTGGGCTGGGACAGTGGCTACAGACAACCCAGGTGTCCATAACCCTGTCCAGCCCCACCAGGCTCCAGCCCACCTCCCTCCTCTTGTCCCAGGCTCTTCCCAACAGCACAGCCAGACCCAGTTTTTCACACCCCAGGTACTCACATGGGGGGTTTCTTCGGCTCTCCCTGGAATTTCATTTTCTTGGTGGAGTTGGTGGAGCACGGAGGGGCCCGCATCTCGCTCAGCTCCCTCTGAGCCACAGGAGAGACAGGGTCAAGGAGAGGGGCAGCGCTGGCCAAGGGGCACAGCGAGGGACAGGACGGGGCACAGACCCACCTCGTATCGCTTCTGATCCTCCGCCGCCTTCTTGATCCACATCAGCTTCTCTTTCTTCTCCATGTTGTTCCAAGTGGCCTCCATGGCCTTCAGTGCTTTGCCCCGGTCATTCTGTGGGACAGAACCACCACGCTGCATCAGATGCACCCAAAAACCCCGGGACATTGGGGTGCTACGTCTGGGCCCCACCTCCAGCCTCTTTCCCAGCCCACTCCTCACCTTGAAACGAGCCAGGTAGTCCCCAATGACGCTCTGTTGCCAGATCTCCTCGGCAGTTTTGGGAGACTCGGGCAGCTTCCCACGCTCCTCTTTATCCGAGCCGTGCTTCTTCTCCGACTGCGCCTTCATCGCCGCCTCCCGTGCCTTGTACTTGGCCTGGGGGGGCAGGGGGTGAGGGGGGCACGGGGTGAGGGGGGCACGGCCGGGACACAGCCCCCAAATGCCAGGGGGACACCGGAGCTCCCCCAGTACTGTCCCCACAGAAGCACTGACAGCCCCCCACTGACCCAACCCTGTCTTGGGGCTCCCCCCAGCAGGGAAACAACCAAAGCCTTGAACTCTGCCGCTCAAGGGCCCTCTGAGGTTTCTTTGTCTGGTGGGTTTTGATCCCCCAGGTGATGAGAGGAGGTGGCACAGCCAGCGGTGCCCCTCGGTGCCGACACTGGCACCTGTGTCACTGTCACTGTGATGCTCCAGGGGACGTTTGTGCCCCTCGGTGCGGGACAAGCACAGGAGCATCCCCTGGACTGCCCGAGGTGCCCCCAGGAGATGGAGAGGAATACGAGGATGGTACCAACCTTCTTCTTCTCGGAGAGGTCGTTCCACATGCGGGCCAGGAGCCGGGTGAGCTCACTCTCCGACAGCTCCGGCCGCTCCTCCTGCAGCTGCTTCCGCTTCTCCTCCGAGAAGATGAACATGGCTGAGATGGGCCTCTTGGGCTTCTCTGAGCTGGCCTGAGGGGGCACAGGGCTGTCAGGGGGGGTGAGCCCATGCAGGGACCAAAGCCCTCAAAGCCCCTTGAGATGCACAACCCCATCCCAAGGCTCTGGCAGGCGCTGCCCCATCCCTCCCGGGGCCGTTCCCACCTTGCCAGTCTCTGGGGAGGATTTTTTGGATGCAGGACTCGTCGCCCCTTTCCGGTTGCTGCCCAGCATCTTCTCCTCGCCCAGCACCCGCTGCTGCTCCTCCTCGGGCAGGCTCTGGGTGCACAGGAGGAGAGACATCGTTAGCCCATGATAATGAGGCCTTGAGGCAACTGGGGAATAGGGACTCTGGGGAAGGGGAATTAATGCACTTGGGTGTCCTGAAGCAAATCCTGTCCCAGTCAGGACCAGCATTCAGAACTGCACATGTTCCTGGGTGTCCCCACGCTGTCACCCCCTATCTGGGCAGTGTCCCTCGTCCCCAGCTCTGTCCCCTCCCCGGCTCAGCCGTTTCTCAGTGAAAGCAGGTGAGCAGGTGCCTGGATCTGGGCACACCCCTGGGTTTTCCACCCCGTGCCCCTGCAGCTGCAGCAGGGCCGTGTCACATCCGCCCAGGGACGATGCTGGGGAGGCCTCGCTGCGGCTCCCCCGCCCACACCCAGCAAGGGAAGGAAGTGAGAGGCTGCACAGCCGCAGCCACTGAACACCCTCCCCTCCAGCTCTCTGCTCACCCCAGCTCCCCTCCCAGTGCCCAGCTGGAAGACACTGGCTCAGGCACCAGGACAGCCGGAACGTCAAAGCTATGTGCAACCATCTGCACAGCACCCACAGCTGGGCCCTGACATGGTTTGGGGGAGCAGAGAGGGCAGCCCCCCATTTAAGCCATCCCAGTCCCTGGTCAGAATTCCCCATTCCCAGATTTGGGATCTCCAGCACACGAGGGCTGAGCACCCCCTCATCACTCACCTCCAGGAAGCGGAGCAGCTCAATCTCGTAATCTTTCTTTTTCTGGAGGGAGATGGGGATGTGTGGTTACACAGAGATCCCTCACTCCATCCCTGCCCCTGACCCAGCCTCCACCCCTTGGCAGCAGCACCCTCTTCCTGGACCATCTGTTTGTCCACACAGGAGACAGGAGCAGGGGAGGTGAGCGAGGACCTCAGGGACAGTCAGTGATGCAGAGTAGCACACGGACTGAGGAAAGGTGAAGGCTCCGTTTCCAGGGATATTTGTAGCCCAGACTCTCCCATCCCACTGTTCCTTTCCCACAGCACTGGTGCCCACCTGCCTCTCTCCCCCTACCTGTCCATCCTCAGCCGCTCACCTGGTCACACTTTTTGTGGTAAGCATCCTTTTCCTTCTGGGAGAGCAGCTTCCACTGCTGGCTGCACAGCACCATCCGCTCCGTGCTGGGCACGTCTTTCATGTTGGCCATCAGCTCTGCACAGTACAGGGAGTAGCTGTTCCTGAAAAACCCACGGAGGGACCCAGTGTTAGGGAAAACCTGCCCCTGGGGAGCTGGCTCGGTGCTAAAAGCCTCCCCAAAACCCCTCACCTGGGCTGCACCACGCAAGGAAGTGAAGTGCCTGTGTTTTAGGGCAGCTGGCTGCTGGATCACCCCTAAAAGCCAGGGTATCACTGTAAACCTCGCTCAGATTCTCCCCAAAATAGGTATTTTATGTGTATTTAGAGACTGGTTTAGAGGGATCATCACAGAATCATGTAATCATTAAGGCTGGAGAAGCCCTCTAAGATAATTAGCCCAACCATTAACTATCACTGCCAAGCCCACCACTAAACCATGTCCTCAGGTGCCACATCTGCACTTTTTGAACACTTCCAGGGATGGTGACTCCACCACTGCCCTGCGCAGCCCTGGCTTGACCATGAATAAATTTACCCTATAGATGCCATCTAACCCCTCCGTGTCTGTGATCCCAGAAGCTCTCTGGGCTTCCCAAGCCCAGCAGAGTCCAGTTTCCCTTCTGGCAAGAGCCAGCACCAGCCAGGAGGGACAGGACTCACGGGGGTGGCTTCGTGGGTCGTCCGTCGAACTTGTCCTTGAGCTGCCGCTCGGCCTTGGTGAGGGTGGAGCGGGTGATCCCCTCCTCGCTGATGTTCAGCTCCGGGTGCTTCTGGATGTAATCCCGCATGATCTCCTGTGGAGAATGGAGAGCCATCAGAGGGGCTGCCACCCCCGCCTGCTGGGGCTGGAGGAGGAGGAGAGAGAAGCCAACCATTGCCCTAATCCTGCTCCTCGGGATGCTGCTGCCTGCCCTGCACACGGCTGGAGAGGCAGGGCTCACACTCTCTAGGGACCTGCCAGGACCTGCCTGAACCCCCACGCTGGCTATCGGGAGAGGCCACGCAGGGCTGGGACGCAGAGGCTCGGAGTGAATGTTGGAGTGTGGAGTGTGGAGGGGACCGGGTGAGGCTGCTCCCTACCTCGTACTCCTTCCGCTGTTCCAGGGCCTTATGAATCCATTTCAGCCTCTTTTTATCCGAGAGTTGAGACCACTGCTTGCCCAGCGACTCTTTCACCTCCTTCGTGGTGGCCTGAAAACCCAAAGCCAGAGGTGAGGGCAGAGGGGTAAAATCCAAAAAAAAAAAGAGGAATGAAAAAATATAAAAAAATGGCAAAAAAACGGCGTGGCCTGGTGGGGCCTGGCAGCACCCGGCACGGGCGGCTGGGAGCCGTGGGGGTGTGTGGCAGTGGGGGGCATGGCCAGAGGTGAATGTCTGTGCTGGAATCCTTTCCTGCCCTGACTCAGGCTGTGGTCACCCCTTCCTGGCAAAAAGTGGGGGCTGGATCCCTGAGCCTCTTCCAGGTGTGCAGAGCCCCTCCTTACCTCAGTCCAGGCTCCGGGAGCTGCTAGCGGTGTCCTCCATCCCGACCCCCTAAAATGCTTCTCTCCCTTCCCCTCCTGCCCCCAGCAGCGGGGTCCAGGACCCCCCAGCACTCACACTCGCACTCACTCCCACCCACCGTACTCACATCTGGACGCACTTTCAAGTAGATCTTCTTCTCGTGGTTGTACCACAGCTGCTGGGGGGTCTTGGGCTTTTCGGGGACGTCGGATTTCTTGGCGTTCTGGATGAGATCCGGGTGGTCTTCCCTTCAGCAGGCAGGGAGGTGGGGAAGGGAGAGCGTCAGGGGGGCGGCAAGGAGAGCAGCCCTAAACCTGCCTGCTAAGGAGTGACTGTCACTGCAGGGCTGAGCCTCCATGGCTCAGCTACTGGGGGGGCCCAAAAAGAGCAGGGGGGTTTTAGGACAGATTTCAGTTTGTCCCTCCTCGGGGAGCATTGGCTACAAGGATCCCTGGGCTTGGCTGCAGCCCTGGAGCAACAGCAGGTCATTGGAAATGGCAGGATCCACCTGGATCACAGCAATCACATCCAAGGGAAGGTCTGGAGTGACTGGGGGACACTTCAGCTTCTATCAGTGCTGGCAGCGGGGCTCCTGTCCCCAGCTCGCAGCCTCTGACCCCCAGAGCATGGCTGGTCCTGTGCTGCCCCCCATCCAGTCTCCCAGCTGGAGGGATGCTCTCAGACACCTTTTCCTTGCTATCTTTTCGCTGAATTCCCTCTTCAAGCCAAAAGCCCATCAGGGCTTCCTCTGTGAGCTATGCACAGGAGGAGAATCTGGATCTGCCTGGAGGGGCCTGGGGAAATGTGGGGGTGGGCTGCCTGCTCACCTGAACCTCGCCAAGTTCCTCTCAAACTCCTGCTTCTCTCGCTGGAAGTCCTGGATGTATTTCATCTGGGGACACAAAGCCACCACAGAGGTGGAGAGGGACATCAGCACCAGGGACCGGGCGGGAAGACACCTCCCTATCGACTTGGCTGGGCATCCCACCATCCCAAGAGGGACTCAGGGGCTCCCCAGCCCAGAGAATGGTCCTGCAGAGGGTTTCCAGCCTGCCTGAGATTCAGCAGCCGGGTATCTCCCCTCCCTGTGTATCCCAGCAGCCCTGGGAAAGGGCACAGCAGGACTTCGTGCCCTGGACTTTTCCTGGACAGCCCAGAGGGAAAGCTGGGCTGCCCCAAAGCCCTGCCCAAGCTCTGGTGGGCAGATGTCTGCTCCCAGCATCTCCCAGAGCCTGTCCCCGTGTCCCTCACCCGGACAGGGTGGCACGGCGGGGCGTGTGCCCTAAGCCTGGCATTAAACACGGATCCACCCAAAGCCACCATCCAGGTCCGTCAGGGAGAGACGGACCAACGGACAGACCCAACCAGCCTCCACCCCACAGATCCTGGGAACCAGGACAGGAAAAGCCAAGGAAGTCTTACAGGTCTGACAGGACTAAACAAACACCTGGCTTCTCCTGTCGAGAGCTGGATTAAGCCCTCGCCAGGCAGAGCTTGAGCTCCGCTGGTTTTACTGGAAGAGCTGAGCAGAGCCCAGCACACAGAGGCACGTGGTGGGAAGGGGCTTCCTGACCCCCCCATACCTTTTTCTTCTCGGGAAGCTCCTTGTATTTCTTGGACAGGATCTTGGTGAGATCCAGGTTGCTCATTTCGGGGTGAAGCTTGGCGTATTTGGCTCGCTTCTCCATGAAGAAGCGGAAATAGGGAGTCAGGGGCTTCTTGGGGAAGTCGGGGTGTTTCTGGGGAGACAGCAGAGTGGAGCACACTGAGCAGGGAGCTGGCAGCACAGCCAAGCCCACGGCTCCCCAGTCCTGGGGGCACCTGCCTCCATCCAGCCCTGCTGGTGATCCAGGCAAGGAGGGGGAAACTGCTGGGAACGAGGGCTCCCCGAGGAGCTACAGCAGCCCACGGCTGGGAACCTCGGGAGCGGCCACCAGCCACCCAGAGCTGCCAGCACAGAGCAAAGGGGACACGGGGCAGGAGGAGGGGATGGGACCCAGCTCCCAGGGATGGACCATCGGCTGCCCCAGGGCCACCCGGCTGAAAGCACCCGGCAGGCCAGGAACAGGAGGGCAGCTCTGGCCCCTCTGGAGCTAAACTGGGCTGCAGGCTGCCAGCAGTACAGCCTGCCATATTAAATGCAGCCGGGAGTTGGCCCGGGCCCAGCGCCGCGGGCTCCGGGACAGCCGGACACCGGGATTCCGGGCAGTGAGGTGCCTGCAGGGGCTCCCACGGCCCAGCCACGCGGGTCTGAGGTGCCACAGGGCCACAGGCCCCCACCCTGGGCAAGTGTGGGGTCACCCTTTAGGGACTCAGCCTAATTCCTGCCCAATACCTTGAGCTTTTTGCCTTTGTAAGGATTCTTCACATGCTCTTCAGCATCCATAATGAGCTCTGTGAGGGTCCGGAATTTCCTCACCTGTGCAGGAAATGAAGAGACAAAGACTTGAACAGGGGATAGGGCAGATCCCCAGCATAGCAGAAACCCACTGGGTTTTGTAATGCCACCCCAAAATGACCGATCCCAGCCCCTCTGAGGGGGTCACAATGCTGACAGCAGCGGGATGGCGCCGGCACCAACGGCCGAGGGCTCTGGGCACTCGACTTGGACAATTCCAACAGCCCTGGGAATGTCAGTAGGACACTCAGACCCTGTCACAAAGCCCCCACAAATCCCCATGTGGTGTCAATTACCTCATTTGAGATCTCCATCCACTTCATCTTGCACATCTCCCCTGAGAAGTCCTTGAAAGCCACTTTTTCCCAATCCAGGTGGGACTCGGTGGTTTTGAACTTGCTCCCGTCGTTGGAGGGCAGGTTATTCTTCATGCACTCCAGGAGGGTCAGCATGTCCTCCTGCGACCAGCGGTCTGAGCAGCGAGAAACGGGATCAGCCAGGGGCAGGAAGCCTTTTCCCTTCCCTTCCCTTCCCCTCCCGGCAGGATTCCGGGACTACAGCTCCCGGCGTGCCGCTCCGGACCGCGCGCCAGGACACGTAATCTGCACATGCTGCCTCTCGAGATTAAAGATCAAAGGGACGTGGCTGTTTCCATCACCCCCGAGCAACTTTCTGTGGGCCAAAACAATCTGGGCAAAGCTAGAAATTCCACTCGGTGCAAACCAGAGAGACTCGCTCATCCCAGAAAACCATCAGATAAGGGATGGCTCTGCTTCATGGGAGCACAGGGCTATTTCCTACCCCTGCGGAGTGACATGGGAGCAGTGAGCTCTCCAGCCAAGCAGGAAGCAGGGAAATGCACTTTTAAAGTGGAAAAGATGTGTCCAGAGCAACTGGAAAACCTCAGCGTTGCTTTTCCTGCACCTTGGAGAGCTCTGTGATCACCTGGGCCCGGCTCCATGGTGACCTCTGCCAAGGTCAAAGCTCCCACAACACAAAGTGAGGGGGGCCAGAGCCCAGCACAGCCCCCCCATCTCACAGAGAGGTCCCTGACAGTGCAGGGATGATGATCACGTCACCCCAACATCCCCCAAGCTGCTGGGAGGAGCATCCCCAGCTCCCACAGGAACATGCCACTGCAGTGGTGGGATGGGCACGTGGCACAGCCAGAGAGCCCGGAGCGACCGTGAGGCCGGGACAGGCAGCAGCACCGTGCTGGGACAGGCAGCAGGCAGGATATCCCAGCCCTGAATCCAGCCCTGAATCCAGCCCAGCCTTGGGGCTGCTTCCTTGCCAGGGGAATTCCTCGCTGCTCCAAGCTTCCACGCCAGCTGGGGAGCACAGCCCGGGGTGCTCTGCAAACATGGGTGGCCCTGGGGAATGCAGCAGGGCCTGGGAGCGGAAGGAAAATTCCCTGGGGATGGGCTGGAGGAGGAGCAGAGCCCAGAGCCACCCGCCCACACAGCCACGGCTGCCTCACCCCGGGATGGGCACCCAGGATTCCCGCAGCAGCCCGGGACTGGCCCACCACGGCATTCCCTGCCTCACGTCTCTGCCAGGTGAAGGCTGAGGTGTTTGGAGCTGCTCACAGCACATGGAGCACCTCAAAGATGGGGACAGTGGGACACAGAGGATGCTGAAGGGATGCGGACAGTGTGGCCCATCATGGATCTGAGTGGAGCATCACTCCCTCCGTCTCCAGGAATGAAACCAAGCTCCCAGAAATATCCAGCTGCACAGATTTCTCCAGCTGCAGCTCTCCCTCCACTCAAGACTCAACATGAGGAAAATCACCTCCAGCTCCTGCCCTTGCAGGGGTCTGTGGAAGGACAACTCCCCCAGAATCCTGAATCCAAGCAAGGGATGTTTAAGAACATGTGGGACTCGGTGAAGGGAGCACAGCCAGGACGGGACCCCCCCATCCCATTTCCCCTCCTTGACCTGCCTGCTTGGGGGTCAAGGCAGGGACAGTTCTGGATCCAGCTGGTCCCTGTGGTGACCTCATCAGGGATTAAAACAGAGGGAGAAGACAGAAACAGCCCCCCTGGAAAGTGAGGGGCTTGGGGTGTGTCTCCATGTTCCTGGCTTCATCCCAAAACACCATGAAGAGGCAAAAAAGATGGGAAGCCCCCATTCCCTAGAGAGCTGGAGGAGGGAGAGAACAGCCCCAGATTCTGTCTTCCTGTGTTTTCCCAGCCGCTTTCCAGGCCTCCCAGGCAAGGACCAATGAGGCAGAACAGGGTTGGGAAGCTGGTGCCAACTTTACTTGCAGAAATCAGGAGGAATTACCAAAAGCAGCACAGCCACAAAAATCCAGAGGGGACAGAGAAGGGAATGAGACACCCCCCAAACCTGCCCCCATCAAACCCAGTGCCTCAGTTTCCCCCCTTGAATGCAGAAACACCCAGAGACTTTTGACCCCACGTGAACCAGCAGACAGCCAGAACAACCACATCCCAAAGGAACACATGAAAAAACAGTGGAAACATCCCAAAATCCTCACTGGCAGCAGGGTGGGGACAACAGGGACCCCCACACTCAGCTCTCCATTCCTCTGCTCCCCCCTCCCAACAAGGGGCATGCTGAAAAATGCTGGAATTGCAGCGTTCACCCAGCAGGATGAATGGGGCTGTCTGTGCCCTGGGACCGATTTATCCCGGCTCTCCTGGCACCGGCCGGGCCGGGTCTATATTAGGAAAGCTGCCCCGGTGTAATTAAATCCACTAAAGTCCTGGAGAAGGACACGTGCTCCGGCCGGGTTCGCTCGAGGCAACAACCCCAACTGCAGCAAGGAAGGAGGAAAACTGGGGGGACCTGGCAGGTGTGAGGAGCTGGATGCTGCCCCAGAGGTTTGGGAGACCCACGGGGTTTTTGAGAGGTGGAGTGTCAGAGCCCTGCAAGCTGCCCTGAATGAACACCTTTCTTTTTTCCCTTCTTTTCCTGCCCCTTTTCCAATAAAAGTTGGAGCTCTGATGTCACGCCGGGCTCTGGAAGCTGGAGGCCCAAGGTAATGGCTCGGCTTTTAATGCAGCCCAGATGTGAGCAGGGAGGGCAGCACCTCTGTACCAGCCCCCACTTCCCAGTCCCCCTGAAACTCCAGTCCCCCAAAAGAGCATCCCATGCCAAGGGGCTGCTGGTGCACCAGAGCGTGAATCCGTGTGCTCGAGCACGCGTGTGCGTGTTCCCCGCCGTGGATCAGACCTCGGAGAGGCAGATTCCCCCCGCCTCAATCCGCTGGCAGCCGGGATCACGGATCCTCCACCCCTCCTCCTCCTCCTCCATCCCTTCTCCTCTGCCATCCCTCCGAGAAAAGGGGCGCTCTGAGGTTTATTTATTATTATTCTTAAGCGTGGCGGCAGAATTCCTCTGGGAGCACCGGCGTGTTGTGGAGGGCTGCCGGGGGCTCACCTTGGTTTTTGGGAGCTGTCATTTCCAGGTCTGCAGGGCACTCAGCTTCGCCGTTCATCCTCCACCTGCCTGTGCCCAGGACGGTCCCGCCGGCTCCCTCCTCACCCTCTTCCCGAAATCACTCCCGGACGGCTCTGCAAGGGAAGGGAGAACCCTGCTAGGCATCCCCACCATGACGGGGGAACTCCTAAAAGGATGTGGGGGGAACTTGATCCAGGCATCCGTCCATCCTCTCCACTCCCTGATGAATGAGGAGCTGGAATACCCCTGCCCACCCATCCCTGTGGTCTGGGAGAGCTCCAGGAGAGGGGATCCTTCATGGTGATGTGACCCCCACACTGCTCAGGGGAGGAGAAAAGGGGTGTGTGGGCAGGGGAGAAGGGTCCAGGGGTTGGTCCCCAAGGTGGGGGTAGGATCTGAGAGGGATAAATAAATCCCAATAAATCCCAGAGGAAACAGATTCACGGTGGCTCCCTGGGATAGGTGGGATCCAAAAACCTGGGATCAAGAGAATCTGAGTCAAGAGAGCTCCAAGGGATCTCCTCTAAGGGGGTTCACTCCCCCCACTGCAAAATGGGGCGTTTCAAAGGAAGGCCCACCACAGATCCAGCAAAATCCTCCCCAGAAGTGGGGACATGCTTGGAGAAGAGAAGGTTGTCCCAGATCCAAGGGAGCCGGGGGGCATTTGGGGACCTTGGGGGATTCAGAGGTCTCCCAAGGGAGGAGAACAAGCTGGAGGAATGTATTTCAACAGAGGAGGTCCAGGGGAAGGATCCCCTCAGACCCCATTAGGAAGGATCTTATGGCTCCATGGGGAAGGAAAACCTGGGGAGGGAGACCCCCAAAACTTGGTGGAGAGGGTGGCAGGACGGTGGTCTGGGGGGATCCCCACTGGGGATTCCATTGGGGCAGTCCTGGGAGGGCAGATGGGGGCCGGAGGCCTCAGGGGGAGCCCCGTGAGGGACAGGCCGCAGGCCCGGGGGGGAGCAGGCCCCAGGCCTGGGGAGGGCTGGGCCTGTGGGATCCCAGGGGGTCCCCTGGGGAGGGGGCTCCAGGGGCTTCTGGCAGAACCAGGCCCTGGGTGTGAGGGAGGATCACCCGCAGGGGGCAGGGGGGACGGCCCCGGGATGCAGAAGCCCCCGGGCAGGAGCCGGGATGGGCCCCGGGGGAGATGAGCTGCGGGGAGGGGCAGTCCGGACCCTCCGGGGGTGCAGGCCCCGCCGGGCCCGGGCGCCGCCTCAGCCCTGCCGGGGACGAACCTGGGGCCCCTGGAGGGAGATGAGTGCTGGGGATCACCTGGGGGAGGATGAGGGGCGTGCAGACCCCACCGCCGTGGGATCGAGGATCACCCGGGGCGGGACCAACCCTGAAGGCATGGGGGGAACCGCTCCAGGCTCGGATCAACCCCCAAGGGGGGCGGATCTGGGACCACCCCCGGGGCCGGCTGAGGGATCGCCGCGGGGTGGGATCAAGCCCAGCCCCCGGGCGGTGTGAGAGCGGGGATCGCCCGGGGGGGGAACGTGTGGGGGTGTCGTGAGAGGCGGGATCGCGACAGGGGGAGGGATCCGTGGGATCATGGCGGGGCGGGGCGGTGCGCGCGCACCGGGATCCCCGGGGGGCGCGCGGGGAGGGGGCGCGGGATCCCCCGCGGGGGAGCCGGGGGGGGACCGGATCCCGCGCCCGGAGGGGGGGAAGGAGGAGGAGGAGGAGGAGGAGGCGGGGGAGGAAGGGGCCGGGCCGGCGGGCGGAGGCGGGGAGCCCGCACATGCCCTGCGCCGCCGGCCAGCTCCAGTCTCCTCCTCCAGCAGGCAGCAGGAACCGGGTGGGACCGAGCGCGGGCGGCCCCGGCGGCGCCTCCCCCGCCCCCGGTTCCCACCCGGGCGCCAGCGAGCTGAGCCCCCCCCCTTTTTTTCTTTCCCTCCAACAACACCCGGGCAGACAATGGAAGGCGAGTTCGGGGGGCCGGGGGTGCGGAGAGGGGCTGGGGGAACGCGGAGCGCTCCCCCGGCCCCTCTCCGCACCCCCGGCCCCCCGGAGCGATGCGATGCGCTGCTTCATCCCCCCCCGACCGCATCCCCCCCGCATCCCCCCATCGTTACCGGCCGCTCTCCGCCGCGGCACACAATGGCCGGGCTGCGCCCGCCTCCGCCCGCCGCTCCTTCCCCTCCACCCGCGGTTATAAAGCCGAGACAAACCCACCTCTCCGGGCTGCTAAGGGGGAGGAGGAGGAGGAGGAGGAGGTGGTGGTGGAAGAAGGAGGGAGGAGGTTGGAGGGGGGGGGTGTGGGGGGGAGCTCTAACCGAGCCGCCGCAGCCCCAACCCCGCCGCCGGAGCCGCTGGGGGAAGAAGAAGGAGAAGGAGAAGAAGGAGGAGGAGGAGGAGGAGGGGGAAGGGGGGGCGGGGATGCCCGGCTGGGGGCGGCCGGGCAGCTGCAGCGAGCCGGGCGAGGGCAGCGCGACCTCCCCGCACCGACCCCCGGGGAGCGGCTCCTACCCGATCCTCCCCCCCCCTCTCTTTTTCCCCACCGCCGCCCCCTCCTCGCTTTTCCTTTCCTCGTTTTTCCTTTCCTTTCCTCCCTTTCTTACCCCCCTCTTTTCTCTCCGCGACCCCTCCTCGAGCCCGCAAACACCCACCCACCCAGCGGGGGACTGGAGCCCCGCTCCCGGTCCGGAGGGAAGAAAGGAAGGGAAGGGGGGGAAAAGGCGGAAAAAAAAAAAAAAGGGGGGGGGGAGAAAAAAAAAATATAGATAAAAAGAAAATAAGGAGAAAAAAGGGATAAAGAGGGGATAAAGCGAGGATAAGGGGAAACGGAGCGCGGGGGGGGTCGGCCGTGCCCCGGCACGCACCGGCGGAGCGCGGCGCCCAGCTCCCGCCGCGGCGCGGGACTCACCCGGGCTCGGGAAAAACAAGCGGGCAGCGCTGGAAGCCTGCCCCCGAAATCCAGCTGCGGCACCGGGGAGGAGGGAGGGAAGGCGAGCGGGAAGGAGGGAGGGAGCGAGGAGGAGGAGAGGGAAGGGAAGGGAAAAAGGAGGGAGAGAAGGGGGGGGCACACCGGGGCCGCCGAGCCGGGCGCTGCCCCCCGCCCCGAGCCCCAGCGCGGTGCCCCCCGCGGGCGGGCGAGGCGGGCGAGCCCCGGCGGTGGCGGCGGCGGCTTCCTGCCCGCGGGGCCTGCGCGAAACCAGCCTTTCTAAAAAAAAATATATATTCTCTCTTTTATATTTATCTATCTACCTATCTCTCTAAACAAAAAAAAATCGCTCCGGTGGGCGCGACCCCCTCCCCGTTCCCGTCGGAGCGGCGGCGGAGCGCCTTACCGAGCCCGGAGCGCGGCGGTGGCGGCGGCGGCAGCGGGAGCCCGGGGAGGAACAAAGCGCCTCCTCCAGCCCCGCCGGCGGAGCGGCGCGGCGGCGAATGGCGAGCCCGGGCGGCGGGCACGGCGCGGCGCGGCGGGGCACGGCGGCGGCGGCTCCCCCGGCGCGGGCACGTACCGGCGGGGCCGCCGCTTTGGGGGGCGGCGGGGGCTCGGGGCTCGCTCGGCGGGGCCGGGGCGGGGGAGCGGCGGTTGAACGGCGGCCAGCTCTGCAGCGCTGGCCCCGGGCGTGGACGCGCTCCAGTCCCCGCAGAGACGATCGCGCTTTCCCCCGCCTCCATGGCGCTGCGTTCGCTCTTCCAATCAGCCGGGCTGAGCGCGCCGGGATCCGCCGGGATCTCCCCGCCAGCCCCGCCGCCCCGCCGCCGCTTTCCGCCGGGTTTTTTATTGCTCTTTGCTTTTGCAACACTGTGGTGAGAAGAAAAAGAGGAGGAGGAGGAGGAGGAAGGAGAAGAGGAGGGAAAGGAGGGGGGGTGGGGTGGGGGGGGGAAGGGAGGAAGAAAAAAAAAAAAAAATCTCCTTACATGTGCAACAATCCTCGGCCGGCGTTTGCATAAAGAAAAAAATAAAAAAATAGGGGGAAAAAAAAAAAAAAGAAAAAGAGAGATGAGGAACAAAAAATAAAGGGAAGGGAAGCAGGGGGAGGGGGGGGGAGCCGAGCCGGGCCCCCACGGCACGGCGGGGCCGCGCTCCTGCCCGCCCCGCGGCCCCGGGACACGGCGGCGGGGGGGGCTCTGCCCGGCGGGGCGGGCGAGGGGCAGCTTCCTCCCCTCCTCCCTCCCTCCGCTCCCTTTCTCTCCTCTCCCTCTCTCTCTCTCTTAATTTTTTTTAATGGAATTTCTCCAACTCCACCTTTGTTGTGCTGGGCGTCATTCCCCGCAGCCAATCCCGGCCGGGCAGCGCCTGCACATTCCCGGCCAGCCCGGCTGCCGGCACAGTACGGGCCATCCCGGGCTGCTTCCGAGCCACCGGCCAGCCCGGCTGCCGCCGCGGTACCGACGGTACCGGCCGCTTCCATGGCACCGACCGCGGCTGCCTGCACGGTACCGGCCACCCCTGCGGTGCCGGCAGCTCCCGTGGCACCGAGCAGCGCGGCTGGCTGTGCTACGGCCACGGCCTGCCCGGCTGCTCCCGGCTGCCAGCGCGCTCCGACCGGCCCCGGCCGGCTCCAGCCAGCCCCGGCCATCCGGCCAGCCCCGCCGCTCCCGGCCGCCGCGTGCTCCGGGCAGCTCCGGCCATGGCGCTGCTCCCGGCCGGGCCGCAGCGACACCCCCGGGGCTACCGGCACACACCCCGGGGCTACCGGCACACACCCCGGGACCACCGGCGCACACCCCGGGGCTACCGGCGCACACCTCGGGGCTACCGGCACACACCTCGGGGCTACCGGCGCACACCCCGGGACCACCGGCTCGCAGCCCCGGGGCCACCGGCGCACACCCCGGGGCTACCGGCGCACACCCCGGGGCTACCGGCACACACCTCGGGGCTACCGGCTCGCAGCCCCGGGGCCGGGCATGCCGGACGCGGTCTGGGAATGCGGGGTCAGCCCGCCCGGTGGGCTGTGGACATCTCCCGGGCTGACCGCGTGGGAACGGCCGGGAGCCGGGGGATTTCACGCCTGTTTATATGGGAAAGGAAATAAGAAATATAATAATAACCCCTAGGTCTGGGTATCCCCCCCCACGGCTGGTTTGGGGTGCGGGGGTGGTGCCTGGCTCTGCAAGTGGCTTATTTGGGATTTATCCCGAAGGGAAGGATCAGGCAGGCGGAGGGACAGCCGGCTCCTCCGCCACGTCCTGCCCTCGCCTGTGCCAAGCCCGGCCAGGCCGCTCTGGCGCCGGGTGCTTAATCCCGCCTGTGAGAGCTTAAAATTAAAAATATAGGTATTTATTCTCTGTGGAAAAAGGGTTGGGCTGGATCCCTGAATTTCAGGAGTTTTCGCTATTTTTCAAGAGAGAAAAAATTACAAAATTAAAAAAAAAAAAAACCAACAAAACCAACATAAATTATTTAGAGCCAATCAGGCCCAACACATGAAAACTGACATTTTTAATTTTTTAGATTTTTTTTTTAATCAGTAGAGTTGTCGATGTGCTCCAGTCCCAAGTCTCCCAACGTGGTTTTGTGGCTTTTGTTACCAGCAAGGCTCACCCGAGAGCTGGGGCTCGGGCGCAGAGCCTGCAGCAGGGAACGGGGACCCTCCCCAGTGCTCACCCCAACAACCCCCCCTCACTGCCCGGCCTTCCCGGGCCTCGCTCCTGACCACGGGAATCTTTATTTGCTGTTACTTGTGTCAGTGAATATTTCTGGGGGATAAAGCTGCCAGGTTTGGAGGGTTTTGTTTGCCCGGTGCACGAGCAGTGCCACCGGCGGCAGATCCGTGTCCCCTGCCCGCGGGTGGCCCGGAGCGCCCGGTGATGCTGCGGGCACCGGGCTTCTCCCTTTCCGGGGTGATGCTCCAACGGGATCCCCCTCTGGAGCCCCATGCTCCCCCCTCATTAGCAACCAGCTAATTAGCATTTATTTCCCCGTCGTCACTGCTGACCTTCCCCATTTCCCCCGTGCCGGGTCGCGGTGCCAGATGTACCCAGGAGTGAATGTTCTATTGCCAGCTGTTAAACCCGGGTGGGGCAGGGTTCTTTATCTCCTCCGCGACCCACCCTCCCTCCAGGGGGGATTTTTGGTTGATGGGCCATCGAATCTCACTGCACGACTGATAAAATTCCACCGTCCCAGCGTGAGATGCTCCAGCCAGGGGGAGGAGCCGAGCATTCCTACCTGGGTACAGTCTGAGACCGGCTGGGACTGCCACCAACACCCTGCCCAACAGCCTGTCGGGCTGTACCCTGACTGTCGGTGGTCGTTTCTGTACTATTGCATTTTTATTTTAATTTTCCTAGTAAAGAACTGTTTTTCCTATTCCCATATCTTTGCCTGAGAGCCCCTTGATTTCACAATTACAATCATTCAGAGGGGGGAAATATTTCCATTTTGGAGGGAGGCTCCTGCCCAAGACACTCCTCCCATTTCCCAGGGCTCAGGCAAGTTCAAGGAAGAGCTTGACCCAAATTCCCGATCCTGTCGGGGCTGCATCCCGTGGCCTCGCTGCGGTGTCCCAGGGAACAACAAACTCTTCCCAGGCTGGGAAAGGTGAGGGCTGGCTGCAGGTGGCCGTGGCCGGCATTTGGAGGCAGGGGTGGCACATTGGAGCCCTCCCGGTGTGGTTTGCCCAGCTGAGCCGGCACAAGGACGGGGAGCTGCCGGGTCCATCCGTGCGCTTCTCTGGGGAAAACGGGGCTGGCAGCTGTGCTGGGCTTGGGACAGCCCGGTGGCCACTCTGGGATTTCTCCCGGCCCCCGAGAGGCTTTGGGGCTCCGGTCCGGAGCGGTTGCGGGTGCTGCTCGCAATTCCTGCCCCGTGGAAAGGCTGGGGGCGAGCGGGCATGGCCCTTCCCACGGCCCCGCCGATGGAGCCGGTGTCACCCATTCCTCAATGGGATTATGGATAATCGGGGTCAGCCCAGGGGCTGGGGCTGCTCTGTGTCCTGTGCCAGCAGCACGGGATTGGAAATTCCCCATCCCTGGAATGGGCACAGCCCCGGGGTTCAGGGAGCTGGAGGGGGATGAGATTCCGGGGATGGCTGTGGAGCAGCCTGGGGTGATCCCGGGGAGCGATCCCCAGTGCTGGGATGCAGCGAGGATTTGGGGATCCTGGGGGATGGACACCCTCAGAAGATGCTGCTCCTCTCATCTGGGGGGAAATCAGGGCACCGTCCCAGAAAATTCCCGGCTGGAAAGAAAACCCCCGTTTCCTTTCTGATTTTATTAATTTGTTTATTAAAGCCTGATACAAAGGTGTGGGGAAGGGAAGGAGAAACCCCCAAAGATCAAAACATTTTTATTTCAGACACGTAATTAATAAAACTAAACCAACCCAAACACGAGGCAGCACAGCCCTGGCTGTGGCTGCCCCTTCCCACCCCCCCCATGCTGATTTTGGGATCCCCTGCTCTGATTTATGCAAAAAGGAGCAAATTTGGAACCTGATCTGGTGCTCTGCACCCTGGGCACATCCAACCCTTGCAGAATCAGCCCTGGCAGGATCAGGGGATGCTCGGCTGGACTGGGAAGGATCCCAAGGAAAATGGGGCAAGACATGGGGAGCAAGCCAGGGAAAAATCAGGGAAAAACTACACAGAGTTACCTGAAATGCTATAAAAATAAAGAGGACTAATTAACTAATTACCACTAACTTATCAGTAAAATGGTGCTGCCAGACTGGTCCATAGAGTTTAGGCCCTGACCAGGATCTCTTAAAATCATCTTTTCTAAAAAATTCTAGATTTTGCTCTAATTCTCTAGTATATACACACACGCACATGGCCCCACTGCAGCGGGGCACAACCAGCCCGAAAAATAAATTACAAACCCCCCAGTAGCATCAAATATACAGATCACTCCTTGCAGCTATTTTTTTTTTTGTTTCCTATTTTTATGGTGTTTTTTCAACCTTTTTTTTTTTTTTTTTTTCTATTTTTGCTTGGTTCTAAGTGAATTCTACCTGCAGAAGCAGCAGCACAATTGGAAGCTTTTTTTTTTTTTTTTTTGGTGTGTTTTTAGCGTGATTGTTTTTGTTGTAAATGTGTGAACCCCCTTGCTGGGCTATTTACATCCTGACTCCGGGACGTGCTGGGATCGCAGTGGAGCAGCTGCAGGGATCCCACGGAGCAAGTGATGGGAAAAATGGGAAAAAATGGGGAAAAAATGGGAAAAAAATGGGAAAAAATGGAAAAAAATGGGAAAAAAATGGGAAAAAATAGGAAAAAATGGGAAAAAATGGGAAAAAATGGGAAAAATGGGAAAAATGGGAAAAAATGGGAAAAATGGGAAAAAATGGGGAAAAATGGGGAAAAATGGGGAAAAATGGGGAAAAATGGGGAAAAATGGGAAAAAATGGGAAAAAATGGGAAAAAATGGGAAAAAATGGGGAAAAATGGGAAAAAATGGGAAAAAATGGGGAAAAATGGGGAAAAATGGGAAAAATGGGAAAAAATGGGAAAAAATGGGAAAAAATGGGAAAAAATGGGAAAAAAATGGGAAAAAATGGGAAAAATGGGAAAAAATGGGAAAAAATGGGGAAAAAATGGGAAAAAATGGGAAAAAATGGGGAAAAATGGGAAAAAATGGGAAAAAATGGGAAAAAATGGGAAAAAATGGGAAAAGGGCTCCACAGGGTGAGGGCTCCGTCCCAGCTTGTTCAAAGTTCAGCTGGGGAGAGGGGCTGGGCTGAGCTGGGGGGGCTCCCCCGGGAGGGGGGCAGTGGGGAGGGTCCCATCTGCTGTATCTCTGTCCCTGCCTTCCTCCTCCCTCCAGGGTCTTCCTCCAGCTCCTCCCCTCGCTGGGTGGCTGGCGGTGGCCCTGGGGACGGGACAGTGACACATCCCAGCTTGCCACGGGTGGAGGGTGGCTCGTGGGGCCAGCCCAGGCAGCCCTTCCCCAGCAAAGCGGGGTGAGATCACATCATCCAAAATATTTTTAAAAATCGACAAAAACGCGGAAAGAGCAGAAAAGGCTCCGTCCCCAGGGTGGGCAGGTGGGGACCGTGTCCCCAGCCCTTCCTGGTTGCCCGGTGGCCCCGGGATGGCAGCACTGCAGGTGGAAGCGGGGCTGGGGGGTGGCGGGGGCCGGCCCTTAACTGGGCATCTGCACCTCGTCGTACACGTCCGTCCCCTCGGCCTCGTCAAATGTCACCACGGCGTCATCTGCGTCCAGCTGGACAGAGGAGAGGCCGTCAGGGGGGCACAGGGGAGGGGACAGGACTGAGGGACACTGACGGGGATGGAGGAGGAGGAGGTGGGGGCCGGGATGGGGCAGGGATGGGGCAGGGATGGGGTGAGGATGGGGACACGGGTGGGAATGAGGGATGCAGATGGTGCCAGAGATGGGGATGGGGGGGAGAACAGGGACCAGATGAGGACTGGAGCAGGAGCAGGGAGAGAGGTGGGGCTGGGGACAGGGATGGGGGTGCCAGGGCCACGTACACATTTGAGCTCGATGTCCCGGAAGATCCTGGGGAGCAGGAAGCGCCGCAGGGGCACGGTGAGGATGAGGACGAAGGGCAGCGCCAGCGAGGCTGGGGTGGACTTCACCACCCACAGCACCACCAGAAAGATGATCTGGGTGAAGGTGAAGAGGTGCATCCTCCAAGTCTTGACCTGTGGGAAGAGGAGCTGAGGGTTGAGGACAGGGACAGCATCCCACGCCCTTCCTGGTGTCCCAGGGAACCCAGCGACGCTCAGCGCTGGAGGAGGAGGCTCTCTGGGGAGCCCTGAGCAGCTGCAGGGGTGTCAGAGGCCAGGACACCCCCAAACCCACAGCCACCCACGGGGGTCACGCGGGGCGCACTCACCCGGGTGACGTAGGGCTCATCGGGGTGGTACTTGGGGGGCTTCAGCAGGAGCAGGATGCGGTCGAAGAGCTGGATCCCGAACAGGGAGGTGACCCCCATGTAGAGGAAGATGCCGAAGAGCACGGCCAGAGGGATGTACTTCAGGATGGGCTCCATCAGGATGGAGACGCCTGCGGGGGAGAAAGAGAGGTTGGGGAGAGTCCCTGGGGACCCCCGACCCTCCCTGCCCATCTGGGGACCCCTCCCCAGCTCACCAACGAGCACAGCCACCAACAGGCCGCTGATGCGCTGCTCCTTGACCTCCAGGATCTGGGATTTCTCGCCCGGAGCAGAGGTTTTGCTCATGACGGTGAGGGCGTTGGCGTGGGTGATGGTGCGGACGGTGGTGGCACTGAGCCAGGGCATCCCGAAAAGGGCTGCCAGCCCCCCCATGACCACGATCAGCAGCAGGTCCAGGTGGAAGCCAGTGCCCTTCACCAGTTTCCTCTCGGGCTTGCTGACGATGAGGCTGTGGGGACACGGGGACCAGTCGGTGACGCAGCGCCTCGGGGAGGTCCCCCCTGCCCCCAAGCCAGCAGGCACCCCCCAGCCCTCCCCTGCCCACATCTCCATCCTCACGTGGTGATCTGCGTCTCGAGGAAGATGAGGATGAAGACCAGAAGGGCAGGAATCACGGAGGCAAACATCATCCAGATGGGGAACTTGGTTGTGATCCCCATGGGGGGGATAAACCAGCCCCGGGCAGTCGGGTTGGTGACCTGCAGCCCTTTGGGGACGCTCAGTTTCTGGATGGGAGCAGAGATGGGGGAGTGAGGGGTGGGACACGGGGACGAGCTCCCAGCTCCCTGTGCAGGGACACCCGTCCCCCCCCAGCCCTGCCCTCCCAGACCTGGGTGTAGGTTTCTTTGATGAAGAAGTCGGCCAGCGCCATGATGAAGATGGAAATGGGCACCCCGAAGTCCCCGATCAAGCGCCGGACCTGTGGGGACACCGTGAGAAACCCGCGGGGGCCCCCAGGCCGGGGGTCCTGCCGCCCCCTCCCCTGCAGGAACAGGCGATGACTTTGCACGCTCTGAACCCCGCTTGGCCCCTGCGTGCAGGGGATCCTCACCTTGCCGGGCAGGAAGGAGCTGTTCTTGAACTTGCGGAGGAAGAAGGCCAGGAAGAAGGTGCCGGCCATGAGGACGAGGGACAGCAGCGCCGTGTTGGGCTGGTGGCCAGCCTGCGAGTCGTACGTCTCCTTCAGAGGGTGAGTCTTGAAAATCTGGGGAGGGAAGAGGGGAGAGTGAGAGTGGGGATGGGGATCCCCTGTCCCCCCTGCCATGCTGGGAGCCCTGTGGCACCTTCCCAGTGGGTTCAGGATGTGAACCAGGGGTGAGGCCGAGAGCTCAGCACAGATTGAGCCGAGGGTGTTTTTAGAATTGATTTTTTGTGTGGTTTTGGAAGCGGGAGCAGAGCAGGGGCTGTTCTGCGTGCCCCAAAATGCCTCTGCAGGGAGAAGCATGGATTACAGAATCACAGAAACCTGGGTTTCCATGTGGGAAACAATCTGCAGCCCCCCACCCCCACCGTGGGACCCCCGTGTCCCTCACCGTGACCAGCTTGGAGAAGGTCTCAAAGATGAAGATGAGGGAGATGAGGAAGGAGAAGATCTCCTGGGTGTAGCGGGACAGGTAGCGCACCAGGAAGCTGCCCTCGCAGGCCACCACCACCAGCACCAGCAGGATCAGCCAGAAGCCGATCCAGACCCGTCCCACGATGTATTCCATGCCATTGCTGCTGCAGAACTGGGGAGCCAGAGGGCACAGCCCTGTCAGGCCCCTGGAGCCCCCGGCATGAGCACCCAGCTGGACCCACGGCGGCTCCTCCTTCCCGGGATGGGGGTGCCGGTCCCTGGCTACCCTTCCTGGATCCCCATGGGATCACCTGCCCAGCAGCACCCGCCTGGCATCGCCCACGGGGTGGCACCCACGGAGGGTCAGCTGCCTGGCGTCACCCACGTGCTGTCATGCCCCTCACATCACCCCACGGCCACCACCTGGGTGGCTCTACCTGTGTGGTGTCACCCCTGGGTCATCACACGGGTGGCATCACCCCCACACACCCCCCTGTGCCATCCTCCCTGTGCCACCCCCCTCGCAGCTGCACCCTGTCCCTGTCCCTGTCCCTGTCCCTGTCCCTGTCCTGAGGCTCGTGGAGACACCCCAGCCTCGCTGTGGGGACAGCTGGTGGCAGCTGGGGTGCACCCAGGGGTGCAGGGGGCACCCACCGAGTAAAAGGCTTCCTCAAAGACGAGGAGGGGTCCCGAGAAGCCGACGACGAGCAGGGGCTGGGCGCTGAGGAGGCTGAAGAGCACGCACTGCACACAGGTGGAGATGAGCAGCTCCGACACCCCCATCATCCCCTTGGTCTTCTCACCTGCCGGGGAGCGGGGCCGGTGGGTGCCGGGTGGGGGGACAGGGCTGCGCCCCCTCCCCACGCCCAGCTGCGAGGACATCCCCGTCCCCGGGAGCGTCCCCGGCCTGTCCCTCCCCTTACCCAGCAAGCCCCCGAAGGTGATAGCGGGTGACAGCGCCGCGAAGTAGATGAAGATGACGGCGGCCAGGCACTGGGGGTTGAGGGCGTCCTTGATGTCGCTGAGGTATTTGGGGTACCGGCGGCGGATGTCCCGCACCAGCCCCCCAAAAGGCCGCCCCGTCCTGCGCAGGGGGTCGTCGTCCTCCTCAGCCGCGGTCTTGTCCGGGCCTGGGGACACATCGGGTGGCCGTGAGGCGATGTCCCGCCGGCCACGGGGCCCGGGGATTGCGGGGGGTCCCTGCCGTACCCAGATCCTTTAGGAAGTCCCCGATGTGCAGCTTCTCGAGGGGCTGGTAGCGCCGCCGGAGCAGCTCCCGCTGCAGCGGCACCAGGGCCCGGAGCAGCTGCTCGTTGGGGGCCTCGGTGGGCGGCAGGACGATGCTGGCACCCAGGAAATCCTCCACACCCTGCAGCAGCTCCTGCCGGGCCTCGGCCAGGTACGCGTCCCTGCGAAACACCTGAGGGGCGCCAGGGACTCAGGGGAGCCGGCACCCGGGAGCTGCTGGACACCCGCAGCGGGGCCACGGGGCGAGGGGGACACGGGGACACGGGGGTAAGGGGACATAGGGAGGTGAGGACACGGTCATGGGGACACGGGCATGGCACCAGGAGGCACGGGGACATGGGGGTCAGGGAGGGACGCGGCACAGGGGGACAAGCTGCAGCCCCAGGGTGCTGGGGGCGGTGGCACTGGCGGGTGACCCGTACCCTCTCGGACATCATGGTGCCGATGGCGCGGCCGATCTCGTGGTAGCTGATCTGGGGGGTGTCGGGCCCCAGGACCACGACGAGGAAGCGGACGGGGATGGACACGTCGAGGACACCGTCCAGTGTCACTGCGTCCTTCAGGCGCACAAAGGCCAGCATTGGCTGCTCCAGGAAGGCTGCACAGCCTGGGGGAGGATGGGACGGGACAGGGATCATGGGGGACCATGCACAGGGACCGTGGGGACGGGGACGTGGGAGCACACAGACACAGGGACAGCAAAACACGGGGACATCAGGAATGGAGACGAGGTGACACGGAGACATGGGGACAAAGAACGGGAGAGGGGCACGAAGACAAGGACACTGAGGCACAGGGGTAGGGATGTGGGACATGGGCACAGGGACACACGGACACATGGACACACAGACACGCGTGGATGGAGCATGGGCGTATGGGGACATGGGGACACAGGGGACACAGAGGCATGAGGACACAGGGACCAGGGACATGGGGACAGGGGCCCAGAGAGCAGCGCTGAGCAGCAGCAGGCGGCGGCGAGAGCTGAGGACAGGGAGAGGCAAAAAAGGCACAAGAAAAGCGACGCGTGAGCGAGCGCAGCGAGGGGCACGTGGCAAAGCTCCCCCTGCACCCCCGAGCCTGCACCTGCCCCCCGAGCCTGCACCCCCAGCCCAGCACCCATCACCCAGCCCAGCACCCATCAGCCAGCCCAGCACTCATCAGCCAGCCCAGCACCCACCATCCCGCTGACCACTCACCCACAAGGACCAGAGTGGCCTCAGCACCCTGTGGGATTGTCTCCAGGAGTTGGGGTTTGGGGACCCCGCTCTGTTGCAGGCAGATGGATGGTAGGAATCAGCCAGGCAGCCTTGGTGGCCGTCCCCCATGGTCCCCTGCATGTCCCCCCACTCTGCCCCTGTGTGTCACCCAGCACCCCCTGCTTGTTCCCCTGCATCTCCCCCTCCATCCCCAGCGTGTCCCCCACTATTTCTGAGTCCCCCCCTCTGTCCCCGAAGCGTCCCCCACTGGTCCCTGTGTGTCCCCCTCTGCCCGTGTGTGTGTGTGGGCACGCCTGGTGTGCGCACCTGCGTGTGCCGAGGTGTGTGGGGACCCTGTGTGCATCTCCCGCTCCCAGCCCCACACCCCAGTGTCCCCAGTGCCCCCCGTGCCCCCTGTCCCCGCTCACCTGCTCCTTCCCTGCCATCCTGCTCATCTCCACGGGCCGCTGCTCCCTCAGCAGCGGCCGCTCCACGTCCCCCCGGGCGGTGCCCGAGCGCTGCACCAGCGCCGGCGGCATCGTCCACACCGACTCATCCTCGGTGGGGTGGCTGCAAACATCGGGGGCGGTGTCAGACACCCCGGCAGCACCAATTCCTCCCCCAGGCAGCGCCGTGGCTGCCTCCAGAGGGGCTGAGGGGCAAAGCTTTCCCATCCTGAGCCTGAGCTGGGCACACTGGGAGGGTCCCAGAGCTTGGGATCCCCCCGGGACCACCGGCCCTGGCTGTACCTGTGGCGCAGGAGCAGCGTCCTCATGACATCGTCCCTGTCCTGCGGCTTCAGCTGCCCCTCGTAGATCAGCTGGTCCAGGACGATGTGGACGATGGCCGGCAGCGCGTTGGCCTCCACATCGAGGAGAATGGCACCTGTGGGGACAGCAGTGTCACCAGCCAGTCAGCGCGGGGCCCTCGCCACCCTCCCGCTGCGCTCCAGAGCTGTCCCCACCTTTGCTCAAAGCCCGGCGGATCTCCAGGAGGCTGTGGTAGGTCAGGAAGGAGAGATGGGGCTGGCTCCAGTCCCCTGATTCCTGGAAGTCCTCCTCCAGCTGGAGCCAGTGGCCGGCCTCCATCCAGCACAAGTCCTTTGCATTGTCCAGGACCAGCTCGTGCAGCTCCACGTATCCCTGCAGCCGGAGGTGCAGGGGTCAGGGTGTCCCTGGCCACACTGGGGACCCCCGGGACGCTCAGCATCCCCCCACTATGGCCTGGTACCCCCAGGGCTGAGTTGTGAGGTTGGTCCCAGGGTCGCCACAGCCCACCCACCCCAGAATGGGGAGGGAATGGGGGTCCCTGGGGCAGCACCCACCTCATGGGTGTCCTGCTGGGACAGGAGCCTCCTGCTTCCCCCTGCCTCCAGGTCCACATCGGTCACTGACACAGCTGCAAGTGGAGCCAGCACTGCGTTAGCTGGTCCCTGCCCCAGCCCGGAACCCCCCGGGTGTGCTTGAGGTGCCTTCTGTCATCACACCCGTCCCAGCCCCCTTTGGGGTCACCTGGACGTGTCCCCTGCTCCATCACCCCCAGCCCTGCTGGGCGCTCGCTGGCTGTGCCCCACCCCAGGCCCAGCTGGACTTTGCTGGACGCCCCCCTCCGCCACCTCTCGCCCAGCCGGTGCCCCCCTCGGTCCTGTCACATCCCCACAGCCCGGCTCCTGGGGCAGGGTGACAGTCTGGAGACATCACCGGAGCACGGGGCTCGTGGCCACCGCCCCGCCACCGGCACAGCCCCAGGACCGAGCACGGCCACTGGAATGGGGACCCGGGGACAGCACATCCCCGGGCAGCCTGAGCCCCGAGCTGTCCCTGTCCCCGTCCCCTGCCTACCTGCGGCCCCCCCTGCGCTCCCCATGTCCCCGCGGCTCCGTCCCTATAAAGTGGGGCCGGATCCCCGCGGCCGCCCTGCGTGCACCGTAAATCCCGCAGCACTTCCTTTGCTGACAGTAAACACCAGCGCGGCTCCCGCCCGCCCGCTGTCACCCCACCGTGGGGACAGGCTCACCCCGTCCCCTCCGCCCTCCACGGGGACCACCGCGGTCCCCTCGGGGTCCCCAGCCAGGTCACCCGGCGGGGGGATGCTGCGAGATCCCGCCCCGCCGGGGGAAGGATGCTGCGCCCATGGGAGCGGGGATGGGGCGCGTCCGCTGTCCCCGTGTCCCCGAGAGTGCTGCCCGTGGCACGTGGGCACGAGCGTGTCCTCGTCCCTGCCCGCCGCCACCGCCACCGAGCCGCCCGGCGCCAGCCAGCGTTCAGCCCCGAGTGGTTCTTGTCCTCACCCCAAACAAAGACTTTATTTATCCTCAATCAGTGGGCGATTACGGGCAAGTGGCAGCGGTCACCCCGCGGCGTGCCCTGACGCCCGGGTGACCGTCACCCCGCGGCGGGTGGGACACGGGGCCGGGCTCGGGGTGGGGGGGACGCCGGGGTGGGCTTTGGCCCCCGGGGCCCCCGAGGTCACTCACGCTGCCCTTCGCCACGGCTGGGGTGTCCCGGGGGGGCCCCGACCGAGCGCCTCTTCCCATCCAGGTCATAAAATCCCCGGCGGCCGGGCAGATACTGGCTGCAAAACACACACCGCGGGCACGGGGGTTCAGCGCCGGGCACCGCGGGTGCCACCGGCCTCCCCCGGGGATGCCAGCCGGGCAGGCACAGCCCCCTCCCCGCTTTGGGGACTCACCGCAGGGGCTTCATCTCCTCGGCCCTGGCCCTCCACGCCCGCAGGGGGGACCCGATGCCAGCGCCGGCCCCTGCGCAGAACAGGCGGCAGCGTTACCCCGAGCCGTGTCACCCCCGCGGGGGACCCGAGCCCAAACACCTCAGGGTGGCAGCTCCGGAACAGCCGTGCCTGGGGCAAGGGGATGCTGCGCCGCACGCAGAGCCCCAGATTCCCCTCCCTTCCCTCCCGGTGGCCTCGAGGACCTCGCGTGTCCCCAAACTCAGCCCCGCTTCAGGTACCCGCGGCTGGAGGTGGCACCTCACGGCTCCAGGGCCTCGCAGAGGGACCCGCTGCCTTTGGGTGATGCCGCCCTGAGGGTGGGTGTCCCTGCCTGAGCCCGGGCTCCGAGCGAGCCCCGCTGCCCGTGCCACGCTGGCACCCATCCGTGCAAGACGCCTGTGCAACGCTGTGCTCATGCAACACATCTGTGCATCCCATGCATCGTGCCCCTGCCGTGCTGGCAGCCGTGCGACGCGGGGCCGATCCGCCGTGCGTGCCCACGAGAAGCTGGCAGCCACCGAACGCCCGCCACCATGCACTGCTGGTGCCCGTGCAACGCCCCTGAGCCGTGCTGGTGCCCCTGCAGCGCTGCACCCACAAAACTCTGCTGCAGCCTCGAGCCACTGGTGCCCCTGCAGTGCTGGCACCCAGCCGGTGCCGGTGCCCCTGTGGTGCCATCACCGCTGCAAAGCTGTCACCCGTCCGTCCAACACTGTCACCTCTGCAGTGCGGGGTGACACACCGGTACCCACGCTCTGCCATCCCTGTGCAGTTCTGGCACCCCCATGGCACTGGTGCCCATGCAATGCCGTCCCTGTGCAGTTCTGGTGTCCCCATGGCTCTGGTGCCCATGCAATGCCACCCCTGTGCAGTTCTGGTGTCCCCATGGCTCTGGTGCCCATGCAATGCCGCCCCTGTGCAGTTCTGGTGCCCACGGTGCCCCCCAGCACCCCCGGAGCCACTCACTGCTCATCTCGCCCAGTGACAGGTGAGAGCTCCTCAGGCCGGGGTCTTCGTAGCCTTCGGGGTCCAGGGTCCTCCTCATCCCCTCCTCGTAGGCCTCCTGTGGGGCAGAGAGAAGGGGGTCAGCAGGGTCCGGCACCCCCAAGGCCGGGGCCGTGCCGGGGGGCCGGGGGTCCCTACCTGGCCGGGCCCCTCCATGGCTCCGGGCTCGGCCCCCGCTGCAGCCTCGGCGCGTCCCGGCGCTCAGCCCGGTGCCACCATAGCCCGGCGCTCTGCGGGGCGGGCGCGGGGAGACGAGAGAGAACAAGTTAGCGGAGAGCAGGGCATCGCTCGGTGCCCCCGGGACCGGGGCTTGTCCCGGGGGATGGGGCTGGGGCTGGACGCCGCCGCCGTTCCCGCAGCCCCCGCCTGCCTAAGCCGCTCCCCACGGGCTGGGAGGTCCTGGGGTTGGGGATCCCCGGGGAAGTCGTGCCCTGCCCTGTCGCCATCCGGGATGGGAACCGACGTCAGGACGCGGCAGAGCCCCGGCAGTTTCCCACCAGGGACGCGGCATCCTGCCCTGAGCAGCCGTGCCCACGCACGCCGTGCCCTGTGCTCAGGGTCAGGCCCCGCACCCGGGGGTCGGGTCCCGTATGGACCCACGCTCAGGGACTGGGATCCCACCCGACCCTCTCGGGTGTGGGCGGGGGTCCTGTACAGACCCACGCACGTCTGGGGTCCTACTCAGCCCCTTGCACATGTATGAGGGTCCCGCACAGTCCCACACAGGCGGGCTGGGGTCTCGCACACAGTGCCCTGATACCCCAGCACACGGCCCCGGCCCCCGGCAGAGCAGGGGAGGGGGGAGAAGGGGGGAAACTGAGGCACAGCTTCAGTGAGGGGCACCCCAAAGCCGGGCGGGGTGAGCAGCCGTGCTGCCCTTCCATCAGCCCCCAGCTCCTCTGCAGCAGCCAGTGCCTGCACCCCCTGCGACCCCCTCTTGTCCTCTGTCCCCCCTGTGTCCCCCCTGTGACCCCCGAGTGTCCCCTGTCCCCCCCTGTCCCCCCCGGCCCCCCCCGCAGCTGCCCCCCGGGACAGCCGCCAGGGGGCGCCCTCCCCGCACTCCGCCCCCCCCGGGGCAGCCCCGGAGGGACCCGGGGGTCCGGACCCCCCCCCCGAAACCTCCTCACCGCGACCCCCGCCCGCCCCACCCACGGTGTCTGAGGAGGGCTGTCATGACCCGGGACCCCCAAACCCGCTGTTCCAGCCCCCCGTGGGGACCCCCACAGCCTGGGCTGGGGGGACGAGGCGGTCCGGTTGTCCCCCGCCACCCCGGCCCAGGGACCCCACATGGGGGCTCGGGGGCAGCGGCAGGGCATGGGGGGCTTTGGGGGGAGCCAGCCCCCCCAGATCTCACCAGGGTGATGCAGGAGCTCGCTCCCGGCCGGGGGTGGCGGGAGCCGGGGTGGGGTCCCGGACACCCCGCGGGGGCCACGGGATCCCCGGCGGGGCCACACGGGATCCCCGGCGGGACCACACGGGATCCCCGGCGGGGCCACACGGGATCCCCGGCGGGGCGCGGGAGCGGCGGCGGGGCCGCGGGCTGGACGGCAGCCTCTGACTCGGCCGTGTCCTTCCTGCCCCGCCTGGCCCCGGGGCCGGCGGCCCCCGGCCCCCCAGCCCGGCCCGGCCCGGGCCCCCCCGGCCCCCCCAGCCCCGCCGGCGGCTCTTGCATCAGCCCGGTGCTCCGGGCTGTGCCCCACTGATAACGCCCGACACCGGGCGTCGGCCCCCGCCCCGCTCCGCCCGCTGCCCCCCGCTCTGCCCCGCAGCGCCCCGGGCCGGGCTGCGGGGCCGGGAAGCCGCGGGGTGCTGCGGAGCCTGGCAGCGAGAGCACCGGGACCGCCCAACGCATCCCCGTGCCCGCAGAGCCCCGCACGGAGCCCAGGCTCCAGCAGAGCACGGCAGGGATGGAGCGCGGCCCGCCCCACGAGCCCCGGGGCGCTGCGGGGACCCCGAACCCCGCCTGTGGAGCTCCCTGTGCAGCCCGCACACCCCACAGCACCCCCGCCTGCTCCCCATGGAGCCCGCACACCCCACAGCACCCCCGCCTGCTCCCCATGGAGCCCAAACACCCCACAGCACCCCCGCCTGCTCCCCATGGAGCCCGCACACCCCACAGCACCCCCGCCTGCTCCCCATGGAGCCCGCACACCCCACGCCATCCCCGCCCGGTGTCCGGGATCCGTCCCGCAGCCTCCAGGGCTCCGTGGAGCCCGCGTGTCCCGCACCATCCACGGGGCACGGCTGGTGCCTCCCGCCCCCTCCCACGGTCCCGTGTGGACTCAGCACATCCCAAACCGTCCCCGCAAGGTGGGACCGCTCCTTCCCGCACTGGGTACAGCCCCGCGGCTCCCTATGGAGCCCATACATCCCATGCCATCCATGCGGCGTGCCTGGGATCTTTCATCCATCAGGTGCCCAACACGGGTCAGCATGGAGCCCATACATCCCACACCATGCACAGGGCACGGCTGGGACCCCTCTGGTGGTTCCCTATGGAGTCCATACATCCCTCACCATGCACAGGGCACGGCTGGGACCCCTCTGGTGGTTCCCTATGGATCCCATACATCCCTCACCATGCACAGGGCATGGCTGGGACTCCTCTGGTGGCTCCCTATGGATCCCATACATCCCTCACCATGCACAGGGCATGGCTGGGACTCCTCTGGTGGCTCCCTATGGATCCCATACATCCCTCACCATGCACAGGGCATGGCTGGGACTCCTCTGGTGGCTCCCTATGGATCCCATACATCCCTCACCATGCACAGGGCACGGCTGGGACCCCTCTGGTGGTTCCCTATGGAGTCCATACATCCCTCACCATGCACAGGGCACGGCTGGGACCCCTCTGGTGGCTCCCTATGGAGTCCATACATCCCACACCATGCACAGGGCACGGCTGGGACCCCTCCCACCGCATGTACCCCCCTGGCTCCCTATGGAGCCCGCGCCCCCATCCCACAGCATCTCCCACCCCAACACCTCCCGACAAGGCAGGGGGCACCCCAGGGTGCCCTCCCAGCCCCGCCATCCCCCCGCCCACCCCGTCCTCCCCCTCCGAGCCCCAGGGACACCCCGAGGTGACCCCGCACCTACCCCTGGGGTGCCTCCGCCGCCCCTGCCCGCGCTCTGCCCGCGGCTGCCCGGGTGTGAGACGCCAATGCCTGAGTCACGCTCACCTCCCTAATCTTGCCCCCCTCGGGCTCACCCGGCCCCCCCGGGGCCCCCCGTAAAAACAAGGTTATCGGGGTGCAACATCTGCCGTGTGGCGTAAAGCTGCGCCCCGGCTGCGCCCCTCCTGCCCAGCCAGCCCGGCACCCCGGGACCTGCTCCGCTGCCCCCCCTCGGCCCCCCGGGCCTCTTTACCTCCGGGTTTCCCTGCAGGGAATCCCCGGGATCCCCTCGCTTGTCCCCCCCGCCTTTCCGCGGGGTTGGGGTGTTCTCTTTTTTAAAAAAAAATTGAAAAAAAAGGGGGTTCCTGGAGGTTCCCCGGGGAGGAGGCGCGGGGGGGACGCGGGGACGGGGTGTCCGTGTGTGCAGGGATTGGTGTCACTGCGGTGCCCGGGACAGGGGTGGGGTGCTTCGGAGGGGGGCGAGGGGTGCGTGCAGCTGTGTGTGTGTGTGAGGGGTGCACGTCCATCCCTGTGTGTGTGTGTGTGTGTGTGTGAGGGGTGCACATCCATCACTCTGTGTGTGTGTGTACACTGTGTGTGTGTGTGTGTGTGTGTGTGTGTGTGTGTGTGTGTGTGTGTGTGTACTCTGTGTGTGTGTGTGTGTGAGGGGTGCACATCCATCCCTGTGTGTGTGTGTACACTGTGTGTGTGTGTGTGTGTGTGTGTGTGGGGTCCCGGACACCCCGCGGGGGCCACGGGATACTCTGTGTGTGTACTCTGTGTGTGTCTGTGCACATCCCCGTGCGTGTGTCCACTCTTAGAGCCTCCCTAAAATCACCTCGGCCCCGAAGCCCGACCGCAGATCGCAGGGCCAGGGTGCGGAGGGCGAGCCTTGCACACCCCTGTGCACACCCGCGGTCCCGCAGCAGGGCCGGCAGTGTCCCCCAGCCGTGAGGGGACACCGGAGCTGTCCCCGCTGGGCCCGGGCGGCTCCAGCCTGGGCACTCGGTGGCAGCCGCAGCGGAGGGAGGGGCGGCGCTGCCTCTGGGTGTCCCGATAACGCCCCCCGGCCTTATCTGGGCGCTGCCGGGGGCTCCCCTCCCTGCACAGCCTTGGGGCTTTTGGGGGTCCCTCCCCACTGTCCCCCAGCCGGGTTCTCTTGGCTGAGGCCCCTCGGTGTGTGGCACCCCGGTGGGCACAGGAGGTGGGACATGTCCCCTGGGGGATGTCCGTGTGCTGAGGGTGACTCTGATTTATTTGGGGGCTGTGGGGGTTTACGTGGCTGCTGTGGGATTCACCAGCCCGCCCCTTCCCCATTTCTCTGTCACAACAGCGGGAAACTGAGGCACGGTGACAAACGGGGTCGGGGGGGTTGCGCCCAGCGCGGTCAGCCCCCGCCCGCCCCGGTGAAGGGGGTCCCTCGCCCCCCAGACCCCGCGTGGGGGTGATGCTCAGCCCCCCCAGAACGGGGATCGAGGCAGGGCGAGGCAGGGGATCTGACCCCGGGGTGGGCAAGAGACCCCCCAGAAACGCCGGGAACAGCCCCCTCCCCTTGGCTTGACCCCCGGGGTCCCCCACCAGCGGCACCTCGTGTCGGGAGGGACAGGTGGGGACCCCCCCGGGGGACTCCGGCCCTCCCCGCTTTATTCTCCCCCCCATCCCCCGGAGAGGGATTTGGGGGGCCGGGGGCGGGGAGAGCATCCCTTGGGGGGGGGGCGGCGCACGGCCCGTGGCGTGGGCACCGGCGGAGCAAAGCCTGCGCGGCGCGGGGGCCGCGGGGTGCGGGGTGCGGGGTCCCCGCGGGGTGCGGGGTGCGGGGGCCGCGGGGTGCGGGGTGCGGAGGCCGCGGGGTGCGGGGGCCGCGGGGTGCGGGGTCCCCGCGGGGTGCGGGAGCCGCGGGGTGCGGGGGCCGCGGGGTGCGGGGTCCCCGCGGGGTGCGGGGGCCGCGGGGTGCGGGGGCCGCGGGGTGCGGGGTGCGGGGGCCGCGGGGTGCGGGGTCCCCGCGGGGTGCGGGGGCCGCGGGGTGCGGGGGCCGCGGGGTGCGGGGTCCCCGCGGGGTGCGGGGCACCGCCCGCGGCCGCGGCGGCTGGGCCGCTGCATGGAAGCGAGCTGGGTGCCGGCTGCCATGGCTCTGGGGCTCTCCTCCAAGAAAGCTTCCTCCAGGAATATCGCCGTGGAGAGGAAAAACCTCATCACCGTCTGCAGGTGCGGGGCCGGCCGGGGGGGCACCCCAAAATTGGGGGGGGGGAGGGAGCGGGGAGAGGGAGAAGCGACCACCGCCGGTGGGGATGGAGGAGATGGGGGGCGGGGAGGGGAGGCGGTGGGGAGGAGGGTTGGGGGGTTCTTCCCTCCCCCCCGCCGCCGCTTCACCCTTTGGGGGGATTTGTTGTTGCTGCGGTCGCTTTTTGAGTGGGGGGAAATTGGGATTTGGAGGGGGGAGGAGGAGGATGAGGATGAGGATGCGGGAACGGGGGGGGCGCGGGGCTGCGGGCGGTGGGGCCGGGGCTGCGGGGCCGAGGAGGTTCCAGGGCGTTCCGGGGGGTTCCGGGGAGCTCCGGGGGGGCTTCGGGGACCTCCAGGGGCTGGGGGGGTCGCGAAGGGGGAGACGGGGGGCTGGGGACACGGTGACAACATGGAGGCGGCCAGTGCGCGGGTGTCGGGGGCCACCGGGGATGGGGGGGATGGCGGGGACAGGGGAGGCTGAGGGGGGTGATGGGGGCAGAGGGGTGCGGGGGGGGGCTGGGGTTGGGGACCCCCATGCGGGCGGGGGCCCAGGAAGTGACGTCAGGGCCCCGGAGCGGCGGGGATGGGGGATGAAGGATGGAGGATGAGCGTTGTCATGGAGATCCCGGCTGGACCGGGATGGGGGGGCAGGGATGGGGTGGAGGGACGGGGTGGGGGGGCGCTGGTGGCTCCTGCCGGGGTGCGGGGGTGGGGTGACACCCCCGGGACCCCGCTGAGGGGCTGCTGGTGCTGGGAGTGCTGGCCCGGGCCTGGGGGGATGTGGGAGGTACCGGGGCCTGGGCAACCTTGCAGGGACCCCCAGGGCCTCGTGTTGGGGTCTGGGGAGCCCAGGGCTCCTCACCGTGGCACGGAGCACCTCCAGACCCCACTGTCACGATGTGGGGACCCAATGGATCCCCTTGCCGTGGCGTGGGGCATTAAAAGACCCCGTTGTCACGACATGGAGACCCTCTGGATCTGCACCAGGCACCTCCAGACCTCACTGCTGCGCCCTGAGGCACCTCCAGACCTCACTGCCAGCATGAGACACCCTCCACCTGCTGTCACGGGGACCCCCTCAGGCAGCTGAGACCCCCAGACCCCCCAGCCCGGGTGATCGCCCCCGGGCAAACACCTGCCCCATCCCGCCCGCTCCTGCCGGGCTCGGCTCCGAGTCCTGTGCCCCGAGCACGAGCGCAGGGCGGAAGGGGAAACCATCACCGCCCGCGCACGGCCGGGGAGGAAGGGGGCCTTTGTTCGCCCTTCCTGGCCACTCGCACAGCGGGGAGCAGCGGCCGCCCCGCAGGGTCCCTGGGGACCGGGGGTCACCGAGCACAGCCCAGCCCGACGCCCTCTTCCCACTGCCGGGAGCAGGAGCCCACAGCTGGAAAAGCGCTTTGCTCTGGTGCTGAGTCCTCCTGAGGGCTGGAAAAGCGCTTTGCTCTGGTGCTGAGTCCTCCTGCGTGCCAGGGGCTGGGTGGAGGGTGCTCCCAGCTGCCACCCCCATCCCCTGGCCAGGTTCTCAGTGAAAACCCTTCTGGAGAAGTACACGGCCGACCCCATCGATGACTCCTCCGAGGAGTTCGTTAACTTTGCTGCCATCCTCGAGCAGATCCTCAGCCACCGCTTCAAAGGTAATGCTGGCCCAGGACCATCCCCATCCCCGAGTCCCGTGGTGGATGGGGCCAGGATGGGCCAGGATGGGCCAGGATGGGACCAGGATGGACCAGGATGGGTCAGGATGGACCAGGATGGACCAGGATGGGCCAGGATGGGTCAGGATTGGCCAGGATGGGTCAGGATGGACCAGGATGGGACCAGGATGGGCCAGGATGGGCCAGGATGGGCCAGGATGGGACCAGGATGGACCAGGATGGGTCAGGATGGACCAGGATGGGTCAGGATGGACCAGGATGGACCAGGATAGGCCAGGATGGGTCAGGATAGGTCAGGATGGGTCAGGATAGGTCAGGATGGGTCAGGATGGGTCAGGATGGGTCAGGATGGGTCAGGATGGTGTCCTGCTCTGCTGGGGGGGCTTTGCTGGCCCAGCAGCCCCTGAGCTCAGCCCGTGGGTGCCCGCAGGCCCCGTCAGCTGGTTCAGCTCTGATGGGCAGCGCGGCTTTTGGGATTACATCCGCCTGGCCTGCAGCAAGGTCCCCAACAACTGCGTCAGCAGCATCGAGAACATGGAGAACATCAGCACCTCCAGGGCCAAGGTCAGGAAGGCACCAGTCCTGTCTGTCCCTGTCCTTGTCCCCATCCCCATTTCTATATCTGCCCATTTCCATTCACTCCACCCTGACCGTGGTACGTGGACTCATCTACATTCCCATCATATCCCATGGATCCCATCCCATGGATCCCATCCCATCCCATCCCATCCCATCCCATGGATCCCATCCCATCCCATCCCATCCCATCCCACCCCTCTGTGCCCCCACCTTGCTCCCTTCCCCTGCCCCCCTGCAGCTCCATCCCACATCACAGGGCCCCATGGGACACCAGCTGTGGGTCCCTGTGGAGGAATGGGCTGGAAGCCGCTCCTGGGGACCCCCAGCTGCTGGTGTCCGGAGCGCTGGGGGTGGGTGGGAGGGTGGGGGGCAGATGTGGGGGCACCCCGAGGCAGCCCCATGCTCAGGACTGAGGCCTCGCAGGGCCGGGCCTGGATCCGTGTGGCGCTGATGGAGAAGCGAATGTCCGAGTACATCTCCACGGCCCTGCGGGACACTCGGACCACCAGGTGAGCAACCCCGGCCCTGCTGGCCCTGGCCACACCTGCACGAGGCTGTGTGGTGTGCCAGGGTGGGTTTTTGGGGTGCCAGGGTGGGTTTTTGGGGTGCCAGGGTGGTTTTTGGGTGCCAGGGTGGGTTTTTGGGGTGCCAGGGTGGGTTTTTGGGGTGCTGGGGGGCAGATCCAGCCATGTGTTTCCCCACAGACGGTTTTACGATGACGGGGCCATCATGCTGCGGGAGGAATCCGCGGTGCTCACGGGGATGCTCATCGGGCTCAGCGCCATCGACTTCAGGTTGGGACAGGTGACACAGCGGGACACGGGCCCCGACGACCTTGGGGTTCCCTGACCTTCTCCTCCTCCTCTCACTGCCTCTGCTCAGCTTCTGCCTGAAGGGAGAGGTGATGGACGGCAAAACGCCCGTGGTCATTGACTACACGCCCTACCTGAAGTTCACGCAGAGGTAGGAGCTGGGGTGCCCTCCCTGGGCTGGGGACCCCCCTGGCGCTCCCCCAGCCCCACGATGGGGCTCCCTGAACACGTGGCAGCCCCTGCTGAGCCCCCACCCCCCAGCTATGACTACCTGAGTGAGGAGGAGGAGCGGGGCAGTGTGGAGAGCAGCACAAGCGAGGACAGCTCACCTGAACACCCCTACCTGCCCCTGGTCACCGACGAGGACAGCTGGTACAACAAGTGGCGCAAGATGGAGCAGAAATTCCGCATTGTTTATGCCCAGAAGGTACCGGGAGCCAGGATGGGGCCGTCAGGGTATCAGCTTCCCCGGGATGCTCCAGCCTGGTACCCTCAGCCCTTCATCCTGCTGCTATGGCAACCCAGCCCGCTCCTTGTCACTCTGGATGGCCCTGGGGACATTGGGGTGGTGGCAGCGGGGCACCGCTGACAGTGGCCTCACACAGGGGTACCTGGAGGAGCTGGTGAGGCTGCGGGAGTCACAGCTGAAGGACCTGGAGGCGGAGAACAAGCGGCTGAAGCTCCGGCTGGAGGAGGTGATGGTGCAGAACCAGCTGGAGAAGAGGGAGCTGGAGGGCGTCATCCTGGAGCTGCAGGAGCAGCTGTGAGTGGGGACCCGCTGCCGCTGCCAGAGGGCTCGGGGGGCTGGGGGTCCCTGCAGCCAGGGTGCCCCCAGGCCCTGGGTGGTCCCCAGTGCCCCACATGTTCCCTGGGCCGTGTCCTGGCAGGTCCCCGGCACTGGTGGCTGCGCCAGGTGCTGAGCACCCGCCTTTGCTGCAGGACGGGGCTGATTCCCTGCGAGAACCCACAGCTGGCCCAGCTCTCCAAGGAGATGGTGACACCCCTGGTCAACCAGTGGCCCTCCCTGGGGACCCTCAACGGCAACGAGAGCGGCTCGGACAGCAAACTGTACAGAAGGTAACCCCAGAGCGAGGGCAGAGACCGGCCCTGCCCTGGACCATGCTAGGGCCAGAAGGGCCGTGCCAGCCCCGGGGGCTCAGAGCTGTCCCTGTGCAGGCACAGCTTTGTGAGCACCGACCAGCTCTCGGCCGAGAACAGCCTCAGCTCCGACTCCCAGCGCCTGGGCGAGGGCAAGCGCGAGGGGGAGCCCTGGGGGCCCTTGGGTAAGACCCCCCACCCTCCATAGGGTGCCCCCGGGGCTCAGCACATCTCCCCACGTGCACCCGGCTGTCTAGACCCCCCAGCAGCCCCCTCCTCACGGCTGGGCTGCTGCTCCAGCAGCGCAGGGACAGCCAGGTCGCCCCCGGAGAGGCGGTCCCTGTCCCCCCGGGGTGGCAGGGCTGGGACACCAACGCTGGGACAGCTCGCTCTGCCCGCAGGGAAGGACCCCACGCCCTCCATGCTGGGGCTCTGCGGCTCCCTGGCCTCCCTGCCCAGCTGCAAGTCCCTGGCCAGCCTCAAGTCCAACGAGTGCCTGGTGAGCGACAGCACGGAAGCCAGCCCGACCCGCAGCCCCAGCTGAGACCCCCGGCCCCCGCACAGGACTGAGCTCGGCCCCCTCGCCCCCCCGGGACCAACGGGGGACTCGCCGATCCCACCGGGGAGGCTGGGGACCGGCAGCCCCCTCCCCATCTTGAGACCCCACCCCGGCTGCGCCGCGGCCCCCCAGCCTGGACCCCGGCTGGAGACACGGAGCTGGTGGGATGGGGGATGCGGGACTGGGAGCCAGGCGAGCTGGGATGGGGGGAGTGAACTGTGCCACGGTTGGGGGGGACACTGGGGACCAAGGGGGGGTCGCGGCCAGGCCCCCACAGGGGTGAGGGTCCGGCGTGGCCCCACGGTCCGTCCTGCTCTGCCCTCGGTGCCCACCCGGGCTGCGCCTGCCTGGCCTCCCCCAGCTCCCCTGCACTGCGGGGGCTGCCTGTCCCCCCTTGCAGCAGCATCCCCACAACAGGGGGAGGACTTCTTCCCCCTTCCTTCCCATCCTCCCCTGGGTTTTGGGTTGTTTTGGGTGATTTTGGTTTTTATTTCAGCCCCATCTGCCTTGTTGGAGCAAAAGGAATCAATAAAAGCAGCAAGCAGAGCTGGCTTGTCACCCACCTCCCCAGCTGGGAACAGACCCCTTGTGCCCCCCTGCCACAAGGTCCTGGCTCAGGCAAGGCTGCTGGGGGCCCAGTGAGCCCCAGGGGCAGTGACAGCACCTTGGGGCCACTGCAGACCCCCAAGGGCAGCCCCTGGCCCATCAGCAGTGGGTGCTGCTGGAGGGAAGAATGGTCCTGGGGTCCCCCAACCCCCAGAAAACGCCCACCAGGGATCCTGTGGGTGACAGTACCGTGCCCACACAACAGGGCCATGGCTGTCACCCCACAGCTGCCTCCTACAGCCCCCCAACACACAGAAATCTTTCCATTAAGAGACAATTATTTTATTTAAGAAATTAGGAGAAATTCCCTCCACGAGTCCTGGGGTAGGGGGGGCAGTGCCCGCAGAGCTGGGGCAGGTCCTTGCAGTGAAAGGATGGGGCAGGGGTGCCACAGCAGCCCCCCAGAGCAGCAGTGAGGTCTGTCCCCACACAGGGTGACAGGAGATGGGGACATCCCGAGTGGGAGGAGAGGTCCAGAGGCAGGGAGAGGGTCCTGATGTGTCCCCATGCCATGCAGAGCCAGCAAGGCGAGGCTGTGAGTGTTGGTCAGGAGGGGCAGAGCCTCAGGCAGAGCAGGGCTGGGGGGCCCGGGCAGGCAGAGAAGCCCCCGAGGTCTGGGGTTTGGTCCTTGCCAGAGCCCCAGCTCCATCTCCTGCCTGGCCAAGTCTCCTGGGACACCCCATCCTTGCCAGAGTGTCCATGAATCCAGCAGCAGCATCTGTCCAGTGCCAAGGGCTCCATATCCCCCCAGTGGCACAGCAGCAGGCACAGATGTCCCCCAGCGTGGCTGGGATGGGGGTGGCCAGGCTGGCCCTGGCTCCGTGTGCGGGCAGCGGGAGGCAGAGCAGGAATGAAGGCACTTGGGCTCTGCACAGCCGAGCGTGGATCGCCGCTCCTGGGACACCTGGCTGCAGCAGGGCGGGATCCCCGGCTGGGATGGCACCATCCCCTGGGCACGGCCACATCCAGCCCTGCCCCAGCCCCGCTCACAATCCCCGCAGCTGCTGCTCCTGGTTCAGCCTCTGGAAGAAGCTCTTGCCAAATTCGTAGGTGCTGATCATGATGGCGCAGGCAGGTGCCACCTTGATGACGCGGGGCAGGAACCCTGCAAGGACAGTCCTGTGAGCCCAGGGGTGACACCTGGAACCCCAGCACGGGGCCGGGGCACGTCCTCACCTGCAAACAGCCCCCGGGTGCCAGACTCAGCGCGGATCCGCTGCATGAGCAGCCAGGTGGAGGAAGGCTTGGAGGCTGTGACTGCGGGGAGAGGGGAGTGGCTGAGGGGTGGGGAACACCCACAGGAGTGTCCTGGTTGCCCCCCAGGCACCTGCCTGGAGCCTGGCCCCTCACCTGGGTGCACCTCACTGTCTCCCAGCTCGATCTGCCGCTGGGTTTTGACCACGTCAAAGGGCAGCGTCAGCACCGCAGCCACCTGTGGGGGTGACACCGGATGGTGAGGCAGGCTGTGGGGCTCCTGCCCAGCGCCAGCTCTGCTGTCACCTCCCAGCACCATCCCAGTCCCACTCCTCCCTCCCACGGGGGCCAGCGGGAGCCCCGGCGTCACTCACCGTGCCAGAAATGGCCCCGGATGCGAAGCTGACCATGAACGTGGCCCCGTCCAGCCAGGGCTGCCTGCAGAGCCACGTCCTCACCAGCTCGTAGTTAAACCAGTAGAGAGCTGGGGGAGAGGAGACACCGCTGCTACCTCGGGGCACCCTGGCCACACCAACCCCCTCAGCGGCGCAGGGCGGCCCTGGGCCCCATCCCAGTGCCCCCCAGCCATACCCGAGAAGGGGACGTCCCGCAGCACGGTGGGTCCCCAGCCTCTCCAGAGGGACAGCCAGCCGTCCTGGGCCACTGCAGACTGGATGCAGACGCGCAGCTCGCGGTAGCTGAGCTGCTGGGACTGCATCTTGGTGCGGATCAGCTCCAGGGGGCTGATGACTGTCACAGCACCCACTGCAACAGAAGGGACACGGGCAATGAGCCCTGTCCGCTCCAGCGGCCGTCCCAGAGCCATCAGCATCGTGTCAGGAGAGCCAGGCACTGAATGTGGCACTGAGACCTGCTGCCAGGACACAGGGACATGGGGGGACCCAGAGAGGAGGGGTACTCACGCCTGGCAAGGGCCCCAGCCAGCAGGGGGATGTAGTGGCCCCAGCTCCCCATCCGGGTGTGCAGGTAGTCCCGGAGCTGGTCATAGGTGGTGAAGTAAATGACGGTGGCTGGCACAGCCATGACCCTGCGAGGAGGAGAAGGGGTGTGAGAGGCACATGCCCTCCCTGGGGGCTGGCAGGGGGCTCGGGACCAACGTCTGTGTGCCTGGGCACAGGGTAACAGCCAGAATCTCCAAACTCACAGGGTGGGGGGCAAGCCACTCCACAGAGATCTGATGCCCTCATAGCGTGTGATCTTCACAAAGGCATCCTGGAGAGAGAGCAGAGCACCAGGGGCAGGAGTTACAGGTGGGAGAAGGACACACAACCCCCAGAAAATACCCTGACACCTCTCTGGGATGGGGAGGCCCCTGCCCATGCCTGGAGCTCCTACCAGCGTGCCGGTGAAGTGGCCGGGGGCCTTGTACCAGGCGGTGCAGCCGTTGCCGTTCTGGCAGACGTACAGGTGGTCCATGAGGCCGTTGCAGTAGAGGAAACACTTCCCTGGGGCAGGAATAACAGCACTGCCATTACACAGGAGACCCTTCCCCCCTGCCCAGCGCATCTGATCCCAAAGCCATCCCATCTTCCAGGGAGGAGCCAAACCCCCAGTGCTTGAGCCCAGTGTGGACCAGTCTGAGACCGAGGCCAGGAGAGGAACAACCCTGCAGCAAGGCTCTGATCACGGCCAGAACCAGGGGATGGGGGTACAGCAGGACCCGCTGCCAGCAAGGGACAGGGTTACAGGGTTCATGCCTCACTTGGTCTCAGCTCTGCTGCCCTGGCACAGTGGGGACATCAGCACCGGCCCCTCCACCGTGCTCAAGCCAGGCACGAGGGACACCGGGCAGGGGAAACCCAAGGGGACTTTGTCGTGGCAACAGGACAGAGTGACAAGACAGGGGGACCACAGACAGCCAGGCCTGCTGCACAACAGATCCCCAGAGATGTGGCACAGCCAGCCCCAAAGCAGGGCTGCAGGGGCAGCCTGGACTGGGGACATTGTCAGCCCCTGTACCTCAGGGATGTCCCTGCAGCCAGAGGAGCCCAAGCCACCACCAGTGGAGAAGCAAACCAGGATGAAGGCTTGGGAAAGCAAAGGCACTGGCAGCAGGAGCCCCTGGCGTACTCACATGTGGCCGGCTGAGCGCCCCAGGGCACTGACTGTGCTGCCAACGCTGAAACACACAACAGGGACACACTGAGCAACCACACAGGGGACGTGCCACCACCCGGGGCTGGGCACACGTGGGCTGCAGCTCCCAGCCAGGCAGGGAGAGCTCTGTGGGTGACGGGGCAGCGTGCCTCCACAGCCACTTCCCCAGCAGCTCCTATTGTCACCAAACCAGTCCCTTGAGGCCAGCCCCTGCCCACTGAGCCCACAGGAAGGGGCAGAGTCCATGGGGAACAGCATGGAGACTGGAAGAGCCAGCAGCTGCAGCAGGCTGAGCCTCTGGGGGGCTGGGGGCTGCCAGGCACAGCGCTGACCCCTCGGCACCGGGCTGTGGAGGCGGAAGGACAGAGCCAAGCACGAGCCCAGCTCCCCCGGCAGGGCCCCCGAGCCCGTGAGGACGAGGGGCCCGTGGTAACCGGCCACCTCCTGATGGCCCCACGCTCCAGAGCAGAGGCATCCCTGCCACCAGCGCTGCCAGCTGAGACACCTCGCGGGCTGCAGCCCCCCACCCTGCTCCGAGCGGGGTTACCTTTGGAGAAGGGGGTCCTCTGGGCCTGCAGCCGGATCTTCACCACGTCCAGAGGTGTCACTAAAAAGACACCATCCCTCAGCCATGACACGTCCTGTGCCAGCCCCCACCCCGGTGCCCACCCCGCCACACTCACCGAAGAGGGAGGTGAGGATGGCACCTGTCCCTGAGGCCAGCATCTGCTGCAGCGGCGTGATGCCCCCGCCGGGGCTCGGGGACACCTTCTCAGCCATGGCACTGTCCCCCTGCAATGCACGGCCGGGGATGCTGGGGGGTCCCTGCCCAGGGACGAGGAGCCCCCCTGGCATCCCCACCCCAGCAGTGTGAGGACAGGTGTCCCACGCCCGCTGTGCTATCGCTGCAGCACACGGCAGGCGAGGGCCCCCCACAATCAGGGTGCCCTGGGGGGTGACAGGGACTGGCTCCCAGGGCCGGCCCAGCCCTGATAACACCCCCTGGCCCCACACTGGCAGCAGGCCCAGCCTGGCTGGAGAGGTGGGGACAGTCCAGCCTCCCGTGTCCTTGGGGAGGGAGGACTGTCCCCTTATTACACTTGGAAAATGAAGCCCTGCCCTGACAGCCCCCCCACCCCGGCTGGGATGGCAGCAGAGCCCAGCGCAGGCACAGTGGGACACCAGGGAGGGCAAGATACCCCTCGTGAGTTTGCAACAAGCAGCCCAAAAAGGGTTTGGGCATCTCAAACCTTCTGCCTGATCTCGCTGGGGCTTGGCAAGGCTGCAGAAGGGGATATCACACCCTTCCCAGTGAGAAGGATGTGGAGAATTGACCCTCAGCACATTCAGCACCAGCTGCTCTGTTTGACTGCAGCCTGGGGATGATTATCATGCTGGGACAGGGCCATAGCAGGAGGGCTTCCAGGCTCTGGGTTCTTTAAAGCCTGGGAATGCCGCAAAAAGCCTTCGCCATCTGACTCAGCAATTTGCAAGGTCAGAGAAGTCATAAATCTCTCCTTTACGGCTCTGGAATTGTTGGGTGACCAAGGCTGCAAGTCGGGACAGGTCTGTCCTGAAGCCACACGTGCCAGCCCCACAAGGAGCTGGGTCTGTCCTGGCACGTGTTCCAGCCCCACTGGAGAGCGGGATCTATCCCAGCCCTGCACATGTGCCACCCCCAGCAGCAGCTGGGCCTGTCCTGAACGCACACCCTGCAGTCCCCCAGACCCCGGGTGCTCTTTGGGCACAGGTCCCCATGTGCCCCATGTGCCCCATGTGCCCCACAGCCACTGCAGCACCGTGCCACGGGCAGGGCGCTGCCTCCGCACCCTGCCCTGTGACCAGCCCTGACGCAAGGCAGGAGAAATCTCTCGCTCCCAGCTCTGCCACAGCTGATAAACTCTCCTGGCACGTCAGGGGACCCAGCACAGCCCCTCTCGGTGCCGGGGGAGCGGGGCACCTCGGGCTGCTGTTTGTACCCAAGCTCCCTCCCCAGCCGGGAGCTGCTCCCTTTGCCTGCAGGGTAAAACCAGCCCCTAAAGCCAGAGCCGCTGCTCTGGGGCCAGCGGGCTGGGGATGGCTCGGTGACAGAGGGGGGAAATCAAAGCCGGGTTAAGGTGATCAGTGCAAACAATTCCCGGGCCCGGGGGCTGCGGGGAAGCTCAAGGGCTGTGGAAGGGCCCGGCTGAGCGCAGCCCCGGGGCAGAGCGGAATCCTGCGGGCACATCCCGGCACTTCCTCGGCCCTGGGCTGTCCCGGCCGGGGGATGTGGGGCTGGCTCTCCATCATCTGTCCCGGGGGTGCCCAGACAGCTCCGGGCCCGCGTCCTGAGGGACCCCGATGGTGGAGCCTGACCCCCGCCCGCCTTCCGCCCCCTGCCTGGAGCCTGCAGCCCCCCGAGGGCTCTGCCCCCACCCCTGGCCCTACTCCCCCCTCTCGCAGGGTCTGCAGCCCCGCCAGCCTCGGGGTCCTCCCCCTCCACGCCCTCCGCAGCGCCACGACCCCCGACACCGGGGGAAACTGAGGCAGCGGTCACGCGTGCCGGACCACGAGGGGGATGACTTGGGGGACGGGTGTCGGGGAAGTGCCGGGGGTTCCGCCCCACCTGCTCATTCCAGCCAGGCTTGGCGCGTCCCCGCGGGACCGGGAGGCGGCTCGGTGGCGGCGGCGGCGGCGGCGCCTTTAAGGAGCCTCACGGGCCCCCCGCGCCCTCCGCCGCACTTCCGCCCGCCCCGCGCACGCGCACTGCGCCACCGGACACACACACCTGGCGCCCCCTGGCGGCCCGGGAGCCGCGGAGGAAAACCAGCTGCAACATCTGGAACAGAGAAACAGCTGGAACATCTGGAACAGAGAAACACCTGGAACAGCGAAACACCTGGAACATCTGGAACAGAGAAACACCTGGAACAGAAACACCTGGAACAGAGACACACCTGGAACAGAAACACCTGGAACATCTGGAACAGAGACACACCTGGAACAGAGAAACACCTGGAACATCTGGAACAGAGAAACACCTGGAACAGAGAAACACCTGGAACATCTGGAACAGAGAAACACCTGGAACAGAGACACACCTGGAACATCTGGAACAGAGAAACACCTGGAACAGAGACACACCTGGAACATCTGGAACAGAGAAACACCTGGAACATCTGGAACAGAGAAACACCTGGAACAGAGAAACACCTGGAACAGAGACACCTGAAACAGAGAAACACCTGGAGCAGAAACACCTGGAACAGAGACACACCTGGAACAGAAACACCTGGAACATCTGGAACAGAGACACACCTGGAACAGAAACACCTGGAACAGAAACACCTAGAACATCTGGAACAGAGAAACATCTGGAACAGAAACACACCTGGAACGCAGAACAAAGCCTCTCATCTCCCACACCAGCACTGTGAGCACCCAGCACCTCCCCATCCTCTGCCGTGCTCCCTGCAGCTCCTCCGGGCCTTTCGAGCAGAGGCCACTTCCACCTGGGCCTGTGAGAGCTGGGATTCGTGCCAGGACCTGATGGGGCTGTGGGGCTGGAATCCCATCTCTGCTCACTGCAGACCCTCAATTTGAGTCCTTCCATGGATTGGAAATGCTGTGTTTCCTACGGAGAACCCTGAGTCCTTCTGGGTGAGGTGGTGATCTCCCTGAGGGGCTCCAATTTCTGCTTGTAGTTCAATGTGGAGAATTTCTCGGGAGGGGTTTCTTCACTGAAAGGGTGATTAAACATTGGAAGGGGCTGCCGGGGGGGTGGTGGAGTCCCATCCCTGGAGTTGTCCAAGGCAGGACTCAACATGTCACTCAGTGCCCGGTCTGGTTGACAAGGTGCAGATTGGTCACGGGTTGGACTCGATGATCTTGGAGGTCTTTTCCAAGCTCAGTGATTGTGGGAAGGTGGTTCAAGCTCGTCCGTGTGTGGGTGGGAGGGAGCGGAGCCCTTGTGGTGCCCCTCACTGTAATCTGGGCTGATGACAGCAGATGGCCCCTGAAGCCCCTCTGGAACCCGCACGGACCCCCGGCCATGGGCTCCGAGCTGACCCCGACAGCCCCCGCGGGTGACACAACGGCGGCTGCAGAACTGCGGGGAGATGACAGCTGCAGCTTCAGGAAACTCCTGCTGGTGACTCCGTTTGTGTGACAGCATCACTGCTGTGGTGCTGCATGATGCAATCCCTGCCTCACAGCCGGCTGAACTCCTGCCCTGACAAAATCCTGCGCAGGTGCCCACGGCCCTCGTTGCTGTCCTGTGGGAAGGAGGGGTACTCGAGCACAGGGGATGTGCAGGTGCCAGAGCAGCCTCTGCCTGCTGAACAGGAGCAGTTTGGGCTCAGAGTCTGCGGTGCCGGGGCTGTTTGGAACGGAGCCTGTTTCACCCACAGAGATCCCTGTCCCTTTGCAGAGCTGGCAGGGCTCTGGTGGCTGCTCTCCTCCAGGAATTCAGCCCCTCCTGGCTGCTGGCATCTCTGAGAATTGTCAGAGAAGGGGAAAGCCAATGCCAGGAACTGCCCTTCCATGACGCCAGGTCCAAGGGAGTCTTGGCTTTAAGTGCTGTGAACCCAGGAGCCCGATAATTCCCACAAGGTCCCGTAAGTGAACACATCCTGTGCCTCCCTGATGAGTCAGCTCTGCCTCTTAGAGACACAGGCTTTAAGTGATCTGAAAAGCCTCTTGCAGCTGGTAATGTAGAAATGGAATAATGATTAATTAAAAATATATCTGTCCTCAGGGCTATCGGGTCTTGTATCATCTGGTTTAGGTGTTGGGCTCTGTGTGGCTCCCACAAGCTGAAAAGAGACAGGAACAGTGTCTTCTCAGATGGGGTGGGGTCAGGAGGCACCAGTGAAAGATGGTTTAAGCGCCTTGACCTGGATTTTTTGGGTCTCTCCATTTGCTAAAGAGGTCAGGGTGAAAGGGTGAGTTTGTTTATCCCAAGCTCAGCGCTGCTGAGGACCTGGCTGGCTCTTTGTGCTGAGTCACAGCCCGCTGGCCGCCTGCGCTGTCCAAACACCGGAACGTTTCTGTGCCCAGTTCACATCCTCGCAGTCCTGCTGGCCTTGGCGGGGTGGTGAGGGTTCATTGTGCTCTGATTACTGTAAAAATGAACTGTTAAGTTACTTCGGTTGGAGAGAACTGTGCCCAAGTTGGAATACGTGTCTGGTTGGTGGGGAAGGAGCCAGCTGAGCTCTAATCCCCCCCCTGAGCCGCAGCGCCCGGCGGTGGGGACGGTTTGCGTGAGCCCTGCTCGGGTCTGTCCTGCCGTGACACCGCACGGCACGGCTGGGAACGCTTGTGTAACTCCCTGCTCCCAGCTCCACCGAGCTTACGAAACCCAGCTGGTGTCCTGGGCCAGGGCCACAGCCTGGGAACCTTGCTCTGGGGCTGTGTGCCCGGGGCTCCTCACCGAGCAAGGGACGGGGATCCAACCCACACACCTGCAGTCGCTCTGGCAAGATCAATCCTGGCTCGTCACTTTCAAAATCGCATTTAGAAAGCAGTTAGCCCATTTCCTTTATTTAGGTGAACTTCAACGGCCAGGTTGCAAAAGGATCTGGGTAGCACTTTAATGGAATTAAGCCAGTGCAGAATTTGAGTATTTATTTCAGCGGGGATCATTATGGTTTTGCAAAAGCCAGGCTTAAGCTGAATTAAGAGACTCAAATGAAGTAGCTTGTGGCCAGAGAAGGCCCTGGGGACATCAGACTAGTATGACCCAGAATATAACCCAATACAACCCAGAATTTCTAACTCAGCTGCAGCTCTGCAGGTCAGTTCCCACTGCAGATGGGACCCGGGAAGCGGTGTCCTACCTTCTGTAGCACCTGCCAGGGAAAACCTTTAGTACTTATGAAACAGGTGGCCAGCCTGGGAGGAAAACAAGCCTGATCTCAGGGATGAAGAAACAGGTATGGAAAATGAAGACCCCATGGTTTCCTCACTAAAGGATTCCTTAACAATTTTGTGTTAAAATAGCGTGCATCTAGCAGCAGTATGGGCCAGGAGTGGCGAGGAGTTCCTCATCTCTTTCTCTTACAAAAAGCCGGTTCTTAGACTGGATATTTGTCCTTGATTGGCACCTCAGTGTTTCTCAGGAAAAACTGAAAATGGGATCCTGCCCTCCTGCAGTTTCTCTATTAAATCCAATTATTAGGGATAGTAACCCTGTTAACACAAGGTAGTAATTCCATCGAGGGATCTCCACTGCGTCCACAACGCTTCCAGGCCGAGCAAAAGCAGCTCACTGCTGCTCCAGATGAAGCAGGCAAGGTCGAGAGGCATTTTTTGGGATCGGGATCTGTTTTTACAGCCTCTCCCTTTGCTTTCCAGTGCTTCAGGCTGGTGCTGGGGTGGTAAGGGAGCCCCGACGCCCATTCTCCTGTCACTCTCCTGTCACTCTCCTGTCACCTGTTGCTCCTTCTGGCAGGTGTGTGCTGAGCCAGGAGCCGGCCCTGTCCCTCCGCGCTCTCCGGGGCTGCTGCTCTCCCCCGAGGGCGATGCTGCGGAGCTGCCGCCGTGTGTAGGAGGCGGCCGCTCCCCCTTTGTCAGCCTGGGGCTCCGCGGGGTGAAATGAAACCCGTGTGCCCGTTGTTGGGGCTGCCGCGGGGTGCCGCTCCCACAGCGCCGCGCTGCCGCCATCTCCAGGGGCTCTGCGGGCCGAGCCCAGCAGCGCCCCGAGCCGGGAGCCGTGCGGGGGGCGCGGCTGGCCAGGAACCGGGAGCCGTGCGGGGGGCGCGGCTGGCCAGGAACCGGGATCAAAGGGGGCGGCAGGGCTGGGCGAGGCGGTGTCCCGCGTTCCCGGGCCCGTGCCGGTGTCCCGCGCTCCCCGTGCCGGTGTCCCGTGTCCCGCGCTCCCCGTGCCGGTGTCCCGTGCCCCCGGGCCCGTGCCGGTGTCCCGCGCTCCCCGTGCCGGTGTCCCGTGTCCCCGGGCCCGTGCCGGTGTCCCGTGTCCCCGGGCCCGTGCCGGTGTCCCGCGCTCCCCGTGCCGGTGTCCCGCGCTCCCCGTGCCGGTGTCCCGTGTCCCCGGGCCCGCGGCGGGTGCCGGGAGGGATCGCTGCGGGCGCGCGGAGCCGCCGGGGCCGTGAGGGGCGGGGGCATCGGGGCAGCGCCCCCTGGCGGGAGGGGCGGCGCGCGCGCCCCCGCTCCCCGCAGACAATGGGGCGGCGGCGGCGGCGGGGGCGCGCGCGGGCGGGGGCGCGCGCGGGAGGGGCGAGCGCGCCCCGGGAGGGGCGGGGGGCGCGGGGGGGGGGGGCTCGGGGGGCGCTCCGCGCACGCGCACGCGCGCTCCCGCCCCGCCGGCGCGGCGAAGGTTCCGGAGCCCGCGCGCGCCCCCGCCCCGCCCGCGCCGCCGCCACCGCCGCTGTCACCGTCACCGCCACCGCCGCCAGCAGCCGGCTCCGGCGCGGACACCCCCGCAGCGGCAGGTACGGGGAGAGGGGCCTGGGACGGGCCGGGGCGCCGTGAACCCCCGGGCGCGCTCTTCCCTTCGCCGCGTCCCGCGCGGAGAACGGGGGGGGGAAAGGGGGAAAAAAAATAAATAAAATCAAACGCCGAGAAGCAAAAGCGGCCATTTCATCCCAAAAACGGGCGCGGGGCGTGTCCCGGTGCCGGCGCCCCGGGGCTGCGGCAGCGCCAGGCGCGGCCCCTGCGGCAGCGCGGCCGCCCGGGGCAGGTGCGGCGGGCGGGGACGGACGGAGCGATGGAGAAGGGCGGATTTGGGGCTTTCTCCCCCCTTTCCGCCGCTCTCGGCCCCGTTCCTCCCGGCAGGTGGGGCCGGGGCTGCGGCAGGAGGGGCGGCAGCGCGGGGCCATGTTCTGCAGCCATTGGAGGGGGGAGGCGGCGGTGATTAAAAATGGTAAATTAATCAATAATGGGAAACCGTAAAAAAAAAAAGCGTTTCGAATAAAAAAAAAAAAAAAAGGGAAAAAAGGAGCTGTCCACGCCCAGCCCTAAATGCTGCGGGGGGGAAGCGTTATTGAGGTCATGGCACCCCGGCGTTGCCCGGCTTTGTTGCACCCCCCAGTGCCCATGTCGAGGGTTTGGTGTTTAACGTGAACGAGGTGGGTCCCATCCTGTTGAATCCCGGCTGTTTTCCAGCCGAGATGAGGATGCAGGTGCCCATCCTCGTGGGTTTGGGGCTGTGGTGGTGCTGCTTGGTGTCCCTGGTGGTGCCTGGATGTGCTGTGCGCATCCCAAGCATCCCAGTGCCGTGCTGGGATTACCCTCGTCTGGCTGGGATTGCCCCCTTTTCCCTTCCATCTGCCTCTTTTCACGCTGTCTTCTTTTTCTCATCCCAAAATCCCACCAGGTGTGGCGTGGGGCTGCCCCCCTTTCTGGGTTTTGCCTTTTTTACCTGTGGTTGTTGGGTATTTCTTTATTTTAAGTCTAACTTAGCTGGGAAAAGGGGAGTTTCCGTGCCAGGTGCTCCCAGGAGCGCACACCTGCCCTCCTGCCTTGGAGCAGTCGGACCTGCAAGGAGCAGAAACAGCGTGGAGATTCCTGCCTGCATCCCCGTGTGCCACATGAGCACAGGGGAGGAACGGCTTAGGGAAGATGGTTTTTCCTGGTGCTTTTGAACACCTAGAAATGCAATCCTGCTGCTGCTCGCAGAGGGCAGCTGCCATCACTTTAAAAGGAGTTTCTCCTTCCATTTGCTGTGGTACCACCACGCGAGGTGCAGCTCCATTTGCAGCGAGAGGCTGCTCTTGCCTGGAAACGTGCTGGAAGGAGCAGCTGAGATGAGCTAAGCTGTCACCATTTGTATGCAGAGTATTCCCGAGCTTCCCCGGCGTGGATGTGGGCAGATGTTGGATGCGTGTCTGAATCAGTGGAACAAAATTTGCTACTCAGAATCGTTCATTTGTCTTGTTGAGCAATGGCTGCCCGCTTCCATCCCTTGGGGGGGGTTTGGCTCTGCTGCCAGGACCTCGGATCTGGGGTGTTTGAAGGCTTTCCTTGTGGGGTTCAGTTTTCTTGGCGTTATTTTTCTCAGGGTGGTCAATCTAAACAGGTCTCAGTTGGGTGTTTGCAGGCTGCCCTTGAGGGAGGAAAATTAAAACCTCGTTCTCTCTAGGAGTAAGAAATTGTCTAACCCAGTTATGCTTTGTTCCCTCTGCATGCACAAAATTCTTGGTTTTCACCCCAAGATGAGCAGCTTAAGGAGAAAAGCAAGGAGTTGGCTGATTTAGCTGTAGTTTGCAGAGGATTTGTACATAGAATCATGGAACGGTTTGGGTTGAAAGGAGCCTTCCAGACCATCTTGTTCTGCCGTGGGCAGGGACATCTTCCATTAGAGCAGATCCCTCCAGCCTGGCCTCCAGCACTTCCAGGGATGCAGATCCACTGCAGATGGTTCACACCTGCTTAAAGCATTGCGTTCTCTCGTTCTTTGAGTAAGGTGCAGGGGGAGTTCATTTTTTGCGACCTGGGGAAATGTGCTGCCCATGACACAGATCAGACAGGGCTGTTTATCCTGCACCAGCGGGGATTAACTGAGGATGGAAGTGCTGGGAGCTGTGTGTGCCCTGTGGGAAGCTCCATGAGGTGGGGATGGCTCCAGTCCCTGCAGGTGGCAAGTGCAGGTATTTTTTGTGTGTCTCCCTCTGTCAAGCACTGTTATTTACAGGTGAGGCTTCAGTTTGGTCTTGCTCACCCTTCTGTATTCCCTGGTATTCCTGTGTATTCCCTTGCTGCCCTCTGCTTCCAGCCTCCGCCTTCCCAAGGCGTTCCATTCAAACTGTCCCATTCCCTCTGTGCTCAAGGAGCTGCAGCTTCAGGAGGACCAAGCAAACGTGTTTATTTCACGCATTTTATATACAAAAAGGGGGTGCTGTAGCTTTGTCATTTCCTTCCCAAAAGCCATGGGAAATTCTGCTCCCCTGGCCAGTCCTCACAGGATAAAAACGAGGAGAATGTGACCCTGAAGCTGCCCTTTCTCCATGAGGAGCTGGGTGTAGCCAGTCAGGGATGCTCGCAGCATCTTGTGAGGTGGGTGTTGTTATCCTCTGCCTTTTGTGTTCCCCTGCTGCATTTTGGAGAGCCGTGTTCCTCGTGGAGTGCTCATTGATCCGTGGAGCACCACGGGCTTTTCCCGGTGTTTTTTTTCCAGGTGTGGGATTTGGAAGTGTCTGGGTACCACCCTGCTGGGCTTCGCTGAGCAAGGGATGGAGCAAGCTGCTCCCTGCTTACCTCTATGTCCCCACGTGGAAATTGGGCCTCACAGCATTGTGGGGCTGTTAGAAAAGCCCCACTGGAAATGTTTTTGAGCTGGTGTTGGTGCTGAAGCTCCTGAAAGCCTGCCTTCATCAGCACAGGAGTGACAAATTGTCCTGACACATCCTGCAGCACAGCTGGGGCTGCCGGTCCCGTGGGAGCGCCCCTGAGGGCCCGTCCTGGGTGTGCTGGTGCTGGGTGTGCCCACCCCAGCCTCCCAGACAAATCCCCCTTGGCTGGCACAGCCTGGAAAACTGCATCACGAGGCACTGTCTGAGGGGAAATGCTGAGGGTGGCCGGTCCCTTTCTTCCCAAAGCAAGATTATCCAAAAGCTGGAAGAAAGCTGTGGATTTGAGTTTGTCTTGAGCAGAATAATCTTATTTTGTCAGCCCAGTGTGCTGATGAGGCTTGGCTGTGTCTTGACGTCCTCTGGGGCAGTGCTGCTAATTTAGCTGTAGGGATGCTCTGACACTTGATGAATGAGTCGAGCAAGAACGGGGCACTGGTTTCCACCTGGCTCCCAGTATTTCCCAGTTTGCCCAGCTCGCTGGCTGCTGGGGTTTGTTGGCTTGTAGGTTGTCTGGGTGACTCCTGGGCTGTGTGCTGGCTGTGCAGAGGTGTGGGGCTGGGCTGAGGGGTGGAAGCTGGGAGTGCAGTGCCCTGGACTTGTGACAGCCTCTCTGGTGATGCTGGGAGGGTGCTTGGTGTCTTGGGGCTGCTGGAATGTGGCAGCGGGGTTTAAAAGGAATTCGGGGGGCTTGTGGTTCTGCACACAGGTAAAGCAACCAACCCTGAACAAAATGGTCGTGGCTGGTGCTTTCTGGCTCCTTCTGAGGTCTGCAAACCCACGAGTGCATGGTGAAACACTGAGAGCCCTTTCTCAAAGCAGAGCAGCCTCTCTGGCTGGACTAGAGCATCCAGGGCTGTTAAAGCCCGAGGTGATCGTTCCCCTTGTGTACCTGTCCCTTAGCTGGGTACGGGGGGAGCCCCAGCTCAGCATCCTGGCTCTTGCCAGCCTCAGTTCAGAGGAGCAGCAGCTCTCTGGGGGCCTCTCCCTGCTGCTGCAGCGGCAGCAGAGCTGGGCTGGCTTTCTAGGTTTTTCTGCCAATGCAGTGTAATCTCTTTCTACCTCAGGGGCTCCTGCCTGCTTAGCTGTGGTGTTCAGGCTCCAGAGCCAGCTGGATGGTGCCTGGGGCTCACCCCAAGGCACATCCCTGGGGCTGGGGGTGCTCATCACTCACCTGGGTAGTGCTGGGTGCCGCGGGCTCTGCCTGCCTGCAGAGATGGAAGAGGAAGCGATTGCAGAAGTTGCTTGGGCTGCTGATCTTGCAGAGCAGCACAGAGATGTTCCCACTCACCTGGCAGCAGTCCTGGGAAGAGGATTAGGGTGAGTGGTGTGGGGCAGGGCAGGGTGGGTTTGGTGAAACCTCAGCCTTGCCAGAGGTGCAGCCCCCCTGGATCTGTGTCCCTGCCTGGAGATGTGCAGCCCCCCTGGATCTGTGTCCCTGCCTGGAGATGTGCAGCCCCCCTGGATCTGTGTCCCTGCCTGGAGATGTGCAGCCCCCCTGGATCTGTGTCCCTGCCTGGAGATGTGCAGCCCCCCTGGATCTGTGTCCCTGCCTGGAGATGTGCAGCTCCTGCTCTGTGCAGTGCCGTTCCCACACGGCGTTTTGGCATGAGCAGCCCTCAGTCCCAAGCTGTCCTTGCAGGTCATTTTAGGATGTGCTGGACACAGCAGAACTGGGGCCCTTTAGGTTACCCCTTGTGAGGTTTTCAAGGTGGGCACAGCTCTGCTGTGAGGGACTGAGTGAATCCGAGCCTCTCTTGCAGCAGGATCTCCCTCCTCCATCTGTGAGCTGGAGCTTTGTTTTACACTGAAATCTGCTGGTTGTAGGCTGGTTTTTTACAGTGCCTGTGGAAAGCATGTGTGGTTTACACTGGAGTCTGGAGGAGAAGTATCTGTGCCTTTAGACTTGAGTGGGTTTTCTTTGCAAGTCTAATGAGCTTTTTGCTCCTCAGAAATCAATCCACTGGTTTTTCCCATTTTTCCCTAGCAGAGCAGTTAGTAAAGGTGGTCATAACACATAGCATGGCTCCTCTTTTCAGTGTCTCTCCTTTAAATATCCAAGGAAAGGGAGCACCAGGGGATGCCTTCGGTTAAGCTGAAAGGATTATTGCTGCAGCTGGGCTAAAAATTTCCATCTTTGCAGCCTTTCCCCTCTACCTGCCCTTTTCTCTCTTCCTCGAGCAGCTCTGGTGTGGCTGCCGTTCTGTCCTGGCCTCTCTGGGTGTCCTGCAGGGCAGGGGGAGGCAGGGGGGTTTGTCCCCAGGAGCTGAGGGGTGTCTGGACAGTGCTCTCAGGCACAGGTGACATTGTGGGGGTGTCCCCAGGAGCTGAGGGGTGTCTGGACACTGCTCTCAGGCACAGGTGACATTGTGGAGGTGTCCCCAGGAGCTGAGGGGTGTCTGGACAGTGCTCTCAGGCACAGGTGACATTGTGGGGGTGTCCCCAGGAGCTGAGGGGTGTCTGGACAGTGCTCTCAGGCACAGGTGACATTGTGGGGGTGTCCCCAGGAGCTGAGGGGTGTGTGGACAGTGCTCTCAGGCACAGGTGACATTGTGGGGGTGTCCCCAGGAGCTGAGGGGTGTGTGGACAGTGCTCTCAGGCACAGGTGACATTGTGGGGGTGTCCTGTGCAGGGCTGGCCGTCGGTGGTCGCTGGGGTCCCTTTCAGCTCGGGGTGTTCCGTGATTCTGTGGCCCCGAGGGAGCTGGGGCTCAGCTCCAAGGCACGTGGGGAGGACAGAGGCTGGTGTGGGGTACTGAGGGATGGGGTGCAGTCCTAAGGGGCAGCAAGGGCTGCGCTGGCTCTTCAGTACTTAAAGAGAGGCGATGAAGCCACTTGTATTGAGGGGTTTGAATAGCACGAGTCAGACTTTGAAGGGCTTTCTGTCACTTATCAGTTGCACTTTGTGGCTCCCCCTCAGCTCCTGCCCGGGGCTGTCTGCCTGGAAGTGCCAGATGTAATTTCAGATGGATTTCATCAGCGTCTCAAATCAGTTGCTGCAGAATGAAATTCCATGAGGTGTTTGTAAATGACTCAAAAAATCTAAAGAAGCCTCTCCTGTGACTCCTGAGGACATTCAGCTCGGCCTGTTTGTGGAGGGCTGGAGATTCACTTTTGAGATAAACCAACTGCTTTCTGTGCCCTGCAAAGAAGTGTTGGCCAGGCACAGGAATCCCTCTTGAAGCTGCCCCAGTAAGGGGTGTGTTCAGAGTGGTAAAATTGTTCCCTGTCCTAGGAAACATTTTATCTTTTCTTTGATTAAAGGTTACTTAAATCCTGGCTGCCTTGGCTCGACCTGGGGTGTGTGCGGTGCTCAGAATCAGCTCTGCTCCTGTGGGAGCTGGAATGGCACTTGAGGAGCGCAGGGAGCACATCTGGCCAGCTGTGCACGCTCTCACTCAAACCACATCAGGGCTGTGAGGCTCAGGCTGAGAGATGGGCACGCAAGGCTTGTCCTGGCAGGTTGCTGTGGATCTCCAGGTACCGGATGGGGCAGAGGGAGAAGGGGCTGTTCCTGCTCTGCAGGGCTCGGGGTGTGTTCACCGTGTCAGTTCCAGACCACGGCGATGGCAGAAGGTTCCAGAGGAGACTGTCCCAAGAGAAGGGATAATCTGGGGAGACTCCTTCCTGGAGGTTGCTCTGTGTTTGTGTCTGCTCAGGGTTATGTGAGGAGCCTTTGTATAAAAATGACATTTATAGCTGTAGCTGTGCTTTGCTATGGTCAGAAGTAAAGGAAATGTAAGATTTGGGAATGTGGCTCGTGTTCCTGCCCTGGTGCTGACCCACCTGGTGCAAGGTGCTGAGTGGCTCCCTGCCAGAGCCCCGGTGTTCCATTACCCTCTGCCATGTGTGGGGGGTGAGGGGTGCTGGTGTTACCTGTGTGCTTTAAGGTGAGAGCCGAGAGGAAACTGCAGAGCTGGAGCTTCTCGTGCTCTCTGCTGCACTTTGTGGTGTTAGTGAGCCCAAAGCTGGGATTCAATCCAAAGTCAGAATCGCCTTTTGTGGTTGATTTTCAGCTCCCACTGACTCTGAATTCAAGGGCAGACTTTACCCTGAGCAAATTCTGCCCTCTGAAGTTGCTGCTTATATGTGGTTTTACCTCCTGCCTCATCAGCATGACAAAGGGCGCTGCCTGGAGCTGCCTGGAGGGATTTGTACAAGGAGCTTTTAACAATGGACGTCTCCAAATTGGACAGAAAACTACACGGTTTTCTCTCTGCATTTCCTGGTGTAATAATGGAGAGCCTGGCAGGCGTGAATAGGCAGAAGTAATAAATGTTGCTGTTGGGGAAAAAAAGAAAGCAGGTAAAATCTGCTCGAGCTGCAGCATGGCTTGGAGTCACTGCCTGGGAGAACAGATTGAGAGAGGATGGGACCAAAATGAGGGTATTGGGACCAAAATGAGGGTATTGGAACCAAAATGAGGGTATTGGAACCAAAATGAGGATATTGGGACCAAAATGAGGGTATTGGAACCAAAATGAGGATATTGGGACCAATATGAGGGTATTGGGACCAAAATGAAGGTATTGGAACCAAAATGAGGACGTTGGACTTACGCTGTGGCAAAGGGAGTGACTCTGGGGTTTGTGGTGGTGGGTGGGTGATCCCAGAGGAGCAGCTGTGAGCAGGAGGAGTCCGTGGTGCTCCCTGGTTTTGTTCTCATCCCCAGCAGCATCCTGGGCACTGCCAAATCCGAGCACCCTGCGCACATCTGGCCCTGCTGTCCTGTCTGCTCTCCTCCCTCCCTCGCCCATCTCTCCTGCTCCTGCCCTCTCGCCCTTCCGTGTCAAACCCTGCCTGGCAGCCCCAGCTCAGGCCAGAGCTGGGTGACCTGGCTTGCTGAGAGCGAGGTGGGGACCCAGCCCCCTGCAGGATTCCAGCATCAGGAATCTCTCATCTGCAGCATTGCTGAGCTGCACCCTTATTTCATGGTTTTGGAGCTTACTTTGCCTGAGTTCTGCTTTCCCCCCAGTTCCAGTGGCAGCTGGGTTACTTTGCCAGCTCCTCCCTTCCCCCAGGTTGATGAAGAATGAATACTCTTTAATGTGAAGGCACTTATTAATGCTTAATCTCTCAAATATGTCAGTGCTTTTGTGTCTAATAATAGGGTTTATTGTCTGGCTGGCTGAGGTCCGTGCTGGGATCCAGTCCCGTGAGCTGCTGCTGCTGCTCAGGGGGAGTTTGGGGCTCCTTGGCTCCATCGGCACCCAGGGGTTGTTCCATGGAGAAATCCTGCTCAGGATTTCTGATTTCTGCTGTTGGGTTCAGGTGAGCAGCAGCTCCCCAGAGCCTCAGGAGGGAGCGGGGTGGGTAAAGGGGGTTTTGGAGCCCAGGAAGGATTGCTTGGCCACCCGTGAGCTGGGGGAAGCTTTTGGGGTCCCTGGGGTGTCTCTGTGAGCTGGGGGAAGCTTTTGGGGTCCCTGGGGTGTCTCTGGTGCTGGCAGGGCTGGGAGCTCCTGCCTCCCTCCAGAGGTGATGGCAAAGCCGTGGCTTTAGGTGTGGTCAGGGCAGGCTGGCTCCATCCATCCACGCAAAAACAAGCAGTGCTGACACCCGTGTCTTGCAGCCTTTGTTTTAGGGTTGAGAGAGCCCCCGTGACCCCCGGACGTGAATGGAGCCCTGGTAACCCGAGAGCAGCAGCGAGGTTATTTTAAGGCAGAGGTGAGGCTCTGGGGCTCCTTGTGTTCATGTCATACGTGTGACAGCAGAGCTGCATTTAGAGCTCAAAGAGGATGAAATCCCCCAGGAGACTGGTTGCACCTCGTTTATTTTTAACGAATGTACTGGGGAACATTGAGCTGGAATTCCGAGACTTTGGGCAGGTTTAAATTCGGACGATTTCCCTCATCCCTGCCAGAAGGAGGATCTCCTCCTGGGCTAATTCCTGGGGAAGATGAAATGCAGGTGGATTGTGGATTTTTTTAAACTTTCAAATCCTTTAGCCTTTGGGTTAGGAGGGGAAATAATGGTTTTACAACTCTTTGGCTGAATTTATGGTCCGTGTCCCCACGTGGATTGTCACTTACTCACTCTGCCTGCATCTGCTCGTGCTGCAAATCTGCTCATCCTGCCCCATAAAACTGAAATCAAGAGAAGACAGATTGCTGCTTGATTGTCATCCCAAGTGGCCCAAACTGGGCAAAGAGCAGCTGGGGAGAGACATCGAAGAGCTCAGTAGGGATGTTTTGGTATAAAGGTTTTTATTTGCTGTTCATCCTTACTGTAAAATCCTCGTTTGTCTTGTGCCTCAGCACAAACTGTGCTCCCTTGTTAGGAGAAATAAAGGTACAAATGCAGCTACTGTTGGGTTTTTGTGTCAGAAGGAAGAGCTCTGGCTCTCAGTTCCATGAACTTGTGCAGGGTATGGGGAGCCACAGCCATGGCCCATCACAGTGCTGTGCCCTGCCAGCCCCTGGCACTGGGATCAACAACTCCTGGGAGCAGGGCTGGAGCCCTTCAGGGGGCTGGGAACCTGCTGGGGTCCCCTCCTGTGTCCCCTGGGCTGGCGTGTCCCCGTCCCTCCCTCCCTGTCAGGAAATGAAGGATTCTCTCATCCCTGCGCTCAGCTCTCCTGCTGATGTTTGTTTGTTTTCTCTCTTGAGCTCTTCCAGATTAGGCTTTTTTTTTTTTTTTCCCCTGCATTTATCTTCTTACTGATCTGATACAGATTTAATAAAAAAATGGAGCATTTAGTTTTAGTAAATACAGTTGTGAACGTTTTAGGGAACAGTGTTTTTCTGCTGTTATGCAACAACATAAAAGCAAAGCAGAAACACTTGATGAATGTCCTATTGTTTGTTGTCTTTTGGCATTAAAGAATGAAAGATGATGTTCAGGAAACACACTGTGACTTTTGACCTCATCTGAAGAGCCTCTGAGTCATGAAAAACAAAAATAATTCAGCAGAGCCAGACAGAAGCTGAAACCAGAGCCTGGTTTCGTGGTGACTGGTGGGGTGAGGACAAGTCCTGCTGAAGCCCCGAAAGCTGCTGGGATCTGAGGTGTTTGTTGCTCTCTAGGCTGGGACCAGCGTGTGGAGAGCTCCTGCCTCTGCCCTGTGTCTATAGGGGCTGTCCTGGCGAGGCTGAGCGCTGCCAGTCACCCCCAGGGAGCTGGAACCGAGGGGCCAAGGGCTGTGCTGGAACCAGCAGGGTGTGTAAAGGGTGTGTAAAGGGTGTGTAAAGGGAGATTTGTGTTCCTCCCGCAGGCCTGAGCTTTCCAAGCTGTTCCTGCGAGCTTTCCCTCCGCTCCCCCGTGGAAGTGTCCCTGCCCTGGCACCCTGGGATCCACCTGTGCATGTGCAGACTTGGATCCTGCAGCAGGAAAGGGATCCTGGGGAGCCTCACCTGCCTGGGCTTCTCCCCCTTGGCTTTCTGTGGCTGTGAGAGCCGTGCCAGCCGTGGTGGCGAGGCAGGAGCTGCAGCAGATGGTGCCGTTGTCATCGTTTTATTTTCTATCCATGTGCTGAAACCGCTCAAAATAACTTCAGAAATGATGGCCCAATCCGTGAAGAATGTTTTCCTCGCCCTGACAAAATCTCCAGCAGCATTGGTGGCCATGAGGCTCTTCTGCCACATCTGCTGTGACTGGGATCGCTCACTAGACCGGAGCTGTGGCATGAAGAACCTTTCATATTTAATATCTTCATTACTGTGGCAGCATTGAATATTCACAGAACTTCTGTCAGGGTGCAGCAAACCTTGTCAGCACTGTGAAATCAAAGAAAGAGGAGCAGCTGAGATCAAAGTAAGCAATAAACACATACCTGGTGTCTTGACAGGGCTTTTTCCAAGCCTGGGGCAGAACTTGGCGGGGCTCAGGTGCAGCTGGCTGGTGGCTGGTGCTGGCCTCACACACTTTCCCCTCTGCCATGTTGCTGCTCCTAACTCAGGTGAGGTGACCCACAGTGCTACTGTCACCTGCAATTTCTGCTTGTGAGGGGCTCAGTTTGTGTTGTTTTGGTGCCTGGATCCAGCTCCTGGGGGTGTTAGGGCAGGGCTGGTGCTCCAGGGAAGGAAGGACCAAGCACTGTGAGCTCAGCCTTGCTCTGCCCAGGTTTGGAGGGCTTTATTCTCTTGATCTTTCCACAGTTGCTGTTCTGAAGTTGAAGTATTTTTCACTGTGAATTTTGGGCCCCTCCTGTGATGCTGCACACAGACATTACTGACTTGGTTAAGGCAGAAGGCCACGCCAAGCACCCAAATCTCCAAGTCCTTTTACAGGTCAAGGGAGGTTTTCTTCTCGTGAGGCTTCTGGTTTCACATCGATCTCATCTCAGTGTCAGCATCATCTGAGCCTGGCACCAGCCACAGCAGCATCACCTTCCTCTGCCCAGGGAGAGCCTGGAGGAGCTCAGGACGGCTGTACCCACACTCAGGGCCCTCCAGACGGGCTGTGCTGGGGGAGATACCCAGGGAAATACTGGGTGATCCTGTGTCCACCAGCCTGGCCCTGCCCTGGGAGCTGGATTGGTCCCACTGGAGCATGAAATAAGCTCTGTCAGCTTGTTTCTGGCCTCATATTAATGAAGAGAATCGTGGTGGCCGTAGACACACGAAGTGTCCTGTGTTTGTTGGGTGGCAGCTGTGCCCAGAGCAGGTGAGCCCTGCAGGGCTGTGCTCTGCTGCTCATCCCGAGCACATCCCTTGGAATTCCACGTGATCCACACCGGGGAGCGTGGCAGGAGCGTGGCAGGCAGCAGGTAGTGGGGATGGATTCCTGCTTTTCTTTCTTCAGGCAGGGCAATCTCTCAGAAAAGCAATTTCTGCCTCCTCATGGTGTCGTTTGCCAGCCGAGGTACAGCAGGCACTTGATGGGGCAGAACAGCTCTTGTGCCATCGATTGTCCCAGTTCATGAAGACTCCAGGGATATTTTTTGGGAGCTTTGTTCCCTCTTTTCCCTCTCCCATCCCTGCTGGTGGCAGTGAGCAGGCTGGGGGAGCGGTGTGTGACACTGTCCCGGGCTCAGCCTGCTGTTGCAGCCACATCTGGGCATTTCCCAGCCTTGGGAAGGCAGTGCTGAGGGAACATCAGCCTTCCAGCATTTTCTGTTCACTAAATAATGACTGCTAGGAGCCTGGGAGCTGTCGAGCCCGCCTTGAAACCTGCAGCAGCAGCAGGGGGAGATGCTCTGATCTGCAGCAGGTCGGGCTCAGCCTGGGATGGGAAGAGTCAAAGAGAATTAGCTGGTAAATAAGATCTGCCTTCTCTTTGATCCGCTCTACGTCTTCAACTGCTTAAAGGCTTCCCAAGCAAGCAGGATTTTGGGGAGGAAGAATTTATCCCCCCATCGACCATCTTGGGGCTCAGTGAAATGCATTGCCTGCTGTGGCAGGGGGCTGGGAAGAAATCTGAAGGCAGCCTGGTAAATCCCTGCCAAAGAGGCTTCTCTCCCCTCTCTCACAAAGAGCCTGCTCAACACACAGGGCAGCCTTTAAAACTGCTGTTGCTTCTTTTCTGCTGCCACGTGAGCCCTTCTGATCAGAGCTCTAATCTAGCTAGACTCACTGGACTTAGGGACAGCCTGATTTTTGCATCATTATGGAATGAGCTGGGTGATCTGAGTGCCAGCACCTCCCCGGGCTGTGGCCACCCCTAAACCTCCCAGGGCTCCCAGGGCAAGCTGGGGTGGGAAGGGTGGGCTTGGCTTGGGCAGATAAACCAGGCTGAGAGTGAGAAGGAAAACAAGAAGGGGTGGAAGATCAAGGAAGGAAGATCATCCATTTAGGACAGGAGATGCTGCAGGTGGAAATGGGGTGGTCAGGTTTTGGGTGAGGTGGAGGTGGAGCAGGTCACAGTTGTTTTATTTGGGCAGAGGAGACGTGCAGACAAACCCATTCCCCTCTCCTGCAGCTCAGGCCCTGGGCTGGGGTTTTGTGCTGGATAATCTGGTCTCTAATTGCTGCCCTGCTCCGAGGCAGCTGCTGAGCTGGGCCTAAGCTGATTTGGGATGGCAAATTCTGTTAGTTTAATTCTCAGCAGCCCCGAGCAGCAGCGTGCAAGAGTTCCTTGGCTTCTCTCTGGCCACGAGGCTGCTCTGGAGACCCCCGTGGTGTCCCCTGGCCGTGGCTCACAGGGCTCTTGCTGGGACCAGCTTTGATTTGTGGGGGCTCTGCTGGTCTGAGAGGGACTTTGGGCAGGGCACTGGAGTGACAGGAGAATAAAATGGGTGTGAGGAGACTCCTGTGTCCCAAAAGCTGCTCTGCTGTGAATCCAAACCCGTCTCGTGTCCCTTGGGAAAGCGTCCAGCCCCTGGAGGAAGGGACGAAAGTTTCAGACCTCCGAGGAGTTACCTGAACTATAATAAATATAGAAAAATGGTGAAAAGAAAAAAACATGCATTTTTGAGACAGTTTCTTTTGCAACTCTGTGCTATTGCTCCAAAAGGAGCAATTTATCTGCCTTTGAACCTAAAAGAAGTTCTCTGTCCTCTTGACTGGATATCCTGAAATTCCGTGTAATTTCTCAGCTTGCTGCATATTAGTGCCTGCAATTAATGAGATCATCGTCCACATTCCTTCCTCTGCCGGCTTCTGGGAAAAACAGTACTTGGAGAAGCACACAAAGGAGATGAAAAGGAAGTTGCTTATGAATTATGAACAGCCTTTCAGGCTGATGTTGTTTCACGGTGCTGTCACTCTGTTTTAATTATGTAATTCAGATGGAATGATGCCTTTTTTAAAGCCCTGTTTGTGTTTGATCACCTTTCAGAGGTAACACTTTGCTCGTGTTTGTTGGGTTTTCATTTCTAACAAGGAGAGCTTTGTGCCCTTTGTGGTTAAATAAGGAGCAGGAAGATGCTGAGCACAGGACAATAGCCAAGAGGCTCTGCTTGGCCACCCTGGGAGTTACCTGGGTGATGGCCTGGGTCTTTTGTGGATACTTTGGATCTTTTGTGGATAGTTGGGGTATTTTGTGGATATTTTGTGGGTATTTTGGGTCTTTTGTGGATACTTTGGGTCTTTTGTGGATACTTTGGGTCTTTTGTGGATACTTTGGGTATTTTGTGGATAGTTTGGGTATACTGTGGATAGTTTGGGTATTTTGTGGGTATTTTGGGTCTTTTGTGGATACTTTGGGTATATTGTGGATAGTTTGGGTATTTTGTGGGTATTTTGTGGGTATTTTGGGTATTTTGTGTGTATTTTGTGTATTTTGTGGGTATTTTGGGTATTTTGTGGGTATTTTGTGGGTATTTTGGGTATTTTGTGGGTATTTTGTGGGTATTTTGGGTATTTTGTGGCTGGTGTGAAGGGTGGAGCAGCTCTCTTGGTGAGTCCCAGAGTGTGCAAACGCAGGCAGCCCCTCCCAGGGCGCTGTGCTCTCCTGCAGCCGAAATGTTCCTTTTTCTGTATTTCCCAGCCGTGTGCAGCCCCCGCAGCCTCCCGCAGGCTGCCAGCACTGGGTTTATTTTGGGCTTGGGGAGTGTAAATGGAGCCCCTGGTGCCAGCCTTGTGATCCTGGAGCTGTGCAGGGGAACCGCTGCCGATGTGCCGGGATGGTCCCCGGGGGGCTGCTCCAGGCTTTGGGGGGCTCTGGGGTCCTCTGGGGTCTGCCCTGTCCCCTCCACCCCCGGGGAACGCTGTCTCCACCTTGGCTGTGCCTTGGCTTTATCTGCCTCTCACCACAGAGGAGCTTTTTGCCCAAGGGTTGAGAGTTTGGGCTGCCTGGCGTGGTTTGGGCTCTGGATCCGGGCAGGCAGAGGGTGCTGGGGGCTCTGTGTGGCATCACCAGGTTCCCCTGCAGGGTGCTGGGGCTCTGTGTGGCATCACCAGGTTCCCCAGGTGGGTGCAGGGTGCTGGGGGCTCTGTGTGGGATCACCAGGTTCCCTGCAGGGTGCTGGGGGCTCTGTGTGAGATCACCAGGTTCCCTGGTGGGTGCTGGGGGCTCTGTGTGGCATCACCAGGTTCCCCAGGTGGGTGCTGGGGCTCTGTGTGGCATCACCAGGTTCCCCAGGTGGGTGCTGGGGGCTCTGTGTGGCATCACCAGGTTCCCTGCAGGGTGCTGGGGGCTCTGTGTGGCATCACCAGGTTCCCTGGTGGGTGCTGGGGGCTCTGTGTGGCATCACCAGGTTCCCTGGTGGGTGCTGGGGGCTCTGTGTGGCATCACCAGGTTCCCAGGTGGGTGCAGGGGCTCTGTGTGGAATCACCAGGTTCCCCAGGTGGGTGCAGGGGGCTCTGTGTGGCATCACCAGCTTTCCCTGGTGCTGCTGTGCCCCGGCTGTGCCGCTCCAGGGCCATCCCAGCTGGAATTGCTGCAGCTCACTGCACAGGACAGGCTTTGGGCAGCTGGCTGCTGCTGGGGCTGCAAACACCAGCGCTGCTGCTGGGCTGCAGCTGGGCTCTTCCTCCTGCTCCTGGCAACAAAACCCTTGCCTTTGCCTCCCGGGTGCTCCAGGTGGCTCCTCCAAGGCCTCTCCTCCCGCTTCAGGTCTGGAAAACACGAGTTTTGGGGGAGCTGTTAGTTATGGGCTGGGCTGTTGCCTTTCAGATAGTCTCTGGTTAAGGAGAATAGTTCTGCTGGGGATGGATAAGGTTCTTTGGAGGGTTTGTGCTTTATCTGCCATGCAGAGGGTGCTGTTCAGGTTTATCTCTGTGCAGCTTCCTCTGCTCTAATTATGCATCACTGAACCATTGCTTCAAGGCGGGGCTGGTTTTACACTTTAAAGAATATTTTAGAATGTTTTTTTCCCCTTGATGTTATGTTTTTCCCTAAGAGGGATTTCCCCTTCCCCCACTCCAAAAGAAAAACAAAGAGGATTATCATTATGGACTTCTTTCAGAATTTTCAGTCCATCTTTGAGAATTTGAATCTCGAATATGATGAGATTTGAGTCCTGTCAAGTGGCTTCGTAGCTGTCTAAGGCAGTAATTAAATTGCAGAGTCATTTGGCTGGGGCTTAAAAAAAGCTGGGTGAGGGATCTGGTTACTGGCCCTGGAGTTTCTCTGGTGTGGTTCCATCCATCCAGTTCATTTATTGCCAGCACACAAAACCACAAGTTTCCTCCTTGCTGCTGTAACCTGAGCTCCGCTGTCCCTGGGGGTCACAGCAAGCACATGATCACACCGAGAGCTGGTTTTTAATGCTGCCAGTGGCTGCAGTGATATCAGCTCTTGGGAAGCCAGCTAAGAGCCCTGGCTGTCCATCCAGCACAGAGAGCAGGGCCCTGTGCCCTGGGGCAGGCAATGCTTGCTGGGGACTTCATTTCCTTCTGCAGATCGATGCTGACTAGAAAAACGATTCTTTTAGACAAACAACTGTGAGATTTGGCACCTTTCTGCTTCCAGCCCAGCACCCTGACCTGTTTGCTCTGCTCTGTGCCATGCTGGGGCAGGAAGGGTTTGGGGTTAAAGCAGGGGTTGTGCTGTCCCCTCACAGCCACAGCTGAGTGAGACCTTCTTCTCTAAGGGTCTGCAATCCACCTGTGGATAGCCCTGTGACTTTTATATGTGACTTTTGGATGGGTTTTGAGGTGATGAGTGTCCTGTGGCAGCTGTGTATCCCTGCTGGGTGTATCCACGGGGATGGAGGGATCCCTTCCCACAGCAGCATCACACCCCACCAGCAAGTGCATCTCCTGGGAGACTGGTCAAACTGGGAGCTGCAGACTTGGGAGTGTGCACCAGCAGTCAGCCAGCACAGCCTGCTGCCCAAGGGATCTCCTGGGGCAGAGCTGTGCCAGGGCAGTGGCCTGGCTGCACTAGGGTGGGCGTTTTGCTCGGGACATCTCGAACACACGTGGAATCTGAATGCAGCTGGCAGGAGTTGCCCGTGTTTGTTGTGAGGGATGCAGTGACTGGCACATGCTTTTGCTTGTGCAGGAATGACCAGACCTTCCCTTTGCTCCTGCTGTGTCAGGTTTTGCCTAATGGCTGTTAGTTCTCACTCTCCTTTTCAGGTACCTTTGCTGAGAGGTGGCAGAGCAGCCTCAGGACAACACCATGATGGAGGATCACGCACCTGGCCAGGAAAAACACTTCTCATCAGGTGAGCACGTCCAGGAGGTGGTGAAGGACCTGCCTGGCCCACTGCTGAGCCCAGCAGGGAGAGGGAGAGGAGCGTGGTGGTGTGAGGGGTGCTTGGGGACAGCATTCTGAGCGTGTGGAAGGCACTGTGGGTCAGCTGGCTGCACCACGGGGAGCCCACAGGGTGCTCCAGCATTCACAGGCGTAGGAAAATGCTGCTCGTGGATCTCATAGCACATTTAGAGCAGAATAACCCCTGGTGTCCAGACTAGGGGTGATCCCAGTGCTGCAGCTTGGTGTGTGTTTGTGCTCCTCGGTTTGCTATGAAAACACAGCCCTGTTCTCATCTGGGGTCACAGCTCAAGGGTGCTGCTTGCTGCCTGCTTTCCTCACCTGCACAGGGACCTGGGGACAGCTGAACAGACAGCTCTGGGAGTGGGGGCCATGCTAGAGTCTTCCTCACCATATTTCAGACCTGCATTTCTCCAGAAGCTTTTCCTTTCTCATTCCACCGTGCTCCACAATTGAGCTTGGAAACCCACGCAGCACCAGCAAACCTGCTGGGACACTCTCCTGGTTATCTCCATATAAACATCATCTTAATTTCCTTTTCTTGAGGTGCTTTGGACACCTCTCACACCAGATAAATGGATGGCCTCTGTCCTGGAGAGAATCCACAGCATCCATTCATCCTGGGCTCTGTGGCGCATCGCGCTGAGCTCCTCTCCGCTTGTTTCACACAGCACAGGTTCCCAGGGATTTCACTTCTTCTTTTCCAAATCCGTTTTTCCAGCTCTCATTATTTGATTTCCCTGCACCCTTGCTGAGAGGAGACTTGTGCCTCTTGCCCTGCTCTTCCAGAAGACTTTTGCCACCGTTTCTTGGCACAGACCGTTGTCCTGCAGCAGCCCCGTTACAAACACGGGCTGGTTTGCAGTCCTGGGAGTGCTCAGCCTGCTCTGGGAGGGAGAGGACAACAGTGGCTCAGAAGCTGCACATCTTTCCTCCTCACCTTGCTGAGATCTCCTTGCCTGCTTGTGCCATGCTTTGCTGTTTCTGCCTGTCCAGTTCACTGGGCTTTTCTTTTGCTGATGGGTTTCCGTTTGTTCCTTTTGGTGGTGACACTGGTGCTTTTGGTTGGCATTTTCACGCTTTGCTTGCTTTTAGTTCAGGTGGTTTTTACTCTCCAGCTGCAGCTTCTTGCTGCTGTGGATCTGGGCAATCAGAGTTGGTAACCCCCAGGCCCCAGTTGATAGCCAAGGACTTGTTGTAAGTATTTGAATGTTTTCCAGGCTATCCCCTTCAGATACCAGTCGATGATGGATCGGATGAGCCTGTTTCTGAAACATCTGACGCTAAGAGCACCCCAACTACGGAAGGTGGGAGCTCTTTGACTTTCTGCTTTGGAACCGTGATGGATGGGGTCATGGCAGACCTGGCCACAGACTCCTCCTGGTGGGCTTTCTCAGGAGGAGAAGCCTCTTATCCTCACCACCGCTGGTGTTTGCTATGCTGCAGAACGAGATAATGAGCTCTAAAGGTGCAGAGGGGCTGGAAGGCAAGAAAGGTGAATTGTTCAGTGCTCCTCAGGAAGCTGCTTGTGCTCTGTTCCCCACTGACTTCCCAGGGGTGCTGGCAGGTCCTGGCAGTGCAGTCCTGTGCTGTGTGACACGGGTTTGTGTCACTGCGCTCCCCAAGTCCCGAATGCCTTGTGGGTAGAAAGGCTCTAATTCCAGAGTGCTCTGGAGACTTGTTCACTATTGGAATTACCTTCCCTTTCTGCATTCCTCTGGCTGCTTTAATCCCAAGTATCTGCCTTTGGAGACTTGAGGTAGAGGCTTTAGTTGCAGAATTGTTCTGAAAGGAAGGCAGGGTGGGCAGAGATGCTGAGCAGTCCCAGCCCCGTTCCTGGGGTGAGTGCGTGTCAGGAAAGTGCCTCGAGAAATCAGGACATAAAAACCCATCTGGTGCAGGAGGGGATGTTATCCTGCTTGCAGCTGGCTGGGGACGGTCAGGATGAGCAGCCACCCCTCTGGCAGGTGGAGCTGGGTGTCTCTGTCCCAGAGCAGGATGCAGCCACACTGGGGTGTTCTGTCCTGCTCCAGACCAGCCGTGGCTCCGTGCAGGATTGCTGTGCCCGTGGCACTGGGGGCTTCTTTTAGTGGTGGATTTTTGGACAAAGAGGCAAAGCCTTCAGAGGTGTAGGGAGTTTGTTGTGGCACATTGTGTGGCAGGGGGCAGCTCCTGCTGTCCCTGTGGTTCTGGCCTTGCCTGTCATGCTGAGTTGTTCCCTCCACCAGCTCCACTGGCTCCAGAGAGGGAGCCCAGCGCTTCTCTGAGCAGAAAGTTCTTCTGGCACATCCTGGCCTCCAGAGGGCTGTGCCTCTCAGCAGCTGTGTGAAAGCTGTGTTGTTTTTCAGATGCCACAGCACCTTTAGTGGAGGAAGGAGACCACGAGGATCAGGGTGGTGTGGAGCAGCACGGGGAGATCCCAGAAGGAACCACAGGTGAGGGAGACCAAGGTGCAGCTTCATCTCTTGCTGCAGACAGAGCAGGGAGCTGGACTGGTCAGTGCTGTGAGACAACAGCACAAAACCTCTCCCAGGGACACTGCTCCCCACGCTGCTTCCTTCTTCTCCAAATAATTCCTCACTTGGAGTTGTCCTCTTGCCTTCCCCATCCTGGGGGAAGCTCGCAGCCTTTTCTTCTCTCTCTGCTCCACATCTGACCATCCTTCTGTCTGGTGTCTGTGGTGGCTTTGGCTGCCACCTCCAGGCTCCCACCTGCAGATCTGGGTGGTTGCTGTGCCAGCAGCCCCTCCTGCCTGTCCTGCAGCCCTGGGGCTCTGCCCAGCCCTGGGGCTCTGCCCAGCCCTGGGCTGTCTTTGGAGTGGCAGTGAGAACCAGGCCACTGCAGCAGTGCTTTTAAGGATATTGCAGAGGAAGTGAAGTGACTAATCCAGCCTGAATGCCCTGTGGGCACTCACTGCACCTGGGCCTGCTTCTCCAGGGAAGGCTGGGGCCTTCCAGGGGCAGAGCAGGGAGTGACTGTGGCAGTGCTGCGTGAGAGAGGAGGATCGGGGAGGGCAGGTCTGTGTGTGAAACTCGGGGACGTGTCCCCTGTGCCATAGCCAGAGGCTTTCCCTGGAAGCAGCAGGCAGGACCTGAGCAAAGCAGCGGGTAGAAGAGGGATTCTGCCAGTGCCAAACACTGAAACAAGCTCACAGCAGTGAAATTTCTGTGCTGCATCCACTCCCAGAGCTGCTGGTGGAGCCCTGGGCTGAAACACAGAGGCTCTGGTGCAAGATCTGACTGTCCCAGGGAGCCAGTGTGTCCTGATTGCTTGGGAAAAATGGGGAAAACAGAAGTAGTCCTGGTTTGACTGGAGAACTGTGGCATACAAGTATAATTGTTTAAGCTAGTTTGAAAATAGTCACAGAATAAAGTGAAAAAATGCTGATGGAGACAAGCCATCACCACTGTGAGGAACACCATGCTTCTCTGAGGTTCAGGATTGCTCTAGATTTGTGTCAGGCGTGGAATTACTGGTCTCACACAGCCTTGGCAGGGTTCACAGGTTGGTCACAGACACCAAGAAGGTGAACTCAGGTAAGAGATGTTCGTGGGAGTGCTGCTGGCCATGTAAAGGCCAGGTGGGGGTAAAAGAGGGACATAAATCCACGAGTTTCCTTGCTCCTTAACAGCCTGTTTTCTGCCTGGAAGAGCTTGTACTAACCTGCCATTTAGGATGTGGAAGTTGGTGAAACACTCCTCTGGTCTGTACAGCCCAGGCTGAACAGATCTACCCAGATCCATCACCGCTGTGGGGAAATTCCCTTTCTGACTCTGCCCTGCTCGTGGCACAGCAGAGATCCTGCCCATTCTGCTGGGCAGCCTCAGCAGGGAGGTAAAATCATTCTCCAGGCACATGCTTAAACTTAACTCTTATTTTGATCATGTTTTTCCCCTTCTTCCTCTGTCCTGGGAGCAGCTGAAGAGGCGGGCGTAGGAGCCACTCCCAACCTGGAGGACCACGCTGCAGGAGATGCCACTCAAGGTGGGTGAATCCTCTCACTGGGACCAGTTGTTGCTGCCCACTGTGCAACTGGTGGTGGTGGCTTGGGAATTTTGTTCTGTGAGGAAATGCTCTGTTCTGCCCAGCAGTTGTGCAGTTCTCCCCTTTCCTGGCACAGGAGGGCTGTGCACACCTGGAATGTTCCAGCATACTCATTTCAGGGAGCTGCAGCTTCTCATGCACCAGATTTCACCCTCAGATGGCCAAAGTCACGGTGCTTGTTTGTCCAGCTGCAAAACCAGGGCGTTCTCCAGGCTGGAAATGGGCAGAGCTGGGATGAGCCAGAGGAACTGCCCAGAGTGAGCAGAGGCAGTGCAGGCCCATGTCACACATAAAACTGGCAAAATTGTTTAATTACTGTGTCTTTCTACTGTAAAACAAGACTCAAACCTACTGATTCATCCCCTGACTTCAACACTGAGGGATTTTTCTCCTCATCCCAGTCTTGGGGAATGTGAGTGACAAAGCCAGAGACAGTGGGCAGAGAATGTTCTCACAGCATTAATTATGTGTCTGCTTAGATGGGCTGAGAATTATCCAGGGACCATTTGGCTACCTGGAAAGCTTCTCTTGACTCTGCTCCGTGCAGACTTGATGGAAAATTTGTTTTCCCAAGGCCCCCAGTGCTGGTTTAATTCCATGGGGCAGACTCAGGAGTTGAGGCTCCCGGTGATGTCCTGCCTGCACTGACCACCACAGCACCCATTTAGTGTGCAGTTTAAAATCACAGTGAAAAGCCATTTTGTGAAGCAGTTTCCTGTGCAGTAAACAGAACAGATCTCTTCAGCTCAGCATTGTCTTTCCTCATCATGGCTCCATTAGTGCATTTAGACATCCATGTCTTTTACAGAAGTAAATAGGTTTTGCCTTCTCAGCTCAGGGCAGAATTCAGGTTGTTGTTGCTTTCCACACACAGATGAGCACAATTCTGTGCACTCTGCTCCCTGCAATTAGAATAAAACCTTTGCTTGTCTGGCCAGTGGTTTTTGGACTGTCAGCTCTTCTATATATGAAATAGTGGCACTATTTTATTACTAAAAGAAATCAGGATTGTTAGTGGAGGGGGTTGAAGTTCTTTCTTCTCTCTGCCCTGGTTTTAGTGCTGATTCTCATCAGAGTTTTACTAAGCCCTTTCTGCCTTGTCCTGGGATCTTTCAGCTGACACACGTGAGGTCTTTGTGTGGTTGTTTCACTTAACTGTGATATTCTTTAAAAGTGGGGAGGACACTGATGAAAGACCCAGTCGGTCTTGACTTGATCTTTTCTTGTTTGTTAATCTGGCCAAGCCACAGTTGTGATCTCAGGGCTCTGGTCTGGGCTCTTCACCTGACCAGTGCTCAAAGAGACCAAAGAGCCCTTGAAGCTGAACCAGTTGATAGAGGCACATTCTCACTGGGCTGGTTCCTCTAAAGCCATGTTCCCGTGTCCAGGTGAATTCTCTGTTGCTCAGGGCATCTTCAGCTGAAGGGATTTCCAACAGAAAATCTCCAGCTCATTTAGATCTGGCTTCATGCAGCAGTTGCTGGAACTGTAAAGGTCTGTGTCCTGCAGTGACACAACAGAATCCCCTCTTTTACACACACTGAAAAGGAAAAGGGACACAGACACATCTTTGTCTCTGTGGCCTCAGGTTCTGTGGATGTCACTCAGCCCAAATGATGGCAGAGCAGCTCCGAGCAGCCTCAGTGGGTGCAAGGTCCCAAATTGCTGTGGCTCCAGTTTCCTCCCCAGAGTCCTTTCCCTGCTGTGGCAGGGCAGGGCAGCGCTCTCCAAGGAGCAGAGCAGAGGTGGCTTCAGCTCTGGAGCCAGATGTGCCCCAACATCTGGGGCAGGGAGGGCCAGCAGGGTCCTGTGAGGACAGGAGGGAGCACAGGGCCCTTGAGGCAAGAAGGGGTGGGCACTGACCAGCAAACTGCTGGTGGTGTTAGGGAATGTTCTTGGCTTCTGGAAACCTCTACAGCTACAGCAGCTCGTGGAGTGCAGGGTGAAGGCAGCCTCTGAGCCAGGTCCAGGCAGGAATCTGTGTTGTGTCACTGTTCCTGATTCCTGTGGGGATCAGAGTTCCTCTAAAGCCAAAAGGCACTGCAGGAGTGAGTTGGCTGTTCAGTGGGGTGGGATGGGACTTGCTTTTGTCTCTCCATTGCCAGTAGAAACCCTGAATCTCTCCTGTGACGTGATGTTTGACATGCCTGTGCTAATTTCTTGCCCATGCTTCACACCCCACGTCTTCAGCTCCAGGCGAGCTGAGCTCTCCAAAGCTCCAGCCTGGCCCTCGGGAGCAGGTGGGAGAGGCAGGAGAAGGTTCCAGCCAGCCCCCAGAGCAGGGACTGGGGCTTCAGCCTCTGTCCCATGGAACAAAGGCTCCGGCAGCAGCTCCCACCAGGATCGAGGTCACCATCCCGATCCCCCTGGACATGTACCAAGGCTCTGGAGCGTCTGAAGGCGGCAGCGAGCTGTGGGATGAGGGAGGCAGCGCTGTGCAGCCGGAGCTGGGCCCAGGTGTGCACACAGAGGCCGTGCCAGGAGGCACAGGTGACCGTAAAGAGGAACCCTCTCCTCCGTGTGCCACAGCCACGTTAAAGGAAGGTTCTGGTGGACAGGAGAGAGATGAGGACCGGGATATTGATGAAACCTGGGAGCAGGGTTTGCCTTCCCCTGCGGATCAGCGTGTTTCCCTGGGACCTGAGAAGGGCTCGTGTCCAGCAGTTGCCAAGGAGGCTCGTGAAGAATGTGATGGAGAAGACAAGTCCAAAGGTGTCCTCAGAGACGTCCCAGGAGGGGCAGTTCTGGCTGAAGCTGGGTCACATAAAGCAGGAGAGGACCAGGAGGAGAAGCCAGAGCTGCTGGGGGGAGAAGGGGGCCCAGACGTCACCGTGTCGGAGCCTTCTGAGAGTGTCTCCCAAAACCAGGCTGAGCCCAAGGATGGAGAAGATTCTGGGCCCGTGCTGGAAACAGCCAAACTGCCAGCTGAGGCAGCAGATGAGCTGAAGGACAAAGCAGCTCCTTTGGCAGATGCAGGGGGCCGCAGGACGCCCAGGAGGAAGCCCGGTGGCCTGGCTGCAGACAAGGGCAGCCGTGTCCCTCTGCTCAAAGGTGTGTGCTCCAGCACTGCAGCTTGCTGCCACCTCGACTCCTGCTGCTTGGAAATGGCCTGGACATGTGCTGTGACTGATCTGCAGCGCTGCTGCTCCCTCCCTGCCCCTCCCTCTTTATTTAATCCTGGATTGGATTGCCACACCCTTGCGCTGCGGTTCTGCGTCCCTTGCATGGTGCTGGCGTGTCCCTAATCATGCTTTTTTTCACCTGTTTTTGCTTTGATTTCCTCGGATCTGTTGGGTGGGCGCCTTAACTCCCACCTGGCACCTTCCCAGAGAAGAGGAGCGGATGGATGGACGTGGCTCTGGCCTGGCGTGTGCAGCTTGTTCCGGCAGGACACGTGCCATCTGGTTTGCATGTCTGATCCAATAACTCTTGGAATTGGCTTTCCTAAAGAGGAGGGAGGAGGAAAGAGGCAAGGATGGCAGGTCTAGCCGTGGAAAAGCCCCCACACTGATCCTGTTTCTTGTACTTTCCCATTAAATGTCTGCTGCTGAGTGCTGCTGGAGGCACGGTCTGCAGCCAGCGGGACCTTTTCCCACTGCCAGGCATGTCCATTGCTCTTCCAAAGCATCCTGCTGCCATCCCAGCTCTGGATGGGCTGTCCCTGGCTGTGCCAGCACAGGGCTGCCTTCGGGGGCTCAGCGGGAGCTGCCTGTCCAGAGACATCTAAACATTGCTGGGGCTGGGCTGGGAGGGCAGCCCTGGCTAAGGGCTTGAGCTCACCACTAAATCCACGAGCATCCCTCAGACCTTCCCTTTCTGTTTTCCACCTCTCCTGGGTTCAGGAATGTCCCAAGGGCCCGGCTCAGTGGGTGGAGGCAGGTGGTGCTGTGAGCAGGGGGCCAGGGCAGCAGGACACATGCCGGTGTCTGCCCGTGTTGTACCTCAGCTCTGGCTCTCCAGGACACCCGGGGGAAGCTCTGCCTTTTCCCCCACATCCACGTTCCAAAGGCTCCCTGGCTGCTCCCATCAGCCTGGGAATGCTGCTGGGCTTGTGGCTCTGTGCTGCGTGGGGCTCACGAAGAAATTGTTGATGGAGCTTTTTCCACTGGGGCTAAAGCTCATGACATTTCTCCTTGTTCCCCCCGGGGTGGGCAGCGGGAGGCTGGGCTCGTGTGCTCACTGGCACGGCTCACCCAGGGGCTGGGACACCCTGCCCAGAGCCAGCCAGCTCCTGCTGCTGCAGGGGAATTATTGCATTCAAAGACATTCATTCCCTTCAAAGCCAGAGACGCTCGGTGGCTGTTGGTGTGCAGTGGCACTGAACTGGGGAGGGGGGTGCATCCGTGTGGGATGGGTCCACAGCAGGGTCCACGTCCAGGAAAGGGCTGATCCCCCAGGACGAGTCCCAGCACTGGGGAGAATATCGGCAGTTTCTCCTCCCAGTTAGCTGAAGGTGGGGAAAAGGGCTTTGTTCTTAGTGCCTTGTAGAACAAATTTTATCTCCTCCCCATTTCTGATCTGATTAGACTGACGCAGGTGGAGCAGGCACTGTGCTGGGAGCAGCCTGTCAGGAGAGATGGGAATAGCAGCAGCCAGGGATGGAAGTGCAGCACCAGCTGAACAAGCCCTTAAATGAGATCACAGTGCTGCTGGACTGGGGCTTCCTTCAGTCTGAGTCTTTATTTATGTGATTGCTAGAACCAGGGGGTGCTTCAGAGACCTGTGCAGGGTGGGAGGGAACTTTCTGTGCCGAGCTGGATGGATCCTGCAGGAACTGGGTGGAAATCTGGGCGAGATGCTCACGCACAAAGCTCCTTGGTGTGCCTGGTCTCCAGTGCTGACTAACACAGGATCATCTGCTAACACAGAAGGAATGTGTTTGTGGAGTGGTGAAGGATTTCCACAAGAAATGGTGACTTTGTCGTATTTCTAAGAGCAGCGTGGAGTTTGAGGGAGAGCAGGGACAGGGAGCAGAGTGCTGCCATCTCTGGAGTTTGTGACAGTCCCAGGAGGTGTAACTGTGTATTTCCACCTGGCAGGTCGTGTTGACAAGGAAGGGACCGAAGCTGATGAAAAGAAACCCAAGGTAAGGTAAAACACAAAAGCAGGGGTGACACCTGTCCGTGTTCCTGGCTCCTCTCCTGCCCTCCTGCTCTGCTGATGTGCCTTTAGGAAACCTTCCCATTATGTTCCATTTTTCCATTTGTTCTCGAGAGTGTTTTTATTTTTTCTTCCCTCCCCTGGGTTTGGATGGTGCAATCTGTGGGTTCTTTGAGGGTGAGGAAATGGTCCAAATCTAAATCAAGCATGCGGCTCATGGGGTTGGGTGGGAGGCTGGAGAAATGGTTTTCTCAGCCCAGGACTGAAAAGCAGCATCTGACCTTGGGGCAGACTCCAAACTGCACTGGGGACAAGCATAACTGGGAAAAGAGCAAAACATGCAATTAAAACATTGAATTAAATAATCGGGGCCTTGCAGCTCATAGAATATCCTGAGTTGGAAGAGATCCACAAGAATCATCAAATCCTGGCTTGCACAATCACAAAAAAGATGCTGTGTTGTGTTCTGACAGAGTTTAATACAGAGTTTAATAATGGGTGAATTCCAGAAGTTAAACAATATCTGTCACACCGGTAATTTGGAGAATGGTTTGGCTGGCCATTATCCTGGTTAGTGCCTGAGTGGGATAATAGACAAGCTGAGGGGGAATTCAGTGGCTGAAGTGTTTAAGATGAGGAATAGAATTATTTTCTAACACTGAAATTGGTTATTTCTCTGTATACAGCCCTGGCAGTCCCTACCCCACACCCAGCCCTGTATTGCACCTTCTAATCCTATTTCATGTCGCTGATCCCATTTTATTTCCCTCCCCTGCTGATTTTCTTTTGTTTTTGTTCCCATTTTGTTTTGTTTCCATGTCCAAGACATCCTCACCTTGCCCTGCCAAGCCCCCTGGCTCCCTGCCCCCCCTCCGGCACGCAGCCCCTCCGAAACCTCCCTGCAGCCCTGCCTCTGCCTGCAAAGGTTCTGCCAGCTCAGGAGTGCAGGAGACAAAAGCCAAGGTAAGGGAATGGGCTGTGGGAGAGCCGAGGGCAGCACCTGGAGCCATTCCTGCCATTCCTGCCATTCCTGCTGCTGCTGCTCATGGAGAGGGTGGGATGTGCTCCCCTCCAGCTCCCCTGGTGAAGCCAGGCTTGGCTCCGGGTTTGGTGTGGGAGGAACCAGCACAAAGGGCTCCTTCTGCAGGTGTGACCCAGCCCCCCTGAGGTCCCCTCCTTGCTCTGCAGCTCTGTGTTTCTCCCAGATGGGTCTGAGCAGTGCTGGAGCTGCAGGGAATGCACACATGGCTAATCCTGCAGGGTGAACAGAATCTCAGAGCTTTTTCCCTTTGTGACATAAAGACACAAAGGGAGAGCACAGGGAGTACGGGTCACAGAACTGTAGAATCCTGGAATGGTTTGGGTTGGAAACGACCTTGAATCTCCTCCAGTGCCCCGGCAGGGACAGCTCCCCCTGTCCCAGGTGCTCCCAGCCCTGTCCAGCCTGGCCTGGAGATCCAGGGCCAGCCACAGCTGCTCACCTGTGCCAGTCACTGCTGCTGGGATTCATTGATCTTCTGTACAAAATTTTAGCACAACAGGAAGAACCGAAGGGTGAAATTTGGAGACCAGAGGTGTGGCTAAAGCAGGTGTGAGGGTGCTGTGAACGCTGCAGCTGAAGCCAAGGGCTCAGCTGGGAGAGGTGACAGCTGCTGCAGCAGCCCAGGAGGGGCTGTGGAGATGGGACACAGGGTATGAACAGGCACAGCCAGGTGTGGGCAGCTCTCAGTGCTGTGATCCAGGGTGACAGCCTGTCCCTGTCCCCGCTGTGTCCCCAGGGCCCGGAGGCGAGGGGTGGCTCCAAGACGGGCTCGGCGCGCGCGGGGCAGGCGCAGAGGAACTCCACCAACGCCACCCGCATCCCGGCCAAGACCCCCACGGCCCCCAAGACCCCTCCCAGCTCCGGTAGGTGACGGTGGGAGCCTGTGCTGGTGACTGGGGGGTGCTGCTGGGCAGCTCCAGGGGTTCACCAGCGACCCCAGCCCTGTCCTGGGACTCGGTGCAGAGCCAGGGATGTTGCAGGTGCTGCTCAGTGCCCCGTGCTCATACAGCCTGCAGGGTGTAGGAGAGGCCAGTTGCTTGATCCTGTGGGATTTCCTCAAATCTGGAAGATTTAGGCAGCTCCATTTTTTTTAATCCATCTACTCGTTTTCTCTCTGATGATATTTCACAAAGACCAGGGGCAAGAGGATCAATTCTTCGATTACAGCAATGGAGATTAGCCCATTATGCTCAGAGAAGAAAACCCCAGAAAGCATCAGGCATTGTGAATTTCCATTAAAATGGTGCATTTCACTGGATATATACATATATTTCATACTTAACCAGAGCTGCATAAAACCTAAAATCAATTAATTTTCTAGCTTTATTATGTTTAAGCATCTTTCTCATTCACTAAACAGGCAGAAAGGAGCAGAAAAAACCACCTCCTGCAGCAGCAAAGACTGAGAAAGGTGATGTTTAAGGGTCTTCTTTTCTTCTTTCATTTCCTTTTCAAACTGGGGACAGTGCTAAGCTGCTCAGCGATCAGCCTTAGTTAATGACAGAAAAGAATTTTGTGAAAGTGCTTCCAAATTTGTCATAGAAAAGTGGTTCTGAGTGTCTTTTGTCTGTAATCCGTCGTGCCACGCTCGGGTGGGGAGTCTTACTGATGATCCAGGCAATGGAGACCACCTTCCTCTGGGATAGTAGGAAATTGCCTTTGAATCACAGTTTTTCCTTCAAAATGGAGTAGAAGGAAGAGCAGCCAGCAGCTCCCCGTGCGCTGGGCTGTCGGGTGGGCTCTGGGACGAGGCAGAGCAGCCCCCACGGGCAGCAGGGAGCAGGGGCTGAGCTGGGCTGTCCTGTCTGCAAATGCAGGTGAGCAGCCCAAGTCTGGAGACAGAAGCGGTTACAGCAGTCCCGGCTCCCCCGGGACTCCAGGCAGCCGTTCCCGCACCCCCTCTCTGCCCACCCCACCAGCCAGGGAGCCCAAGAAGGTGGCAGTGGTTCGCACCCCTCCGAAATCTCCCGCCTCTGCCAAGACCCGCGTGCAGCCGTCGGCCGCGCCCATGCCCGACCTGAAAAACGTCAAGTCCAAAATCGGCTCCACGGATAACCTGAAGCACCAGCCCGGAGGTGGCAAGGTAAACTCGGCTTCCAGGGGCTGTCCTGGCTGCTGGAGGCTCCAGCTGGGTGGGAGAAGCTCGCTGGAGCAGCAGCGGTGCTGGCTGTGGCAGCGGGCAGGGCTCCAGCCTGACTCTGGCTTCTCGGGAAGGTTTTGGGTTGGATGCTTGGCCCGGAGCTCCTCGTGTGGCTTAGTGCAGCTCAGCTGTCCATGGAGAGCTCGTGCTGTGGCTCTGGTGGGGGAATGGCATTCCCTGGAGTGTGCAGGCAGGGCCAGCAGGCTGGGAGCTGCAGCCCTGGGGAGTGGCAGGCTCGGGGCTGAACCCCACACTGTGCCTGGAGCAGTCCCTGCAGCGCTGCAGGAGAGGACAGGAAAGTGTCTCCTCCTCCTCAGGGACTCCTCAGGCTGTCTCCTCCTCCTCAGGGACTCAGGCTCGGACCCCACACTTTGCCAGACGTTGGGATTTTGGATCCAGCTCTGTTTTGGGTTGTGTTGTGCCATCGGGTGCTGTCTGGCCACACAGTGCAGGGTGGCACGGCCAGAACTGCTGGCACCTCTATCCTTTCAAACACTTTGCACTCCCAGAAAAGTTGTTCCACGAGCAGCAAAGTGACCTCTGGGCTCCAAGTGCTTGGGAATGAGGGTCTTGGGTTACGTTCTGCAAGCCTGGCAGGGGACAGTGCCTGTCCTGGGGGTGACACTGCCTGGCTCCAGACCTTGCAGAGCCAGAACAAACCTTCCCTGAGCGCTGTGCATGACATTTTGTGTGAGCAGGTACCTCGGTGGCTCTGAATGTTCCCCTTTGGCATGGGGAGAGGCTTTCAGCTGGCTCCTCTGCATCCTGTGAAATGGCAGCCTGCTTTTCCATGGCTTTTCCATGCATTTTCCAGCGTGGCTGGCGAGTTACTGGCTTTGTGCCACGATCCAGGGGGGCTCTGGAGCCTGGGCAGGGCTCTTGGTCATGAGACAGCAGCACATGAGCACAGTGTCCTTTTTGGGGGGGCTCAGCCTTCCTGCCCACTTAGCACAAGACAGGTTTTTCTTCCCACCCCCACAAACCCTGTTCTCCAGGGATTTCACAAGGAACCCTTGTTTACTGGAAAATAGTTAAATTATTTTCTTGTTCTTTTTTAATCCAGCTTTTACAAGGTGTTTTTTTTCCTCTCTGCTTCTCTGTTTGTTGTTGTTGCTGGAAGAGTAAGAACAGCTGAATTTGGGACAATTCCTTGCTCTTTGCAAGGGAGAGTGTCTGGATGCTCTGCTGGGGCTCTGTAGCACACGAGGCTGCTCTCAGCAGAAAGGAGCAGCTGGAGCAGAAGGGGCTGATCGCAGACATTTGATTTTAGGCTGGTCAGAAATGGTTTGGAGCCTGTTTTGTGTGCAGATCCCAGAGCCCAGCCTGGGCAAGGGAAGGCACACGGGGCACAGCCCCAGGAGCAGCCAGGTCCTGTCTCTGCCAGGGCTCTGCATGGTCTGAGCACTTCAGCCGCGGCTGGGTCACCGAGTGCTGCTCTGGCAAAGCCTGGCTTGTGGGATCAGTGGATGTCAACTTGGAAAATGTGCTGGAGGCACAGCCAGCCGTGGTGCTTCTGCTGCTGGAGAGCCAGGGAGCTCTCCTGGGGCTGGAATGCTGGGCTGGAGGCGAGGTGCCCAGGGATGGTGCCTGTGCCCAGGGATGTGACGCTGCTGGGGGCTCCCTCTCACGAGGCTGTGCCTCACACAGGCTCCGACCTGCGGGTTCTTACCTGCATTTTCACCTGCTGGGGCTTGGAAAGGCACTCCAGGGTGTGTGGGGAAGGAGCAGGGGTTGTCTTCACCCTCGGGCTGTCTGGAAGAGCTGCTCAGCCGCCCGAGCCCGCTGCAGCACAGCTCCCTACACATCCAGCGGGGAAAACGGGCCCTGAGTGGAAACAGCTTCAGGAGCTCAGAAATCAGCGTGGAGGGAAGGCTTTGGGGCTGGAGGGTGTGGATGGTGAGCAGTGCTGCCCCTGTGGCCCCAGCCCTTGCCAGCCTCACTCCCACTGCACAAGAATGTTCCCCAGATCAGGGATGGGGCTGCATCCCTGGCCTGGGGCTGCCTCCCAGCAGGGCTGGCTTTCTCTGCTGGCTGGGGAGGGAGTGGGAGCTCGGTGTCCTCTGCCAGTGCTGGTGGCACCTGCTTGCCCAGGGCCAGCTTGCCTGGCCCAGCAGGGGGCTGAGGTGCCTGGCACAGGGGCTGGAGCTGGGCAGGCATTTTCTCCCAGCTCCACCTCTCCTGTTGGCACTGGCTCTGCAGAAGCTGAGTCCCTGAGCACTGGGGGTGCCTCAGCCCTGCCTTGCCCAGCAAGTTCCCCGTTTTGTTCCGTGGAAGGATCCAGGCTGAGCTGGCTTTCTTTGGCTGGTGCCCGTGGCCTGGCACCCAGGGCTGCACCACTACCCAGCCTCGAGCTATAACCTGCCCACCTCCATCTTCCCTTTCCAGCCCAGGAACACAGAAATCCCTGCAGCAGGACAGAGGTTTTCCTTTGTTCTCCTGGCACTGGAAGGCAGGTTCCTGGTTTTAGGGATATAACACATGGTCAAGCTGCAGATGGTCATGTTGTTTCTCACGCTCTTTTCTGGCTACCAAAGGTGCAGATAATTAATAAGAAGCTGGACTTTAGCAGCGTTCAATCCAAGTGTGGCTCAAAGGATAATATCAAACACATCCCGGGCGGAGGCAGTGTGAGTACCTTCACACTTTCAATGCTCTATAATAGTTCTTATTATAAGTGGCATGTTGTGTACACTAAACTGCCAATGCTATCTGCAGAGACCCTGCCATCAGATAGCTATTGGTGACGTGCAATGACTCTTTTCTGGCTACCAAAGGTGCAGATAATTAATAAGAAGCTGGACTTTAGCAGCGTTCAATCCAGGTGTGGCTCAAAGGATAATATCAAACACATCCCGGGCGGAGGCAGTGTGAGTACCTTCACACTTTGAATGCACTGTAATAATCCTGATTTTAGTGGCATGTTGTTACACTAATCACCAATGCTATCTGCAGCCACCCTGCTGTCACATAGCCATTGGGGACGTGCTGTCATTTAACCCTGTTAACCCCAAAGTGAACCCTAACCAGTCCTGGCCATGCCTGACATGGACAGAAATAACTGCCCCGTGTCCAAACCACGTCTGTAACAAAACCTCCCAGTAACTCCAGGGTTGGCACTGCTGGGGAGGCTCCTTGTCTGCGGGGTGGGGTCTCTGGCACACGGTGATGCCAGGTAGATCTGTGAGCAGACCCAGTCCTCATTGCTCAGTGTGCTGCTAAATTGGACATGATCCTTCCCAAGGTGTGAACGTGCCCATTCCCATCAGGCAAGTATGATCCCTGCAAATATTCCGTTTCTCCTTGCTAACGAATGTGTCCAGCAGCGCCCGTGGAGGCTGAGCCTGAAGTATTGTTGAGTTAATTGATTTGAATGCTGGCATTTCCAGCTGTTCCCACATAAATACCAGACTCAGCTTTCAGTCACTGTGCCAGAAACCTGGAGAAACTCCACAGAGGTTGGTGGATTTACAGCTGGAGGCAGTTTGGGTCCAGGAAAGATGCTGGACCGGGGAAAACGCATCCCTGAGAGCCCAGACAGTGTGACTGGGGCTGGTCTGAGATTCTCCTTGGGCTGTTTTTGATCTCTGGACGCCCTCCCCGAGAACCTGAGCCTTGCAGAAGGCTTGGCAGGTGAACACAGCGACACAGCTGGGTTTGCAACCTCTGGCCTGAATTTGGTGTCACTCTGCAATGGCTTCACAGGCCAGAGGAGCTGCTCTGCAGAGCTCAGACCCTGTCAAGCAGTTCCATGGTTCTTCCTCTTCCTTACTCTGGGTCCTGCACCGCCTGGGCTGCCCAGGGTGCGGTGGACCAGGAGCTGGTGTTGGCCACAAATCCTCCTCGCTGTGCCTGGTGATGAGCTCGTCCCTTCCCCTGCAGAGCTCACACCGTGGGTAAAGAATAACCTGGATTTTCACCTGGGTGTTGTGATCCCTCCCCAGGCCCTGCCAGAAATGAGAACCCCACGACCTTTGCCTGGCTGCAGCAGCTCTGGGAGCAAAGCAAAGGCTGGCAGGGGCAGAGCGTGGCTGCACAGGGGGCTGGGTCCTGGGGCTGCCCTGGGGGGACCCCAGTGGCCTTTGGGACTTTACCCCCCCTGCCAGCAGCACCCCCTGCCCCACCATCGCTGCCTCCAGAGGTCCCTGCTGCTCCCTGGGGTCGGTGTCTGGTTTTTAAGCCCGTGGATGCTCTGCCCAGGGGATGCCTTTGGCAGAAGCTGGGCTCAGCGCTGCTGATGCTGAGGGGTGGGATCCCCAGGTCTCTGGCACTGGTTTCCCAGGCAAACAACTCTGTTCCCCTTTTCCTTTCTTGCTGAAACGGGGAGGGTCCTTCTCTGCTCCCCAGCAGGATGGGAAGGGATGATGGAGTCCTGTCAGTCAAAAAAGGGACTGGGAATGAGAGGAGAAAGTTCCAATTGCTGATTTCTTGTTCTGGAAACGGGAGGACTTTCAGTCCCGGGTCTCAGTGGTGCCTGAATTGCTGAGAGACCCTTCAGGGTCACAGCTGGGATTAGAAAGGCACCAGCTGCCCTTTTTGGGTCTGTTTCCCGCTTTCCAACCAAATGCAGCTCCTCTCCTGGCTGAGTGCTTTACACGTGTGACCTTTCCCAGCGCTGTCTCCACGTCTGTGTCCACGGTGTGCTCCCAGACCCCGAGGGGTTGCTTTTCTCCCTCTCTGTCTCCTGTCAAATGTGCCTTTTGGTCTGCGTGAGCATCGGAGACAAGGCAGGTCAGCAGGGCTCTGAGCCTCTGTTCCTCCTTTAGCTGGCTCCCTGCTGGGCTGTTCCTCAGGGCTGTGACAGGCACCGAGGGCGTTGGGGCCATGTGAGAACCGGAGGATGGACCTTCCCCTGGGCTTTTGGGTCAGCCTCAGGTGCTGAGCTGGGGAGCAGTGGGCCCTTGGTGCTGTTCTGGGCTGCTGGAGGGGTCAGCTCCTCTGCAGAGCTGCCTTTGGTGGGGCTGCTGAGAGCACCACGCCTGCTGTGGTGCCTGGGGAGCACGGGCAGCAGCATTTGCTCCCTGGGAAGTGCCCAGAGCCAGCCTCGGGGTGTGGCTGATGCCATTTCTCCTCCGAGCTGACCCACGGCCGCCGTGAGTCCCAAACCTGGCTCTGGGGTAACCTGTGGGCTCCAGGGGTCTCTTCTCCCCCCTTGTCTCCTGCTCCTGTAGCTGCTGTGTGTGTGCGTGGTGCCAGGGTGCTCCCCGTGTGTGGCTGCTGCCCTGCAGAGCCCCTGCTGTCCCTCTGTCTGTCCCGTGTCCCTCTGTCCGTGCACAAGAGGCTCTGGGCACGGGGGGTGGTCCTGGAAATGCTGGAGCCCATGTTCAGAGATATCCTGGGCAAAGCACATCAAAACAGAGCTTAAATATCACAAAATGCTGTTGTGGTTCAATATTTTATAATTGCCATTTTAATTTCTATGATGTGAACTCCAGATATTTAGACTTTGCTTTGCCTTTTCTTTGTTTTTCTTTTTTTGTTTTTTTTTTTTTTTAACCCTTATTTCTGTTACAGCATTTTTCAGAAATGCATATTTTGGTCACTCTTTTAAAAGTTCTGTGCACATTGATCATTTCTGTTCTTTCAGTTTTTGTGGACATAAGCTTTATGTTTTACACCAGAAAAGGTATTTATTTTTTACATTTTCTCTCTGGTATATCTCCTACTTTTGGATGATGTGTATGCAAATCTTAATTAATTACCACTCCACTTTCTCTCTCACTCGAACACTTTAAAATTGCCTCTACTCCCCGCTCTGTGGAGAGGTGATCTCGTGCATGCTGACATGTTAAGAGGCTACTGCACACGGGCATTAATGATCTCCCATTTCTGATGAGTTTCTTTGGTGTCATTAATCCTCCTGGGGTTGGAGCTGTCCTCTCCCTCCAGTCCAGCTCAGGTGCTGCGTGTGTTGTGCTCCCCCTCCCCTCCTGCCCGTGCTGGCCACCAGCTCATCCCCTTCTCCTCTCTCCTACGGGCAGGTGCAAATCGTTTACAAACCGGTGGACCTGAGCCATGTGACATCCAAATGTGGTTCCCTGGGCAACATCCATCACAAACCAGGTACCCCCCAGGCTCGGGGGGTGTGGAGGGGGGCAGAGTGGGGCTGCAGCGTCCTGGGGAGCTCTGGAGTGCTGTCCCCAGCTCCTGAGCCACCACCTCTCCCTCTCACTTGCAGGTGGTGGCCAGGTGGAGGTGAAATCTGAGAAACTGGACTTCAAAGATAAGGTGCAGTCGAAAATCGGGTCCCTAGACAACATCAGCCACGTCCCTGGAGGAGGCAATAAAAAGGTAAAGGGCGCTGGGGGCGGCTGCAGTGCTGGGCAGAGCTGCTGCCAGCCGGGCTCTGTCCCTCGGGCTGTGGCACCGCGGCCAGCACAGGCAGGGACAGCCTCTCCTGTGCTCTCCTGCCTTCCTGCTGCCTCTCAAGTTGGTGTTTGTGTCTCAAAGCCTGCCCACAATGAAGTGTCACCATCAGCGAGCCCTGTGCCGTGCTGCTGCTGTGACACAGAGCTGCAGAGGTGTTGGATCCCCAGGGAAAGGGGAGCATTAAAGGCTCAGCTTTATTTAGAGCAGGTGACTCTGCAGCAAGCTGGCCCTTCAGAAGGTGATTTCTCCTTCCTGACCGAGGGCTCTGTGAAGGGAAGGGAGTGTTTGGGGGGATTTAAATTGAAAGACAAAAGATGCTCGGGTCAGGGAAATACTGAACTAGGGCTGAGCTGTTCCCACCAAGGCTTTGATGGTGACTTGAGTGAGTTTTAGCCAAGTAAAACAGCCCCACAGCTGGGCTTCAAGGCCACCAAGTCCCCAGCAGGCAGGGGGGTGAGGACATCAGGTAAGCACAGAGCTGAGACTCCAGCCTGGCGACACACAGGGTTCAGCTTCCCCAGGGAAAAGTGGTTTTTATCTCGCTTGTTTTTGCAGCACTTTTGTCTCAATGGGAGGGGAAGGTTCTGTTTGAGCTCCTGTATTTTGGCACTTTGTTCTTGGCCACGTGTTCTCTGTGCAGCTCCAGCTCTCACCTCCAGCTGGCCTCTGACTGCGGGACCGCTTGCCTTCCTTCCCCTTCTCTCTGCCGTGCATCAGCCTCCCCTGTGCTTCACTGAGCCCTTTGCCATCAGTTTTGTCATTCCAGAGATGGCTCTGTCACATCCTGGCACATTCACTGGGCCATAGTTTGAAGAACTTGCTCTTTGCAAGGCCGTGACCCATCACCACTTCAGCCCCTGCCCTGCCTAAACCCAGCCTGGGGGAGGTTGTGGCTGTAGCTGAGTCCAGGTGCAGCTCTGCTGCCCTTTCCCATCTTCCCAAGCCTCCTCCTTGCTCCGTGACACAGATCCACATTTGGGCTCACAGACTGCAGCTCTTCAGGCTGAGCTCTGGTTCCTGAGCCGGGTGCTCCGTGCTCTGCCCAAGTCCCTGTGCTCTCCCTTGCTGTTCCTGGAGACTTTTCCTCCCTGGCTCCAAAGGCAGCCACTCTTCTTTCTATGAGTCAGTGAATGGCCCTGATTTTCAGATCTTTTTCTCCCCATTTTTCTATTTCTTTTCTATATTTTTTGTCTTTTTCCTTCTGGCTGACATTTCTTGGATCATGTTTTTTGTTGCTGATGCATTTTTTGTCCCCCCACTGCCCTGGGCGGGTTTCTTCACCTGTAGAGAGAGAAAGGCAAGGAAGACAAGACCCGGACCCCAAGCCCAGACCCCGCTGGGCTCCAGGCCCTGGTGCTGGAGCCACTCACCCCCACGGAGAGCCAGCCCCCAGCCCTGCTCTCGGCTGGGGAGGGCACCTGTAAGTAGCACACCAGATCCAGCTCACCGGGACAGGGGTTTGGCTCCTGGGAGCAGCTGCGTGGGCAAAGGGGAAGCTTCATGTGCCACATCCCCCCAGGATCTCTGCCAGGGGACTGGGAGCAGCCCAGGCTGTGCCCTCTGCGTTCCCAGGAGCTCACCTGGGGAGGACTTGGCAGCATCCAGAGGCTCAGGTCCTGCTGTCCCCGCCGGTTCCTGGGCCGTGCCCGAGGCCTGGGGCCCTGGGGACTCCGGTTCAGTGCTCTGAGCTCCGCTCCCACCTCTCATGGCCGTGCCCCCCTGACCGCCCTCCTCTCCCTCCCAGATTGAGACCCACAAGCTGACCTTCCGCGAGAACGCCAAAGCCAAGACCGACCACGGCGCCGAAATTGTCTACAAGTCCCCGACCATCTCCGGAGATGCCTCCCCGCGCCGCCTTAGCAACGTCTCCTCCACCGGCAGCATCAACCTGGTGGACTCCCCCCAGCTGGCCACGCTAGCCGACGAGGTGTCCGCCTCGCTGGCCAAGCAGGGCTTGTGATCACGGCACGGCGGCCACCAGGAGAGAAGACAAGGAAAGGAAACAAAAAAGAAAAGAAACAAAAATAATAATCTGGCCTTCTTCCTCTGTTCCTTTTACAGCTGCTTCCCCGTCCCTAACTGGTTAATGATTTAACCTGCTTTTACTGTTCATTCAGCTCTAGCTCCAGGACTTCAAAATCAGTGACACTATGAGGTACAAAACCTCCTCTCCCCCTGCTCCTCGGAGCGCACAGCCCGTCCCCGTCCCCTGCTCCCCGCGCTCCTGCCGCGTCCCTCGCTGTCCCGGCCCGGGAAGGGGCGGCCACAGCACGACGCTGACCCGAGCACCCCACACCAGCACAGGGCAGCGGGTGGCTCTCCCGGGCAGGGGCTGTGACCGTGCCCAGCCCGTGCCCTGCCGCTGGCCAGGGCTGCGGGGGGGTGCCCTCCCTCCTCACGTCAAATTTGCCTGCTGATTTGGAAGAAACCTTTTGTTTTTATTTCCGAAAGCCGAGATGTGTATGAAGATAACGGCCAGGTACCCCCTAACCCGCTCTCAGCTCCGGCAGCTGGAGTTCAGGCGACGCCGGGTGCCCGCTCCGAGGGTCCCGGACGGCCGTTCCCCTCTCCGTGGCTGTGCTGGAACCGCTGAGTGGATGAGTAGAGGCTTTTCCCCATTCCTTTGGCAGCCCCTCGTGTCGTAGAGTAGATTTGTCTGTATATGCTTGGACCGTGCCAGGGTGATTGTTTTCATAAATGAGCATGTGTTTAAAAAATAAATGCTGTAAGTAGTTTTGAGCTGCCCCGCGCCGGCTCTGCCGTAGCCCAGCCGGGGCCCGGGTGCCGCAGGAGGAGCCCGGCACCGCATGTCTGCCGGGGGGGCTGCCCGGGGAGCTTGGATGAGGGGCACTCACAGCTCCAGGGCTGGGATGGCTCCTGGATTTGGGTGCAGCTTGTGACATTTTTGGGTTGTTCTTTTTCTTTCCCTGCAAGGTCAGCTCAGCGATGGCGGAGGTGGCAGCTCCATGGCTCTGCTGTGCCGGTGGCAGCGGTGAGACCCCGGGAGGACGTGGGGGAGGCGGCAGCAGCTCCCCCAGCCCGGGGCCAGCGGCTGCTCCCCGGCACTGAACCCCCTTTCTGGGCGCTCCCCGGGTGTGAGCTGGCAGCGTCTCACCCCTCACACAGCCCCGGCAGCGCTCGGGGACAGGAGCCAGTCGAGTTCATTCTTTGGCTGCTTCTGTTCCCCTGTGGCTCTCTGGGGAGCACGAGGGGGTCCTGCGGCCATCCCCGCCTGCCCCTTCCCTCTTCAACCAAAGAGGCCGAGGTGCCGCCGGTGCAGCTCCGTGTGTCCCGTGGGCACAGCGGGGAGGGCAGAGGGGCCCTGCTGGGGCCGCAGCCCCGGGCTGTGCTGCAGGGAAAGCCGCGCTTTCCCAAGGGCTGGAATCCTGCTCTGACAGGGCTGGCGGGGGGTCAGGGCCCCTGGCTGTCCTTGGGGTGGTGGCTGGGTGCCACCAAGGCTGTGAGAGCAGCAGTTCCTCCAGGACAGGATGCGCTCCCATCCTGCAGGCCTGGCCGTGGGATGGGGATGGTTTGGGGGGCCCAACCCTTCTCTCTGCAGCCCCAGGAGCTGCTTTATTGCTGGGGAGAGGCTGGTCCAGCACCACCACCATGTCCAGCTTGTCACTCGCTCCGTTCACTTGACTCCATGATTGTAAGACTCTGTGCTCCGTCCCCGACTCTGTAGCGCTGTAGGAGCCGCCGCGGTTTTTGTCCTTTGTAGAACGAGCAAGTTGGGAGAGCCCTCAAAGCATCACCTGTCACCCCTGCCGGGCTGCAGGACGGGGTAGCTGAGCTCGCCTGTCCTGTGCCACCCCTGTCCCCTCGGTGCAGCCCCTGAGGGACAGCAGCACCCCGGGCTGGGATGTCCTTTGTGCGCACCGAGCTCCAGTCAGCGACCCCTTCCTCCTCTGAGTGTCCTCAGCCCCGGCTGCCGTCCCTCCCGGGGCTGTGGGGTGCCAGGGCAGCCCTTTACATCCACAGTGTCACCCACTGTCCCCTCCAGCAGCCCGAGCCACGTCCCCTGCCCCAACCCTGCCTTCAAACCCAGGCCTGAGGGTCCCTGTGAGCAGCCGGACAACCTGAACCCGGCTTTTCCTTTACTCCACACACATCCTGGGTCTGAAAAGGGTTAAAACTGGCACTGATTTGAAGAAAAAAAAAATAAAAAAAATCCTATTTCTGCACTTCAAAAAAAGTCTGCCTGATCGCAAAGGTCGGTGCCAGCCTGTGTGGTGTCGGCTGCGCCGGGGAGGGGAGGGAAGGTTTGATCTCAGTGTATCATTCTAGCTTAGCTTCTGTCTGTGGGTGTCCATAGTGTATCGTGTGTTTAACAACTGGTTTACACTGTTGCCGTAAAAGTGAATTTGGAAATAAAGTCATTACTACGATAATGATAATTGGCACCTCTTTTGCATGGGGGCCGTGGGGTGGGGATCCATCCACAGAATCCCCGGCTGGGCCAGCAGAGGGGCAGAGACTGCTTTGCAGTTCCTGCTTCCCTTTTCACACTCCCACAGCTGTCCCGGGGCACAGAGGGGTGCAGGAGGGGTGACCTGCCTGGTGGAGCAGAACACAGCAGTCCCTGGAAGAGAACCAGCAGCACCCAATTAACCCCAGAAATGTAAAATAACCCCCAGCCCAGGGGTTCCTCCTCTCGCTGCCTGTAACTGCTGGAAAAGAGCATCACACAGGAGGGAAGCAGCTGATCCCAGTGCACTCAGGGCCCTTCCCTGTCCCAGCCCAGCGTTTCACACTCATCAAATGGAATATTACATTTTAATTTTTTTTTTAATCTTTTCTTCTTTTTTTTTTTTTTATAAGCACATTTGTGCTTTGCCAACAGAATCAAGACATTAACAAAGATCAGCTTCTCGGAAGAAAAGCATTTCTATATAACAAGGACATTACACAGCTCAAAGCAGGAAAAGAAAATATTTACAAAATACAAGGTGGGTTTTTTTTTTTGTGTGGTTTTTATAATGCTAAAAGGGTTATTCAGAATTTTCAACCTTATAAATAGAAAAGCACTTCTGCAGAGGGATATGGTAGCGCTGTTTGTTGGGTTTTTGTTTTAAAGAAACAATGACGGATCCCTTAAACTAGAACAGAACCAAAACCACGAGATCATGTTGAAAATTGTGAAAACCCCGACCATGAAGCAGTTCAGCGACTATTTCTTTACGATTACAAAATGGAAAAAAAAAAAAGTCCTTTGTATTTTTTTTTTCCGTTTTTTTTTGGTGATGTGATTATACATAAGACAGGCACAATGCTAGCAACAGGACAGGCCCAGGAGCCACACCGTCAGGACCGGGAAGCGTTACGGATGGGGACGGCGTGTGGGGTCCGGGATCACTGCGGGTGCGGAACCGGGCGGGAGGGGACGGGGAGGAACAAACTCAAAACCTGTCAGGAGCGGGCGCCGCCAGCGCCCGGAAACGAAACGGAACCGCCCCCGGTGCCGGGACGGTGCGGGAGTGGAGCGAAGCTGTGGTGACCCCACGCGGGTTCGGGATGGCCCCAATCCCCCAGGAGCCGCCTCCTGCCTCCATCCTTCCCTCTCTGATCCCCCTTGTCTGGCACAAACCCACCTGCGGGACCCCGGCCCGCGGCTCCCCGAGCCCCCAGCGAGGGCACAACTCCAGCACTGGCCACAGCCCCGTTCCAGCTGCACAGCCTCACCCCAAAGGGCGTCCAAGGGCCCCGGGAATTCTGCTCCTGCTCCGAGCATCGCGGACTCTTCCCCTCCCTGCCCTCGAAACGCAGCGGGAGTGCACGAGCTGTGCTCCCACCCCTGCCACGCCGAGCTGAGTGTGCAGCGCACACGAGATCCCTCCTTTCCCCCTGCTGGGAACGGCCACAGCCACTGCTCCAAACCAGGGGAGAAGGAAGGAAGGGGAAGGTGTCCCCAGGGGCAGAGGGAGGATCAGGGAGGAACAGAAACCCCCTTGGGATACCTGGAACTACAACCTGGGGCAGGAAAATCCAGGAGGGTGGAAGTGCAGGTGGGCGCTCTGCAGGTGAGGACAGCCAGACAGTGAAGGTTGCAATCCCAAGACATCACTTTTCACCACTAATTTCACTCCACTAAAACCTTTCAGGGTGGGGGGAGTGGGTTAAGAGAAAACGACACCCTTTTGTTGGGAAAAACTATCCCCGAAATCTGCTAGTCAGCTAAATCCTGTGCTCTAGTTTTATACACCTAAAGGAGGGAGGAAAGGGGAGGGGGTCTGGTGGGCTGCTCCCCTCCCGAGGCTTCACTCCACTGGGAGGAATCTGGGGGTCATTCATGTGACGAGGAAACACGGAGAAGGAAAAAAAAAAAAAAGAAAAAAGAAAAAAAAAGAAAACAAAGGAAAAAAAAAAAAAGAAAACAAAAAACAGTTTCTAAACTCCTTAAATTCACTAAAAACTGTGAAAATTCCCGGCAGGATGTTTGAATATCAAACGCAGATTTTGGAAGCTTTAATGCCAAGAGTTAGTTCTGTGTGTTGGTTTGCTCATGTCTCCCCGTGTGTCTCTATCTGTGCGCTGGCCGCAGGACTGCGGAGCAGGAGGAGGAGGAGGAGGAGGAGGAAGAGGAGGAGGAAGAGGAGGAAGAGGAGGAGGAAGGGGGGGCCAGCGGGTTTCGGCTCTTGAGGCTGGCCAGGCCGGGCGAAGCCGAAGCGCCATCGCATTCCCGGGAGGATTTGCTGCCCGAGGTGCGGCGGGTGCAGCGCGACAGCCGGTCCTGGGCGTCGGGCTGGTCCTCGCACTCCGTCCGGGGGTCGTAGGAGAGCGGGAAGGTGCGGCGCTCCCAGGGCTGCACGGCCTGCGGGGAGAGAACCGCGTCACGGAAAATCCCCGCAAAAGCTTCTGTCCCGACTCCTTGCACGGATCCGGAGCTCAGAGCCGCTCCTGGTGCGGAGCGCGGAAGCTTCAGCGGCTGCAGACGGAGCTCCCGAGCCGCCTCCCCGCGCCCGGGTCACCTGCGCAGCCACAACCCACCTGCTCGTCCGGGCCGGCCTCGGGCGTGGAGCAACGCGTGTCCTCGCTGGACAGGAGCCGCAGAGAGTCCCGGGACAGGGGCGTCAGGGGGGCACAGAGCAGTTCGGGGCTGATGGGGCTGCGTGGTGAGTGGGTGTGGGACAGCTCCAAGTGCGAGTGGTAGTTGCCCACCTCAGGGGATGCCGGCTGGGGAGTCGAGGGGTTCCCCAGCTGGGGGGTCGTCCGTCCGTCTGTTGATCTGTAGGACCTGAGATGGGAGCGGCTGTGAGAGCCCGGCCGTGCTCCCCCACTGGGGCCTGATCCCACCCCAGGATCCTTTTGCCCTGAACACAAGCAGGGAATGGCACAGCCCAGAGGCCGAAGCCACCCAGGCCCATCCCCGTCCCATTCCCACTGTCTGGATGCACCACGGCCGCTGCTCTCCACAGGTTCTGTGTCCCACACACCTCCTACGCTTCCAGTGCTGCACAAACACCGTGATGAGAAACTCCTTATGAAATCAAGACACTTCAAAGTGTTTCCCCCTCCTCACACCTGGTGACCCCTGGCAGTGGCTCAGGGACTGAGCGCAGGGAACCAGCAATGCTGGAAATGCAGTAATTTCAGCAGCGGGGAGTGGGAGGAGCACGGTGAAACCCCAAGAGCTCAGATTTCAACCAAGAATTACAGAACTCTGAGCCCCAACACAGAGTCCAGATAAAAACCCACAGGCTACAAGCAGAGAAACATAACTGAGCTCGCAAATCCATGTGCAACTCTCCAAGATGAACTGCAACAGCAAGCAGACATCAAGGATTTCAGATGTAAAAAATGGGCTAAAGAAACAGCAAAACATCCCAGGAGCAGTGGGAACTGCAGCTGGAAACAGCAGCAGCAGCAGCACAAGTGGCATCTGACACAGGCCAGGAACCCCAGCCCAAAGACACTGACCCAAACCACAACAGCTCCAAGGGCAGTGACAGAGCTGGGGCTCTGCAGCGTCTCTGCCCTAGAACAAAGTGACTCCAGGAAAACAAACCCTCAGTGATGGAACCGAGAAGAGCAAATCTCTTCTTGTGCAGGTTTATGACGAGACCAACAGCTGCAAACAGCGCTGCTTTTGGACACCCACTCATAAAGACCCAGCAGAAAGGGAACTGAGCTGTGCAGTGACTGTCCCTGATCCTGCAGGAACGATGCCATCGCAAGCCCTGTGCCTTCCCCTGGACTCCTGGGCTGGCACAGCACGTCCCTCGCTCCTGGAGCAGTGCTTGAGCAGAGGGTGCAGCTGTGTGCAGCACGGCGGCTGCAGCTTCATCCCACCCAAGCAACTGTGCCCCGCTCCCACACGGGCTCCTCCAGCTGCATGGCACCAAACTTCTCAACGCCAGCACCGCTTTCAAGCGTTTTGTGAGTCACCTCCTGCTCCCAGGAGCATCCCAGTGGCGGGAGTGCGGCCCTGGGGCAGGGCTGTACCTGCTGCCCCGGCGCTGCGGGGGGACGCTCGTGCTCCAGAGCCACCGCGCTCGCTCCATCTCCTCACACTTCCCGTGCCGAGCAGCGAAGGCCGAATCTGACAAGTCCTCAACCTGCAAGGGGAGGCAGAGGGCTCGGTCAGAGCTTTCTTCTTTCAAACAACCATCTCTCTACAGTTCTGCCAGCACTAGTGGCAGTGAGAATTTAGAATGTCCTGAGCTGGAAGGGACGCACAGGGATCACCCAGTCCTGCAGACACCCCGACAGTCCCATCCCACACCCAACAGCATTGTCCAAGTGCTCCTGGAGCTCTGGCAGCCCTGTACAGGAACCAACACCAGCTCTTGGTTCCCTGCTGAGGTCCCTGCCTCTGTTTCCTCTACAGACACTGTTCAGTCACCACCAGCCTCATCCCACATGAACTGGGAAATAAAACCCTTCTTACCTCCTCGTTGTCCTCCTCAGGGTTGGCTTTCAGAGCACTGATATCAACTTCACGCCAGCTGCAACACAACCACCACGGGCATCACTCAGGGCACAGCCAGAACCAGCTGCACATCCCCCTCCCCACACAACACTGGCTTTTGGGAAAGGGAAATTCCACTCTGCCACGAGGAGCAACACTCTTGGGCTCAGGGTGAAGTGCCAGAGCTCCCTGGTGGCCTGGTAGCAGAGCTGAGGCTTCCCAAGGACAGAGGAAGCAGAGCAGAGGCTGCAGCATTTCCTTCTCTTCCTCCCACAGGTTCCCTCCTGCCTGGCTCTGGGATGGGCCAGGGAGGAGCACAGAGGAACAGGAGGGAGCCAGAGTGAAGTTGGGAAGAGGCAGAACTGCGAGGTTAAGCAGCCCAGGTGCCTGCAGACCTGGGAAACCACTGGCACCTTTGGCTCAGCAGCAAGACAAGGAGACAACCAGGACTGACTTTAAACTGAGCAGACACTGAGCTGGGCAGCTGGCTTTGATGGCCAAGGGACCCTCAGAGGAAACCCCCAACCTCAGCAGTCCCCAGCAATGCAATGATCAGCTTTGCAACCTTTCCCTTACTCCTGCTTTGCCTTCCCTCTGGGGCAGTACCTGGGGGTGAGGATCTCCTTGTACTGCAGCTTCTCCACGCGGGTCGTGGCAGCCACGGACATGGGGATGACGATGTTGTTGATGTCAAAGGAGCTCTCCCCCCTCCTCCTCCTCGGCTGCTGCAACAGAAGAACCGAGAGAAAGGGATGTGGGGTCTGGCATGTGGGAGTCATTGATGGAGAGAGGACAGAATGATCTTGTCTGACCTACAGACACTTCAGAGCCAACATCAATCTGCACCAGACTGGAGTTCCCCTCCTGCTTGCTCCGAGTCCTCTTCCCACCCCCAAATCTGCCCCAGCAGCAAGGAAACCCAAACCCCAAGGTGTGGCTGCCCAGAGCGAGGATTGACCCTTTGGAGGGGAGCACACACGGACCCGCAGCTGCCTGGGACGCTTGAACACAGGAGGAGCTCCCCCCCTCAGCCCAGAGCCTGGAGCCCAGAGCCTGGAATCCTCTTGCTGGGGGAGGGAAACCTCTTCATCTTTCATTTCTGAACGAGCTTGCGAAAGCAACAAGAGAAACCCAGGGTGGGTGTGTGCAGAGCCAAGGTGGTGACACCTTCGAGGTGTCAGGGCTGCTGAGATGGGCTGGCCTCCCCTCCAGAACACCAAGCACACGCAAGCTGAACCAGCCCTGGGTTCTTCTGATGCTGATGTCACAGCTGGTGACGGAACAACTGAATTCTGCAGTGAAGGACCCAGAACCCCACAGCAACAAGCCTGGAGCAGGGGGTTCAAGGAGTCCTGCTCTGCTGTCCCATGTCACCTCCAGCTCAGGCTTTGGCCCAAACTACCAAATGGGTAGTTTGAACAGACAGAAGGCAGATTCTTCACTGGGACACCTGTGAGCTCAGCAGAATTCAGTTGTTCACTGGAGGGCTGCTGCTAATGTGGGCCTGGGAGGGTGATGGTGTCTGGTGCCATCGCCCTGTCCCAGGCACAGTGGGAGGGGGTTTTGGTTCTGCTCACTGACACAGCTCAGGAAGACCCCACATCCTGCCATCCTCAAGCAGTGTGGGAGTCTGAGTGTGTCTCAGAAGATGCTCTGAGCTCAGAGACTGCAGGGGAAGGTCACCACCACTGCTGTGCCCTGTGGCACCGAGGCCACGAGGGGAGCTGTCCCAGTGGGAGTTCAGCTCTTCTCCTGGCCACACTGATTCAGAAACCAAAATCTGGATGTGGAACACAGCCAAGGGACTGCTGGGCACGGGAATATTCACCAGCAGCTGCCCAGCTGATGGTGAACCTGGAATTGCAGCTGCCTGGCTCTGCACAGCCAACAGATCCAACACCCACTAAAGCCAGCGTGGCAAGACCAACACTGAGCACTCCCCAGCCCCAAATCTGTGTAAGAGCTGAGCCCCTGTGATGGAGCTGAACCCCCCCAGAAGGCAGCAGATACTCACAGCAGTGCCAGAGGTGCCCTGGGAAGAGGAGCTGGCAGGAGCTGAGCCCTCGGAGGAGGTGGAGAGCTGCCGAGCTATGGGGCTGTGAGGGGTGGGGGTCACAGCTGCTGACAGGTAGCTCGGGCCAGCGACGTCCGTGTGATGCTTCAGCACTGCACAGGGAGAAAATGAACAACAGCGTTAGCAACAAACCCGACCCAGCCGAGGGGTGGTGGAGAGGAGAGGACCGTGTGCACCAGAAAGGGCCGGTGCTGAGGAGCTCTGCAGGAAAGAGAAGCGCCTTCCGAGGGGGCTGCCCTGGGGAAGAAGCAGTTTAGAGCACACGAGGCATTGCTGCGGTGGCGGCTCGGCCCAAAGCAGTGCGTGCCCCCTTCTCTGGGGCAGAGAGGCTGGGGATGCAGCAAAGCCCAAGCTCCCCCCGAGACACCTGCCCCTGGGGGCCTACCTTCACTCCTCTCAGATGAGCAGTCTCGCAATCGCTTTTTGTCAAAGGCAGGAGGCTGGGCAGAGCGCTCTGGCGCTCTCTCGGCCTTGGACACGGCCGAAAAATCGTCTAAAGGCGGCCTGTGTGCCTTGTCTGCTTGGGCTTTTTGATGGGAGCGCTCTGAGGAGGGGAACAGAGAAAGAGCTATGAAATGCCCGTTTTCACCTCTCTTTCTGCTGGCACAGGAGGCTCGGGCAGAGTTTTCCAGCTCCACAAATTGTCCACACCATGGGGGTGCTCAGACCTGTGGCACTGCTGTGGGCACGGCGGGCACCGAGCACAAGAAGGTCCCTACAAAGCTGAGCTGCACCTGCACACACCTCACCTGCAGCCCTGCCATAACCCTGCCTCACCCCTGGGAGCGGGACCTGAAGGGTATCATCCTCCTCCTCATCATCCTCCTGCTCCTGTGAGAGCAGCCCGGGCAGGGGCAGCACTTACTGGCCGCGGTGAAGAAGGAGTTGACCAGCTTGTGGCGGTCCTTGCGCGCGGGGTCAGCCAGGCTGGGGGGCACGGGGGCTCTGTGCTTCAGAGACAGCTTTTTGGGAGGTTTAGTTTTCTCGTAGGGTTTGTTCTGCCACTGGGATTTCAACATGCTCTGGAAGTGCAGGCTCGTGGGCACATCTGCAGGGGACACAGAACATGGAACCCAAATTAATCGTGAAACAAAGAGCACCCTGTCCCAGCTCCCCCAGTGAGAACAGCCCCGAGGAACAGGCAAGCACAGACTGTCAGACCCAGGCTTCCATACACTCTGCTCACATTCAGGAAGGACCTGCAATAGGTCCTAGCAGGTCTTTGTGAAAAGGACACTCCTACAGGATTCGCAGCCCAAGCATGTCCTGGCAGGAGAAAAATGTTTTCTTTGTCAGAAAACGTCTGTGTCTTCACCTCTGAAGGTCCCTCATGTGGTGCTACCTCAGATTTGACTTCCAAGAATCTGAGGTATCTCAGCACCAAAATCTGGGCTGGAAGAGAGAAATTCAGCCTAAATCCTCAATTCCAAGTCAAGCCAGAAGCCAACCAGGTACTGCAGCACGTTAATCTGCCTGATGTGGAACCTCAGCCATGAGAAGTTGTGTGTGACCACACCTGAGAGGCCCCAAGAGGAACTCCTGGCTGATAGTTCTTTGGCCATCACTGCTGGCTTCTGGGGACATGCTCCAAAAAACGTGGAGGGGCCAGGCCAGTCCTTCAGGGATGCTGCCAGCCACTAGAATGGTCAGACTTGGGGAAAACAGCCTCTGCTCTCTGCTCATCCTTTGCCTTCTCCTCCCAGTTCCCATCCCACACCATCTGTGGAAGGAGGGGACGGCTTGAAGCGAGGGGGACAAGGCCAAGACAAAACCTTGTCAGCATAAAGCGAGTTCTTTGCTGCTTTGGCACTGCCCTGCTGGCAGCAGAGTCCGTGCACAAGTGCCACCATCCCTCCTGCCCCTGCCGCTGGAGAAGCAGTGCAGGGCTCCCAGGGACCGGCAGATGGCAACCACAGTGAGCACAGCGCTCATCCTCCCTCCAAGGTTATTACATCATCCAAAAATTCCAGCGAGAAATCAAACCAAGCAGAAAAGCACCAAACCCCACACCACCCTGACAGGAAGGGGACAAAAAGGGACAAAGCTCTGGCAGGGGTTAAAGGCCTCGCTGCATCTGTCCTGCTTGCCAGGGGAATAAGTGAATAAATGATCTTTTCCTCCTGCAGTGCCTGGCAGTTTTGCCCTTGGCAAACTGCTCTGGAGATCCCGGCTGGCACCGGAGAGACAGCTCAAAGTGAAAGTCAGCACATGCTCACAGCTCCAGCCCGCTCCATCCAGCAGGAATCCTCAGTGAGCCCCTGCACAGCAGCCAGCATGAGACAGCTCCAGCTGCAGCAACTGCCCCACCTGAACAAATTACCTGCCTTTGCTTTGGGATGGGAATCACCCCCTCCCAAAAATCAACCCTAGCAAACTGCACTAAGCATGACTGAATAAATGAAGTTCACCAGTAGGGGAAAATGGGTATTTCTGTACAGGTGTTTTCAGCTTTACAACAATTAGTTTTAAATCCAAAGTTTTTTAATCTCATGCAGCCAGAATGGATCTTCTGCCCTGTGAGCTGGCTGCAGGGAGCCCTGAAAATGGGAAGAACATGGGATAATTTTCCTGGTGTCTCTGCTGCAATAGCACCCAACAGGTTGTCTCCCCACTTCCCAGGATATTTGAATTAGCACTACAGAGGATCACAAGGGCTGTGAAAACAGAAAATAAATTCCTGCTTCAGGAGTTCATTAAGTTCCTTGAGCACTCCTGATCAGAGCTGTGTCTTTGGGAGGGGAGGGATCTAGCTAAAAATAGCACAAATTTACTATTTTAGTCTGGTTTAAATATAGTGCTAATGAAAGAGGCCACATTAATTGCTCCCAGACACTCCCTGCACTTCCTTCTGTCACGTGAAGCTTGTGAAAAGCTGGAATTTAAACCCAAGCACACCCATCAGCCCAGTGACTTCCCCCAGACCAAGCACCTGACAGCCCCAGGGAAGCCAGGCTCACACCTTCCCCCAGCACCAGAACCCCAGAATGGCCTGGCCAGGGACACCTGACACTATCCTAGCCCGCACCAAGCCCCGTCCAGCCTGGCCCTGGACACTTCCAAGGATGGGGCAGCCACAATTTAAACCTCAAGCAGCCACAAACCCCCAGCAATGGCAGGAACCACTGTGACCCATGCACTGCCCAACCCTCCCAATAAAAGCACAGTTCAAGAAGACTCTGGAAACTCTTCCCTTGGGAAAAGTTCCTACACATGAAATCTGTGAATAGCCCAGGGTCAGGGTTAGTTAATTATTGCTCTTAATGATGATTAACCCTGAAGCTGTAACCCAGGAAATTGAGTGTCCTAACGAGAACATCCCTTCTTGCTGTGCCTACTGAACCATGGAAGATCATTTTCAATTCCTCACGAGTCAAAAGGATTTCCTGTGGCAAACCAATCCACAAATCATTTAATACAGATGGACAAACTCTGGAAACAAATCTTCTTCAGGTGGTTTAGAGCCCCAAAGACCCCAGAGCCAGGTCCCAGGCACCGTGAGGCTCCAGGTGGAGATTCCCAAAACACAGCAGAGCCTACTAAAGTAACATTTCCCAGACCCTCCTGCTCCAGTCAGTGCTCTAATCTCAAAAACACCTGCAGATGAACAGCTCTGGTGGTACCCAAGCAGATCTGCACCTCCCCTGCAAGCCCAGGGCGCCTCCAAGCAGTCCCTGTGCCCCCCCAGGACCCCCCAGGACCCGAGCTCACCGTCTGGGAATGACAGGACAGGATGGATGCAGGAGTCCAGCTGGGAGAGGCGCTCCAGCAGAGGGGCATCGTACTGGATGTCCAGCGTGGAGGAGCTGCGGGCGCCGCACAGGGCACACGAGGGGTTGACGTCGCAGCTGCAGCGCGCCAGGCTGGCACGGAGCGCCTGCAGGGACACGGGGACATCACAGCCAGCCAGAACAGGGACCCTCCCTGACAGCCCTGCCACAGCCCACGGAACACAGCCAACAAGCAGCTCTGCTTTCTGAATATTCCTTGTACATATCTATCTATCTGTCTATCTATCTATCTATCTATCTATCTATCTATCTATCTATCTATCTATCATCTATCTATTATCTATCTATCTATCTATCTATTATCTATCTATCTATCTATTATCTATCTATCTATCTATCTATCTATCTATCTATCTATCATCTATCTATCTACCTATTATCTATCTATCTATCTATCTATTATCTATTATCTATCTATCTATTATCTATCTATCATCTATGTATCGATATAGACAGATAGATAGATGTTAATACATACTGTATATAAAGTATCTAAAATCAAGCCCACATTTTTATGTAATATAGTTATGTTTTATTGACAATAAATATACAATAAATTAATTTTATTTCTATATAATTTATGATATTGAACAGCTGTTATGTGACATTTATAAATATTGTTATAAAATTATGCTTATTATGCATAATATATATCTATAGGATATTCAATATTAATTATATACATTAGATATAATTATAATGTGTGTGCATATACACAAACACACACACACACCCTTTTTGTTTTTTCTCTACCTTGTACAGAACCTGTTAATTTAGTCTGGCCTCACGGGAGGATGCTTTCACTTTGCATAAACACAACTGAAAACTACGACTTACCAGCACAGACAGTTTAACAGCTGCTAAATTTGACTAAAAGTGTTTAATTTTATCTAGGTTGAAACCTCATTTATAAAAACCATGAGGCAGCACAATTCTGCTGTCAGAGAAGGGGGAAAGAAGCCATTTTTAGTTCCAGTGGGTCAGAACCATCATTATGTGCCAGGAGCTGGTACTTGCAGGGATATCTACAGAGTGACACAGGTGGTTCTCAGCCCTGTTCCTTAATCCAGGACAGTCTCAATTCACAGATTTACAGACTTGATACAGACTTCATCTGTGTGAAACCACTGCAAGCAGACACACAACTGGATATAAATCCCATGCAGAGAAAAGAACCCCTGATTCCCCACCAGAATGGAAGAATGGATCAAACTGGATCCTGCAGAAGCCTGTTCTGAGTCAGAATTGCTCAAATAATTCCCAGGAATTACTTGAAGGATGGGAGAGAATACCCACAGCAAGTGGCACTACACTGAGAAAAGGCTGCTTGAAGGGAAGAGCTGGAAACCCACTCCTGGTTACCAGTTAAGAAAAATGATCTAAAATAAATCAAATATAATTCAGTGAGGGTGAATGCAGGGAGCAAATGAAATGCAGTGCCCAGAGTGAGGAGGAAGGGGTAACTGAGCAGATACATTGCTACCTCTGAAGTTCTGCCCAGAGGATGTGGAGGTTGTGATGGATCCAACAACGAGCATCAATCAGCAGTGCTGTACCACTGCTGGGAATTAATTAATAAAAAATAATAAAGATTAAGCCCACAGGGCTTTTCAACTAGGATCTGGGCAAGGAGAGAGGCAATCCTGCCACTCTGCCAAATGTGGCAGCTGGAGGTCTGCCCCCAGCTTTGGGCACAAATTCCCATAAATGTGTGCAACCCAATTGTGAGGAAAACAATAAAAACATGACAGGATCAAAAACTCCACAATGCATGTGCAAAGTTCAGTGCAGAGCCACCTTGGGCTGGGCAGGAGGGCAGGAGGGAACTGGAGAAGGTATTTCTGGAGGTACTTCTGCAGCAGCACTTGGCCATGACTCAGCTGTCTCTGGAGTGACTGGAGGAGGACTCAGAAATCCCCTCCTGTCCGGCACTTCCACCCCTGGAACTGCTCTTCTGAACCATCTCTGATTACCAAACGGATTTGATGACAAGAACAAAGATCTAACACAGAATTTACAGCCAATTCTTCAAGCACTGAGTGCATGAGGCAGCCTCCACCACAAGAAAGTTCATCAACTTCCGAATCACTGAAGATTTTGCAAGTAATCACTGCAGAGCTCTCCCAGAAATACCCCAGATAAAACTGCAGATAAGTGATCAGTTAAAGCTGATTCAGCTGAGAAAGAATCTATTTTGCTCAGAAAAATGCTGCTTTTGGAGCTTCTCTTTTAAACATCCCCAGAGTGAAAACCCCCCCAGCCCTTGTGGGAGAGTTAGACTTGAAACACTTTGTCTCAAAGGTAAATGGATTTTTGCCATTATGGTTCTGCATGCACAAATAAAGGTCCTTATTTCCTCCATTTCTCACTATTTTCCCTCCAACTGACAGTTTATGGTATTCCTAAGAGAAAATAAAAAGAATTGAACGTGGCCCTTCCTCATCCAGGCAATAAACTCCATTTCCACTGAACGAATTCTGCATAAGGGAGATGAGTATAAAAGACAGTAATAAAGAAAACAAAAGAGTTAGAGAGGGCATTCATCCCACGTATGCCTGGGCAAACAGCTGTGGTTTTCCCTCGAGCAGCAGCGAGCTCCTGGGGCTTTGTTAATTCCTGTCTCAGAGTTAAAGTTTTCTGATACTTGACTTCTCAGGGCTTCTTTCTCCTGCTCAGACTGTGCCACACTGACCTACCTGGCCTTGAGTTCACCTCAGGCTGGTTGGTTTAAGAAAACTCACGAGTTCAGCATCTTCCCTCCCCAGTGACAGGTAAGAAAAATCCTCCAACCTCTTACAACCTTCTCCTTCACTTCTCCTTTGTTTTTCCAACAGCCTTTAAAGCCCTGCCGTCCTGCTCTTCCTTCCTGTTGTTTTCTTCCATCTTTACAAGGAAAGTAAGAGCAGAAACCACCCAACTGACCTTTTTGGAAAGGGGCATGATGGTGCTGGGTCGGACGAGCCGCCGCTTCTTGCAGCTGAGGACGGGGCGGGTGCGAGCGGCCACGCACGTCCCGTCCGCGGGGACCAGGGACAGGCGCTGCCTCTTGTGCAGGAGCTCCTCGGCCTCCTGGCCCTCTCCCTGAGCGTGTTCTGCCAGGCCAGGCTGCAGACTGCCCCAGAAGAGAGGAGAATAAGGAAAGCCCAGTTATTCATGCAGCACTACCAGCAGGTTCATGGTTCACACCTGAGCAAACACTCCAGGCTGAGTTTAAAGCTCTGCAGTTCATGGCACAACAGGTTTTATTAAACCAACTCCATTTTTTGCTTTTACTTCAGTCACCTTCCACTCTCCCACGACTGAACCTTTGACAAAACACCTTTGGAAGCTCTGAACAAAAATACAGCATTGAAAGCCACGGAGCAAAAGCCACTCTAGACCTGAACGGCTTTAACCCTGGAATTCAGCTTCCTCCAGAATGAGAGTTTGGGGAATCTCAAAACAAAGGGTTTTCATGAGTCTAAATGCCAGAGAACATACAATTTTATAGAAAAAATATTTAACCCTGCTGTAAACTCGGTTCTGATGAATATTTGAGATCTCTACCCGTGGCAGCTCTCAGCAGTGACCCCAGAAAGGTGCAGTGTTAACACCAACCTCGCCCAGGCACAAAGGATGCAGCAGCCCTGGCATCAATGCCCCGTGCCCTGAGCAGATCCCAGCGCAGCAGCGCCTCATCTACGGAACCTTTTCATGTCTATTCTACAAGTGTTTCATTTCTAAAAATGCAAAACATTAAAGCCCTGTGGTCTAAGGCTGTGCAGTTCAAAGGCTACAGGGACACAAAGGGCTCTGTTCCAGCCTGCAGTGTTCCAGCTGCAGCCACGGGCTCCTTGATCTGCTCACACTACATCGGTGCAGGATCCCTCCCTCCCTCCCTCCCTCCTTCCCTTTTCCCCTCTCCTTCCCTGCCTCCTCAAGGCACTGAGCAATTGCAACGTTTTTCAAGGGTTTTCAAGTGGTTCAACCCTGTAGCATCAGGGAATGTCTTTCACTTGTTTTCATTTACCCACTTCAAGACTTTCTCAACAAAAGCAGCCTGGAGAAATAAAGAATTTAGGAAGTTTTACTCCCCAAATCAATGGGATTCCTCCATAACTCCAATAAAGTGGGTCAGTGGTTACAGGTAATTCTGTGAGCAGGGATTAGTACCCCTGAATCACACAATTTGCAGATGTATTAAAACTACTCATAAAGAAACAAGTTTTGCCCATGCTCAGTGCACAGCTGCCTGCAGGGCTTGTTCATGTAAACACAGCTCAGTTTAATTCCATTTTCAGCAAAACAATGCAGCAGAAAACCTCAAGCAAGCAATCTCCTTCAAAATGTTTCCAGGCATGATCTACTACTGTACTTTTTGAAGAAAGGCACCATCTATACCATCACCAGCTCAGTCACAGCCTGGTTTCCAACAGGACATTGCCAAGATCCTAACACTCCAGAATGTCCAAGAGCTTACGTGTTAATAACTCCATTGACGGGTCTGGGTGCTCCACAGGGCTTGGTGGGATGGGATTCAGGAGTATTTGCAGCAGAAATACCCACGTTTTCCAGGGGCTGAGATCCAGACACACTCTAAGGAAGGGTGAGAAAAATACAAATTAATAAAAGCTTCTTAAATAGACACAACTTGTATTCCTGGGATCTAGCTGAGGATTCTGCACTGCAGCCATGGATTTGCACACAGGACTTCAAACCAGGGTTCAGGAGTCACTGTGTGAACAGGAGACCAGGGACATAAGGAGATCTTAGGGAGCAGCAAGAGGATGGAAACACGGCTGCTCTTTCATTCCAAGATCCAAAGGACTTTAATTCCCCTCAGGCAACCAGGAGCATGAAAGGCTCAGGGCTTTAAAGAGATTTTAGCATTTTGTCTCCACAGTGCAAACAAGTTCATCACCACCTGTAAAGCTCTGCAGCCTCTCCTGCAGCTTGGTTTCTGTTCTGAGCTATGTGGTTGAAAGCTCCTGCCTGAGCATTTTGGGGGAGAACAGGGAGGGAGGGAGAGGGGAACTGACTTGCAAAACTGAATTTGCATTTTAACTTACTACCTGTGCAAACACAGTCCAAACAGCATTTCAGGGAGTGTTTTAGATGAGTGTGAACCCTGGCTGTGGGGTTTGGATGAGAACAGGGCGAGTCTGTAATGCTAAAAGTGCTGGATAAACACAAAGCTGGAAACACCTTTTTGGTATAGGAAACTGAGTAAAAATTGAGTTAAAAACACTGTGCTCCCCAGTCCTGTCTGTCTGAAGTCTGAAATGCAAAGCCCCTGGCTCTGCAGGGAGCAGCAGGATTGTCACCAAGGACACACTGGCTTTGTACCTCCCAGCAGTGACATTCCTGCTCCCCACCCTGGAGCAGCCCACCAGTGTCAGTGTGTCCACACCTCTGGCATTCATCACCCTCAGCCCCATCCCTGCAGCCCCCCTGTTTTAGTGTCAGACACGCTCCTCCCTGGGGTTAAACTTTATTTCTTCCTTTGTGCAGCACTTCCTACACTCCCTGCCCTGTCTCTCGCTGGGGTTCCCCCTTTGAGCACACCCCCTTTGGTGGTGTGGTACAAGTACCAAGAAAAAAGGCCAAAGCAGAGGTCTGACACCACACAGATGGTCAGCCAAGCCCCCTGCTTGGCCCTGACTCCATCCCAAACCCATCTGCACTGTGTGGAGCAAACACCCTCCAACTCAATAAACACAAAACCAGGCCATGGCAGAGCTGGGTTAACATTCCAGAGGAGCAGAGACCTGAATCACCGAGGGAAGGGCAATTTCTAACAACTCAGACAGCTTCTGCCTGGGCCTGTTAGAGGAACTTTGCAGGGGGGTTTTACACTTCTGCTAAAAGAGATGTTTCTCCTATGGGGGAGCAAAGACAGGATGAGACCAACTGTGCCACCCAGAGAGCCAGAGGAGCAAGATCAGATCACACCTGAGACGTCAGGTAAAGCCAGCACCCCAGCCAGGTGAAGTCATTCTTCTGAACACTTTCCCTCTGCTTTCCAGAGGCCTGGCAGGGCTGAGCCTCCACGTGACGCCCGCCAGAGGCACCCCTGGTGCAGCAGGGCGGGGACTCATGACTCATGAGCTCTTTTGAAATCGTTTATTTTCTTCTCCAGAAAGGGTCTTAAAGGAGGAACTTCTTCTCCAAGAGCTCTCTCTGTCCTGGTGGTTCAAGATAGGAGTAGAGGGACTCAGCTGCCTCCTGCAGAGGAGCTGGAGAGCTCCAATCCAAGAGTGTTTATCAGGAGCAGCCCAGGCTCCCTTTATCACCCTGAGATGGGTGTACCCCGACACCAGCACCTCCTGGGGCAGCTCCCAAAGCTGTGCTGTCCTCCAGGGATCCAGAGCAGCATCCATCCCCCCAGGATCACAGCCCTGATCTGACTCAGCTCTTCTGTGTGCTCTGGGTCTGGAAGTCCAGGTCCTCAGGATCGCTGGGACTCTTGGGGGGAGTCAAAGATTCAAGTGCAGCACATCAGGGCAGCAACGCAGCCGTGTGCGTACCGGCAGTCACGAGCCAACACCAGGAATGTCCCCTGCACTCCCAGAGAACCCTGACAAAGGCAGGCAGCTTCAGACCTTCACCTGTTACTAGATATTGCCCCCTAATTATGTATTTCAAGTGCAGCCCCTCACTAGACAAGCAATCCGAGGAGCCAAAATCAACAGACAAGTTACGTCTTCAGGGCTTTGTTATTTCCATCTTCAGGCAAAAGCATTTCTTCACCTACCGAGCTTCCATTTCCCAGAAGATGTATTCCCAGGCCTTCTCTGCAAAGCCCTTCCCTGCACCAGTGATAGGATTAGCTCCTCCTGGGGATTATCAGCCCCATCCCACGTCCGAAGCCGATGCCCAAGGACGTGGATGCGGCTGGCCAAGGGAGGCACTCACGAGAGGAGGAGATCCAGGGGAGCTGGGATGAGGCAGGATGGATTCCTGCCTTTGCTCCATGATGCAGATGTGTCCCTTACTCTGCCAGTTTGTGGGAAAGGCCTGGAGGGTGCCAAAAAGGCAAGTACCTCTCCAGGAACGGCCCAAGAGATCCCTCTGCAGCACACAGAACGTCTCTGGGTAATCTCTGGCTCGGAGCAGATCAAGGCTCTGACTCAAGGCCCCGCCCTAATGAGCAGCCCTAATTAATCACAAACCCAGGAGCTGGGTGCCTGAGGCGGTGGTTCCAGGGGTGACACTTCCAGGGAAGCTGGAGTGAGGACTGCTGTGGCAGTCCCTGCAGAAGGGGAATAAACACCCTTTTCAGGCCAGGAAGGCACACGGGGCTGCAGAGTGGCCACAAGAAAGTGCCAAGCAGAACCTGCAGAAGTTTCAGGGACCACCCTTCTCCTCCTACTCCAAACCCTCCATTTTAATCCATTGATGCATCCCCCAGGATCCAAAGCAACCACAGGCAGGCTGAACAGTACCATCAAGCCTTTACTCTGTGCCCTACATTTCTGCATTAAATAATAAATACCTGGCACTCTGCATAGTTTCCAGTGCATCTCACTGCAATCATTAGTGCCCTTTCCAAGGGGGAATGCTCAGGCAGATATTAAATAGCCACATCTTGAGCAGCCTTTGCTAATCATGCTGCTCTCAGTTTGAGGCACTTTTTGCTGGAGGGAAAGGATTAGTTAAGATTTTAAAGCTTCACAAAATGCTCATGCATATTACAAAGGTATCCCCAGGAACTCTGTTCTAAAAGGTGTTTAAATCCTATTGTTTATTACCCCCACAATAATGTGGGAGGGGGCGAGCTACAGACCAAGATCAGTGGTTCCCAGCTGGAGTCACAGGGAGGAGCTGCTCCACGAGTCCAGGTCAGAGCATCCTCCTGCCCCACAGCTCCAAGGATGGCCCTTCCCTCCCCAGCACCTGGAGCAGTCAGTGCCACTGCTGGCACTTACCAGCCGCTCGGCCCCAGGCTCCAGCTTCACCTCAGCTCCAGCAGCACGGGATGGATCCTCCACTGCAGGCTCAGGGGGCGATGCCTCCCCGAGAACTATCAGCCCCTGGAAGAGAGGAACAGGAATTAACTGCAGATCCCTTGGTGTGCGCAGGGAATCTGCACACCCATCGTCCCCCAAACCCCAGCAGGCTTTCAATTCCCACCAATCCCCCACTGCTGCCTGACTTTTCCTGACGTCCCAGCTGAACTCAGGGAAGGAAGGACAGTGGCTGGGGACAGCTCTGCCCCACCAGCAGCTCCAGGGACACTCGTGCCAGACAGGCCACAGCAGCAAGGACTGCTCTCATCCTGCAGAGGGGAACCTGCCACCACAGCCAAGCAAACCATTCTGAGCAGGTGACAAAAATCTACAGACTCCTTACTCTGAGCAGACCTCGATGCAGTATTTACAAAAATTCAATGAGGAAAGGAAGACATTGCTATAAACTCAGAGAGACAAAGCACAGTGGCTGAGCACTGTTTCAACAGGTTTAACATATGCTGTTCTGTTTCTGTTTAACTGAAGTTAATCTAAAGGCAGGACTGCTTTGCTCTCAGAACAACACAAAGTGAAATAAAATAATCGTAATTATGCATATTCTGAGCTATATTATAACAAAGCAGGGCAAAATGTGCAAGGCATTAGGGAGCTGGTGGAACCTACAGGCCACGAACACAGCCCAGGACAAAGACAAGCCCCAGTGAGCTGCATTTGGTCAAACAAGGAACTGAGAAGGGGCTGTTGAGATCAAGAACAGGCAGATCCGTCACCTGAAAACAATTCTGGAGGTTGCACAGTGTGTCACAGCAAAGTGAGCCTGGAGGGGAACCTGGGCACGTTATCTGGAGACAGGACACAGCTACAAGGCTTCCCTCAACAGCCTGCTATTTTTAAATGCCTGCAAAAAGGGTATTTTACAACCAGCTCTGAGCACATGCTCCCTGATTCGGTGTTTTCCTCCACATCTCACCAGGCTCTGACTGAGCTGAGAGCACAATTCCTGCTGAGACACCCAGGCAGCAGTTTACCCTCAAAACACAGGGTTATTTTTGACTGCCTCGTCCTTCCCTGGCTTTGATCTGACACAGCAATGTGTCTTTCTTGAAGGTACACTGGGATGGAAACTCTAACACATAAAGGTAATTAACCTAAAAAAGAATGAAATCAAATTTCTTTGAACTTTAGAACTTGCAGAACACTGAATTCCTGCAGCAGCTATATTTTAACCTCCTTAAGGCCAGATAAGCTGGAGTTAAGTTACACTGATAGAAAAAACAAGGTGTTTCCAAATTCTTTAACTGTTTTCCCTGTACAATTTGAAGCCAAATTCATTCCAGCAAGCTTGTGTGTTACTGAAACACGAGGTTATTTCTCTAGCCTCCTATTCTTGTCCCAAGCCCTTCTAAGAGGCTCTCTAGTTTTTCACTGGTGCAAACAGAATCTGTTTTACAACCCCAGAGCTCAGTGACATCAAGGTAATGACAGCTGGGTGCGAGAACAATCTCCAGCAAGCCCTGTCAGAGACAGGCTATGTGAAACTTGTGGTTCTGCTTTTTTCTTCTTCAGGCAGAACAGCCACTACCCAGAACACTCAAGTTCTGAATGCCCCTGCACCTTAAACATTTTTTTATCTTAAATTCATGTATTGGGTTATCACAGCTGATATCACAGTTATCTGGTTATCACAGTTTGAACAAATGGAAGAGGATGATTCTGCTGGCCAGAACCTCCTTTCAGCCCCTGAGGCTGCAGCCTTGGATAAAAACACAGGGGATGCTTGTAACCACTACAGGCCATGTCATGAGCCAGTCGAGTTGTCATCACCTGCTGAAAGCCCTGAACCTTCTACATCATCACCTGAGTTTTCTCATTTCTTCCATTACTTAACTTTCAGCATATAAATGTTTGGCTATTTTGTATTTTGTACTTAAAACCATGCTGCACTGTCAGCTTTATGACGGAAGGAAGATGATTCTTTCCGAGGAATCATTCATTTGCCCACTTCCCAGAAGCCTTTTGCCCTAATCTCAGTAATGGATTCTGCTCACAAGCCGTGCTCTTCCACCTACTCATTTAGAGCCCTCACTCACTCAATTAAGTCTGTTTTTCTGCACAGCTGCCTCAAAGTCCAGTCTCCCTCCTCTGATTTCTACCCCCTGGAAACCTCTCCCCACCACCCCCAGAGCAGCACACATCTTGGGAAAGTCGTTTGCCAGACTGAATTCCTGAGGATCTCTCAGTTGATGCAATACCGGGAGCCTTCCTGCCACAAACTCCAGACATTCCTTCCTCCAAGGCCTGACATTTAGATGTGCATGCCTGAACAAGCCTCTGTAACAATCCCTTCCTCATCCCTTCTCTGCTCTCCCCCATTCTCCCACCATCCGAGAGCAATGCTAAAGAAAATATTCCTTCTACAGAAAAGGGTCAGCACCAAAAAATGATCTTTTTCATGGAACAGACTCAATTTGAAGCCTGTTTCAGATAGCATCTGAACTAACTTCCTCCACAGGCCACTCCCTTTTCCACTAAGTCTCACTTGTTCTTATCCCCATCTTCAGCTACTCCCAAAAAGAAAGAAGGGGAAGTTTAATAAATTTAATTAATTTTAAAAAGTATCAGAGAAAAAAAGGAAGGCTTGAGTGATGGGGAACAGCATCACAAATGCAACAGCACCAAAGACTGACTCTAAAGCAGGGTACTGCTCCCTTCACGTTATCATATTGAACCAGGGACAGGAATTACACTCAGCCCATGCCAAATTGCATTACAATTAGTCACAGCTTTGCAATCTGCCTTGGGAGAGAGGCAGGGGGGAAAAGCATCAGACTTTGCATCTGCGCTCTCCAGCGTCGCAGAGAGCCGTGAGGAGGCAAAGCAGAACCAGGGTGCCCCAGGGCCCTGCTCCTCACCTTGTTGGCTCTGATCTGCTTGTAGATGTCCGTCTGCTGCCGGATCCGGTACTCCAGGTCCGACACGTGCGCTTGGAGCCAGTTCCAGCGGCTGACGATGGCGGCACGGTCCGCTGCCCACCTCCACTCTGCCCTCCGCCTCCTGCAACGACACACCGCATTATTCTCACTGGGTCTGAATTACACAGGCCACAAAGTCCAAGGAGAACTGACACACAGATCAAAAGCTCCATCCTGGATGGCAGCACTGATAGCATCTCACCACTGCTAATAATTACCAAGGAATTGCAGATGTGCTGCAAGGGCCGTGTCTTCGCAGAGCAATTTCCAAAGTATTCTGGTACCCAGTGACTGAAATCTGCCAGCAGTCCCCAAATCCACCTCAACAGCAGCTCATACCATGTGGCCACAATTAAACCTCAAGCCAAGTTCCACAACCACCCCTGCTGGGGTTTAGAAGTTGCAGAGGACCAAGAGGGCCAACCTTGCCCCAGCTGCTCCCCTGCAGGGACCTGCTGCAAAGGACAGAGCAAAGCAAACCTGATTTCTGCATCTGATGGACGGACCAAGCAAGTGAAGAAGCCAGGAAATCACATCAACTGCCATCAAAACACCCTCAATCCCTACTGCTGCAGTCCAGGGCAGAAAGGAACACAAGGATGGTAAGGAGTGGATAAATCCACGGCTCCTCTCTCCACAAAGCATAAACATACCCCAAGCATCCTGATTCCTGTGGATAAATACTAAGGCTGCCCAGAAAGGAAGAAAACCCTGACACAGTGTGGAAACAAAGCATCAGCAGAAAGTGCTGACAAACCCAGTGTTGCTGCACAAAGGCTTTGCCACATCTGGATGCTTTAGCAATTAAGAAATTAATGGCAAAATAATTCCTTTTGCCCACCCCTCCTCCTGTGTAGCAATTCTGAACCAGCCAGAGCACGTGGGGCAGGGGAGCCACAGCAATGTCCAGATGTTTCCTCCAAAATCAAACCAGAAAGTCTTCTGCTGAGATTAACCCATTTCAGAGCTGAAACCAGCCACGACAGCAGAAGCAGCACGTGGTAAATGAGGTTTTGTACTGAGGCAGCCCCAGCTGCAGAGATGGGAAGGAGCAGGAATCATCAAGTTCTGCAAAAAATCTGCACTCCTGGGCCTCTGTCCTGATTTAGGCATAACTGCTACCAAATGCACTTGCCTAAAAATGAAATAAATAAAATAAAGTCCCAGGGTTATTACAAATTTCCAGCTAATAGAAATACCCTGAAAAGGAGGAGTTGGGTGCTCCAAACTGCAAGTGAAACCCATGCATTCAGAACAAGACATGTTATCCATGCCCCTGCTGGACCTCTGGCTGCCCTGCACAGCCAATGGAGAAGAGGCCACATTCCCACAAAACACATTCTGCCCTCCCCAAAACACCTTTAAGAGTTCAAGTCCTTCCCTCTGGAATATCTGTTTGTGTAAAGCCAGATTTCAGCAGTTTGCCCTCTGGGGATCCACAGAGACCTGGGAATTGTTTTTAGAATTAAGTTTTTAGAATCAAATGCTGCTGAGAATACATCCAAGGGGCCAATTCCCTAGTTTGCCTCTCCCAGGATTACAAAGCACCTCTGCCTGCTGGAACACTGGCCTCTGCTGTATTTAACAGCATTCTTTTGCTCAGATTACACAGAAGTTGAGGTTAAGTATGAAAACAATAGTTTAAAATCCATTTAATTTCTTCAGTGACATAGCAGCACAAGCAGCAGCAGACCTGCTCCTCACCTTAAAATCAGGACACATCCTACCCCAGAAAAACCCACTGGATTTGAACCAAAAATAACCCAAGAAAGTGAAACACAGTAATGTACACTTCATCCTCTGACACCCTGCGGCAGCAGTGGAGGAGGGGAGGAACAGAATGATGGCTCAGCCACACTTTCCAAAACAGCACAGAGCGTAGTGTGTCTCTATATTTAGAACTGAGCCTTTCCCAGCTGGGTCCCACCCTTCCCTGGGAGGTGCTGGCGGCAGCATCACGGGATGGGTGTCCCTCCTTGGGGATCAGCTCTGGGATAAGGACCCAGGGACCTTGCTCAGCTTTACTGCCCCTGTAAGCATTTTGTCAAAATGATTCTTTTCTTGTCTAGCAGCAGAAAGGAGCAACCATGAAGAGCAGGATGTGATGCCCTGCAGTGATCACTGGGGATCTGAGAGCTCCACTTGCTCTGGGGGAGAGGAAAACCCTCTCCTCTCCTCTCCACCTGAAGGGAGTCTACAAGGAAGATGGAGAGGGACACAAGGGCAAGGAGTGGCAGGAAATGGGGGAATGGCTTCAAAGTGATAGAGGGAAGGGTTAGATTGGGTATTAGGAAGAAATTCCTCTCTGTGAGGGTGGTTAGACCCTGGCACAGGGATCACTTAGTTCCACCCCAGCCATGGCAGGGACAGCTCTCCCTGCCCCAGGTGCTGCCAGCCCTGTCCAGCCTGGCCTGGGGCACTGCCAGGGATCAGGGACAGCCCCAGCTGTGCCAGGGCCTGCCCACCCTGCCAGGGAAGGATTTCTTCCCAATATCCAATCTCAGTCTCAGCTTCAGGTCCCTCAGTCAGCCCATCCACCCACCAGTCCACGCTGCTTTCTGCTGAGTCCATGCAGCTGAATTCCAACCAGGCAGACAGAGACAGCCCCAACAAACGGAGGGAATTAGAGATCAGCAGACTTTTCACCAGGAGACTGCCCAGCTGCAAAGTGAGCAGAGCAGATCCACCAGCTGCTGCTAAACCATCCTGGTAATGACATGGAGCAGAAAAATGGAGCTAGAACTGTTTTTGGATCGGAAAGTTACAGGCTGAAGGGGAGCTCCATTATCAGAACCACTTCTAGGAATCAGCAGAATGGATGAGAAACAGCCACTGGGGTCTGGAGTGAGACTGCTCCTGCCACTCCAAGCACTTGAGCAAACCCAAAGCATCTTGACGCTAAATGAGGAATAACAGGTCACGCTGGAAGAAACAGTCGATGCCAGAAGAGGGAGAAACACAACACAGAAACACTGAGAAGCTCTGCAGGCAGCCCAGCAGGCTGAGCAGGGGATTCACTGGGAAGCAGAGGGTGCCTCTGGCAGCGGTGCCAGGAGGTGGCACAGCCCAGGGCACCTGGCAGCTCCGAGAGCCTCGGACACTCACAAATTAATGCCACAACATGAGGCAATCAGCTCCAGCTTTCCAGGCACTTTCCGTATGGTTCCCCTCCTCCACTGTGCACTGGCACATTCCCAGGGGCTTTGCTGTCCCCTGGAATGCAGAGACCATGCTGTATTCTCCTCTTTCCCTTCCTCTCTTTGGACAGGAGAAATCATGGGAGAGCGGTTCAGAGCTCTGGGGTTTGAGACTTCCCCGCCAGGGACACACAGCTCAGCCTCCCTCACCTTCCAGAGGCAAACTGGGAAAGTGTCAGCCCTCACCCTGGCACTAGAACAGAGCCTAGGAAGTACAGCATGGGACCTTTCTTCAATCAGACAAGCAATTCAGCTGATATTTTCCACTTTGCTCCTGTCCCCATATATTCTTCACATTCACTCTTCAGCTCACCAAGCTGCTTTATTGTTCTTCTTCTTATTATTATTGTTTTTTTTTTTTAAATCAACAGAAAACCAAATCAATGTGTGGAGCAAGAGTTAAAGCTCTGCCAAACCCACTCTCAGGCTGACTCTGAGGGAGGAAGAGAAAACCCCACAAGGCTCAAGAACAATCTCATTAGCTGATGGTAACATTTCTGCCTGCAAAGGAGCCAAAGTGAACAATTTGTTCAGCTGAACGCCCGCCCCCAGCCCTGGACAGAACCATCAGCTTTGAAGGGCTCTTCTATTCCCAGCATGTGCTCAGCACTCTGCTGAATCTCCTTCCAGTCTCCCCTCGGCTCATTCACTCCTGTACTCACACAAACCTGGCACCTCCACAGGCTGGGAGTGAAGATATCTCCACTGAAGAGCCCCCACTGCCCAGGGAAAACTTGGGGGCACAAATCCTAAAGCATGAGCAGCACTAAGCCAAGCTCCTGCCCCAAGACAGAAGAACCCGGTTTCCCACCAGTAAACTGAAAATCCCTCTTGGATTTACCCCCTGCTTTAGCTCAGAGCAACGCTGCTGGCTGTGAACAACCCCAGACCTGCAGGAACACAGCACAGCAGCTCCAGAGCACCGTCCAAGGCTGGACAAAGTGGTCTTAGAGGGCTTTTCTGACTGAAAGGATTCCACAGCTCCGTGCAGGTGGAACTGCCCAGCCCCAGGTGCCACACGGGGCTGGTGACACAGCATCTCATCCCACCAACGCCCCGGGGTCCGGATCCTGCCTGGAGCCCGCAGGTGACACAGGGACACTGAGCCACTCCTGCCGTGCTGGCCCTTCCCAGCCCAGCCACAATCCCTGTGGAATTCCCTGGAATCCCTCAGGAACCTCCAGAGGAACCGGCAGCAGCTCCCACCAAAGCCTGCAAATGGCACAACGGTGTCTCAGCAATGCTTCAGCGCTGTTTCAAAGCCAAGTGCCCCAGATCTTTACACCATGACATTTATGCACTGCCCCAAGCATTTATTCAGCTGACTGTCTGAAAAACAGCCATTCCCAGCTCTAGCTGCTCTTCAGCCCTCAGCAGCGACAATTGTTCTGTGACAATAGCCAAAGATTTGGATTTTATTCTTCCAGCTACACCAGTGCAAGCCTGGGCCGTGTCTGAACCCTGCTCAGCACGCGTGGACAGAGGTGTGAGGAGATAGGGGAAGGTGGGGGAGCAAGGTGTGGACAGGGGGGATCACAAGTGTGGTCACCACAAGCTGCCTGTTTGGAAAACCAACTCTCCAGAGGCACAGCAGAGCAGTCAGCTGAAAAACACCGTGTTTTAAGAGAATTGATTGGGCCCATTTTTCAGTACAGCTGTCCACAAGCTCTGGGCACTGAGGCAGGCAGAGCAGAGCAGACTGAACTGTGATGTGCAGATTCTGCCTGAGCACCATCACTCCACAAATTAATGCAGTTTCTTAGTCCCTTGCAGCTAAATCCAGGAAGCAGAAGGTGACACCACACCGAGCACTAAAGTGTGCTCCAACTGTGTTCAGTTCATTGGGAATTCTTCCCTTAAAGCTCTGGTTAAGATGCCATTCTCAACATTACAAACTATGAACCAAGAATGCCCACTTTTCCCTCAAAATGCCTAAAATACAATTGCTCAAGCTCACAACAAACATCTTCCTTTTGCTAAGTAAGAGCCTTTATCAATTTTATAACTTTGCTTGCAGCAGCTTCCCAGCAGGTCTGGGCTGCACAGAAACATTGCCTTTCTTACATTTTTCAGGAGTTAAAATTCTTCCACAAGAAAGCACAAAGCGGCAGAAGCACAAAGCCAATGGAAATTGTGCTCTTCGTTTTTTTTCTTCACATTAAAGGTGGGATCTCACCAAGAGATTTGTAACTTTCTTCTGGCAAGCTCAAGAGCTGAGGGCCGGTGACTCCTGCTCACCGAGAGGATACAGTAAGTGACGACAGAGATTTGACATCTTTATTAATGCATCAGGAGCACAAGCAGCAACAACCACAAGCCATTATCTTGAATATTGCAACTCCAGCCTAAAGCTCTGCTTGCTGCCAAAACGAGGCACCAGGAGAGCAGACCAGGCACTTCCAGCTCCTGGTGTCCCTTCAGCACCGTGAGATCACCCCACACTCGGCAGCACAATGGGACTTTCTGGATTGCTGGAAAACAAACTTCCCTGAAAATAACGCAGTTAAAACATCAAAGAAGAGAAGGACAGGGGTGCTCAGCGTTCTAAGTTCTTCAAACAAAACTGAGAGCACAACAGAGAGGAGACAATTACGGCACAGAGTAAACTGTTTGAGGAGTTATTACACTTGTTCCACAGCAAAGCCCTTTGTATGTGTGCAAATAGAGGAGCCTGGTGCCCAAGTGGGGAGCGCTCGCTGCAGCCCATTAGTGCCACAGCCCCGGGGGAACAAGAATAGACACTATGCAAATCAGGATCCATTGTTAAAAGGGAAAATTTATTTCACATTCCTGAGCAGCAGTGTTCCTGGAGCATAACAATTGGAGAGGCCCTTCTGCTGAGAACGGCACATTTTTATACTCCACAGTAAATCAATATTCCATAATCCACAAACTACGTGGAATTATTGCCAGTGCGGCCGGCAGCCCCGAGCCTTGGTGAGCAGGGCTAACACAACTCCGTGTCAGAGCAGGACTTAGCTGGGACATGTTTTCATTGCTCAGGAGTTACTGAAGGCAGAATTTATGGAATGATTCTCCAGGATGTTAAAACCTTCCAGCTCATACCATAAGGCAAATGGCATCAACAAAGGCACTTCCTGACTGTGCTGCTCTCAGCTTGATCTAAACAAGTGCCACTACAGCTGTCTCAGTGTCCTGAAGCTTCCCCACTTGGGCAGCACCAGCAAACAACCCCACAATGAGATAATCCGAGAAAAACGTGGAATTAATGTCAAAGCAAAGAAATCTTCCTTCCAAGACGGGAATTAATTATTCCTTCAGTATTTACCAAACTTCCCAACAACAGAGCTCACTGCACACTGACACAGGATGCAGATGCTTGCTTGCAACTCAGCCACTTCTGATCACTGTCACTCCAGGATGGAAGTGAGCAGGGCAACAAATAAACCTGTTTTCATTTTCCTTTTGCTTTATCTCACAGGAGATAGCCTTCCTCTTCACCTCCACCCAGTGCACCCAGTAAACACCGACAGAGAGGAGAGAGCAGCACTGGATTCTCCCATCTTTGCAGGGATGAAAAAGCAGCTTCAGTCTCTTCACTTCTCATTATGCAGCCGTTAAGACCTGAGGTCAAAGGGTGTTTTGTCACGGCTCATGGGGACCAGGGGGGCTTTTGTTTAACTCCACAGGTTCTGCAGCCCAAGATCAAAATGAAACTTCAGGATAAGTGATTACACTGAAACAGGCTCAGCTCGAGGCCTGGGAAATTTCTGCACTGCTGGGATGACCTCACCCTCCTTATCTGCTCTTTCATGTCCCGGGAGGAAGAGGAGAGAGCTCTGCAAACACGTCTCCAAATGCAGAATTCTGACACGGAGTTTGCGCTCCTGAACACATCCCTGAGATCACAAAATTACACTCTGCTCTGTACCTGCAACACAAAAGCTCTAAACCCTCCTCACAAAAGTTGTAGGAAAAATGAAATTTCCTTTTCTTTTTTTGGCTTGAAGCACAGGGAGGTCATCCCTGTTCAAAGCAACAGGAACACCACGTCTTTTAGGGAAAGAACACCCACTGGATGCAGATATTCTCAGTGCTGCTGTGCTCGGCTCCTCTGCAGCCCCTCTTAAGCACAAGTCCCTACCCAGGCCTCTCCCAGCAAAGATCACCTCTTTAGTCTAAATCAGAGCAAGAATAAAACTACACATCAGTATTTAATCTGAAGGTCATTTCATCAAGGGAAGGGGCGGCCACGCTATTTCTGGCATCCATCCAAGGAAAGTTTCCTCTCAGCCCAAAGAGCTCTTCCAGTTAACACAGAAATAACACATTTCTGGCCTCCAAGCCCTTTATCTAAGAAATGGGATAAAATAATCCTGGCTGAAGGACTGCTGTATAGTGCAGGAGCATGGAAATAGTCCAGAGAGAAATGGAAAGGGAGAGGGAGAACAGGAGACTGATGTGAGTCACGCTATGCTTGCTTTTGCCTGGAGCCAGAGAAACACATGGGAAGGGCCATGGAGCAGCAGGATGGCACGGGCAGGGAGAGGGGCAGCTGCTTCCAGCCATTCTGCTGTAGACAGGCAGCACCAGAGGCTGCCTTCTTTATATCAGAAGGTATAAATTATGGACTTAGACACTGCTCTTCACAGCAAAGATGCAGAAAGGTTTCATGGCACTGGATCAAACCTGAGACCGACATCCCTGGAGATGCAGGGGAAGCTGCTGGTTTGGTAAACTGGGGGCACAAGAAGAAGGAGCCTTGGGCAGAGCTGTCCTGGGGGTGGCTGGAGATGGCCAAAATAAGGCTGTTAAAATCCAGTTGTATTTCCATGAGATGAAAGGCACAATCTGCATTGTTCGGCCGTGTGAAACCCCTTTTATCAGCAATGCTCTGGCACACAAAGAACTGAAGAAACACTGGATTCAAACATCAAATGGGAGACACAAAGGAGCATCTCTGCTTTCCAAGAAAGGGCTGAGCTCTGACCAGGTCGAAGAATCTTCCAGAAGAGCAACTCTGGCCACTAATGAAGGGTTTTCAGGGAGCTTCCCATCTCATCTGCATTCAACCACCAACACATCGTGTCACTTCCCTCCGCTCCTCATCACAGCTTTGGCACCAATGGATGTCTGTCAGCACCCATGAATATCTTGGGCATTCCTGGCTTCTTTATCAAGTTGTCCATCATTTAATGAATCTCATTTAATGTATCTGCAAATCCCTCTGCATGGTTCCACAGAGCACAGTTTAAGAGCCACTATTTCAGCCTATCTTCTGAACAAGTTTGCCAGAAACAATTTCAGGACAGTAGAAAGGAGGAGTATTTCACCCAGCACACGGCAGAGGTGGCACACGCTGGAGCTGAACAAACGCTGGATGATCCACCAGGAAGTGATGGAGACAAAAAGGAGCCAACACTCCACTTGGCAACTCATGAGAGGGCTGAGCTGAGCCCTGTGGGTCTCACCCTCCTGTCCCCCCCTGCAGAGGCTCCTTTGGGACAAGGACTGAACGCTGGCTCCATTCCCAGGAATTACCTGAATTTGAGGTGCTGGAAGGTGAACAGCATCTGGTGCTTGGAAATGTGATTGTACAGGGGTCCTTGTCCAAAATCAAATGGACTTTCTGTTTGTGTTTTACCTCTCGTAAAGTTTTGGGCACAGCTCCTGCCAGACTCCACCTGTGCCCTGCCCCTGTGCCATGTTCCTGGTGCTCCTGTGCCCTGCTCCTGGTGCTCCTGTGCCTGTGCCCTGTTCCTGTGCTCTGCCCCTGGTGCTCCTGTGCCCTGCTCCTGTGCCCTGTTCCTGGTGCTCCTGTGCTCTGCCCCTGGTGCTCCTGTGCCCTGTTCCTGTGCCCTGCTCCTGTGCCCTGCTCCTGTGCCCTGCTGCCAAAGCATCCCCAGCACAACCCAAAGTGCTGGCAAACGAGGGCCTCCCCCAAACGTGGCTTTAGCTACAGGAGGCCTCTGCTACTCCCTGCGGGCTGACAAAGGCCTTAATGTTCAAACTTACAGATAGCCTATTTACTCTGCTGAAAAGGAGCGTGGAGTAATTCAAACCCTGAGAGCATGCAAGCGTTGGTGGGGGAAGGAAGCAGATCCAGATGAGTCTGCAGAGCTGAGGTGGCCGATGCTCACAAACTGAATTTTGGGATTTGGACGTGAACCATCCAAATCCCAGATCATGTCTGCCCTGTGGGAGCCTGATGACAACCCTCCACGTGCTCAAGGCCTCCTTGCAGGAAAAGTTCACACAATAACTTTGGATGATGAACTCTGGAGAGTCCAAATGCATAAAGTCACCTGTGTGCATCCATTTCTCCTACAGAGCCAAAAGGCACCAGCCCACAAGAGAGAACACAGGAACAATCACTGAGAGCAGAGTTAAGGGATTAACTCCACCCAGGCTCCAAGGAGGAAATCCACATTTCACCAGGGAGAAAAGTAAAGAACAAAAAGGAAGAAAAGCAAGAAGCTGATAGCAGGGTCCATGTCTGAATCTCCATGGTGGGAATCTAATATTTATTTATTACATCACAAAGGAAGACCCTCCCTTAGGGAACAGGACACTGCCACTGTGGAAACCGAGGGCTCTCATCCATCTCCTGCAACGTGGCACAGCAGAGGGGGGAAAGAATAAAGTCTTATGGTTTGAAAGGCTCAAAGCTGGGCCCCCCGTCCCCATCTGCTAATTCTGTGCTCCATCACAGGTTTGCTGTTTGATCCTGGCCGTGGTCCTTGAGATCTTTTTCTCATCTATTAAATGGCCAGAGGAGTTCTGGCTCACAGTCAAGAGGCTCTGTTATCTGCAGGGCATTTATTGTCCCAGGCACAAGATCACTTTAGAGTGGAATGGTTTTAGCATCACAGAGGACATTCCACTGTAACCATCAATTTACTACCTTCTCTTTTTTAATTAATTAAACACTTGCCAAAAAGGCTCCCTCTGCTCAGGCCCACACTCCCTCCCAAGCACAGGGAGGTGGGTGAAGAAAAGCAGAACAAAGGGAGGGTTTTCACCTTGTGGCAGCTCTGATCCTATAGCTGCCCCCCCCGCCAGGCTCTTCTGGAGCAAAATATGTGTCACAGATACACACACAAATTTAGGAGTGATTACATGGACTTCATTTCATTTACTGAGATTAAAAGTGAGGGGTCAGCTGCAGGTTAACAATCCACTCATGTAGTAACTCCGTTGTTTGGGCTTTTTATTAGTTCAGCTACATGAGGCATCTTCAATGTGAATTTGGGGAGCAGGACTGTGCAGCCGTTCCCACGTTACAGCTGTAACACCCTCCTGAAAGCTTCCTCCTCCTCTCCCTGCAGCTCAGGTTCTTCCCAGAGACTCCTTGGCTATTCCCTAAAGCTGGGGAAAGGACACGCTGTGTTCAGCAATTCTTTTTGTCCCCTTGTGCTCCATTTTCTTTCTTCAGTGTCTCAAAAAAAAAAAAAAAAAAGCAAAAGCAAACCACAAACAAAACTCAAAAAGCTACAGCTATTTCTCCCCTGAATATATTTATTATCATGTCTGACCTACAAAAGAAAACATGACCTGATCTACAGAAGCCTGCATCAAGGGTTATTTTGCCTTTTTGTTGCTTTGTTTTTACAACCCACCCTTTCCCCAAAGCTCTGATTTTGCAGCATTTGAGACTGGACAAACACTTTCCAAGGAAGTGGCAAAATTTCCTAGATGTTTCTGCTGAGAAAGCTGCTACCCAGAGGCACCAGGGAAATTAGGGAGGTTTTCAAAATCCTGCCATCCCTTCACAGCCACCTCTGCCTATGGAACATTCAATTCTGGGCAAGATAAATGAGGCTGGGCAGGAGCGGAGACGGTGTCCCTGCCACAGCAGGGGTGCGAGGGGGATGAGCTTTAAGGTCCCTTTCAGCCCAAAGCATTCAGAGATTCTGTGGTTTTATGACAATTTGGAACTGAATGTATGCAAATGGGCACACAGAGATGCTCAGCCTCAGATCCATCCCCACAGTGCAGGCAGGAAACCAAAGGCAGCCGCCTCATCGCCACGGCCGTGTCCTCCTCCCTCTCCCCGTTTCTTTTCTTTGCTATCTCAAGAACAAAAGTGTGGACAATAAAATGCCCTTCCCAGAACAAATCCAGTCCTACTTTGTTCCCTACGTGTATGGCACTGTCCAGCACCAGTCATATTTAATATCTTTTCAACCATTCTTAAAAAGCATAAAAATTCCTCCAACTCAGAGCACTCCCTCCCTGCCAGATGAGCTGCCAGGGGGGACATGAGGTCCTGGACTGGAACCTGCCAACTTATTCAATTCCTACTTTACCATGAAAAGGTACTAGACAGAGGTTTGGGGGATTGCAGGCAATTCACCTTTTTTTTCTGGAATATGCAAGGAAGAGGAAGAAATGGCCTTAAGCTGAAGGAGGGAAGGTTTAGATTGGATACCAGGAAGAAATTCCTTCCTCTAAGGGTGGGCAGGCCCTGGCACAGGTGCCCAGAGAAGCTTTGGCTGGCCCTGGATCCCTGGCAGTGCCCAAGGCCAGGCTGGACAGGGCTGGGAGCTCCTGGGACAGTGGGAGATGTTCCTGCCATGGCTGGGGTGGCTCTGGATGAGATTTGAGGTCCCAGCTGCAGGATTCTACAAAAGGAACAACCCAGCTGGTTGTTCTCTCAGGGGGTCTCATCCTGCGTGCCAACAGCCACCCTACTGCTTCCAGAGCTTCTCTTGGGCCAAGGTCGAGACCAGCTGCAGCAAATCCAAGCCTTAATCCTTCCACAGGAGGAAGGAGAGAACCACAAGGGCAGGAGCCCAGAGGCTGCTGCTGCCCCTCAACAGGTGTGGACTCAGAACCTGGCCTGGTGACAGGCCCTCAATGTGCCCCTTCATGCCTGGCAGCTCTGGGACAATGAAATCACTGTCCAAAGCCTTGGAAATAAAGTTCCTCTTTGTGAGAGTTGAACTCTGACAAGCAGGAGCTGCAACCCAAACCCGACTCCACCTCCTGCCAGGACTCAGACAAATCCCAATCTCTGAGGTTTAAGCTGCTGCCCTGTCCTGCCTTGCCACAAACAGAAAATTCTCTGCACAGCCCTGGTTTGAAACCACTTTGGTGACATTTAGGACAAGACCAGAGACACCCATGAATCCAATGGGTTGGAGCTAACAGACTGAACAAAGGGGAAGAGGAAATAAGTCTGGTCACAATTCCAACGCTCCTCTGCAGCCATTGCAAAAGGGGTTGTGCAAACATATTTCATAAATAGGTCAGAGAAATGAGAAAGCAGATGACAGACAGATGGCACAGCCAAAGGAGACATGGAGGAAGAAGGGAGCAAGAACATCTGAGCCAAGGGGGAAGCAGCCAAGGAATTCTTCAATGAAATCCCAGTTTGATTAAACAGCTCCATGCTCCAAACTTTACGAGAGGTAAAACACAAACAGAAAGTCCATTTGATTTTGGACAGGACCCCTGTACAATCACATTTCCAAGCACCAGATGCTGTTCACCTTCCAGCACCTCAAATTCAGGTAATTCCTGGGAATGGAGCCAAAGTGCACTGGTAATTAGGGTCTAAAGGGCAGCATGAATTCAGGCCACACCAACTTCAATGTTAGCAAAGCTCCCACTGGCACCAACACAACCTTTGTCCAACCTTTACAAGAAAACCATCACTTGGTGTGTGTTAAAGGAAATTATTGTACAAGAACACTTAGTGATCCATCAGAGAAAGGGAGGCCTCAGACTTCATCTCATCTGCTGCCATATCCCCAAATGAATCCCAGAATGGTTTGAGCTGGAAGGACCTCGAAGCCCACCCAGCCCCACCCCTGCCATAGCAGGGACAGCTCCACTGCCCCCAGCCCCGTCCAGGCTCCAGGGATGGGGCAGCCACAGCTGCCCTGGGCAAGGCACAATAAATCCTTCTCATGGCAGAGCCAGGCATGTCACAACTGCAACACACTTCAGTATTTTCTGTACACATTAAGTTTCTCCATGTCTGAAACTCCACAAATGTAACAAAAAATGTGTTTAAATGCTTAAAGATGAAAAAAAATCTTTGGTACTCGACAGGTTCTTGACCAAGCCATCAGCATGGTTCTCACCCACAGAGCTCACAAACCAGGCCCCAGATGATGAGCAACTGAAAGGACAGACCAGGAACAGGAGGCATTTTGAGTAGTTTCTGCAAAACAAAAATCTAAATAAACCTTGATTGAAGGAACAAAAAGTAGTGAGACACATCACTGACAGCAAGATGGTTCACTGATACTGACAGCAAAAGAGAGCATGAAAACACACTTAACACTTCTGACTGCATGCAGCTGACACAAAAGAATATAGGGCAGAATTAGAGTATTGGAATGTATGGGGTTTTTAAAAGACAGAGAGAAAAATGTGTTTGGTTTGCTGAGGAAAAGCACTGTTGGGTTAGATCACCATGAAGCCTTCTTTACAAAAGAAGGGAGGGGTAGTAAATGATCCATCAACAAGCCAGAAAATTTTAAGCAAAGTTTGAAGCAAATGACAACAGATTTAAAAAGCCACATCTCCTGTTCAGATGGCAAGAGGCTGCATGATCACATCCACAAGTACTTGTATTTGCTCCACGGCTTCCAAGCCAAGGCAAGGGAGGAAACAGGAGTCGATGGCTACAAGATCAACCTAAGCAGGAAAAGAACAGTTTTGAAAATCCATTCCAGCTCAAGCAAACAAGCCTTTACTCAGCTAAATGAGCCTCCACAGTGATGTCTTCTCACATAAATGATCTCATCTGCCCTTATGATCTAGGGCAAAAACAAGTATTCTTGACACCAGTTCTCCGAGCTTGCTTGCTTTCTTTTCCTGCCAGTTCTCTCAGGATCATTTTGTCTTCTTCCAGCAGTGTTTCTGTCCCACTGCCCAAGGCACTGCTCCACTCCATCCACGTCAGTCTTGTCCTGCTCCTTCCAGGCCAGCTGCTGTCCACACACACCGTGTGCTTGTGTGGGTGAATTTAACCACAAAACACTTTCAGTCCCAGCAAAGTGTCCCAAGCACCGGTACCCAGCAAGTACTTAAAGTATTCAAACACTCAGCCCTGCTAATTCTGAGGAGGTTGAAAGACAGAGCCAAGGGTCTGGATCACTTCACGGCATCGTCGTGGGCAGCAGTGTCGGAGGGAGCCCAGCTCAGCTCTGCACCCACAGCTGGCAGGAAGGAGGCTTTGTACCAAAACCCCTTGTGAGCAAGAGATGCTCAGGCACAGCCAGAAGGTCCCTTGAAACTGGAAATCCTGCTCAAGGGGATGCAGAGCCCACACCTGCTTCACACATTATTCAGAGGACAATAAAGAAACTAATTATGTTTGGAAAGTCACTAGTTATTTATAGCACAGCATCAAAAGTGTTACCAGGAGAGCTTCAAGCAGGTCAGGGTTACAGTCATACAGTCACCTGCACAGGGCATCCTAAAATACCTGGGCTGGCCTACACTTCAAACAGAACAGAGTTTAAACACAGCCAGGTCCTTAAAAGCAATCCTCCAGCACATGCTTGCTAAAAATCTTAATGGAAACATCATTTAAAGACCTTTATCAGAAGAGACAGAGATAAGGGTCATGTAACCTGTGGGTGTCTGATTTATTACAGGTGAGCAGAGCAGGGAGAAATTCAAACACGTAATTAGAAAACAGGGAGGTGGAACAGACTTGGAACAAGCAGCTCTTCTTGCAGCTACTCCTCATAAGCAAGCCCAGCTCTCCAGCACAGCTCCAGGCGAGTCACCCTCCCAGAGTCCCAGTCAAAACTCTGAATCACACCCTGAGACAAGAGCAAACAATGAAAGTGTCCCAGCTCCAATTCACTGGGGAATCTGATTACTCAGATTGTCTGCAGCTGATGGAAAAGGGACATGCTGTGACAGAGGTGACACAGCCAGACCTGCTCAGTTTTCCCTCAAGCACCCGAGAGCAACCCCTCACCAGCATCTGTCTCCCTCCTTTTCTGCTGCTCACACTGGTGATGAAAACCAAAGCCTTTTAAGATGTATTTACTAATAACTGGTTTTTTTTTATTTTTTTTTTTAAGAAAAATTAGGCCTCTTGTTGATTTCAGGGCAGGAAAAGGACAGACTGTGCCCATCTTCAGCTGATCTTACAGAGAATGTGTGCAAAAACATTATCTAATTGCAGCAGTGGAGCATCTCTGCATCTGCTCACCAGGCACCTCAGGTCAGGCTTCACTTCACAAAGCTACAGAAAGAGGGACAAAGGTGAGGGAATGGGGGGGTTAATGAATGTCAAAATTCATCATGCAGAAATTCTGTTCCACCTACTATTCTATGATGAAGAGAGCTGACCATGTTTGTTTTCATCTTTCCATGCCCTCACAAGCTCCTGTAAAACCTGTCTCAAGACAAAGTGGATAAATCCACTTTGGGGCAGTGAATAAAACCTGTGACCCTTCTTCCTGTGTTTCAATGCTTCTCCTGGATATATTCTTCTTTTATAAGACAACATTTTCTACTTCACAATTGAGAAACCAAGAAACTGTAATTGCTTCAAAACAGCAAAGAATTCCAGAGTAACTATCCCAGACTTTACAATGCTGGTGGGAATAAATCCTCAGTGAATATGGCTTCAAAAAGCACCCTGTGCCCTCTTCCTCTTTCAACTCGCTAAAATAAGACTTAAGAGGAAATCTGCCAAGACACCAAAGAAAAAGGCCACCTGTTCTGCTAAGGGAAGCAACAATAACCCTCAGCAAAAGCACAGAGATAAAGGTTTTTAAAGCTGCACCACAATCTGAGGGAGCCAGGAACGGTTCTCAAGGACTCAACACCCCGTGATGTGTCCTCTTGTCCCTGGGAATGGCAGCAGCTCCAGGCTGCCCAATCCCCCCACACAAAACAGGGGGGCCTCTGCAGGTCCTCACAGAAGTATCTGCAGAGTAATTTAAATTAAAAATATTTTAAAACAAAAGGAATAAATAAATTAATATTAAGAAAAGCCAAGAAGCTGTGGCTGCCCCTGGATCCCCAGCAGTGTCCCAGGCCAGGCTGGACAGGGTTTGGAGCAGCTGGGACACTGAAGGTGTCTCTGCCATGGCAGGGGTGGCACTGGATCAGCTTTAAGGTCCCTGCCAACCCAAACCATTCTGGCATTCTTTGATTCTGTAATTGTGTTTCCTTCAACTATTCTGCTCACCTAATTCTGCCCTGTGCCTGACTGAGATTAAATAATTACCAGTGGTATGGCAGCAATGGCAGGACAGCTCTGTGCTTTCTGGAACATGGGATCATGCCAGAACAGCTTTGGGATCCAGTTCCCGAGCAGAGTGAGTGGAAGCAGGAGCTCACTGCTGCCTCATTTCACAGCAGTGACATCAGCTCTGGGCTCCATGGAAATCTGAAGCCTCCCTCCAGGAGGATCGATGAGCCTGTGCTCATGGGGCTGCTGAGCACATCAGGTGATTCACACACAAAAGTGACTGGAGTCTTCCTCCACCACCCAGAGGAACCATCAGCAGCTATTCATATTTTTATAGACAAGAGGGATTTATATCATGTATGTACTGTGTGTATATATATATATATATGAATGATGTTTTTTATGTATCAGACAAGGGGGAATGGCTTTCAGCTGAAGGAGGACAGGGGTTTGGATTGGATATTGGGAAGAAATCCTTTACTCAAGGGTGGGCAGGCCCTGGCACGGGTGCCCAGAGCAGCTGTGGCTGCCCCTGGATCCCTGCAAGTGTCCCCAGGCCAGGCTGGACAGGGCTTGGAGAATCCTGGGACAGTGGAAGTGTCCCTGCCCATGGCAGGGGTGGCACTGGATGGGCTTTTTAAGGTCCCTTCCAACCCAAACCATTCTGGGATTCTGGGAGTCTTTTGCCAGAGCCTGAGAGCCCAGGGCTGGGAGCCTGTGCCGAGCTCCTGGTCTGGATTTAACACTCCAGACAATGCAGACACAGCCAGGGCCTCTCACACCTGAGTAAACGTCTCTAAAAGAAAGTTTAAGGCTTAACTGCCCAGTTAGTTCATATTTGTGCAGTGCTTTTAAGATAAAAACACTCTGTGTGCTAAGCATTATCATCAAGTCTAAGGAGGGCAGACTTGGCTCTAGGAGAGATACTAGAATTACATACACACAAATTAAAACACTTGGATTGTTTCCAGAGCAGATCATTCCGAATTTGTCTTTCTGCTTGTCAGTACACAGCTCCACAAATGTCTGCTTTTTGGAAACATGGGACAGAAATCCACACAGTCAAGTTCCTAAAAGCAAATAATATCAAAAAACATTCCTAAATGGCAGAAGAGTATCCTCAAAACAAGGAAAAAAACCAGCTTCGCTTTTATCATGAGATACCCACAGAGCTTGGAAAGTCTCAACTTTATGGCCCATAAAATTTTCCTGACCTTCACAGTGTGACAGCAAACCCCTTCAATGAGAAACTTTAGCCAAAGAAAAGCTCTAAAAGGTTCAAGTAAAGTATTATATATAAACATTGAATATTTATATAAATATTTATGTGTAGTAAGTTCCAAAACGAGATTCAGGCAAGAAGCTTCCAAGCTTCCACAGAAAGCACGGCAGTGTCACAGAAAGCCACAGCTTCAACCCAGCTCAGGTCTCACTCCCTGTACCTGAACAAGCCTCCACCTATTGTGCTGGGAGTTTCTGGAACAGAGTTTAGTCCTTAATCAAAGTTTATTTTCCTCTTGCAGAACACCGAGTTCTCACATGTCAGAAGCCCTGACAGAATTCCTGGGGTTTCCCATTTTTGTCACTGGTTCGGAGCTGCCGTGTCCCCGGCCGGGCACCGGGAGCGGGGCAGAGCTCAGAATCCCCAGGGAGCCAAAGCCAGAGCCAGCCTCGGGCTGAGAGAACAAACCCCTGACTGGGACCCACAGACCCTGGAACAGGCTCCAGGGGAGAGAACACTCAGGATAGAAAAATGACACCTTAAGGAGAAAGCTTCCTGCTGAACACCAACAACTAGAACACACCTTAACTCCACTCCTGTTCCAACAGGGAGCAGTGCTGATCAATCACCTCCCCAAGCTTTGCTTTTCCTCCGTTCTTCTCAGTATTTTCAATAAGTACAGAATACTATATAAAGCAGCAACCTCTCCTGCGCAGGAACTGAGCAGTTTTCTGGGAATGAGAGATCAAAATCCATCACTGGGATTTATTTATCTGTGCCAGGGGACAAGAGGCTGCCGTGTGAAATTGCCCAGTAGTTTTATGCATTAATTTGTTCATGAGAAAGATTATATTTAACAGCAGAAAACAGCAATATCTGCATATCCCTCTGCCAACTTTCAGTCTTGAACTGCTCAGGCCAGAGCCTCAGAGGAACAGGGAGCTCATCCTGGGGCAGCTCAACACAAATAATAGTTTACATGGGAATCACGGGATCGTTTGTGCTTGAAAAGATCTCCCAGACCGTGGAGCTGAACCTGTTCCTGATCCCCACCCCGTCCCCAGGCCCTCCTTGGGCAGCCCCAGGGATGGGCACCCCAAACCCCCTGGGCAGCCCCTGCCAGGGCCTGACTGCCCCTTCCAGGAAGAAATTCCTCCTGCTGGCCAGCCTGACCCTGCCCAAAGGTGCCCAAGTACTTGCAATCACAGCAAAAAGAAACAGTTGCTGAGGCCACAAACCCCAGCTGCAAGAGTTACTGAGACATTTACTGACACTGATTTTCCCAGAAAGGTGTGCATTAGCAAAGAATGGTTACAGCTTTTGTACATTCCCACAGGCAGCACACACTTCACAGCCTGAGCATCCACAGTCCCATCCAAGCACCTCTCTCATCAGAACAGCTTCACTACTCTCTCTGGTGTTTAAAAGGGAAAGAGCTGTGAAGTAAAATCTTCCCCACGCAGTAAGAATGCAGATATCACAGAGCCTCTCTCCCATATGGATTCTGAACTGTCTAATAAGGAAATTAAAAACTACCCATTAAAGCATTCCTTCTCTGCTTTTAGAGAAACTGGAACAGAAGCAGGGGACTGGCTCCCAATACTGCTGGGGAAAGGTGAACATATAGCTTTAGGATATTTGGCAAGACAAGAGCAGAAATAAAAGCAATTTATTTCAGGAATGATCACAAGCACTTTCAGCCGTAAGAAATCATCCTCCCAGTGGCAGCATCCCAATCACGTGCTCAGTGCTTCCTGCAGGAGACAAATTCCCGCTGTACGGGAGAGAGGAGAATCTAACATCGAGTGAATGGAGCTTCATCTCTGCTGGGAATTCTCAGGGGTTTTGCTTCTCAGGGAGGAGGTTGGTAATTCAGCTCACTGCTAACTCCAGCAGCCCAGCACACCGTGTCCCCCACTCCCAACTCCACAGTGAAGTTCCCTGTGAAAATGGGAGCTTTAACAGGACACGCATGTACTGACCCCCCTGTGGAAACTCAGCTGCCATAAAGGGAGATCATGTTTTCTTACATCTCAGGAGAATTCTGTCTCCCAGGACCTGTAACAAAAAATTTCACAAAACCACTCAACTGCCACTGCCACCCTCCTCCTGAACTCAGCCACACAGGACACCCTGATCTCTCTCTACCAACTGCACCAGGATCCAGAGATTCCCACAAAAGCAACGGGGAAACCACCAAGTTTAGCTGAACACTCTCCAGGAAATAAAACCTTTGCCAGGGTCTTAATTCACTTATTTTGACAGGCACCATTTCTTGCATCAAGATCTTTGCTTTTGTCTCCTAGGAATCAAAGGGATGTCCAGTCTTTAGTAACTTTAGAAGTTAGAGCCCAGGTATTTGAAAAAGGTGGTGTTTGAGACCCAGAAGATGACTAACTAGCAGAATTTTTGGGTTTGTTGTGTGTCTCCCAAAAGGACAGAGAACTAGTAGCTCTTTCCCAAACATCAGAGCAGTAACAGAAAGAGGATTAAAAAATGGATGGAATTTTAACAGAAGAAATCTTAGTAGAAGAACATGTGTCTAACTGGAGCACATTTCAGTGAACACAAGAAAGAATTGCAGAGCTGCAGTCTAGATGGTGTTATTTTAAAAAGCACACAACTTCAAAGCAGTGAGATATGTTCTGCCATGAAGCAGCAGAACTTGGCTGGCTTCCCTCCTCTCTCCAAGCAGCAACAAAGGAACACTGTTCTTCCCCAGCAGACAGCAAACACTGGCACATATTTTCAGGGAGACACCTGTTAGGGCTGGAAAAACTCGGGGAGTACAGCAGAGATGGCCACAGTGACCCAGTGAACCTCAGGATCCACCACAGCTCTTCCCTGCTGCTCCTCAGCTCAGGTTCACAGGCAGCACAGATGCTTCGTGCTCACCAGGGAAGAGTTACAAGAGCACGTTTAGGCACATTCCACAGATAAAGTCTTACCTCCCAAAGTAGCACTTTCCCCTTATTTCTCTAAGGAAAAAACCAAAATGCTGCATAACCCACTTGGGCTTCGGTCAAGGATTATTTATACTTATTTTACTTTAAAAAAATAATCTTTGCATGCAAACTATGCCAACTATTCCTGCTAAGAGCCTGTGAAAGCCTCATCCTTGAAGATCTGGGGCAGTAGGCAGCGCTGTTACAACTGCAGCTTGAGACACACAACATGCACAGGCAATATTTCCTCCTCTGTATGTTCTCTTCCACTTACAAGTGTGACAGCAGATACCTTCACAGTCTCCAGTTTGGAGGAAAAAAGGGGACAGTAAGACCAGTGTGAGCTAAAAAGCAGCAGTTACTGGTTTTGGGCAAAACTTTCCTCCCCAGAGACACCAGTCCAGACTGATACAGGCAGAACCTGCTGGTGACCTTCACAAGGCAGCAAAGAACTAATGATTTATGTCCTTTGATATAAAAAAAGAACTTACAACAACAAAAAAGCTACAAGAAGTCTCTTGGATCTTATAAATGGAGCCCAGGACAAACTGGTAACCGTATTCAGTTTAGTTTATTAAGAACAAATTAATTTGCAACCACTTAATTCCATTTGAAGGCTGACTAAGCAAGGCTTACAGGATGTTTTTTTACTGACAAGTCTCATCTTTAAAAGCTCCTTATCTAACAGCTCTCTGCTTTTGCCACAGCAAGTTAGAAAACTAAGATAAAACACTGGTGGTGCAGAAACCAGGCACAAAGCTATACAAATTTAACCATGTTTTAAGTATTTTGTATCCTTCTATCCACATAAAGATGTAACTTCTAGGAGAGATGCTAAACCTCGTGTTTAAAAATTTAGAACAACCTCTAACCAACATGAACAAACTCTACCACAAAGAGCAGATCCTCCTTCTTAGTTTTTATATTTTCTTCCAGAGCAGTGGTTTCAAGGACAGAGTTATGTGCTGCAGCCTAAATCCTTTGTGCAATAAAATCATTGACATGTAGAGAAAGAGCAAGATTGAGTTTGGGCAGGTTATTAGGTATCAGGAAGGAATTGTTCCTGGCAGGGTGGGCAGGCCCTGGCACAGGTGCCCAGGGAAGCTGGGGCTGCCCCTGGATCCCTGGCAGTGCCCAAGGCCAGGCTGGACACTGGGGCTGGAGCTCCCTGGGACAGTGGGAGCTGTCCCTGCCATGGCTGGGGTGGGAATGGGTGGGCTTCAAGGTGCCTTCCCACCCAAACCATTCTGTGATTCCATGAAATAAAGCAGGTGCTATTACTGGTAATGTGATTGTTGAGAAATTTGTCACACACAATAATGTTTCATATTCAAGCTCTTAAAACACTCTTGCTTTTAACCTAGTGACCTACACCTCACCTCCTGCTTGTCCTAAAACCTGCTTTAATAAAATTATACTGAGATTGCATTGAAAAAGAGATTCCAGATTTCCTCCCTGCAACCAACAAACTTAACCATACCTGGAACTACAGAGATGAGAGCAAGGGCCTCAAACTGCTGGGATCTAAATAAACAGAGGCTTCTTTAGAATTGGTTGTATCCCACACACACAGTGTGTACATACATGCATACAAACTCCAAAATGCTTTCCAGCCTTTCAAAACTCACTATAAATTCACACAAGTCATTCACAATTCCCTATAGTTAAAAAAACACAAGCAGCTAAAAAAGGATTGTACGTCACGTGTGGAAAACAAAACCATTTTTGCTTTAGAACAGTCAGATTCGGCTGCTGTTTGGGAAATGTACAGTCAATTACATTTATTTCTGTGACTCAGGATTCCTGCAGCCTATTTCTCTTCCAAGAGATACCTGAGTTATCCTTCAGCACTTTCCAGCTTTTTCCTGGCCTGTTTCACAGCTTTATGTGGCCACAGTCCTTCAGCTCATGTTTGATGATTAACACAATCCTGCAGAAGAGCAGAATGCTGCTGATTCTTTGTAAAAGAGTTCCCCAGAATGCAGTATTAATTTAATCTCATTTATAACAGAAAGATTCAGCATTTCATTCTGCAAGGGAGAGATGCTTTCTACTATGTCAAGACAGCGAGCAAGAAATCAAAATAATGAGTTCAGAGCCACATTGCTGGGCTCACACAGACTGAAATTCCATAACGTGAAAGAATAAACTGCTGTCTTGAGCAATTAAGCAGCATTTTCTATTCACAAAAGTACATTCTCCTTGGGTGTCACTGAACACTGCACTGATTCCAAGCAACTCAGCTGCTCTTAATAAAAAAAACTTACAAATAATCCTGTTTCTTGCTGGCAAGGTGAGTTAGTGGAAGGCGCTTTCCTTGTCAAGGACAATGCGGGTGTGGATGGAGCAGACGTGGCAGGTTTGCCAGTGCACGGCTCCTCCCTGGTGTAGGTGCAAACAGGAGCTCCTGACCAAGCCTGGGGGCCAGGGGCTCCTCGGGGAGAGGAGGCAGCCAGGGCCGGGCTGGGACAGCCAAGGCAGCCCCAGCGGGCTGGGAGAGGACAGGCAGCAGCCGGGGAGCCGTGTCCTTCTCACACAGGGGGGCTTTCAGCTCCACTGCCCCTGAATGAACAGCCCTGTGAGTGAGGCACCTCTGCAACCACAGTCTGGGCACATGGACAGGTGGGACATGGACAGGTGAGATCACACAGCAGCTCTGGGGATGGGGCTCCTCACAGGCACAGCTGCCCCAGGGCCAGCGATGTCAGACACAGAACCCCAGCACGGGCTGGGAAACACCTCAAAAGCCATCCTGCACCCTGACCTTCCAAACCCCACCCAACCCAGCCCTGGACACTTCCAGGGCTGGGATATGGTTCCCTTCTGCTCTGCCCTGAAACAACTGAGACCTCACCCTACAAAGTTCAATTTCAACAATGCCTCAAACTCCCTCTGGGACGAAGGCCAACACTGCCCTGTCTGTGATACCCAACTCCATGGGCCACAGAGCAGGAGAAAAGGGTCTGCTGCAACATCTAGAGAATATCAGAAAATTCAGGATCTAAGGTGGAAACAGAAGCCATGGGAACAAGAAGTGGTGGGAAAACACCAAGAACTGAATTATTTTAGGCTATAAAGAGATGGTTGTATCTTAACCGTGTCTGTAAGGACACATAGAAAGGGTCTTTATTCCCCAATTTCATCCGTATTTCCCAGAGCCAAATCAAAACCACCTCTCTGCACCACCCCCACCCTTCCAGAAGTGATTCATGTCACACACTCTGTTGGCCACTCCACCAGAAATTTATTTTTCTTGGATAGATTTTCCTCAGCCCTTTCAATCAGGTTCAGCCAAGACACACTCTCTGCTCCAGGACTTTTCACAAGGACCAGATAATGTTTGTTTCATGCCAAGACACAAGGCAGGAGACAGAATAAATGTATCTGTAGAGCAATCAGGCCACTTTCTACCTTCTGAGCAAACTCCACTGCAGTTCAAGTGCCACAGTTTGGAGCATCTCATACTCTAATTTTATTTTCATGCTGTGTGAAGTCTGCAGTAAATATCCAGCAATTCTATAAGGAGTTGGAGAGAGAGGAATATTGGTCTGTTTCTTAAATTTGGACACTTGCAACCAACAGTATGTTCTTCAATACTGGGCTCCAATTTGCAGGAATAGATTCTTCTTGAAGATAGGATATTTTTAGAAGATGTTTTGATTGGTGGCATTGAAACATCTCATCCAAAAAGCAGAGTTTCCATCGTTATCCCAAATCTCCTCAGCCTCTCAAAAAATCAAGACATCAATCTCATCAGGAGAATTTTTTATCAAAGATGTGTTCAGGAGGGTTTTCCTGTTCTTTTGGGGGAAGAGGGAGTGGGAGTGAATGGAGCATTACTCACCCTGCAGTCACCACTTTCTAGGAGTTGGGTTTTTCGAGAGAAGTGAATGCTAGACCTTTTTTTAAAAAAAAATCATTTTTTTTTATTTACAAGCAGAAGCAAAGCGTGTCACATTCACATGTCTAAAAGCCAGGACAAGAGCCAAAAAACCCGAGCTGGGACAACTTTTAGCCAAGTAATCCATGAGGAAAGGCAGCAAAGGAGAATAGTTTGAAGCATTACCACATCTTCCAGCCCTTAATGCTTGGTAAAACTAAAAAAGGTTCACAGAGAGAACTGAACAGAGGTTCTCAATCTCACCAGGGCCAGGGCTGGTACCGCAGCCAGGGGACCCTTCCCAAGGCAGGGCTGAGGCTCCCCCGGCCCACCCGGCCTCACTGCACACGGCAGAAGAAAGCTGACATCGCATGGGAGGTTTTCAAACACATTCACAAACTTGGAAGCCAAGAGTTTCACAACAAAAGCCAACACAAAAGTCATTGTACCAAAAACAAAGCCGTGGCTGCGAGTCCATTGCTGCACAGCCTCCAAGGGTCCAGAGGGCCAGGAGGGATCTGCAGCCAAACCATTACACATTTGCACCTCCCCTCATCTAGAGGATTCCCAACTCTGGAAGAGATACTGCAAATGTTTTCATTAGAGGAGCTGGAACGAGCTGTGGTAAGAACTAGAACTGTGATCAGCCAGAGCAGCTTTGCACTGTCAGCTCGCTCAAAGGGCCAGGGAGGTCATGACTACGAGAGGGTGGGATGTTTCCATCTAAATAAAAAAGAACCTTGGTAAAAGGGAAAATATCCCTCTGAAATTATCATACAGTCTTGTGGAATAAATCCAACTTTAGAAGTGACATTACCCAGCTCTGAGCTAACAGGCAATTACAGTGACTGGAAAAGGGAGATTTTTGTATGGATTTCTACATTCTCCAATACATCTCTGTGAAGGAAGACAACACTTTTCCATCAGCTCTCTGCCCTAATGTGTGACAAAAACCAATGAGAGCTTCGATCCTAATCCTGGAGGGAGCCGGGCAGCTGCTGCTCTCTGCAGAGGGAGGAGGAGGAGGAGGAGGAGGAGGAGGAGGAGGAGGAGCAGAGCTACCTGTCTCCTTTCTGAGACAGCAGCACGAGCCACAGCTAAGGAGATAATCACAAATTCTCAGACCCCCCTTTATCTCACCAAGCAACAGCTAAATAAATAAAGAAAGATGCTTTGGCCAAACTACTCTCAGAAATGAAACACAGGAGAGCTCCATTACTTCAATTAATACTCCCATTTGTACCAGGTCAGCAGTTCCCAAGGGCAGCAAGGACAGGCACATCCCACTGTTCCTCATCCAACAAAATCCCCAATTGCTGGGCAGTGAGCATCCAACTCCCTTCAGAACTCCACAGAGCTCTCTAGGACCCAACAGGAGAAAAAGGAAAAGAAGAGAAAGGGTTTCCCTGGACACGGGTTCTTGAAAATTTTGGTTGCAGTCTCTCAGACTGGAAGGGAAGTTACACAGTTTTACAAAATCTCAGAATGGTTTGGGTGGGAAGGGACCTTAAAGTTCATCCAGTCCCACCCCTGACACAGCAGGGACACCTTCCATTCCTCCAGTGTGCTCCAAGCCCAACCTGGCCTTGGACACTTCCAGGGATGGGGCAGCCACAGCTGCTCTGGGCAACAAAGTTTTCTCCCAGGCCAAATAAATTCAAGTAAAATAATTTTTTTTTATTTTTTTTTCCCCAGTATGACAACTGCAGCAAGCCCAGAACAGGAAGATCACTTTATGTACTAGTTCAACTAGCTGAAAAATTCAAACACCTACATCAGAGAGGAAAAGAAATCCTACCAGAAAGCTCCAAAAGGAGGAGGGGGGGAAACTTCAATTATATAAGGCAAAGATTGAAAGTAGCCAAGTGCTCTGCATGCAGATTGTTGCTAACAAGCAGACAAGAAGTAGATGAAAGGGATTTTGAGGAATGCCGCAACATCAGAGGAAAACAATAAAGAGAGGATTCCTCCAGCAGATTCACCCAGTAACACCCAGCTCCAGCAACACACCCTCATTAGTGGGGACCACCTTGTTAGTGCTGAGGGGCTGCAGAGGTTCCCTCCCTGCTCCAGTCCTGCAGTCATTGCTTGTTCCAAGCATCATTTACAACCAAGATCTTCACAGACTTGACAACAATGAAGAAAAACACCCACAACATTTTCTCCCCATCCTCCTCTTTCGAGGAGCTGCATCACTGAGCACCACAAAGTTTTCACAGAGCATCTTTTTAAGTTGTGGGAGCAAAACAGGCACAGGGTGGGACTGCTGGGGTGTCTGTGCAGGGCCAGGAGCTGGGTGGCTGATCCCTGTGCAGATACCAGATACTCAGTGATAATTTTCACTAGTTCTTCATAAAGCCACTGAAATGCTCAATCAAGTAATTTTTCCTTTAATTTTTCAGAGGAGCACCTTGTCCTGGCACACAAATTCACTGCTCAAGCACAAGAAAGCACTGGTACAATAACCAACTCAATTTGCAGAGCAGCTAATCTGATCAGGGCTTACCTGTACCCAGCCTGGAGGGTTTGGTTTCAGCAGTTTAACATAACCAAAGCACGCCTGGCTCAGAGAGAAAGGGGGGAAAACAAAGGCAGAGCTGTGCCACACAACTAGGGTGGCTCACGAAGATTTTCTCTCCTCAGAGGATACTATTTTATAAATAAATACTATCTCAAGAGCCAGCATGCAGGAGAATTAGCTGCAAGAAGAACTAGAACTGTTTCCATGAAAAAGCTGTGGCCATGAATACCCCAGAGAGGGGCACTGGGGCAGGTCTGACAAGTGACAGATTCACACAGAAGAGTGAACCAGCACAGAACCACTGTAACTGGAGACAGATGTAATTCCAGCCCATCAGGAAGAATTCAAAGAACAGCTCACATGCAGGAAAAAAACAGCTAAAAGAGAAAAAGCAGCAGTTACACACTTCATAAACCAGGTTAACATCTAATACACAACACAGTGTCAATCAGAGCCTTCCAGTAAGATTTTTTACAAGTATCACTTATTAAAAGTAGGTTTAAATAAGTAGGAGTTAAGCTGGTTCAGGCCTCCTGCCCATTTCCAGAGGCAGGGAGAGGGAGATGGTGGGGGGAGCGAGCAAGGGCTGAGGATGGAAAGCTGTCTTTAAGCACAATATGAATCATCACACTGAGGAATCTTCTTTAAGTGGCTGGCTACTACTCAAACAGATTTATTTTATTTAAAATGGGATGATTTTGACCAATATATGCACAACAAACCTTGCAGAAGTCATTACACGACACTCTGCTGTGTCTATTACAATGAAAAATACTTGAAAATTAATCCATATCAATTTAATCCACCCTGATGTAGGAACAGTGGTTAATGCCTTGGGAGATTTCCTAATGTGCTTAGTTTCTTCACATTATTTTCTCCTGTCTCAGTATAAACAGCACCTTGCCTTTGACTTTCAGACATCTCTGCTAAAGGCAGGAGAGCTACCTACAACACGAAAGGAGCAGAGAGAGAATCATTTTCTTGTTTTAGCCTGAGACAGTAGAAAGCCAACACCACAAAATGTTGCATACATGGAGCAAGAGCCCTGCAAGTGTTCTGCATTCAAAATGCAGATCTACAGAAGGCTGATTGTCTCATTTTTTTGAAATAGCCAGCACGGGAATAGCAGAAGTCACATGGAGAAGGGCTCCAATTCACACAAAAATAGGCAGATTTAGCTGCTGCGATTTTTATTCATGCAACTGTCCCAGCCTAGGAATAGCAACGGCTGAGCAGAAATATTCTCCCCTGGCCACGGGGATGTGGGACTCCAGTGGAGAAAAACGTCCCGAGGAACAGGAGGAGCCACCAGCTCGTGGCATCAGGCACACGGAGCTGGGACCAGAGCAGCTCTGCCAGGATCCCCGAGCCCCCTGCCCGGGCACTGCCCCCTGCCCAGGCACTGCCCCCTGCCCAGGCACAGCCCCCTGCCCAGGCACAGCCCCCTGCCCAGGCACTGCCCCCTGCCCAGGCACTGCCCCCTGCCCAGGCACTGCCCCCTGCCCGGGCACTGCCCCCTGCCCAGGCACAGCCCCCTGCCCAGGCACAGCCCCCTGCCCAGGCACTGCCCCCTGCCCAGGTGTCCCCTCGGGACAGACACAGCCCTGTCCTGCTCTGGGTGTGCTCTGCCTTCCCCAGCTCCTCCCGGGGCTGCACAGGAACCTCCTGCTCAGGGAGCTCTGGAGCTCCTGGGCTCTGCTCTGCCCTCCACAGCCTCACACAGCTGGATGGAGACACAGCCCCTGGAGCACAGCTGGTGACCCACAGCTCCTATTTATGTATGTCATCTATACCTACATATTTCATATGTGCATACAAATATCTCTCACTAAACCTTTCTGTCCTCAAGAATCCTTTTTTTTTTTTCAATTTCTGTCTATGGCACCTACAAAAAAACCTCTCTGGGTCCTTCTCAAGAGTGGAATGGATTTGCTAATGTAACATCACCAGCCCTGAAACAGCCAAAGCTCAACACTGGTATTAATGGGGAGCCACCAGGGAATTCAGGAAATGCAGACTGAGCCTATGAGCTGTCTCAAAGGCTTCTAGATGAAGACATCCAATTTTATCTCAACTAAGCTTACAGCCCCCCCTTGAACACCAGTGGGTAACAGCTCCAAATCTTTAATATCATGCAAAAAGATGAGTTCCAACTGCACACGGGCTGTGATGAGAAGCACTTTGGAGAAAAAGTATTCTTTACCTGGACAGGGAGAACAAGCAATAGCAGATATTCCCAAGCTTCACCTGCAGCACCAGGGAGGAAAGATTTTGTGGCAAACACTCCCCAGATGAATGAAGCTCTCTTATTTTCCTGTTTGCTGGCCTAGACCTGTTCAATCTACGGATGGCTACTCACTCCAGGCACTACATCAAACCCTTCCCTCTGCCTCCCACCACACACATTTCCCACCAATTCACACTCCTTTCCATTAATATTTGAAAGTCCTCTCTTACACAAATAAAATTCTTGCAATATTTCTTACAACATCGTTATGTGTTACTATGGAAACTGCTAAAATGTCACAAAATACAAAAGCCTAAAGCTCTGCTGCATGAGGAGAACCCTGATCATCCTTAGTTCCTTCTTTGAGTAATTTGATAATCAAATGTTTCAAGCCTAATATAAAAAAAGTCACTATTATAGTGGGGGGTGTATTTTTTTTTTTTTTGGCATTGCTTTAAATTACTGAGTATTTCATTAAGCTAGCAGCCAAATGAAGTCACTTTTCACAACTCCACCCTGTCAGGAGGCACTTCTGAGGTGGCAAAATGACATTCAAAACTCTCTGGAATTCCATTCTGAGCAGAGCAGCTGCGGCTGCCCCATCCCTGCGAGTGTCCAAGGCCAGGCTGGGACTCCCTGGGACAGTGGGAGGTGTCCCCTGCCCATGGCAGGATGGCACTGGATGAACTTCAAGGTCTTTTACCACCCAAAGCATTCTGTGATTCTGTGGGTGTATTTTACTTGCACAGGCAGGATGCAGGGACTGAACAGACACAGGAGCCCTAACTCAGAGGCTCTTTGAGAACGGCAGAGTTGTGGAGAGCTCCCTGTGCTCATTCATGAGGCAGCAGGAATTAATGTGCCTCAGAAGCAGGCGTCACGGGATGTGCCAGCCGAGCTGTGCCATCACTATCACAGGAACATCTCGTTTTGCAGCTGAGACATCGTGCTTGCACATGAGCATCGGGGAGAGAACAGCCATCTGCCAGGAGCTCACCCCAGCGAGCTGCCAGCTCCACGGCAGCCCTGGGTGCCCCCCGTGCCCGGCACGGCACCGCTGGCACTGCTGGCATCACTGGCACAGCTTTGGCAGGGTCCGAGCTGCTCTGGGAGGGGCAGCCAAAAGGGAAAACACCCCAAACACCCTCCACCTGACCGATTTCCTGCAGAATTTTTGAGCCATTCCATCATCGTAACAAAAGCAGTGAACAGAAAGTCTCGACAGCACGAGACTCTGAGTGTCCCCTTTTAAACACTGTCCTCCATCAGAGCATCATCCCCCTCACTGCTGATGCAATGCAGTGAAACAGAGCAGTTTCACAGGAAAATCCCAGGCACAGTGAGCAAATCCTTAACTCGGCATGCCTGTGCCAGGTACCCTGCCCATAAATAGCCTGTTCAGTGCTGAGGTCAAACCTGGATCAGGCATTCCAGAAAGTAACCTTATCCCAGGGAAGGTCAGAGGGGGGTGAAAAGAAAAGAAATAGGACAGGAAAAAAAAAAAAAAAAAAAAAGGAAAAAAAAAGGAGCTGGATGTTGCTTAAGCAAACCATTCCAGTACTTCAAGTGAAAGCAAACCTTTCAAATGCAGAGAGCCACAACCAGAGACAACTCCGAGTGCACTGGGGAGTTGAATCAGTCCCAGCTGGCTTCAGAGATGTGAAGGGCAACTGCAACAAACCCAACGGCAATTCAAGCTTCTCTTCCCACTTCCCATCTGAATTCCTCGTCAATACACAGCCCTCACCTATTTATATTTTTAAGCCCTTCCTTTCATTCCAAAATCCAGCAAATAAAACCTAAGCCAATTTTTTAAGTTCTCTTCTACCTAAAGCGCTTTATCTGCCCAGCAAAGACACCAAGCTCTCCAAGCCTTTGAAACGAGACACTTGCAAAACGCCCCATATCCAGGGTGTGCCCAAAACACACTCCCTGGAAAAATCTCTTGGGGTAGTGCCAGTTTAGCAAGAAAAACATTTTCCCCCAGCTGGAAGTCTAGCACTGCTGAGCGAGTGCAACCAGAAGGGATCTGCGGGAGGAGAGAACAAAAGAGGGGGGAAAGCCCAATGTCACTGCAGAATGGAACCCCAAATCTTTGAGGAAGACACCTTTACAATCTCTTCCTTAAGGAATTCCATGTTCATCATTGCTCCGCTTGCAATCTCAGTAATTCTGACCTCAGCCCTACAGTCATTTTGTGTCTTCTGTCAGTACCAGCATGAATGAAAATACAGCTCTGAGCTGTGGCTGCCTGCAGAAGCTGGTGTAACACAGTGTAAAAGTCTTTCCCCATCCCCCAAAGAGGTATACTAGACTTTAATATTGGAGATTAGCTCTAAACAGGGCCCCTTTCCCTCACTCAAACACCGACTTCAATTTCAGAGGAGGCTGCAGCAAAGCAGGCAAATACCACACTGCGTTTTTAACACCACTTCATATTCACAAACTTCTCAAGAATTTTTTCTGCTGCTTCAGATGTTGTGACAGGCTTTTTCCAATGAAAAGTAAAGTAAATATTTATATAACCCTATCCACAGTGTCACCCACAACTCCTAAAAAATCTGAACTACAGCCTGTTGTTACTCGCTGCCCCTCTGGGTAAGGGCTACAGAGACAAAGAGCGGCTCATTGGCAGCACCAGACACCAAACCATTCCCAGTCCTCTGCATTACCTTCCCTACACCAGCCCAGCCTGACAGAGAGGCCTGGCTCTGAACAGAACAGCCCAAACCGCTGCAGGGGCAGTAAAGGCATTGCCAGAAAGATGCTTTGTCTGCATTCAACTCCCCAAATTCAAAGGTTTTCCTGAACACAGCACTGATCCGAATGCTCTCCCTTGCACGTGTGACCCTGCACCGAGTGCTGATCCCCTGAACCCCCCACTGCTTTGGGGTGCAAGGGGCTTTCAGCCCAGACAGATACATTTAAACCAAAGCACCAAAGTCCCTCTGGGATGAAAGACAACCTTGCTGCCTTATCTGAGGTAATTATTATCAGCATGGCCACCGACCTGCACCAAACCTCCTGCCATTCTCCAGCAAGGTCTGCACGGGGATCGAGGCTCTGATGAAAGCCAGGGACAACTTATTAGACACCCATAATATCTATAAAAGGTGTACTAGGACCAGCATCTCTTTGAGAAATAACTGACTATTCTCGTTTGCCCTCTTTCTTTAAAAGCAAGAGGGACTTGGAGTGTCCTACTTACTCTGGATACCTGATTAAGCGTTTTTTAACAATCAACCACTCTATTGTTCTGCTTTCAAATGCTAAGCAAGAACACTTCAAGATTCACTCTCTCTTTCTGACTGAAAGAGCTTGCAGGACTTCTCTCCTGGCCAGCACATGGCTGCTGGGACTAACAACTCAGACAACACCTAAGTTCTCTTAACAGCTGAAAAATACAGTTAAGCACCTTGCTGTCACTGGTACCTACAAGCACAGGTAAAATTCAACAAAAAACAACACCCAAAGTGTCAAGCAGGTGACTGAAAAAGTGATGAAGAGTAAGAGACAAGCTTTCAGGACTGCTCTGCCTAAATCATTTAGTGAAACATGGTTGTGACCGGTAGGAAAAGCTTCCTTAGTCCCCATGGTGTGGAATTTGATTTCTGAATTACATGTGGGACCTGCCATCTCAATCAGAGTTCTATGAAGTCATGGATTTGAGAAATATTATTTAACGGGCCTTGAGATACAGGCTTCATTGTCATGTTCTCGCTTGAAAAACACCAGAATCTCTAAATCCCATTTCTCAGTCAGCTGATGCAGCCACTCCTCAAGCAACCCCCAACCCAATCATTCATCTCCAGCACAGGACTTGGAAATGGGTGCTGGGAAAAGCAGCTGTGAGAAATCTTAATTACTACTCCAAGCCCAGCAACTCTGAAAACTCGGCAGCACAATGTGACACAGTGCAGGGAGGAGACAACACACAGGCTGTGAAATGATTCACTGCAACACCAAAGTGCACAAGGTACTGAGATTTCCTGTCAGTAAATGGGAATAATTAACCTGTGCTCAGGCATCGTGGCCATAGGCACCGTAACAACCACAGCTGAACAATGAAGGGACTTGTCTGACCCTTGGAAAGGTTCTGTGGGAAGCCAGTGCTGTGAGAGGTTGGTCACCAGGAACTTCAGTTCCCTCTCAGCAGCTCGATGCAACTGCCAACCAAACAGTGACTTTCCAGATAAGAAAACCTGAGCTAAAAGGAAAGTTCCAGTTAAATATTTGGTTTCATTACCTTTTCAGAATTTATTCTCGTGGTACAGACTGAAGTTGAGGATTAGAGAGACTAAATCACCTACCACTCACCACTCATGTCTACATCACTGCTTAGCATAGGTCCCTAACCAGCCAAAAATAATGGAAAAATTCTGATTAAACTTGTAGGATATGCAGGCAAATCCAACACAACCAAAGAAACCACCAGTCAGAGAAAAGCAACTACTATAAAGATGCACAAGCTACATTAAATATTTCCTATTTATATGTATTAGCACAGGGACACAGAAACAACAGAACTTTGGTGACTTCCTAAACCATCAGTCAGCCACACAAACCGGATTTCAGCCAGCAGCCATCCAGCACTGGGAACAATTCCATGCCCTTCTCTGAGCCACATTTCACAAGCTGACAGCAACATAAAACCATGGAATGGTTTGGGTTGGAAGGGACCTTAAAGCCCATCCAGTGTCACCCCCTGCCATGGCAGGGACACCTTCCCCTGTCCCAGGGGGCTCCAAGCCCTGTCCAGCCTGGCCTTGGGCACTGCTGGGGATCCAGGGGCAGCCCCAGCTGCTCTGGGCACCAGTGCCAGGGCCTGCCCACCCTGCCAGGGCAGCTGGGCCCTTGTTCACAGCACAGGTTTCTCAGCTGCTGCTGCCTCCAGTCACACCCAGCCCAGGAAGTTTGGATTCTCCACAGGGGAGACTCCACCTGCCTTCCTCACCTCCTAGCAAAGGCAAAGCTGCTCTCTCCTGATCCTCACACTGCACTGCTCACACCTTTAGGGACCCCAGCTGTGAAGCAGACCTGGGCACTGTTAACCTGGGAGCAGACACAACACAACACGGTGGTCCTTGATGCACACAACGCCAGGACTCTGCACAACCCAACCCTGCCTGCACACACCTGCCCTCTCCATCGGCAGCCTGAGAAGCACGAGAACCTCGTTAAACCAAGCCCATGGCTGGCAGGGCTTCCCAAAGGTGTAACAAATCCCTCCCTGCTTTGTTTATGCATTACATGATGGCCTGGTTATGCACCTGAATGACAGCACCTTCCTGGGCAGCAGCTCTGGGAGCGCTTTAAAAGGACCTAGCAAGTTCTGATACATCCCGAGCACCACCGGAACGAATAATTTCTCAGGGAGATGGTGCTCCATAGCTGAGATCAGGCAGGTCAGAACAGTACAAATGCTTCAAAGTCTGTCCTTGACCAGATACTGATTCTGGAATGCCACCACACCAGAAAAACTCAAAGGTCAGCTCTTATCTAAGCATGATGTAAACATGTCTTTGTCTTTTGGGTGCTCCTACTTGAGTCTCAGAGGTGGTCAGTGACACGGTCCCTCACGGCCAGCGAGACACTGTGTGTGGCACAACTCTCACAACAGATCTTGAAGCAAACAGCATTTTTTGGGGGAAGGCAGGGGCATCCAGAAGCAATGCAGAACCAAAGGATGGTGATGAGCAATGAGAAGTGTACAGAATCACAGAATTGCTGGGGTTGGAAGGGACCTTTGGAGATGATCCAGTCCAAGCCCCTGCCAAGGCAGGGTCTCCCAAAGCAGGTTACACAGGAACACATCCCAGGTGGGTTTGGAATGTCTCCACAACACACTTAGATATTCCATCTCACTATCCAAAGTAAAATAATCAGGGTTCACGTCTTCCTTCTAAGAAGTGAATTCAGAAAGACAAAAAATCCAGCCCTCCTTGAGGAGGCTCTACACTCATTAATGTACAACAATGGCTCTGCACCATCAGCTGGCCCAAGGCAGCTCCCCGGTGGAAAACTCGGCTCTTCCCTTCCTGCCTCTTAGCACTGCTGGAAAAGAATGGTGTTTAGATATGCTCAGAAGCTTGTACCAGCTCTTAGGGTTGACTTGAGGAGTTTCAGTGGCACGCACCAACACGCGGCGAGCCTCGGCAGCGCCGGAGCTCGGCCGATGGCGCAGGACGCTCAGTGCTGGGACCGCTCATTACTCAGTACCCACAGGCACCAACTTTAAACCAGCTTTGGTGGGCCTGGCCTAGATGCCAGTGTGCATACACACCAGCTTCTGAGCCCAGGGACAATAGAGGGATCAGTCTTTTTATTAGCTTTCAAATCTTTGGCTTTTTAAGAGTACTCAGAACGTGAAGGCATGACTAACGCAAAGGGCGGAAAAGTCAGCAAGGAATTTCACGCACGGTGTGTCTGAATGCCGCACTTCCTCTTGGGATTAAGAGCAGTGGCAAAGAAATTTCACTTTGCTAGACAACACGTGAAGCCATGAAATCCATAGTTTGGGAAATTTAATATTATTTTGGACAGATTTTTAATCAAATGTCTCCTCCAATAACTACTACAAGACTTAGAAATAAAATTCT